>NC_060125.1:617405120-618114495 GCF_021461395.2 Schistocerca americana
GACGACTGCTGTTCCCTATTTATGTCTCCGTGTGTAATGGGGAAGTGCTTCTTTTGCGTGTGTGTGCTGTCTGTATGGCGTCCTTGGTCAGTTCTCTCAGAGCGGTAAAGAGTGTGTTGTTTTGCATCAAGACGGACTCAGTTTATGATATTGTTGTTTTTCTATGCAAACACGGACCAAATGGAAGACTTCCAAGATAAAATTAGTAGTTTCACTTTAGTTTACATTGATATTAGTATCGTACTCGAGTGCCACAAACAAGTGTGCCCCAGTAGACTCCCTTCAGAATAACATGGAAATCATGCATTTACGAACATAAGTTCATTAGACGTTCTTTGTTCCGTATCCTCTCACCGATCAATCACTAGCGTTCGTACAAGGTTGAAAGAATAACCCTCTATAAATATAATTCTTATTAACGTTATAAAACCCCGGAGCGACGTAGATGACGCTGGGACAAGTAATTTAATATAAGACACATGGAGTTCCAAATTTCGGGAAATACCCCAAAAATGAATGAGAAACGAAGAAGGAAAAGCCTTGGTTGCGGTATTACTTTTTTTGATTATTGTTTTCCAACGTCACGTTTCACCTTCATTTAGGCATCTTCGGATTGGCCGATATTTGGTAGTGATAGGTACATGGGATACCGCGCATACGATATCCCAGCGGATAAATGCCCCCTGTCAAGCTTTAAAAACACTGTGCAGTGTCCTTATTACGACATGTGGCGCATTCCAATGCAAACCAAACGGGATCGTGAATGTGAAATCTTATGGGACTTAACTGCTAAGGTCATCATTAACTAAGCTTACACACTACTTAACCTAAATTATCCTAAGGACAAACACACACACCCACGCCCGAGGGAGGACTCGAACCTCCGGCGGGACCAGCCGCACAGTCCATGACTGCAGCACCTTAGACCGCTCGGCTAATCCCACGCGGCAACAAACGGGATAAGGCCCACAGTAAGGCTTTACGTCATAAACATACCGAAGGTGTAGTGCATATTATGGTTGTACACATCACACATGCTGTTTGTGTTTATTTCCTTTCGTCCCTTCTGTTTTTTATCATTCGTAATTGGGTAAAGTAAAGAAAAAGTATGTCATTTGCTGGTGAAGATGCAAACCCGGAAGCTTATACACTTGTGACGCAATACGGTGGATTTTTGTTGCTCTTTACTTTGCAATAAACCAGTGGAGACTGCGAGACTGGCAAATAAAATAATAAATCTTAGCTCACTGGAAACACCAAACCGTCTAACACAGTGAAAAAAATACTGCCTGCCAAAAGCAAGACTCGAAACCTGAGCTCCAAGTGCTGAAGTCGCGCACCTGGTTTCAGACGCACACCGATGTCAATGTGCGGCTTGAGTTGGGATGATCAGGTCTGAAAGACCATGAGGCTCAACCACTGCACGTGCGTTCCTCTGGTGACGACATTTCTCATCCACTTTCGGGGGATTTCCCTGTGTCTTACATCAAATTACTTGTCTGAACGTCATCTAAGCCGCTTTCAAATATATTTAAACGTTAATAAGAGTCACGCTATATATACATATCACACAATTCCGCTATACCAATCCCAAGCCTGAGGGCTCATTACGCAGGTTGAGAGTACTTCGGGAAACGGCACAACCGTGACCAACCAAAGGAAGAATTCGGATAACGTAATCCAAACAGAACCTAACTGAAAGCTACCAACCGCAAAGGAAATCAGAGAAATTATAAAACAACAGTAATAAAGAAATAGGTGAGGACAATACGACGGCGTCCTGAAAAATAATGCCTCCTAATTCTTATGTGAAAACTCTTCAAGCCCTTTAAATAAAACAAAATTTGCTAGCGTTCTACATATTGATTCTTCATAGCTGCATCTTCTACCGCTAGAAGGGACACAATTATAACGTGTAACAATGGTGTTGTGTAACGTAACAGTGTCGGTGATTGAGAAACATGTTGCTGATATTGAGTTTAGAATTAGACTAGTTCGTCCTCGCATGGATCATCGTTTTCTTCATGATGATATTACCAGACCGTACACGAGACCTGCGACTTCTGAACCAATCCGACACCTTGGGTTCACTAACAGCGATCTCCCTCCATACAGAGCCGACTTGACTTCATCAGATTTTTATCTGCTTTCAAAACTTAAATAACGCATTCGACTATAACCCTAATCTTCAAGTAATCTAATTTACAAAATTCTTTTGCAATTAAAATTTATCGTAATATAATTGTGACCTGCAACCACTGTATGGAAAGTATTATACAGGGTGGTCCATTGATAGTGACCGGGCCAAATTTCTCACGAAATAAGGATCAAACGAAAAAACTACAAAGAACGAAACTCGTCTAGCTTGAAGGGGGAAACCAGATGGCGCTATGGTTAGCCCTCTAGATGGCGCTGCCATAGGTCAAACGGATATCAACTGCGTTTTCTTAAGTAGGAACCCCCATTTTTATTACATATTCATGTAGTACGTGCAGAAATATGAATGTTTTAGTTGGACCACTTTTTTCGCTTTGTGATAGATGGCGCTGTAATAGTCACAAATGTGTAAGTACGTGGTATCACGTAACATTGCCGGCCGTAGTGGCCGCGCGGGGTTCTTGGCGCTACAGTCTGGAACCGCGTGACGGCTACGGTCGCAGGATCGAATCCTGCCTCGGGCATGGATGTGTGTGATGTCCTTAGGTTAGTTAGGTTTAACTAGTTCTAAGTTCTAGGGGACTAATGACCTCAGCAGTTGAGTCCCATAGTGCTCAGAGCCATTTGAACCACGTAACATTCTGTCAGTGCGGATGGTATTTGCTTCGTGATACATTACCCATATTAAAATGGACGGTTTACCAATTGCGGAAAAGGTCGATATCGTGTTGATGTAGGGCTATTGTGATCAAAATGCCCAACGGGCGTGTGCTATGTATGGTGCTCGGTATCCTGGACGACATCATCCAAGTGTCCAGAGCGTTCGCCGGATAGTTACGTTATTTAAGGAAACAGGAAGTGTTCAGACGCGTGTGAAACGTCAACCACGACCTGCAACAAATGATGATGCCCAAGTAGGTGTTTTAGCTGCTGTCGCTGCTAATCTGCGCATCAGCAGCAGCCAAATTGCGCAAGCATCGGGAATCTCAAAAACGTCGTTGTTGAGAATGCTACATCAACATAGATTGCACCCGTACCATATGTCTATGCACCAGGAATTGCATGGTGACTTTAAACGTCATGTTCAGTTCTGCCACTGTGCACAAGAGAAATTGCACGCGTTCTGTTTAGCGACGATGCGTCATTCGCCAACCGTGGTAACGTAAACCGACATAATATGCACTATTGGGCAACGGAAAATCCACGATGGCTGCGACAAGTGGAACAACAGCGACCTTGGCGGGTTAATGTATGGTGCGTCATTGTGGGAGGAACGATAATAGGCCCCCATTTTATCGTTGGCAGTCTAAATGCTGCAATGTATACTGATTTCCTACATAATGTTCTACCGATGTTAGTACAAGATGTTTCACTGCATGACAGAATATCGATGTACTTGCAACATGATGGATGTCCGTCGCATAGGTCGCGTGTGGTTGAAGCGGTACTGACAAGCATATTTCATGACAGGTGGATTGGTCGTCGAAGCACCATACCAAGGCCCGCACGTTCACCGGATCTGACGTGCCCTGATTTCTTTCTGTGGGGAAACTTGAAGGATATTTGCTATCGTGATCCACCAACAACGCCTGACAACATGCGTCAGCGCATTGTCAATGCACGTGCGAACTTTACGGAAGGCGAACTACTCGCTGTTGAGAGGAATGTCGTTACACGTATTTCCACATGCATTGACGGACATCATTTTGAGCATTTATTGCATTAATTTGGTATTTACAGGTAATCACGCTGTAAGAGCAGGCGTTCTCAGAAATGATAAGTTCACAAGGTTGCATGTATCACATTGGAACAACCGAAAAAAAATGTTCAAACGTACTTGCGTTCTGTATTGTAATTTAAAAAACCTTCCTGTTACCAACAGTTCGTTTAAAATTGTGAGCCATATTTTTGTGACTATTACAGCGTCATCTATCACAAAGCGAAAAAAGTGGTCCAACTAAAACATTCATATTTCTTTACGTACTACACGAATATGTAATAAAAGATGGGGGTTCCTATTTAATAAGAGGCAGTTGATACCCATTTGACATATGGCAGCGCCATCTAGCGGGCCAACCATAGCGTTATCTGGTTTCCCCCTTCAAGCTAGACAAGTTTCGTTCTTTGTAGTTTTTTCGTTTGACGCTTATTTCTTGAGATATTTGGCCCGGCACTATGAATGGACCACCCTGTATATGTGATGTATATGAGTGCTTTTCTAATGTATGTTTGTAACTTATGTAAAGAAAAATGTGAAATATATAATTTGCTAAATAATATTCTGCCGTGGATTAATTAAATGAAAATGTTCGTGTATGTAGTTTTATATATTTGTGCAAGCCTTCATTTGTATGAAACGGTACACGCTTTGGGACAACGCGTGGGATACCTGTTATGTAAAATATCGAGTGTTTTTGTACTGTACGGTAGTCACTGTGGGAGGCGTAAAGATGGCTCTGAGCACTATGGGACTTATCTTCTAAGGTCATCAGTCCCCTAGAACTTAGAACTACTTAAGCCTAACTAACCTAAGGACATCACACACATCCATGCCCCAGGCAGGATTCGAACCTGCGATCGTAGCGGTCACGCGGTTACAGACTGAAGCGCCTAGAACCGCTCGGCCACAGCGGCCGGCAGCAGCGGATGCCTCGCCTGGAAATTGTCACACAGTGGCCTCGAATGACGACTGCTGAATTATTACTGCTTTGGTAGAAACTGTTTGGCTCTGTAATTTACGGACGTTAAAACGACGCCAAGAAGAGTTAATTAGTCGATACTTCAAGAAACTCGTGCGCCGTACCAGGGGTACTGTAGCCGCCATTTCTGCGTGCCACATCCAACACCTACAGCCAACGGGTTACGAACTGTACAATTAGAACTGTAGCAGCGTGAACTATGAATTCAAAACTATCTTTTTTCAATAATTATTGTGTTAAACATGAAACCTGGTTCACCCTGTTACGTTCGTAATTATTAATTTTATACAGCACCAGCTTGTAAGTTTCATTTGTTAGAGTCACCCGTCCATTCCGTTTCCTTTGTACTGTTTCTCCTGGGTGGTCTTCAGATTTAAAAAAATGTAAACTGAATATTATGATAAATATTATAAAGAACTTACAAGTTACGCCAAGAATGAAGAGATAGAACTACAATGGATATGTTATTCCATGGACTCTTCTCTTCTATGAACGAACGCTCTTTCCTTTGTCAATCGCTTATCTTATCTGCTTGGGTTCGGGCGTAAGAGGACGTTCCTGTGTGAAGCTCATCTTCCTGTAACAGCTAACAATGTAAGTTGTACTTATAACCAGAAAAATATAATGGTTATTTTGTGAAAAGAATTTGTGTTTGCGGACAGTCAATTTGTAATCTGATACCTGGATTGTCCTAAGTAGATATGGGCCTTAGCAAAGATTTTTCATTGTTAGGCGCCATCTTCGAAAATCTTCAACATTTTTCTTTTAGATCATCTACGAGACGTGCCGTCGGTTACGACTATTAACTTTCTTTCAGATCCTACGAGTCCGGCTGCCGCTGATAATAATCTATTTTTACTTACAGCTTTTATTTATATAACGAGATAACATCCCAGGCAGAAAAGGTCTGGTCGCAGGATTCCAGTTCCAGTATAGGATTTCATTTGTAGATGCTACTCTTGTTATGTTATATTGGGGAATCGAGACTAAACCACGATATTAAGTTACGTATTGCAGTAGTTTGCATCGAACAGACCGGTGAAATATTCTCTGTTGCAATAAGCACACGACTTCTCACGAGCCTGGGATAATATCTGTGGTGCTGGGTAAAGAAGGAAAGGACAATAAACTATCGGCAATTACGTAACTACCCTGAGAACTGGGCTAGTTTATTAATTACTGATATGTGTTGGGCTAACTTAAAAGATATTGCACTATTAAGAACACTCTTGTGAGTCTTTTCAGAGAAGTGTTTTCAACGGCTACTATTGAGTCAATAAGAATACGATTACATTGGCAGACTGCCGTATAATTTTTACATATAACAGTTTTTTATATTTTTTACATTACACCTTCCGCACAGCGCGTTTCCTAAAATCTGAATCATTGTGGAGCTATCCGCATACCGAGAGGTGATACTCTGTGCAGACCACCAGCTTGATCCTCAAAGGTGTGTCTTGAACCTCCAAAAGGGTTCGAATAGTAAAATACTGCTTTATAAATGCACTTTGCAACAGCTAACTTAAATTGAATCAAAGTACGTGAAATGTGAAAGGAGTCTACTGGAATACACTTAATATGTGGCACTCCAATGTTGTAACGATACTAATGTAAACTAAAGTGTAACTATTATATTGTAAAAGATGTATGTCTTTGATGGGCAATATAAAGAGGATGACTGACTTTGGGCCAGTTCAGAGCCAAAGATACTGCTTCTGGTCTGGGCTTGTAGTGTGGGAACAAGAGACCGGTTGTCGCACAGCAGTGATTGTGTATCAGTCTGTGAGCGAAAGAGGATGCAGTGGGCAGTTTTTGTGGTGTGCTCTGTAAAGCCACCAAGTGTTGGATTATAATGTACGAATTTTTCTCATATCAACATTTTGTGCTACACCGCACATAAATTACGTAGTAAAAATGATGAGTGACTTTATAATGGAATGTAAAGTAAAATGAAGAAATGTAAATTTAAATGTGATAAGAAAGGAATACTGAACTGATACTACAAAGAAGCTTTAAGAGTACATGTATTATTGGAAACATAAACATGGAAGCAGAAGCCTTCTCGCAGTTAAGGTAAAGAAGTTAATTTTTTATTACTTGTCTTTTGCCAGTGCGTTAGTCTAAATGGGATGTCTGATAACTGGTAACACGAGAATATACGTAAAGAGATTTTATGTATACGCTGGTTATATATTTCCCTTTTGTAGTGTTTCTAAGATTTGTTAACACATGTATACGTAATTTGACGATTTGTCTTTATGCTTTTTAGTGATTTTAGATAATACTTGCTATACAAATCTCATTGTTTGTGAGTGCGTCAGGGAAGAAAGGGTTTCATTTAGTGGAAGGAATATTATCCTTCTGATTAATTTAATTTCAATTGTCAGATGTTTTGAGAAGCCAAAATTAACTTCGAATACAGCTTCACTATAGAAAACGTCTGTGTTAGTAGTTCACCCAAATCACTACCTCCTCCCTCTCCAGGTCATATGTTTTTCAAAGACATTCAATTTTTCTTCAATGTTTCCGTTTATTAGCCAAAAGAATTTCATGTATATTTCAAAGTATTACTACCAGCGTTGAAATAACTTACGGGTTTGCTGCCGGGTGACGTCGTCGACCACCGCCGATATTTCGGCAGGAGCACACCCTGCCATTCTTAAGGCATAACTGCAAGGAGGAAGCACTGTGTAGACGAATTTAATACCTCGGTTCACGGAGGAGAAACAAGGAAGATACTACACACAGAACAAGTAACCGCAAAGTCAACGCACAACCACAGATAACCAACATCAGAAATATCGATACTGACTATTAATCAACAGGTTAGGTAGCCCCAAGTCTTTCCCTCTACTTTTGCTGAGAGACAGAGCCGGATTCCAAGCAGCATTTTGACAAAATCCACCATTTCTGTTTATAATCTTGCTTGATAGCTTGATTTCAACAGCTTCCTCAATGACACTATCCCAATAGTTAGACGTGGAAGCCAGAATCTCCGTGTTGTTGTATTCCATAGGATGACGGGTGTTAAGGCAATGTTCTGCAGTAGTGGATTCGCTCGGCTGTCGTAAGCGTGTGTGACGCTTACGTTCAATACACCGGTCTTCCACAGTCCTGATTGTCTGACCAATATATGACATGCCACAAATGCAATAAATAGACATCAGCCTTACGCAAACCAAGATCAGTCCCCACAGGGACCATGTAATATCAGACCCTGAAAGTTTGACAGCTGAGCTATCACATCTCGAAGTCACCTTTCGTCAGAATGGCTATAGTGAGAGGCAGATCAAACGTGCGTTGTGCTATCAGCCTTCTGTGCAACGGGTGAGTAACGATAGCAACGAAGTTGCACCTAAGTCTACGGCATTTTTGCCTTACGCAGGAAACATTACTAACAGAATTGGCCGTATTTTGCGGAAATATGATGTGAAATGTGTTTTTCGACCACCTTCTAAGATTTCTGATGTTGTTTATCTGTGGTTGTGTGTTGACTTTGCGGTTACTTGTTCTGTGTGTTGTGTCTTTCTCGTTTCTTCTCTGTGAACCGAGGTATTAAATTCCCTTGCACATTGCTTCCTCCTTGCGGTTGTGCCTTGAGAATGGCAGGGTGTGCTCCTGCCGAAATATCGGCGGTGTTCGACGATGTCACACGGCAGCAAACCCGTAAATTATTTGAACATTCAATTCGCCGGGAAAAGTTAGGGTCTCATATTACTGCCAGCATTGCACACTGCTGAGGCTGTAGCTAGTAATTTTATTCATCTTCATGAGAAACCAGAATATAACGATATCTACTTTTACTGCTTTAGAGGAAAGGCAATTTTATTTATTTGTTATGTTCACAGGGACCAAAGTTATTAGTTTTGAACATGGCCAGAGGATTCAGCACCTAAGGGACTGAATGTATTTTGCAATGACTGTGTTTCTTTACTGGTATTGGGAGTTTCGTTGCGCAATCACTTCGTATAAAGTTTTGCTAACAATAACACAGAGTAAGGACGTCACTTGCAGCTACAACACGCTACACGTTAACTCCAGTTTTTTATGTATTCCCAGTTCAGCCATTCATTTACTTATTTCAAAGTTTTATAAGGAACGTTACAAATGGAAGAAGAAACTTACACAGCTGTACCCTGTCCTCCAGCTATTCGGTCTGCTTCTACATACAAGGGGCGGACTAAAGGATGGAAACAACAAACACACAACATTTAGGGATATATAATACAGCTTAGGAAACCCTTTGTCACTAAAAATGGGTTTTTGTCACAGGCCTGAGGGCTGATTTCATCTTGTGTCTTTTCAGCTTTCTTTCCTTACTCTCATTCTGTGTCGGGAAAGACAAACCACCTGCTGCGAAACACAAGATCAGATCGTTCGCCGGCCGCGGTGGTCTAGTGGTTCTAGGCGCTCAGTCCGGAACCGCGCGACCGCTACGGTCGCAGGTTCGAATCCTGCCTCGGGCATGGATGTGTGTGATGTCCTTAGATTAGTTAGGTTTAAGTAGTTCTAAGTTCTAGGGGACTGATGACCACAGATGTTAAGTCCCATAGTGCTCAGAGCCAATTGAACCATTTTTTTCAGATCGTTCTTCAGACTCCCGACACAAATCCGTTAATTACTTACACCTGTTAAAAATGCAGTAGGTAATATTGAAATCGGATAACTTAGCGGAAGTCGAAAACAGTGTGAAACAAGATTTATCGGATCAAATAACATTCTTTCACTGCTCCACAGTTGTGACATAGCTGATGATATTTTTCCAATTTTCCTGTATGTGGCACAAATCTTCGATACGTTGCCTCTTGAAACACCGAACATTTCGGCGCCCTTGGTTTCACAGGTACCAATCATACGGCCACCAGCAGTTTACCGAAGTCCAAACGCACAGAGCTCCAGCATAACGTAGTCACAACTACACAGAACATTGTTCTGACCATGGGTGACACTTCCATGGACTGAGGACACTGCACGGTACCGTTCATGGTCAAATACAATATACAAACTTGCAAACTTGACTCATATCTGTTGTGGCTTGATTTCAAACAAGAAGTATCGGCAGAAATTGAGAAATTTATGCGAAATAAATTAACAAACGACGGCACTGATCTTCCTTGGTACACAAAACGGGTCATAACACTGTTGCAGAAACAAGGAAACAAACATGCCAATCTGAAACAGACGCACAATCTCCAAGATTTTCGACCGTTTACAGACGCTCGAAATTTAGAGCGGAATTTAAAGCGACATGCTTGTAATGGTTTCCACAACGAAACTTTGTCTCGAATCCTGGCAGAAAATCCAAACAGATTCTGGTCGTACGTGGAATATGCTAGCGGAAAGACACAATCAATGCCTTCTCTGCACGATAGCTATGGAGATACTATCGAAGACACTGCTGCCAAAGCAGAGTTGCTATAAACAGCCTTCCCAAAACTCCTTCACCGAAGAAGAAGAAGAACAAGTAAATATTCCAGAATTATAATCGAGGACAGCTCCCAACATGAGTAAAGTAGAAGTAAATATCCTCGGAGTAGTGAAGCAACTTAAATCACTTATTAAAAGCAAGTCATCTGGTCCAGACTGTACACCAATTAGGTTCCTTTCAAGGTCTGCCGATGCAATAGCTCCATACTTAACAATCATATACAACCGTTCTCTCAAAGAAAGATCCGTACCCAAAGACAGGTCACACCAATATTCAAGAAAGGTAGTAATCCACTAAATTAAAGACTCATATCATTAACGTCGATATGCTGCAGTATTTTGGAACATATATTGTCTTCTAACATTACAAATTACTTGGTAGTGAACGGTCTGTTGACACATAGTCAACACTGATTTAGCTCTTTACACGCATGGAGTGCTAAATGCTGTTGACAAGGGATTTCAAACTGATTCCGTATCTCTTGATTTCCGGAAGGCTTTTGGCACTTTACCACACAAGCTGCTTCTAGTGAAATTGCGTACTTATGGAATATCTCTGTTATGTGACTGGATTCGTGATTTCGTATCAAGGAAGTCACAGCTCGTAGTAACTGATGGGAAGTCATCGAGTAAAACAGAAGTGATTTCCGACGTTCCCCAAGGTAGTGTTATAGGCCCTTTGCTGTTCCTTATCCATATAAACGATTTGGGAGACAATCTGAGCAGCCGTCTTCGATTGTTTGCAGATGACTCTGCCGTTTATCGACTGACGAAGTCATCTAAACAAATTGCAAAAAGATTTAAAAAACATATATATATGGTGCGGAAATTGGCAATTGACCCTAAATAACGAAAAGTGTGAGATCATCCCCATGAGAGCTAAAAGGCATCCGTTAAACATCAGTTACACGATAAATTAGTCAAATCGAAAGGTCGTAAATTCAACTAAATACCTAGGAATTACAATTACGGAAAACGTAAATTGGAAGTAACACATAGAAAATGTTGTGGGGAATGCTAACCAAAGACTGCGTTTTATTGGCAGGACGCTTAGAAAATGTAACAGATCTATTACGGAGATTGCCTGCAGTACGCTTGTCCGTCCTCTATTATTGTCGGAGTACATCGAAAAATTCAAAGAAGGGCAGCACATTTCGTATTATCGCGAAATAGGGGAGAGCGTATCACTGAAATTATACAGGATTCGGATGGACATCATTAGAACAAAGGCGTTTTTCCCTACTGAGGAATCTTCTCAGGAAATTCCAATCACCAACTTTCTCCTCCGAATGCGAAAATATTATGTTGACGCCGACCTACATAGGGAGAAACGCCCACCATGATAAGGGAAATCAGAGCTCGTACGGAAAGACATCGGCGTTCGTGCTTTCCGCGCGATGTACGAGATTGGAATAATAGAGAATTGCGAAGGTAATTTGAAGAGTAGCCATGTAGATCTAGATTCATATTGCTGCATGCATTTATACGTTAGTTACAAATTTTTGTAAAAGCTCTGTATGTATTCCGCAAGCTACTGCATAGTGCACGGAGGAGGGTACATGCTACCAGTCTTATCGATTTCCGTTCCAGTACCATTCAAGTACTGCGCGATAGGATAATGGCTGTCTGTGTGCTCTGTATGTGCTGGTTTCTCCCTTCTGTTATCCTCAAGTTCCCTTTGTGATATATTTTGTTGTAGATTTCATCTAACTTTTTGCGTACGTGACGAAGAGATTTGGTGTTACAGGTTAAGTGGGAACGTAATGTTTTTATTTATTTGTCAGTTACATGAAATAACCTCAACTGTCAGAGCCAATAAATCTTTATTTATTGGTGTTCATTTGTAGGATATTGGCGGAGACAAAATGGAAACGTTTCTATGATGTACCGCTATAAGTTTTCGATGTTTTACCGGTTCAGTTTAAGAAACTTATACGTATAGTCTGTTTAAAAAAAGCGTTCACCATTATTAGTGTTACATAACGTTTCATAATGACGTTCGGATTTATATATTACGATCTTTATCATAAGTGATTAAAAACATAATTGTTTTATATCATGCTGTTACAACAGAAAGTCATTGTGAAATGTGGAGCACAGATGAACTGCGTGTAACTGTAACAGAATGTCTAACTGCGGATAACGGTTTAAGAGTATGTGCACGGACATGTAATATCCCTAAGCCAATAACTAAGAGGCAAGCTGAAAATAAAAACAAATAAACAAATGGGGATATCAAAGATTTTGGTGGCAGTAAACTGTCTTCTAAACCATTGGCGGAATGGCAACAAAACTATTCACGTTGGTGTGTAGAATGTATGGGTCTGACAACTTACCATCTGACTTTTGGAAAAATATTATCCACTCAATTCCGAAGACTGTAAGAGCTGACAAGTGTGAGAATTATAGCACAGTAAACTTAGCAGCTAATGCATCCAAGTTGCTGAAAAAGAATAATATACGAAAGAATGGAAATATGACTGAGGATTTGTTATATGACGATCAGTTTCGATTTAAAAAAGGTAAAGCCAATAGAGGGGCAATTCTGACGTTGTGGTTGGTAATGGAAGCAAGACTAAATAAAAATCAATACACGTTCATAGTATTTGTCGACCTGTAAAAAGCGTTCCACAGTGTAAAACGGTGCAAGAAGTTGGAAATTCTGAGAAAAACAGGGGTAAGCTATTGGGAAAGACGGGTAATATACAATACATACAAGAGCTAAGAGGCAGTAATAAAAGTGGACGACCAAGAATGAAGCGCTCGGATTGAAAAGGGTGTAAGACAGGGATGTAGTTTTTCCCCCACACTGTTCAGTCAGTACATCGAAGAAGTAATGACGGAAATAAAAGAAAGGTTCTGAAGTGGAATTAAAGATATCAGTGATACGATTCTCTGATGACATTGTTATCCTGAGTGAAAGTGAAGAAGTGGTGAGTACAGAATAGCGATTGAGAGTAAACTGAAGAAAGACGAAAGAAATGAGAAGTAGGTGAAATGAGAACATCGAGAAACTTAACATCAGGATTGATGGTAAGGAAGTAGATGAAGTAAAGGAATTCTGTTACCTAGGTAACAAAATAACCAATGACGGACGGAGCAAGGAGGACATCAAAAGCAGACTAGCACTGGTTAAAAGAGCAGTTCTGGTCAAGAGAAGTCTACTGGTGTCAAACATAGGCCTTAATTAAAGAAAGAAATTTCTGATAATATAGGGTCTGCGGCGCAGCATTGTATAATAGTGAAATATGGGCTGTAGGAAAACCGGAGCAGACGAGAATCGAAGCATTTGAAATGTGGTGCTACAGGCGAATGCTGAAAATTAGGTGGTCTGATAAGGTAAGGAATGAGGAGATTCTGTGCAGAATCGGAAAGGAAGGGAATATGTGGGAAACACTGACAGTGAGAAGAGACTTGATGATACGGCAGTTGTTAAGACACCAGGGAATAACTTCCATTGCACTAGAGAGAGATCTGCAGAGTGCAAAATCTTTAGAGGAGAACAGAGATTGGTATACATCACGCAATTAATTGAGGACGTAGGTTGCAAGTTCTGCTCTGAGATGAAAAGTTTGGCACAGGGGAGAAATTCGTGGTGGGCCACATGAAAACAGTCAGAAGAGTGGAAGGAAACATTTGTAGAGGTGTAAGCATGTCGGACGTAAGAGAACTTCCTTTCTGTATTGCCGAACGAAACGAATTGCACCGTAATTTCAATGCAGAAGAAAGTAGGTAGGTAAAAAGTGGGCTGAAGTATACTTGGAAGAAATATCGCCGAATCCGACAGAAATGATAAGAGCTCCAAGCAGAGCTTCAAAGCCTACCTAAAGATCTCGTGACCTTACGAGCAGTCCAAACCAAAATGATAACCGAAGTAAAGGAGAGGAGATCTAGAACTACAGCTCCGACTGTGAAAGAGAAGTGTTTTGGACACTCTTCGGGAAATCGGCCACAGAAACTCATTCGTAAAACAGAGGTGTGTTACTGAGAGTTGTGCGAGGAAGATCGATCTGAGGAAAAGATCAGCTGCATGAAATTCAAGCGTCAACTGATCCAAAGTCTGCAGGGTTGGGGAAAGAGCGAATTCTGTTGCAATGACTGCAGAGGGGTGGTACAGTTTGTGCAACCACTTATGCAAATTAGGAAACCAGACTGTTAGGCAGATAAGTATAATATGCGTACTTTCCAGAATTTCCATAATTCCAGTAACATAAATAGAAAAAAATCCTACTGTTGCGGATGGAATTCTTTAAACCTTACTGTTTAGGCAATAACAAATAAAATTTCAAATGTACTACAATTTAGGCATCTCTCCCCTATAACAATTTGGGATTCTTACTGTACACGTAGATAAAATTCAGAAGATATGACGTCATAAACAATGAGATGCGTGAGATACTGCCGCATCATGCATGACGTTTAAATGTATTACTTCTGTGCTGTTAACAGTATTCGCAATAAATTTCGCACGGAGTATCCTCCACATATGTCGCTAAATGCACTTACAAAAGCGTATCATGGCACCTCACTTAGTTCAGGAGGCATGAAGTCGTAAACACTGAGGTTCGTGAAAAACTGGCGTAGTGTACATGATGTTTAGATGTATTACTTCTGATGATGCTAACTGCGTTTGCAATCAATTTCGCTAGCAGTATCCACATATGTCGTTAAACGCACCTACAAACGTATATCATGGTGCCACACACAGTTTAGTAGGGACGACGGGTTGCACTGAGATGCGTGAAAAGCTCCCACATCAAGCATAAGGTTTAAATTTATTAGTTCTTTGCTACTAACTTCATTCGAAACATGTTTCGCTGCCGCTGAATGTACCTTCATAAATACACTACTGGCCATTAAAATTGGTACGCCACGAAGATGACGTGCTACAGACGCGAAATTTAACCGACAGGAAGAAGATGCTGTGATAGTCAAATGATTGGCTTTTCAGAGCATTCGCACAAGGTTGGCGTCGGTAGTGACACCTACAACGTGCTGACGTGAGAAAAGTTTCCAACCGATGTCTCACACACAAACAGCAGTTGACCGGCGTTTCCTGGTGAAACGTTGTTGTGATGTCTCGTGTAAGGAGGAGAAATACGTACCATTACGTATCCGTCTTTTATAAACGTCGGACTGTAGCCTATCGCGATTACTGCTCGCCCTGGTCGAGATCCAATGACTGTTAGCAGAATAAGGAATCGGTGAGTTCAGGTGGGTAGTACGGAACGCCGTGCTGGATCCCAACGGCCTCGTATCACAAGCAGTCGAGATGACAGGCATCTTATCCGCATGGCTGCAACGGATCGTGCAGCCACGTCTCGATCCCTGAGTCAACGGATGGGGACGTTTACAAGACAACAACCATCTGCACGAACAGTTCGACGACGTTTGCAGCAACATGGACTATCAGTTCGGAGACCATGGCAGCGGTTACCCTTGACGCTGCATCACAGACAGGGGCGCCTCAACGACAAACCTGGGGGCACGAATGGTAAAAAAATTTTTCGGATTAATCCAGGTTCTGTTTACATTATAAGGGTGGTCGCATCCATGCTTGGCGATATCGCGGTGAACGCACATTGGGAGCGTGTATTCGTCATCCCCATACTGGCCTATCACCCAGCGTGATGGTATGGGGTGCCAATGGTTACACGTCTCGGTCACCTCTTGTTTGCATTGACGGCTCTTTGAACAGTGGACGTTACAGTCCAGATGTGTTACGACCCGTGGCTCTACCCTTAATTCGATCCCTGCGAAACCCTACATTTCAGCAGGATAATGCACGAGCTTTGGAGAAAAGAGAACCACTTGTATGAATATCAAGAGCTCAGATGGAAACGCATTTCTAAGCAGAAAAGGAAAGCAGAAAGGTGGACGGAGTATCTAAAGGTTCTATATAAGGGTGATGTACTTGCGGACAATATTATGGAAATGGAAGAGGATGTAGATGAAGATGAAATGGGAGATATGATACTGCGTGAAGAGTTTGACAGAGCACTGAAACATCTGAGTCGAAACAAGGCCCCGGGAGTAGACAACATTCCATTAGAACAACTGACAGCCTTGGGAGAGCCAGTCCTGACAAAACTCTTCCATCTGGTGAGTAAGATGTATGAGACAGGCGAAATACCCTCAGACTTCAAGAAGAATATAATAATTCCAATCCTAAAGAAAGCAGGTGTTGACACATGTGAAGATTACCGAACTATCAGTTTAATAAGTCACAGCTGGAAAATACTAATGCGAATTCTTTACAGACGAATGGAAAAACTGGTAGAAGCCAACCTCGGGGAAGATCAGTTTGGATTCGGTAGAAATGTTGGAACATGTGAGGCAATTCTGACACTATGACTTATCTTAGAAGAAAGATTAAAGAAGGGCAAATCTAAGTTTCTAGGATTTGTAGACTTAGAGAAAGCTTTTGAAAATATTCACTGGAATACTCTTTTTTCAAATTCTGGAGGTGGCGGGGGTAAAATACAGGGAGCGAAAGGTTATTTACAATTTGTACAGAAACCAGATGGCAGTTATAAGAGTTGAGGGACATGAAAGGGAAGAAGTAGTTGAGAAGGGAGTGAGACAGGGTTGTAGCCTCTCCCCGATGCTATTCAATCTGTATATTGAGCAAGCAGTAAAGGACAGAAAAGAAAAGTTCGGAGTAGGTATTAAAATCCACGGAGAAGAAATAAAAGCTTTGAAGTTCGCTGATGACATTGTAATTCTGTCAGAGACAGGAAAGGACTTGGAAGAGCAGTTGAACGGAGTGGACGGTATCTTGAAAGCAGAGTATAAGATGAACATCAACATAAGCAAAACGATGATAATGGAATGTAGTCGAATTAAGTCGGGTGAGGGTGATGGAATTAGATTAGGAAATGAGACACTTAAAGTAGGAAAGCGTTTCTGAAGAAGAGAAATTTGTTAACATCAAGTATAGATTTGTGTGTCAGGAAGTCGTTTCTGAAAGTATTTGTATGGAGTGTAGCCATGTATGGAAGGGAAACATGGACGATAAATAGTTTGGACAAGAAGAGAATAGCAGCTTTCGAAATGTGGTGCTACAGAAGAATGCTGAAGATTAGATGGGTAGATCACAAAAGTAATGAGGAGGTATTGAATAGAATTGGGGAGAAGAGCAGTTTGTGGCACAATTTGACTAAAAGAAGTGATGGGTTGGTAGGACATATTCAGAGGCATCAAGGGATCACCAATTTAGTATTGGAGGGCAGCGTGGAGGGTAAAAATCATAGAATGAGACCAAGGGATGAATACACTAAGCAAATTCAGAAGGATGTAAGCTGCAGTGGGTACTGGGAGATGAAGAAGCTTGCACAGGATAGAGTAGCATGGAGAGCTGCATCAAACCAGTCTCAGGACTGAAGACCACAACAACAACAACAATGGATTACCGCATGTTGCAGGTCCTGTACTTGCCTTTCTGGATACAGAAAATGTTCGACTGCTTCCCTGGCCAGCACATTCTTCAGATCTCTCACCAATTGAAAACGTCTGGTGAATGGGGCCGAGGAACTGGTTCGTTACAATACGCCAGACACTACTGTTGAAATGTGGTATCGTGTTGAAGCTGCATGGGCAGCTGTACCGGTACACGCCATCGAAGCTCTGTCTGACTAAACGGCCAGGCGTATCATGGCCGTTATTACGGCCAGAGGTGGTTGTTGTGGGTACTGATTTCTCAGTATCTATGCACCCAAACTGCGTGAAAATGTAGTCACATGACAGTTCTAGTATAATATATTTGTCCAATGAACACCCGTTTATCATCTGCATTTCTTCTTGGTGCAGCAATTTTAATGGCCAGTAGTGTAGGTTGTATCATTGGACGACACATGCCGCATCGTGGATTAAGATATGATACATTTATTCTGTACTTCTTAGACACTCTTATAGTCGTGAGAATATAACGAAATCCATGACTCCTGGTAGCACTTTTGACAGTGCACTGCGAAGCAGAAACGGCCGTAGGCGACAAAGATAGTCGTCTATACAACTATGAAGAGGCATTGCCGTAGAGACGCTTATAAAACTATGTTGTAGACACGCTAAACAGCTGCGCCTAGCGTATAGAAACTGTTCGCGATCACTTTGCTTAATTCGGGTACGGTACTTACACATCTGCACATTATGCACATTTCTTTGTGAGACTGCTTCATAATTTCGAAGGAGTTTCAACGAATACAAGGAAATGAATTTTTTGCGATACTTCACAAACAAACACCGTGCAATTTTTTGTTTTCGTTTCTAACACAAAATTGGAAAAAGTGAATAACAGCGCAATGTTGGGTTTTGTCAGCTAGTGAAATTTGAAAATCAATTGCCGTATGCATACATTACTCGCTGCTTACCTTGAATCCCCTGTGTTGAAAGTGGTTGAAGTCTTTGACGAGACAGCTCTTGATGAGATCGGGGTCTCTGACGAGAAGCGCCGGTCTCAGAGATACGAAGATCCCGCCGTAGGGGTGAGGCTGCAGGCGCCAGTAGAGCTCTTGCAAGCCTTCACCGAAGTATTTCCGGCTCAGAAGGATCTCCTTAAAATTACCGAACACGGATTCCGGTTCTAGAAACGGGACGCCGCGCCGCTTCCAGTATCCGTAGATCCATCTGCACACGAGGACCAGCATGGCTGCCACGAACGTCACTGCAGCCGCCGCGTCGCCCAGGTAAGAACCGGTGAGGGGCATGGCGTGGAACTGAACTCTGCGAAAAAAAAAACATTAATCGTAAGCTTTATATAGATACAGTCGTTATTCGTGAGAAAATTGTTTTATTGTTTCTATCACGAACGACACAGCGGCAGAAACTATATATACAGTAGAGCGTCGATTATCCGAAGTAATTGGGGGACATGGGAGTTCGGAAAACTGGTTTGTTCGGATAATCGAGCTGTACATGTTTATTTGCCAAAAAGAAGTACTGTACAGTAAATTAATTCACAAAAACAGGCATCTCTTTTAGTATTACAAAGTAACATACAAACATCTCGTACTTGTCCCTCATAGAAAGGACAACACGTTTACGTTTAAGCATTTTGTATCGTCAAGTTCACTTCTTCACCAGCAGCACACAAGTGGTCGTAACAGAGAACAGAAGGTGACTGTTTGCACCGTGAGAAGCTCTTCTTCCGGGTGCGCAGTCCTTCAAACTGCGCGGAGCGGCACGCCTCAACTCTAAGCTGGCGCAGCTGTTGCAGTGAACAGCTTTGATACTGCCGCTACTTCTACTGCCAGTGCCAAGCCGACAGAAGTGTGCTGATTGTTGAGATGGCTGCTTGGCCGTCAGCAGCGCCTTGTGAAGGCCCCATTAGAAGCAATGTTCCGCCAGCGGTGGCCCAGTGCGGCGACTGCTGTGGGAAACTTGGTTTGGGAGTGTGGGCGATGATGGACGGTAGGGTGGGAGACTAACAGGTGCGAGCGAGTACACAGTTCGGTTAAGCGGTCGTTCGGCTTACCGACGTTCGGATAATCGACGCTCTGCTATATATATAAAGTCTGCCGCTGTGTCGTTCGTGATAGAAACAATAAAACACTGAAACAGTTATAATTTTCTCACGAATAACACGAGGCGATTCGACAATTTCTTCTCTTTATCAAGCGCAGATATTTACATAGATACTTTTCTCTGCTCGTGATGACTGGGTGTTGTGTGATGTCCTTAGGTTAGTTAGGTTTAAGTAGTTCTAAGTTCTAGGGGACTGCTGACCATAGATGTTAAGTCCCATAGTGCTCAGAGCCATTTTCTCTGCTTCCGTATGTTTTGTTCTACCTCTCTTGCACTGCAGTCGTCTTTCTGTTGTTTGGCGAAATCGGAAAACAGGACAAAATAAATATTGAGATTTTTAAACAATTATGTTAGAAAACAGTATTTTTCTCTCTTTCTACTTACAGATACTATGCAACCTTTTATTGTGCATAAATCCATACGAATGAAAACAATCAAACACACTGCTCGTTTATGTGCAATCAAAAGATGGTACAAATGTATTACGATGATGTGGCTTACAAAAAAGTTTGAATACTGGCCAGACGAGTTAGATTTTTTGTTGATTATTTTATTTAGACGAATGTGCCACTTACAACTTCTATCCTACATTTATTGGTAATTTAATTTGTTGATTATCATATATATTCTATTTTATACTACACTGAATAGACAAAGAAACTGGTAAGGCACCGGCGAGCACGCAGAAGTGCCGCAACTCAACTAATGTCTAAAGTAGTGCTGGAGGGAATCAACGTCATGAATAATGTAGGGCTGTCCATGTATCCGTAAGAGTACGTGGGGTGGAGATCTCTCCTTAACAGCACGTTGCAAGGCATCCCAGACATGCTCAGTAACGTTCATTTCTGGGGAGTTTGGTGGCCATCGGAAGTGTGGGGTGTCACACAGTCCTGATGAAACTGCTCAATTGCGTCGGAATGTACAATGGAAGTGAACAGATGCGGGTGATCAGACAGGATGCTTACGTACGTATCACGTGCCAGAGTCGTATGTAGATGTATCAGGCGTCCACTATCACTCCAAGTGCACACGCCCCACACCATTACAGAGGCTCCACCAGCTTGAACAGTCCCCTGCTGAAATGCAGGGTCCGTGGATTCCTGAGGTTCTCTCCATACCCGTACACGTCCATCCGCTTGATACAAATTGAAACGAAACTGGTCCGACCAGGTATCATGCTTCCAATCATCAACAGCCCAATGTCGGAGTTGAAGGGCCCAGGCTGGGCGTAAAGCTTAGTGT
Source organism: Schistocerca americana (assembly GCF_021461395.2). Taxonomy (NCBI): domain Eukaryota; kingdom Metazoa; phylum Arthropoda; class Insecta; order Orthoptera; family Acrididae; genus Schistocerca; species Schistocerca americana. The sequence continues at coordinate 617,426,168 of NC_060125.1, forward strand.
CGTGCAGTCATCAAGGGTATACGTGTGGGCCTTCGGCTTTGAAAGTCCTTGTCGATGATGTTTCGTTGAATGGTTCTCACGCTGACACTTGTTAATGGCCCAGCATTGACATCTGCAGCAATTTGCGGAAGGGTTGCACTTATGTCACGTTGACAAAATTCTCTTCAGTCGTCGTTGGTCCCGTTCTTGAAGGATCTTTTTCTGGTCGCAGCGATGTCGGGAATTTGATTTTTTACCGTATTCCTGATATTCACGGTACACTCGTGAAATGGTCGGACGGGAAAATCCCCACTTCATTCCTACCTCGGAGATGCTGTGTGCCATCGTTGGTGAGCCGACTATAACACCAGTTCACGCTCTCTTAAATCTTGATGACCTGCCGCTGTAGCAACAGTAACCGACGTAACAACTACGCCAGACACTGATTGTCTTACATAGGCGTTGCCGACAGCAGCGCCGTATTATGTCTGTTAACATATTTTAGATATCTGTGTATCTGAGTATGCTTGCCTAAACTAGATTCCTTGGCGCTTCAATGCATTTTGTTGCAAATACTGAGTGGAATGTAACAAGAAATTAACATATTCCGGGATTTACTATGGTAAATCAGCGGAAAATACAATATTCCAAAGGGTTTAAGATTTTTCTTAACAAATGAGGTTCCACTAGTTTTAATTTCAATTATTATTTCATAAATGAATCCCGAAATAATCATAGTAAACAGTACAAGCTTGTGTACTTAATAATAGAAATTTTAAGTGTGCTAATAATTCGTAATTTCAAACGATTCTAAAAATATAATTTTAACTGAGCATTCAGAATTAGTACTTATCGGTTACAGCATTGAACCTAAATTATTTTATAAAGTAATTTCTTTTCATAAATTTTAGCTTGAAACATAACAGACTATGTATATAATTATATGACGGTTTTCAGGAAAGCAACTGTGATAGTATTGACATGTCCAAAATTCGATACATAATACTGGTATCAACAACTACAGTTGAGGAAAGGTAATTCTAGAGGTGGAAGTCCCGTTACGCGAGGCTACACGCAACAGAACCTCTTTCTGTGGGTAGGAACTGGGAAGGTTAAGTACACCACCACATAATCCTTATCAGATGGGCGGAAGGTACTGTAAAGGCAGTTGTATGAAACCAACAGCACTCAGCCAGAGCCAGGGAGACTATTTTAAGGGTAGGACTACTGAGATCTGAGAAAGATTACAGTTTAAAATCGCCTATGCATCTAAACAACCAGAAAAAAAACTTGAAATACTCAGGAGGGGCGGAAGAAACAAAATGGAACTTTATGGACTGTGAGGGTATGGGGTGATGTCTCAGTGATTACAAAATGGTGTCAAATTTATAAAGAGCTTGACAGGAGGAACCCACTGATAGATGCACTGATACAGTTGGGAAGGGTTTCATGATGGCGTTGCGTCCTCTGCAGAGGCAACTGACCCATAGCTGTTGTGAACTGGTACTTGATATTATAGATACTGGGATGACACTGATTTGAGAGCAGGTCCCACACATGTGCTATGGGCCACGGATTTGGGGGGCTTACTGGCCACTGAAGCACCCCTGAGGCAATTGGTCCACTGCTGTTGTAACTGGTTCCTGACATCATGGATATTGGCTCAGGGACGAATTTGACGTCAGAGATGGTCCCACAAATGTTCTGTGATGTACGAATCTCGGGAACGTAGAGACCACGAGCGCAAAAAATGGCTCTGAGCACTATGCGACTTAACTTCTGAGGTCATCAGTCGCCTAGAACGTAGAACTAATTAAACCTAACTAACCTAAGGACATCACACACATGCATGCCCGAGGCAGGATTCGAACCGGCGACCGTAGCAGTCACGCGGTTCCAGACTGAAGCGCCTAGAACCGCAAGTCCACACCGGCCGGCGACCACGAGAGCGTCTCAACATCACGCTGGCAGGTCATGAATACACTTGCGAAATATGTTCTTTTGAGAAATGACACCACAATGTTGTCGCATGCGACGTATACATGAGAATTCGGGACGTTCATGACGTACTGTTTTACCACCAGCATTCCCTCAGCCACTAACAACCGTAGTCTGAAATCACCTCATCATGAAATCAGGAGCAACACCACCGTGCCACTAGAAAACACTGGAAGAACGGGACCTCTCCCGAGGTCATCTCTATTGTAGCCGACGATAGTCGTCGGGGTAATGCAAGGGTTTGACGCGTCGCTGAACGGAGTGCAATGCCGTTCATAAGCATAGCGGTCACGGCATCACGTCAACTTCAACCGTTTGTGTTGTGGTGTTAACGGTATCTAATTCCAAAGCTCTTTCACAGAGGAAGACAGCACTGCAGTTACTTCTCTAGATTGTCGCACAGATGGCAAAATGGTAGATATCGAAATAGATGACAGAGGGATAGAAAAACAATTAAAATAGCTCAAAAGAGGAAGGGCCGCTGGACCTCATGGGATACCAGTCCGATTTTCCACAGAGTACGCGAAGGAACTTGCCCCCCTTCTTGCAGCGGTGTACCGTAGGTCTCTAGAAGAGCTTAGCGTTCCAAAGGATTGGAAAAGGGCACAGGTCATACCTGTTTTCAAGAAGGGACGTCGAACAGATGTGCAGAACTATAGACCTATATCTCTAAGGTCAATCAGTTGTAGAATTTTGGAACATGTATTATGTTCGAGTATAATGACTCTTGTGGAGACTAGGAATCTACTCTGTAGGATTCAGCATGGATTTAGAAAAAGACGATCGTGTGAAACCCAGCTCGCACTATTCGTCCACGAGACTCAGAGGGCCATAGACAGGGGTTCCCAGGCAGATGCCGTCTTTCTTGACTTCCGCAAGGCATTTGATACAGTTCCTCACAATCGTTTAATGAACAAAGTAAGAGCATATGGACTATCAGACCAATTGTGTGATTGGATTGAAGAGTTCCTAGATAACAGAACGCAGCATGTCACTCTCAATGGAGGGAAGTCTTCCGAAGTGAGAGTGACTTCAGGTGTGCCCGCAGAGGAATGTCGTAGGACCGTTGCTATTCACAATATATGTAAGACCTTGTGGATAACATCGGAATTTCACTGAGGCTCTTTGCGGATGATGCTGTAGTATATCGAGTGGTTGTAACAATGGAAAATTGTACTGAAATGCAGGAGGATCTGCAACGAATTGGCGCATGGTGCAGGGAATGGCAATTGAATCTCAATGTAGACAAGTGTAATGTGCTGCGAATACATACAAAGGAAGATCCTTTGTCATTTAGCTACAATATAGCAGGTCAGCAACTGGAAGTAGTTAATTTCATGAATCATCAGGGAGTAGTCATTAGGAGTGATTTAAAATGGAATGACCATATAAAATTAATCGTCGGTAAAGCAGATGCCAGACTGAGATTCATTGGAAGAATCCTAAGGAAATGCAGTCCGAAAACAAAGGAAGTAGGTTACAGTACACTTGTTCGCCCACTGCTTGAATACTGCTCACCGGTGTGTGATCCGTACCAGATAGGATTGATAGAAGAGATAGAGAAGATCCAACGGAGAGCAGCGCACTTCGCTACAGAATCATTTAGTAATCGCAAAAGCGTTACTGAGATGATAGATAAACTCCAGTGGAAGATTCTACAAGAGAGATGCTCAGTAGCTCGGTACGGTCTTTTGTTGAAATTTCGAGAACATACCTTCACCGGAGAGTCAAGCAGTATATTGCTCCCTTCTACGTATGTCTCGCGAAGAGACCATAAGGATAAAATCAGAGAGATTATAGCCCACACAGAGGCATACCGACAATCTTTCTTTCCACGAACAATACGAAACTGGAACAGAAGGGAGAACCGATAGAGGTACTCAAGGTACCTTCCACCGCACCACGTTAGGTGGGTTGCGGAGTATGGATGTAGATGTAGATGTAGATCCTACGCATGGACGCTACACCCTTAGTGCGACTGCTACTAATCTCCTCACAATGGTGAGGGACGACACAGAATGTTGCTGGTAGGCAGTTGCTTGTTCCCGGACACAGGGCGCAGATGTAGTGAAGGCATTACAATGTGGTTGTTAACAGTACAGTGATCCCTCCTAATGGACATCATACGTCGTCGACCGGAATCTTGACAACGAGCACTGCAGCCCTCAAGTTCCCATGTAGGTCAACTGGTCGAATGGAGACCCACAATGAGGCTCGTCTCAAAATCTGTTGGGTGCTGATAACGCTGTCTCACACGAGTATGAGGCATCTCCGTGTCCTTCATGGTGGTTAGCCAACATCTGATGTTCAATAATTCAAGAACAGTCTCAATCGCATTTATTATTATTATGATTATTATACCGCCAACCGCTTTCAACCCGACGTAGGGGTCATCTTCTGGGCGTTTACTCCATTGGTCGACTGCTCGTGGTGTCACTCCTGCCTACATAACGCCAGGAAACGATATGTTATGTAGACAGGAGTGACACCACCAGCAATAGACCAATGGAGTAAACGCCCAGAAGATGACCCCTACGTCGGGTTGAAACCAGTTGGCGGTATAATAATAATAATAAATGCGATTAAGGCAGTTCTTGAATTATTGATTAATCATACTAATCACTGCTTCTCTCCACAACCATGTTGTCCAAACATCTCATGTTGCTCGATTCGTTTATACGACATCTGTTCTAAAGTTCCGAAAATTTGACCTCAATTTTTTTCTACTCTTACCTTTCACTTATCGTGCATGGACTCCTTCGAAATACTCCACAACTGATACGCCGCTCCCAATGCCGTTTCCACTTCCAAATACAGTCTTGGTGCGTTTCTTGCTGCAATACGCGAAGTGCATCTGCGGATTTCTTTTATCTCGCCCATCGTTGCAAGTCTTCGTCCTTTCAAGGGGATTTTCATCTTTGTAATTAAAAATAAAGTCATCACGGACAGGTCTGGAGAGTACGGAGTATGAGACAGCACAGTGGTTTCGTTTTTTGTGCAATAGCCACGCACCAAGATGGATGAACGAATGCGTTATCGTGATGCAGGAGCCGTGAACTGCCTCGCCTCATTTAAGGCTATTTCCTTATCACATTTCTCGAAACACGTCTTGATTGTACCATCGATTATCAGTTTGTCTCTGTGGCACGAATTCATGACGAGGTAATCCTTCTACGTCAAAGAAAACTATCAGTTTGGGTTCAACATTTGACCTGACGAGCTTTGTTTGGTCTTATAGAATCTTTTTCGACCATTCGTGAAGACTGAACCGTGGCCTCAACATCATAACCGTAGACCCACGCCTCATGACCAGTTTTGATTCTCTGAAGGGAGATCTCGTTCTCATTTGCGCGATCCAAAAGCTCTTGCGAGACGAAGGTCATTCTAAACTTCACTCATGAGGCGTGGGACGAACTTTGACGCCAACGCGACGCATTTCAAGATGCTGTGTTAGGATCTCATGACATGACCCAACTGAAATGTTACAGCCTTCTGCAATCTCTCGGACAGTCAAGCTTCGATTGGCACACGCAATTTCCTTGACGTTCCTGACAAGAGCGTCGCTGGTAGACGTCGAAGGGCGTGCTGAACGAGGGTCGTCTTCAACTTCCGCCGGCCCTTTTTCAACCGTGTGAACCATTCGTAACACCGAGTGCGGCTTAAGCACTCATCGGCGAATATTTCCTGGATCCATTGGTGCGTTTCTGCGACGGTTTTCTTGAGTTTTATGCAAAATTTAATGCAGACGCGTTGGTCCTCTAACTCTGCCATCTCGCAAATCGCAGACTCTTACTATACTCAACATTCTACCCAATACAGCACTGAACAATAATAATTCATCATCATTATCATCATCATTTAAGACTGATTATGCCTTTCAGCGTTCAGTCTGGTGCATAGTCCCCCTTATAAAATTCCTCCATTGTCCCCTATTCAGTGCTAACATTGGTGCCTCTTCTTATGTTAAGCCTATTACTTCAAAATCATTCTTAACCGAATCCAGGTACCTTCTCCTTGGTGTGCCCCGACTCCTCCTACCCTCTACTGCTGAACCCATGAGTCTCTTGGGTAACCTTCCTTCTCCCATGCGTGTGACATGACCCCACCATCTAAGCCTGTTCGCCCTGACTGCTACATCTATAGAGTTCATTCCCAGTTTTTCTTTGATTTCCTCATTGTGGACACCCTCCTGCCATTGTTCCCATCTACTAGTACCTGCAATCATCCTAGCTACTTTCATATCCGTAACCTCAACCTTGTTGATAAGGCAACCTGAATCCACCCAGCTTTCGCTCCCATACAACGAAGTTGGTCGAAAGATTGAACGGTGCACAGATAACTTAGTCTTGGTACTGACTTCCTTCTTGCAGAAGAGAGTAGATCGTAGCTGAGCGCTCACTACATTAGCTTTGCTACACCTCGCTTCCAGTTCTTTCACTATGTTGCCATCCTGTGAGAATATGTATCCTAAGTACTTGAAACCGTCCACCTGTTCTAACTTTGTTCCTCCTATTTGGCACTCAATTCGTTTATATCTCTTTCCCACTGACATTACTTTTGTTTTGGAGATGCTAATCTTCATACCATACTCCTTACATTTCTGATCTAGCTCTGAAATATAACTTTGCAAACTTTCAATAGAATCTGCCGTCACAACTAAGTCATCCGCATATGCGAGACTGCTTATTTTGTGTTCACCTATCTTAATCTCACCCAGCCAGTCTATTGTTTTCAACATATGATCCATAAATAATATGAACAACAGTGGAGACAGGTTGAAGCCTTGTCTTATCCCTGAAACTACTCTGAACCATGAACTAAATTTACCGTCAACTCTAACTGCTGCCTGACTATCTATGTACAGACCTTTAACTGCTTGCAAAGGTTTGCCTCCTATTCCATAATCACGTAGAACAGACAATAACTTCCTCCTAGGAACCCGGTCATATGCCTTTTCTAGGTCTATAAAACATAGATACGATTCCCTGTTCCACTCGTAACACTTCTCCCTTATTTGCCGTAAGCTAAAGATCTGGTCCTGACAATCTCTAAGAGGCCTAAACCCACACTGATTTTCATCCAATTTGTCCTCAACTAATACTCGCATTTTCCTTTCAACAATGCCTGAGAAGATTTTACCCACAATAATAATTAACAGACATAGAACAATGAAACTCCCGGTAGTCGTGCATTAAACACAGGCGTGTTCAAGGGTGCACACCGCTTTTCATCGTCATGAAATTGTGAAAGGTGTGGAATTTTTCTAACTGACCTCGTATCCCTTAATATGCTTAGTTACGCATTAAACACGAACAGTACAAATACGTTCCGGTGCCCGTTAGGCCAATCAAAGAGAATTGCAACTCTAATAATGTACATACCCGCCTTTATTATGTGCGTGCACGAACTTAAATTGACATCCGGCCATGTTTTTCGAGTTCTTCTACACGTCCGCTACTCTACAGTGCCTGCCGATGGTTACTTCGTACCAATATTAACGATTCTCTGTCCTACTCCATTCCCTTATTGGGTTCTCTAAACTCTGACCAAGTCGATGTTGTTCAGCAACAGTTATAGAGAATTTTTTAAAGGTAACACATCGAAATTCGACTGTTTTTAGCGTTTATTTAAATACAACTGAGGTTTCGGCCTTTTATGCTATTTTCAAGTGTTTTCTGTTTCCTGAAAACATCACTCGTGTATGATGTAAATGCAGTTGTAGGTTACAGGGAAGACAAAATTAATAATAATCCCTCATTACCTGGTGTTTTCTAGCTGACGTTGCTAATTATAACAACATTTCCTTTTTTATTGTGCATTTGGTCACCACCTTCGACTGTTCTGTGAGCTGGAAAACACGTCGTAAAGATGATGCGGAATTGTGATTAATTTTTTTCTTTCCAGTGACCTAATACCACATTTACACCGTCCACGAGTGATGTTTTTAGGAAACACCAAATAACTTGAAAACGGAATAAAAGGTCGAAAACTGGATTGTACTTAAGTAATAACAGTAAGTCAAATAGCAGTGTGTTCCTGTAAAAAGAAAAAAATTCCCTTTGTCGCCTCAAAGACACAGGATACGAAGAATTGGGACATGAGAATGAGAGAAGGATTATTGCACTATTTACAGACTCAAACTTGTATACGTTAGTTCATCCCACTTTCGAGCATATCACGATTTGGCGACACGACAATGTTTGTTGTTTTCCATTTTATATTTTTAGGGTTCCAAACCATCGATCCTCAACCAGACTACATCAAACATTTGGCATGACTAACACATCATAAAGACAGTGGCAACAGATTTACAAAGTACTCAGCAGTAAATCCCACTTCATGACAAAACACAGAATGTATAAGCAAAGAGTCAGTAATCGTGTTACAAAGTGACAAGTCGCAGTTACGTTTTAAACAATGGTAAGATACTAGCCGAGCTTATAATTTGCTGCAGTACAACATGCTTCATGCCAAAGTTTTAAGTTCCAGCAAGAAATCGTTGACGCAGGAGAATTTCACAAACGTACAGTCGTTTGACTATCGTACAGAGTCCTGTACGGAATGCTTATTACAGCATCCCTGGCTTAGACAAACAACTTGAGGAGTTGAAAACAAAGAAGCCGCCAAGTCCGAACGGAATCGCAATAAGGTTTCACGCAGCGCACGTCTGTGGCCCCAAACTTAGTTTGCATTTGTAGCGAAACTCTCGACCAAGCCGAAGTCCCAGGATTTGCTATTTGTATAGATATTGGATAAAATAATTTTAATTTCCCATTAAAAACTGTCTTGCCAGTTAATTAATTATATTACGAAACATATAAAGAGCTCAGTCGATGAGCACTGATGATTTCTAGAAACTGCCAGCTTCATCTCTTTTGTGTGGTAAAAACTGTACAAGTTATCATTTATTGTATTTCACTTAACACAAGTACTCGGATCTGTATCTTCCCATACACATTATATCCAGAGCACATCTGCAAATCGGGAGAATCGTCTTAATCTCCACTATAGTAACATGGTGAAGTCGTGCTTCTCTGTATCTACAGGGTGGTCCATTGATAGTGACCGGGCCAAATATCTCACGAAATAAGCATCAAACGAAAAAACTACAAAGAACGAAACTCGTCTAGCTTGAGGGGGGAAACCAGATGGCACTATGGTTGGCCCGCTAGTGGCGCTGCCATAGGCCAAACGGTTATCAACCGCGTTCTTTTAAAAACAGGTACCCCCATTTTTTATTACATATTCGTGTGGTACGTAGAGAAATATGAATGTTTTAGCTGGACCACTTTTTTCGCTTTGTGACAGATGTGGTATCACGTAACATTCCGCCAGTGCGGACGGTATTTGTTTCTTATACATTACCCCTGTTAAAATGGACCGTTTACCAATTGCGGAAAGGGTAGATATCGTGTTGATGTGTGGTTATTGTGATCAAAATGCCCAACCAGCGTGTGCTATGTATGCTGTTCGGCATCGTGGGTCACATCACCCAAGTGTCCAGGCCGTTCGCCGGATAGTTACGTCATTTAAGGAAACAGGAAGTGTTCAGCAGCATGTGAAACGTCAACCAGGACCTGCAACAAATGATGATGCCCAAGTAGGTGTTTTAGCTGCTGTAGCGGCTAATCTGCACATCAGTAGCAGACAAATTGCACGAGAATCGGGAATCTGAAAAACGGCGGTGTTGAGAATGCTACATCAACATAGATTGCACCCATACCATATTTCTATGCACCAGGAATTGCTTGTCGACGACTTTGAATCTCGTGTACAATTCTGCCACGGGGCACAAGAGAAATTACGGGACGATGACAGATTTTTTGCACGCGTTCTATTTAGCGACGAAGCGTCATTCACCAACAGTGGTAACGTAAACCGGCATAACATGCACTATTGGGCAACGGAAAATCCAGTATGGCTGCGACAAGTGTAAGATCAGCGACCTTGGCGGGTTAATGTATGGTGCGGCATTATGGGAGGAAGTATAATTGGCCCCCATTTTATCGATGGCAATCTAAATGGTGCAATGTAAGCTGATTTCCTACGTAATGTTCTACCGATGTTACTACAAGATGTTTCACAGTGTGATAGATTGGCGATGTACTTCCAACATGATGGATGTCCAGCATATTGCTCGAGTGCGGTTAAAGCGGTATTGAATAACATATCGTGAATCGTAAAAGATGGTTGTATACATGGAAAAATCCTCGAGATACTAGAAAGTATCAGATAGATTATATAATGGTAAACAGAGATTTAGGGACCAGGTTTTAAATTGTAAGACATTTCCAGGGGCAGATGCGGACTCTGACCACAATCTATTGGTTATGAACTGTAGATTAAAACTGAAGAAACTGCAAAAAGGTGTGAATTTAAGGAGACTGTACCTGGATAAACTGACTAAACCAGAGGTTGTACAGAGTTTCAGGGAGAGCATAAGGGAACAAGTAACAGGAATGTGGGAAACAAATACGGTAGAAGAAGAATGGGTAACTCAGAGGGATGAAGTAGTGACGGCAGCAGAGGATCAAGTAGGTAAAAAGACGAGGGCTAGTAGAAATCCTTGGGTAACAAAAGAAATGTTGAATTTAATTGATGAAAGGAGAAAATATAAAAACGCAGTAAATGAAGCAGGCAAAAAATGAGATCGACAGGAAGTGCAAAATGGCTAAGCAGGGAGGGCTAGAGGACAAATGTAAGGCTGTAGAGGCTTATCTCACTAGAGGTAAGATAGATACTGCCTAGAGGAAAATTAAAGAGACCTTTGGAGAAAAGAGAACCACTTGTATGAACATCAAGAGCTCAGATGGAAATCCAGTTCTAAGCAAAGAAGGGAAAGCAGAAAGGTGGAAGGAGTATATAGACAGTCTATACAAGGACGATGTACTTGAGGACAATAATATGGAAATGGAAGAGGATGTAGATGAAGATACTGCGTGAAGAGTTTGACAGAGCATTGAAAGACCTGAGTGGAAACAAGGCCCCGGGAGTAGACAACATTCCATTGGAACTACTGACGGCCTTGGAACAACCAGTCCTGACAAAACTCTACCATCTGGTGACCAAGATGTATGAGACAGGCGAAATACCCTCAGACTTCAAGAAGAATATAATAATTCCAATTCCAAAGAAAGCAGGTCTTGACAGATGTGAAAATTACCGAACTATCACTTTAATAAGTCACATCTGTAAAATACTAACGCGAATTATTTACAGACGAATGGAAAAAAGCCGGCCGGGTTGGCCGAGCGGTTCTAGGCGCTACAGTCTGGAACCGTGCGACCGCTACGGTCGCAGGTTCGAATCCTACCTCGGGCATGGATGTGTGTGTTGTCCTTAGGTTAGTTAGGTTTAAGTAGTTCTAAGTTCTAGGGGACTGATGACCTCACATGTTAAGTCCCATAGTGCTCAGAGCCATTTGAACCATTTTTTTTTAGGGAAAAACTGGTAGAAGCCGGCCTCGGGGAAGATGTTTATATTCCGTAGAAATGTTGCAACACGTGAGGCAATACTGACCCTACGACTTATCATAGAAAATAGATTAAGGAAAGGCAAACCTACGTTTCTAGCATTTGTAGACGTGGAGAAGGCTTTTGACAATGTGGCTGGAAGGCGAACTACTCGCTGTTGAGAGGAATGTCGTTACACGTATTGCCAAATGCATTGAGGTTGACGGACATCATTTTGATCGTATATTGCATTAATGTGGTATTTACAGGTAATCACGCTGTAACAGCATGCAGTCTCAGAAATGATATGTTCACAAGGGTACATGTATCACATTGGAACAACCGAAATAAATTGTTCAAACGTAACTACGTTCTGAATTTTAATTTAAAAAAACGTACCTGTTACCAACTGTTCGTCGAAAATTGTGAACCATATGTTTGTGACTATTACAGCCCCATCTATCACAAAGCGAAGGAAGTGGTCAAAGTAAAACATTCATATCTCTTTACGTACTATACGAATATATAATAATAAATGGGGTTCCTATTTAAAAAACACAGTTGATATCCGTTTGACCTATGGCAGCGCCATCTAGCGGGCCAACCATAGCGCCATCTGATTTCCCCTTCAAGCTAGACAAGTATCGTTCTCTGTAGTTTCTTCATTTGACGCTTATTTCGTGAGATATTTGGCCCGGTCACGATCAATGGACCGCCCTGTATATATACAATTACCAACCCATCTCGCATATCATATCAGTTATACTCGTTCTCCCAATTCGTGTTACCGCAAAGTGAGTCTCTTTTCTTTGGACTTTTTGTATGTCTTCCGTGAATCTTATCGGTTAAGAATCTCGTGATGTCCAACAGTATTCTATAAGACGATGTGAAGGGGTAATTGTAATGTTCCTTTACTTCTATACGAAACGTGAAAGATATTAAAATGGATTTCTTATAGAAAGAATTTTTAAGATATTTGGAAAGAACACCTATTTCTAAATCTTCGTTTTTTACGACACGTCCACTACAGTTGTGATTGGTATAACAAGCTCTAGTTACAATAGTAATCAAATATTTGCTGCCTCGGAACGAGAATGACGTAAGACAAAGCAGCACAGTTAAAGTCATCAAAAATGTGCCAACTGCAGAGGAAACATATTTTCACAATTAAAAGTAATCTTGTGAGTGAATGGCAATGGTTCTATGTTTGTGCACAAAATGATATGACCCTACAGTCACGGCTCAAGCCTACACATCAGGGTTATGTTTGAGAAATAATTTTGTCATTAAAGACAAAGGTCAACAGAACACAGCACAGAAATAAGTCATCAACTGCACGTCCGCAACTGCTTATACACTCAGCAAGCTGTCGTTCAGTGCGTTGCGGAGGTTGTTTTGTGCCAATACCAGCGGTTTTCTTTCTTCATCAGTTCTCATATTAAGCAATAGGGGAAAGTAATTGTCTGCATACCATGGTATGCGGAGTCTGTAATGTTACCCTATTCTCTTAATGCTTACCCGAGGTGATCGATGCAGTCGACAAAATCGTCGCAGTTTCTCTCTAACACAGGTTCTCTAAGTATACCCGTCAGTATTTTGCAATAAATAGGTAGTCTTTCGACCAAATTAGTGTCCTGAGAATATCTATTACTATTCAGCATTGGCTCCATCTGCCTGTTATGATGCTAGCGCCGCGCCTAGGTATCTATTTGATGTCTGAGGTTCTGCCTAATTGATATGGGCTCCAGACACTGGAACAGTACCCTGAAATAAGTTGCACTAGCGTCTTGTGAACTATTTGCTTTACACATCCACTGCACTTTCCCAGAACCCTTCAAAAAAATCTAATTCTTCCAGCTGCATTCTATAATACCTATGTTACGTGACCATCCCAAAATACCTTTCATTTTTTTGTATTTATGGCAAGTGAAGTTTCGAACTCGAATATAAAGCAGCAGAAATAATTCAATGCAATTCCCAAAAGTGCTCGGGAAATTCGACTTTGAAGTTTTCTGTCAGTCTTTAATACACGAAAGCAAGATCAACAATACTCGCCCGATCTTGTGGATGTGTAGTAGAACCCTCACTTACCACCTGTTTGGGCTGGGTTCGATTCGCAGTCCTGGCAAAATTTTATCCGAATGTGCATGTTCTATGAATAATTCCATGTAGTGTAAGACATGTAAAGATGAAAAACAGTTTAATCTGTAACGTTTTGTTTGTTTAAACAATGATTTATAATGTATCACTAATGAAGAATTTCTATCTGCAGTGAAAACTCGAGTGCTGTGTGCAGTATGTAATATGGAGTAACAAGATGCGCATTTTTCATTGTAATAGCAATTAGATGCCTGTTAATTAGCATATATTGGATTAATTTTGTATTTAAATGACTTAGGTATCCGTACTGAACCTAAAAGGATGAAAAAAATTATGAGCGAAACTAGATTCGTACCAGCGATTACTAGTCTAGAGTACTACTGATTTTTTTCAGTCTTAATGTATTTTAAACTTCATGAAATTGCTAGCAGAACTTGCACTTCGGTTTAAAAATTGGCATCAGCCTGGAATCTAGCATGAAAACACTGACGTGGTCGGTGAGCATTCTACCACCCACTCGTTAGGACTGTCGCGACTATTGTGTTTTTCGTTAGCATACTAACAACAGTCGGGAAACTTCAAAGTCGATTATCTCGACTTTCGAGAGTGGCATAGAAAAGTTTTGGGAGCGGCTTGACTGAGAAGTAGCGGCTCAGGTCTCGAATACTGACGTACGGTCGGGAGAGCGATATGCTGACGACAGCTCCTCCATATCCGCATCTGGTGACGCCTGTGGGCTGAGGATGACACGGCGGCCGATCGGTACGGCTCGGTCCGCCAGTGCCTGTGGACGGAGCTTACGTTACGTTACACCAAACGGGGTGTTTGTTCAAGTCGTTGTACGTTTCTGTATAACATCAAACGGCGACAGTTTTAGGCAACAGATTCGTCAGCGAATAGTCTCAAAGTGCTGTTAAAACTATGTGACAACATGTGTATAAAGGGTGTTCCTTCAGGAACGTCATTACAGAGGAATATGACGGGAGCGGTCACGGCAAAAAGGTCTAGTAGTGTAATTCCGGGATAGATGGTCCACCGGTATAGACGGACCAGTCGAATGTTTGGTTCGTCTGCCACACCAGCGATGCCGTCGGTGTCTGCAGTTAGTCTTCTTCAGTAGGTGGACCCACTCTTAGTTTTGTTCGTGAGCTTCATGTGTATGTTAGAAGAAAATTTTGTTTATTTCTTTTGGTGAACTGAAAAATATTTTATACCAGATTTCTTTGTTACATGGTTAAGTTAGTTCAAATGATTTAGACGTAAGATTAGTGCTGTAACCTTAGTGTATACTGAGAACAAACTTCAACTTAAGTGGCGTGCTGATAGCGTTGTTTGACTAAAAAGGGAGCTGGTTCATGTACCTCCTACAGTCGGGATAGACATATAACACTATTTGTTTGTGGTTCATTAAAATTTTTGTATTTTTTATTCCTTAAAATTTTCGCATATTGGTACTATATTTTCTTTATATGTAAAGCAAAGTGTGCTGTACTGGAGATTCAAGTCCTTTGTATTGTATGTAAGTAATTTATTTTAAAAAATATGTAAATTATTTATTAAGTTAAATAATTTTTTGATGACATTTTGTATTTAAAAATATTTGTAGGTATAAACTATTCATGGTGATGTAAATTTGACTATTGTAAGAAATGGTCACTATTAGGAACAATGCAAGAAATCGATGTTATTTAAAAGCCAGTGTGCTTTTGTTTGAAACGAAAGTGGCTGTGGGGAGTGGAAAAGATGGCAAGGCTGAATTGGCGCTCTACCTAGAGCAAGGGCGGGAAGTAAGTCACGAAGCATGTAGGCAGCAGTGATTGAGGCAATTCCCTTGTGGAGCAGGAGACGTTTTGCCTGAAAATTTGCACGAAAATGCCTCGCATGAAGACTCCAAACGGCTTAGGGCAAAGCTGCGAGTTGTTGGGCTACTGCATATAAAATTGAACGACGCCAAGAGGAGAAATTGAACCCATACAGCAATATACTTCCAGGCCGTGCTGTGGGTAGTGTAGCCGCTATAATTGTTCATCACACCCAATCCTACAGCCATTAGATAAGAGTCTTTTCGGTACTTTACTTTTGTACAAATTGAACCATTAATTTAAACTGCTTTTTATTAGTGAAAAATCATTCTTGAACTTTAAAAAAACTGGTTCATGCCGTAATTTCACCCTTACCATACATCTATATAGGGTTCCTTCCTAGCTTTCGATTAATCCGAGTATCCTATTTTACAGACTTATGAAGTCCCAAGTTAATATAAACAGGCACCATTTAAATTGTTTTCGAGTAAAAAGTTGTCTTACTTGTTTCACAGAAAGGCGTAATGAGAATTTTAGTTAGAGTAATAACACGTCCAAGCCTTAGTACATCACACGGAAATAAAGTCGCACTATTCTTATTTTAAAAGGTTTATGAACTACTGCAAAGAGTTATAGTAAATGTTTGCTTACGTAAAATTCAGTCAGAGTGAAGCCAAGTTACCAGAATCTCTTAAATGACTATACAGAGTTATTTCAAAGAGTATTAGCTTTTGGGAGTAAATTTCAGTATGAATGAGGTGTTCATGAATTGAAATGCTCAGTATAAAAAGTGTGAGGTTTAATATCTAAATATTTTATTATTTAAGTTTGTTAATTAAGGAAAGTACTTTTCTAAAGGGCCCCCTTGGGCAATTTTTTTTAGCTTCCTTGAAGTTATCTACTGTTTTTTTTTCTTTTTTTAAAAACGTAATGTATAAGGGTGTAACCCAACATTGTTTACCTGGAGTAACATTAATTTGAAGAACCAACTCAAACAGTAGCAAGAAAGTAAGTAAAATTCATGTTTCTGCTTTTCCAATACTTCACTGTTTCATTACCTAGATAGGCATGCGATCGTTAGTACGTATTTTAAACCTCTAAATGAACCTGGAATTGAGTTGTCCTAGCTTCAACATAATACTATTCTAACTGTGTTCCTTTCTAACCGCCGTAGACACTGGCGAGCAGATTGATGCCGTATTCCTGGACTTCAGGAAGGCATTTGATACGGTTCCGCACTTACGTTTAGTGAAAAAAATACGAGCTTACGGAATATCGGACCAGGTTTGTGATTGGATTCAGGATTTCCTAGAAGAAAGAACACAACATGTCATTCTTAACGGTTCAAAATCTGCAGATGTAGAGGTAATTTCGGGAGTACCGCAGGGAAGCGTGATAGGACCTTTATTGTTTACAATATACATAAATGACTTAGTTGACAACATCGGTAGCTCCGTGAGGCTATTTGCAGATGACACGGTTGTCTACAAGAAAGTAGCAACATCAGAAGACTCGTACGTACTCCAGGAGGACCTGCAGAGGATTAATGCATGGTGCGACAGCTGGCAGCTTTCCCTAAACGTAGATAAATGTAATATAATGCGCATACATAGGGGCAGAAATCCATTCCAGTACGATTATGCCATAGGTGGTAAATCATTGGAAGCGGTAACGACCGTAAAATACTTAGGAGTTACTATCCGGAGCGATCTGAAGTGGAATGATCACATAAAACAAATAGTGGGAAAAGCAGGCGCCAGGTTGAGATTCATAGGAAGAATTCTAAGAAAATGTGACTCATCGACGAAAGAAGTAGCTTACAAAACGCTTGTTCGTCCGATTCTTGAGTATTGCTCATCAGTATGGGACCCTTACCAGGTTGGATTAATAGAAGAGATAGACATGATCCAGCGAAAAGCAGCGCGATTCGTCATGGGGACATTTAGTCAGCGCGAGAGCGTTACGGAGATGCTGAACAAGCTCCAGTGGCGGACACTTCAAGAAAGGCGTTACGCAATACGGAGAGGTTTATTATCGAAATTACGAGAGAGCACATTCCGGGAAGAGATGGGCAACATATTACTACCGCCCACATATATCTCGCGTAATGATCACAACGAAAAGATCCGAGAAATTAGAGCAAATACGGAGACTTACAAGCAGTCGTTCTTCCCACGCACAATTCGTGAATGGAACAGGGAAGGGGGGATCAGATAGTGGTACAATAAGTACCCTCCGCCACACACCGTAAGGTGGCTCGCGGAGTATAGATGTAGATGTAGATGTAGATGAAAGAATTGAGTAGTCTCATTTACTTATCCATTAGGCACAACACTCTGTCAAATCCTGTAAAAAGGGTAACTCTATTGATTAGCGTTTCCTATTAACAGGACTACCCTCTCAATATTTGGAAACTAAACTAAATTTAGTAAGAGTGTTGTACGTGGCGACATAGAGACAAGGTTTTCTGTTATTTAGGTAAAAGTACTCTAAATTACAATAGTAGTGGTAGGCGTATAGATGCACCAGTGAAATTTGTGATAGCTGGTCCGCTTAAAAAACCTAGGATAGTCGGACATATCTCCTATTGAGGCTTTAGATTTTATGTAAATGAAACGACATTAAAAATTATTTTAAATTTAAGAGCGTATCATGATAAGTGGTGGTTCTTCCTGTTACACAAAAGTGCCTACATTTTACAAAAAAAATGAGGGCGCGTCTTGGAGAGGAAAATGATCTGAAACCTGTTTGATAAATGTACTCAGAGCGGTTGAGAATAAGTAAATGGGAGTTACTGCTGCAGCAAAAGCGATTGGGGTACCGAAAACCACTTTAAAAGAGGCACTCTGCAACTAGCCGCCGGCAACAGTGAGTCGCTTATACCAAAATACTCGGAAGGTATCCGTGAACAATCTCTGAAAATATGTCGATCGAGCTCTGCTTCGCCATGTATACTGAGAAAAATAGATGTCCTTTCAGAATTATTCAGGGGTTGTTGTCGTGGTCTTCAGTCCTGAGACTGGTTTGATGCAGCTCTCCATTCTACTCTATCCTGTGCAAGCTTCTTCATCTCCCAGTACATGCTACAACCTACATCCTTCTGAATCTGCTTAGTGTATTCATCTCTTGGTCTCCCTCTACGATTTTTATCATCCACGCTGCCCTCCAATACTAAACTGGTGATCCCTTGATGCCTCAGAACCGTGTCCTACCAACCGATCCCTTCTTCTACTCAAGTTGTGCCACAATCCCCTCTTCTCCCCAATTCTATTCAATACTTCCTCATTAGTTACGTGATCTACCCATCTAATCTTCAGCATTCTTCTGTAACACCACATTTCGAAAGCTTCTATTCTCTTCTTGTCCAAACTATTTATCGTCCATGTTTCACTTCCATACATGGCTACACTCCATACAAATACTTTCAGAAACGACTTCCTGACACTTAAAACCTATACTCGATGTTAACAAATTTCTCTTCTTCAGAAACGCTTTCCTTGCCATTGCCAGTCTGCATTTTATATCCTCTCTACTTCGACCATCATCAGTTATTTTGGTTCCCAAATAGCAAAACTCCTTTACTACTTTAAGTGTCTCATTTCGTAATCTAATTCTCTCACCCTCATCCGTCTTAATTCGACTACATTCCATTATCCTCGTTTTGCTTTTGTTGATGTTCATCTTATATCCTCTTTTCAAGACACTGTCTATTCCGTTCAACTGCTCTTCCAAGACCTTTGCTGTCTCTGACGGAATTACAATGTCGTCGGCGAACCTCAAAGTTTTTATTTCTTCTCCATAGATTTTAATACCTACTCCGAATTTTTCTTTTGTTTCCTTTACTGCTTGCTCAGTATACAGATTGAAAAACATCGGAGAGAGGCTACAACCCTGTCTCACTCCCTTTGCAACCACAGCTTCCCTTTCATGCCCCTCGACT
Organism: Schistocerca americana; assembly: GCF_021461395.2. Taxonomy (NCBI): domain Eukaryota; kingdom Metazoa; phylum Arthropoda; class Insecta; order Orthoptera; family Acrididae; genus Schistocerca; species Schistocerca americana. Next base: position 617,445,439 of record NC_060125.1, read on the forward strand.
CTTATAACTGCCATCTGGTTTCTGTACAAATTGTAAATAGCCTTTCGCTCCCTCAGCGGTAGACAGACGCTATTTTCGTTCCTGCTGAACAAAAAAAAAAAAAATGGTTCAAATGGTTCTGAGCTGTATGGGACTTAACATCTGTGGTCATCAGTCCCCTAGAACTTAGAACTACTTAAACCTAACTAACCTAAGGACATCACACACATCCATGCCCGAGGCAGGATTCGAACCTGCGACCGTAGCAGTCGCGCGGTTCTGGACTGAGTGCCTGAACCGATAGACCACCGCGGCCGTCTCCTGTTGAACATCCGTCGCCCAGTGTCAGTACCGGGTTAAAGAAACCATCATCATCAATTGAGACGCACTTCATATGAAAGTATCCTGGGTATTAGTTTACCCTATGGTTCAGTGTCGATCGCCTTTCGTACACCTACAAGACGCAAGGACACTACCTGTTTGCGAGGTGCAGTATTTGAGTTATTCACATGATATCTGTCACGTCACACGTCACAGACCTGGAGGCACAAAGGCTGGAGGCTACTCACCGTCTTTCCCAGTGCTGGAGCATCCGAGCACTGCCCGGGGTTCCCTTTGTAGGCGGCTATTTGACTGGCGCTCTCCTGCTGTAATGATGACTTGCGGATTTTCTGCGGAGGAGTGGCCCAGAACTGCAGGAGGTCGTGGTGGGGGTGACCACTGGAAGGAGGAACCGGTTACCCCGCGTCTGAGAGGCAGAAGACCGCAAGAGCGCCCGGTCTGGCTGCATCTGGGTCGACGCTCAGATTCACCGCGCAGAAGTGCTGCGTAATGATGAAACTAACACAAGAACAGGGAAAGCTGAAAGAGTCCAACCACCTGGGATTACTCACCTCGTCTCGAAGTCCAAATTTATTCCACATCTCTACCCAGTGGTGAATCGAAGAAGATTGGTCACTATTCCAGGCTATGTCAGAAGTGCCTTTTATATTTCGAAACATTCTGTGTGGTTTCTGTTTGTTCTGTATTGTTTCTCCCTACCACTTTCGCGCAACGACGCTCTGAGCGTGTTTTTTTAGGGAATTGAATAGTTTGAACCTGGGATCTGTTGCTGGTAAGGAGATGTCAGACCGCAGATGACATGTAGAATTCAGAAGAGTTCAGCGAGACTAGCGATGATATAACCAAATACTTAACGATTTCAGCGTCAGCTCCACTGCACTCTCTGTAAAAGAATCTTAATACTAACTAGGGGGTTAAAGGCTTTCCTATTTTTAGTTACCTAGTAAAATAACGTCGAAAAAGCAGTTAAGTTTACCATTGGAAATTTTATTCTACTCACAAAACATCGTTTATAAATTGCACTATTGATAAAAGTAAATGTTTTAATACAGGATGGTAAAAACCAACTGCGTTCAACAAAAATGTGAGCGAATATTCCCTGAATGGGTTTCCAAGTTCTACAATGGATTGAAGGATGACCTATGCCATATCACATCTATAATCTAGGTTTAAATTAAGTTTCACAAAAGAGAAAACTATCAAAATGGTCTACAGTCACCCTCAATTATTTTAATTACTTATCTAACTTGTCATAAATTACAGTGGCTGATGTGGCTTCTCAATAACTACATAACAGAAAAATCATCGCGTTTCTGATTTTTACTTCAAGTGGCAAATGTGAACACCATGAGCTTTAATTGACGATCGACACAAGCATTACGCAAAAAGGGGGTGTACAGATGAGGCTTCTGCAGTTGTGAGTGAAGCTTTATGCGCTGTACTGCAGCATCACGTGCGTTCATTACAGTGTCGGTGTTCGTCAGGGGGCGGCGGACAGCACAGCTCGGCTCACCTCGCCGTCTCGGAAGCAACTCTCCCCTAACTTCTCCTTACTACAATTTACCGAAGTTGGTTCAAAAAAACTATCTGGCTGTGTTTTCATCTGACCAATCAGGGTCTCAATTTTAACCTTAATCTCCGCCTACAAAAATTCTGTCTATGCAATGAGAAACGTTATACTTTTCGTGGTGGGGCAATGTTTTTAAAGTTTGCAACGTAACAGAGACGCGAAAAAGTCTCACGCTAAAACTTGCGGGTGGTGCGGTCTTAGCGGTTAGCTGGCGACGTGGGTGTCCGTCCGTTCGTTATCGTAGGGCCTTCCAGCTTAAGACGGTTCTGGTCTCTGCTTCTGTTGTCGTTTCTCCCCTCGGAACTGCGTCTGTCTCACGGTGGGAAGGTATGACATGCATTTAGGCATTCTTGTGTTAGTCTGTGGTATTCCATTTCCTCACTCGTTACTCGTATTGCTTTGGTCAATTTAATGTCACGATTTATTCGGAGCTATGTGACATACTACTGGATTTGCTCATCATATCAGGGTTGTCATGGAAGGTGTTGGATTTGCCTGACACCTTACATATTGAATAAAAAAAAACTACCGCTATTTACCGTTACTTCCTTATCTGCATTCGTCAAGAAGGCATAAACGAGTTAATGGTAAACTGCAAAATTTCATGGCACCAACTGTTTCCCTTATTAAAGAATTCCCGGATATTACGCGGAGGTCGGATGAGTTCCTCGTTTCATAATATCCTTGAATATATACATACAGAAAGCAATGGACGAGGTCAGAGAAAAGTTAGGACAAGCTAATGGAATCAGGATCCAGGGAAAAATAGTTGATATGCTGCGTTTTGCGGATGACATTGCTGTCCTAGCGGAAAATGAGGAAGAATTACAAGTAGTGTTGGAGGAAATGGAAAACACTCTTGCTACACGGTACAACATGAAAATTAATAAGTCAAAAACAAAAATCTTAGTTGCAAGCAAACAAAACAATCAAGCAATTACGAATATAAGGCTGAATGGAGAGAAGCTGAAAGAAATACAAGACTTTGTCTACTTGGGAAGCAGAATAACATCAGATGGTCGTAGTAGGAAAGATGTAATAAGTAGAATAAATCAGGCAAAGATTGCATTCTATAAAAGGAAAGGACTCCTCACATCAAATATGATAAGTCTGTCGTTAAGGAAGCGGTTAATAAAGACCTTTGTTGGGAGTGTGCTTCTCTACGGCAGCGAAACCTGGACACTTGGAGAGGACGAAAGAAGAAGGATTGAAGGATTCGAAATGTGGTGTCTGCGAAGGATGTTAAAAATTCCATGGACGGCCAAGATGACAAATGAAGAAGTCCTGCAGAGAGCGGAGGAAGTTCCAGTTCTTTGGAAGACGGTCAAGAAGAGGACAGATATATGGATGGGACACATTCTGAGACATGAAAGTCTTCTCCACACTATAACGGAAGGCCTTGTGGAGTGCAAAAGGGCAACAGGCAGACCTAGAAGAAAGTACATAAGCCAGATAATGCAGGCCCTAGGATGCGGAAGTTTCACGGAATTGAAGAGGCTGGCCGACAATCGCACTGAATGGAGAGCTGCTGCAAATCAATCTTAGGATTGGCAACTTAAGAAGAAGATTACACACATCAAAAAAAGTTTTACATCACCTCCTTTCTGAGAGTTCCGGAACCTGTACTTAAAATTGGAATAGAGATCAACATAAATATCATTTCCGCCCTTTCTATTGCTCATGAAAACCACGCATTGCATGTTGTACCACCATACAGCGAGACCTTCAGAGGTTGTACACACCAGTACCTTTAATACCCAGTAGCACGTCCCTATGCATTGACGCGTTCCTTATTCGTCGTGACTTACTATCGACAAGTTCATCAAGGCACTTTTGGTCCAGATTGTCCCACTCCTCAACGGTGATTCGGCATAGATACCTCAGAGTGGTTGGTGGGTCACGCCGTTCATAAACAATTTTCAATCTATCGCAGGCATGATCGATAGTGTTCATGTCTGAAGAACATGCTGGGCACTCTAGTCGAGTGATGTCATTATCCTGAAGGAAGTCATTCACAAGACGTACCCGATGGGGGCGCTAATTGTCGTCCTTGGAGACGAATGTCTCGCCAAAATTCTGCCGATATGGCTGCACTATCGGTCGGAGGATGGCGTACACGTATCGTACAGCGTTTATGGCGCCTTCCATGACCACCAACGGCGTACGTCGGCCCCACATAGTACCACTTAAAAACATCAGGGAACCTCCAGCTTTCTGCACTCGCTGGACAGTGTGTCTAAGCCGTTCAATCTGGTCGAGTGGGCTCCAAACACGTCTCCGACGATTGTCTGCTTGAAGGCATATGGACGCTCATCGGTGCAAAGAACGTGATGCCAATCCTGAGCCGTCCATTCGGCATGTTTCTGGGCCCCTCTGTACCGCGCTGCATTGTACCGTGGTTGCAAAGATGGACCTCGCCATGAACGTCGGGAGCGAAGTTGCGCATCGTGCAGCCTCTTGCGCACAGTTTGAGTCGTAACACGACGTCCTGTAGCTGCACGAAAAGTATTATTCGACTTGGTGGTTTTGCTGTCAGGGTTCCTCCGACCCATAATCTGTACACGTACACACGTGGTTTCCGTTTTCAATTACAGAGTGGAAGAGAATGTGTCCCGACATGTCAGGCCAATAGATGTTCAATGTGGTGGCCATCATTTGCTGCACACAATTGCAATCTCTGGCGTAATGAATGTCGTACACGCCGCAGTACATCTGGTATAATGTCGCCGCAGGCTGCCACAATACGTTGTTTCATATCCTCTAGGGTTGTAGGCACATCACGGAACACATTCTCCTTTAACGTACCCCACAGAAAGAAGTCCAGGAGAACGGGCTGGCCAATTTATGCGTCCTCCAAGTCCTATGAAACGCCCGTCGAACGTGTACCTCACCCCTCATGGCAATGTACATGTGCGTCAGTGAAAAAGACCAATAAAAGGGTGTTAGCATGTGGACGTAATGTGCTGTTCCAGTCTCTTCTGTACCTAAGGTCCATCACCGTTCCCTTTGGATCCCTACGTAATTCGGTGCTCTCCGGTACACACGATCGAACAGCGGAGGAGTGGTACTCAAGCGTCAAATTTAGGTTACAATATCTCCGGATGTAATTAACATTTTACAATGCAACAAACGGCACTGATTACGTATTTGTTTATATCTTCAGATGTGCTAACAAAACTAACGGGGTTCGATTTAAAAAAAACGTAGGTTTGTGTTAAACAACATACTTCCGTGCATTTTTTATGGTTTGTATTAACCAATTACACTAGCCCCTCTCCTCACGTTCGGTCTGTGGAATCGATTCGTCAGTATTTGATGTGGTTCACGAAATACACTCCTGGAAATGGAAAAAAGGACACATTGACACCGGTGTGTCAGACCCACCATACTTGCTCCGGACACTGCGAGAGGGCTGTACAAGCAATGATCACACGCACGGCACAGCGGACACACCAGGAACCGCGGTGTTGGCCGTCGAATGGCGCTAGCTGCGCAGCATTTGTGCACCGCCGCCGTCAGTGTCAGCCAGTTTGCCGTGGCATACGGAGCTCCATCGCAGTCTTTAACACTGGTAGCATGCCGCGACAGCGTGGACGTGAACCGTATGTGCAGTTGACGGACTTTGAGCGAGGGTGTATAGTGGGTATGCAGGAGGCCGGGTGGACGTACCGCCGAATTGCTCAACACGTGGGGCGTGAGGTCTCCACAGTACATCGATGTTGTCGCCAGTGGTCGGCGGAAGGTGCACGTGCCCGTCGACCTGGGACCGGACCGCAGCGACGCACGGATGCACGCCAAGACCGTAAGATCCTACGCAGTGCCGTAGGGGACCGCACCGCCACTTCCCAGCAAATTAGGAACACTGTTGCTCCTGGGGTATCGGCGAGGACCATTCGCAACCGTCTCCATGAAGCTGGGCTACGGTCCCGCACACCGTTAGGCCGTCTTCCGCTCACGCCCCAACATCACGCAGCCCGCCTCCAGTGGTGTCGCGACAGGCGTGAATGGAGGGACGAATGGAGACGTGTCGTCTTCAGCGATGAGAGTCGCTTCTGCCTTGGTGCCAATGATGGTCGTATGCGTGTTTGGCGCCGTGCAGGTGAGCGCCACAATCAGGACTGCATACGACCGAGGCACACAGGGCCAACACCCGGCATCATGGTGTGGGGAGCGATCTCCTACACTGGCCGTACACCACTGGTGATCGTCGAGGGGACACTGAATAGTGCACGGTACATCCAAACCGTCATCGAACCCATCGTTCTACCATTCCTAGACCGGCAAGGGAACTTGCTGTTCCAACAGGACAATGCACGTCCGCATGTATCCCGTGCCACCCAACGTGCTCTAGAAGGTGTAAGTCAACTACCCTGGCCAGCGAGATCTCCGGATCTGTCCCCCATTGAGCATGTTTGGGACTGGATGAAGCGTCGTCTCACGCGGTCTGCACGTCCAGCACGAACGCTGGTCCAACTGAGGCGCCAGGTGGAAATGGCATGGCAAGCCGTTCCGCAGGACTACATCCAGCATCTCTACGATCGTCTCCATGGGAGAATAGCAGCCTGCATTGCTGCGAAAGGTGGATATACACTGTACTAGTGCCGACATTGTGCATGCTCTGTTGCCTGTGTCTATGTGCCTGTGGTTCTGTCAGTGTGATCGTGTGATGTATCGGACCCCAGGAATGTGTCAATAAAGTTTCCCCTTCCTGGGACAATGAATTCACGGTGTTCTTATTTCAATTTCCAGGAGTGTAGAATGATATTAGTGTAACGGGTTAATGAGAGCTAATGGAATGGAATGGCACCCATCGGAATACGAAACAGTCTATCGTGAAGCTTATCGTGGAACTGGCTATCCTTTAAGACGCAGCTGCAGACAGAGCTACAATATGTTTTATAGGCAAGAGGAAAAGAAATAACCAGAGGCTGAATTTGTACAGTGGTTCCAGGTGCAATGAACTGTGATATCACACATTTTGCATTAGGGATAGTTTGCTCTAAAGGACTTTGGTTGTTATACGCAGACCAGGAATGAAGCAATAGCAAGTTATTGTGGCCAGCTATTGCCCAAAAGCAGTGTTCATGCCATAGCTGTAGTTCTCCTACGCCCATTTTCCCACTCTTGCTTCCTGTGACGTAAATATTCCATACTGCCTTTGCGCTATCACGCACACGAGAAAGAATCGTAGGGGACAGAGCACCTCCAAGTGCGAGAAGCCCAATAAATAATTTTCCAGCAAGTTTACCATCAAGATTAACAGTCGCCATATTTGTATACGAATGCGTTAAGGTATTGCTGTTAACTGATCTCGATATAACATTCCTGGTACCTCTAATTCCCAGGGTTCCTTTCATATACATTTGCGCTTCAAATACCGACTGGTCGGAGTGGAAAAAAATTCTTCACTGGACAATAAGGTAAGTTTCTTTATCTCATCTACAAATTATCGCACCGATTCCACATTTTGCCGTGCATTGTCAAGTTGATGCTTTGTTTGAAATGTCATCGTACGTTTTCCCATTCTGTAGCTCTTTTTGATGTTATACAGCTATACTACTTCCCTTGAACTCGCTTAATCTATGTCGCTCGCAGTTCGGTGAACGTCACTATCAGGCACATTTTATAAACTGTACAGAGCATCCTTCAAAAGCGCAAACACCAATGTTTGTAACAAGTACATCTCCTCCTGTCTTGAATAGCCGTTGTTTTTCTTACGCACTACACTGTAATATTTCCGCAGATCTATTCTAAACCTGTCCATTATTGTTTTTACTACGCTGAGGATGATCTTGCCATATGTAATTATATTTATTTAGTACGCGTCACTTCGCTCCTTGGACACGGAGATTGGATGTGTGGCTCCCTGAGCGATAAGGGTGATGAACAACATGGCTTAACAGATGTTGAATACGTCACCACACATTCTACTCACTCATCTTACAGAAACGGTAGTATTTCGTCTATCAGTTCTTTCTCATTATGCAAAATTCCTTCTGTTCCTTTCTGACGAAATGTGAAACTGTTTTTGTGGACATATTTTTTATCGTTAGCATTATTCGGCTTTGTATCAACACCACTAGCACCGTCGCCCTGTTGTGAGTTACTCGTCGACTACGGAGTTCAACCACGCTCCGTAACCTCATGCTGCACTTACCACGGCATACCACCAGTGCCACCCTTTCTTGCCAAAAGCAGACAATATTGTGCCTGCATGGTAGACAACATGTGGGGCACCGAGTGCCATGAACATGACTGGCCTTTTGTGATCTGGCACTCATGTGGTTCCTTGAAAGTCATTCCTCCGCAGGATCTTTTCTTCCAAGAGTGCCAGTCCCGCAAGTTGTACGAGAGAACATAGGCGTTGTGTGAAAGTTAGGAATGGGGTACTGGCAGGAATTGAGTTATGAGGGCAGGTCATGGGTCCTGTTTGGGTAACTCGCATGGTACAGCCATTGCCCACCAAGCCAAGGGTGCCGAAGTTGTAGTCAACTTTTAAAATATCCACTAAACACATTTCACTACTTTTTTACTACAACCTGTAATAAATGCAGCTTCAGCTCATAAGTAGAACTACACTTGCCATAGCTGCCCATCTGTCGACAATGCTATTGAAACAACTATTTATTCAAGTTAATTTCAAAAAGCAAACACACCAGACGTCTCCAGAATGAGATTTTCACTCTGCAGCGGAGTGTGCGCTGATATGAAACTTCCTGGCAGATTAAAACTGTGTGCCCGACCGAGACTCGAACTCGGGACCTTTGCCTTTCGCGGGCAAGTGCTCTACCAACTGAGCTACCGAAGCACGACTCACGTCCGGTACCCACAGCTTTATCCTTTCTTTCAGGAGTGCTAGTTCTGCATGGTTCGCAGAAGAGCTTCTGTAAAGTTTGGAAGGTAGGAGACGAGATACTGGCAGAAGTAAAGCTGTGGGTACCGGACGTGAGTCGTGCTTCGGTAGCTCAGTTGGTAGAGCACTTGCCCGCGAAAGGCAAAGGTCCCGAGTTCGAGTCTCGGTCGGGCACACAGTTTTAATCTGCCAGGAAGTTTCACACCAGACGTCGTTTAATTTTAATCTGTAGATAAACCAGATTCCCTCAAAAACTAGTATCGTATTACACTACTGCCCATTAAAATTGCTTCACCAAGAAGAAATGCAGACGATAAACTGGTATTCATTGGACAAATGTATTATACTAGAACTGACGTATGATTACATTTTCACGCAGTTTGGGTGCATAGATCCTGAGAAATCAGTACCCAGAACAACCACCTCTGGCCGTAATAATGGCCTTGATACCCCTGGGGATTGAGTCGAACAAAGCTTGGATGGCGTGTACAGGTACAGCTGCCCATGCAGGTTCAACATGATACCACAGTTAATCGAGAGTAGTGACTGGCGTATTGTGACGAGCCAGTTGCTCGGCCACCATTGACCAGACGTTTGAAATTGTTGAGAGATCTGGAGAATGGGCTGGCCAGGGCAGCAGTCGAACATTTACTGTTTCCAGAAAGGTCCGTACAGGACCTGCAACATGCGGTCGTGTATTATCCTGCTAAAAAATGTAGGGATTCGCCGGGATCAAATGAAGGGTAGAGCCACGGGTCGTAACACATCTGAAATGTAACGTACACTGTTCTACGTGCCGTCAATGCGAACAAGAGGGGACCGAGATACGTTACCAATGGTATCCCATACCATCACGCCGGGTGATACGCCAGCATGGCGATGACGAATACACGCTTCCAATGGGCGTTCACTGTGAAGTCGCCAAATACGGATGCAATCATCATCATGCTGTAAACAGAACATGGATTAATCCGAAAAAATGACGTTTTGCCATTCGTGCACCGACGTTCGTCGTTGAGTACACCATCGCAGGCGCTCCTGTCTGTGATGCAGCGCCAAGGGTAACCACAGCCACGGTCTCCGAGCTGATAGTCCATGCTGCTGCAAACGTCGTCGAACTGTTCCTGTAGATGGTTGTTGTCTTGCAGACGTCCCCATCTGTTGACTCAGGGATCGAGACGTGGCTGCACGATCCGTTACAGCCATGTGGATAAGATGCCTGTCATCTCGACTGCTAGTGATTCGAGACCGTTGGGATCCAGCACGGCGTTCCGCACTCTGCTATCAGTCATTAGATCTCGACCAACGCGAGTACTAATGTCGCGATACGATAAACCGCAATCGCCATCGGCTACAATCCGACCTTTATCAAAGTCGGAAACGTGATGGTACGCATTTCTCCTCCTTACACGAGGCATCACAACAACGTTTCACCAGGCAACGCCGGTCAGCTGCTGTTTGTGTACGAGAAATCGGTTGGAAACTCTCCTCATGTCAGCACGTTGTAGGTGTCGCCACCGCCGCCAACCTTGTGTGAATGCTCTGAAAAGCTAATCATTTGCATATCACAGCATCTTCTTGCTATCGGTTAAATTTTCGCGTCTGTAGCACTTCACCTTCGTGGTGTAGCAATTTTAATGGCCAGTAGTGTAGATGAACTGAAATACACTGTGACCTGCCATATTTGCATTACGTACAACTCAAAAGTAATGTATTATTCAGTTGTATTTTTGTTGCCTAACAAACAAACAATAATTACTCCTTACTTGATGAAATATTGCCTAGGTGCATCTTGTATATCGGTATCTATGCGTTAACTTAGACAACAGATCAGACAGACGGTGTTTGGTGGAGATTACTTCTCGTATCACCAACTAATTCCCCCTCTCTGTTTCATTCGTGAATGGCGCATGAAAGGGAAGAGTGTCGGTCAGCTTCTGTATTAGCTATAACTTCTTGAATTTTCTCGATTTGGTCATTTCGCGTGACGTATGTGGGAGAAAGTAATGTATTGTCCGACTCTTTCCGAAAAGTGCTCGCTAGGAATTTCAATATTTAATCTCTCCGTGATACAATACGCCTCTCCTATATCATCTGCACCGGGGTCTCGCGAGGACTAAACGATCTCGTCAAGAAACGCTCCGCTCTTCGTTGAATCTTCCCCGCCTCTTCCATCAGTCCTACCTGATAAGCGTTTCACACCGATGACCAGTACTCAAGTGTTCTGTAAGCCACATCTTTCGAGGATAAAGTGACCTTCCTCATGGTTATTCTTCCTATGAATCTCATCCTTGCATCCGCTTTTCCTACTTTTTGTTTTATTTTGGTCATTTCACTTTAGCTAATTTCGGATGGTTACTCTTTGTAATTGTACGGTAGTGATTTATCACCAGTGGTGTAACTGTACAATGGTAGATTTCTTCCCATATGTATGTGCAACAAGCTACATTTATTATTGCTCATGGTCACTGCTTGCCAAGACATCTCAATCTCAGCCATACACAGTCCGACCACACAACAGAAAATTTGTAAATCAACAATTTTCATTATAGAGCCAGAGTTGATAAATGAAACCACAAATTAATAAACTCAGAATAATCAATCACTTAACTTCAATTTATCCATTACAACGAGTTTAGATGACTTCGATTAATCTTCAGGTGACACTTGGTTTTTTAGCTAGCATAGTTGCTCCTAGCAAAGCAGCAATGTCGATATTGGCAAAAAATGTTTTAAATTTATCACACTGATTGTCCGGACATTTGGTGGGTTGCTACGATGAGCCACCTTTGTAACTTTAACGGCTTACCTGCAGTTCTGTGCACCTGCGCATTATCCTCGAGGATTCTGTATTTGAGCTGTACACATTAACTATTGTACCAAAAACGTAACAAGTAATTAGCTGTTTTTGACCTATAAAGATATTACGGATTTTGTTCCGTCTTTCGCTGTGCAGAGACTACTACAGTAGACATTACAGTGAGGTGACAAAAGTCCTGGGATACCCCTAACGCTGTCTCGGACCTCCTTTTTCCCGACGCTGTGCAGCAGCTCCACGTGGCGTGGAGTCAACAAGTTGTTGGAAGTTCCCTGCAAAAGTACTGGACTGTATAGCCGTTCTTGATAGCGAAAATGTTGTCGGTGCAGGATATTGTGCGCGAACTGACATCTCGAGTATGTCCCACGAATGTTCCATAGGACTCTTGTCGGGTGTTCCGGGTGGCTAAATCTCTCATCCAGATTGTTCTTCAAACCAATCACTAACAGTTGTTGCCCGGTGACGTAGCACATTGTGTAACGTTCCCTGGCAGCACACACACTATTAATAAAATGAAATGACATTTTATTGTACTATGCACGCCGCTGTGAAGCAATTCGTAAGTACTGTAATTGTTTAACAAAAAAATATTATTTAATTTTGTATAAAGGACATTCGTTATTACTGTAATATTTTCTGTAATAATATTCTCGATGTATTTATGATTGTAATATTTCTATACTCATAATGTAATGACGAAATATGTTAATATCTGCGATGAAAAAAAAAAAAAGTAAAATATAGCCACAGAGGAGAATAATGTTGTAGGATTACAAAGAGATGTTAATGGTCAGCAGTAGTGTAAAAAGCACCACGTAGTGTGCATTCTTTGTCGTCTTCCTCGAGAACTGAGAGAGAGAGGAACCTGTGACGTAGCATTTTATGAATGAGTAGACTTCTTTTGTCTATATCTGCAGCTTTGACACTATGAGGCACATGCCGATGTTATGTGGTGAGTCAGATACCCGTAGTCCGTGCGTTTATGGCTAGCGCTTGGCGTGTGGCCTGTAGATCGCTCTACAGGGTAGTTTGGATGAATAGAACGGAAACTCAGAGGTTCACTGCTGTTCCATCGATTGCTTTCGTCCAGAGGCCTATATTGTGCAGACCATCTGAGGGACATATGGCCTCTTTCTATGAAAAAATCTACTTGCATTGCGAAAACGGAACCCTGCACATAAAACTCAGTGGACAAGTGACTATACGCTGTCTCTGGTCTAGTTGGTGGGGAGCCACGCTCTGCCACGGCGAAACTCTTAGACCTCATGAAAATTGGTTCCCATGGTGGCTCCTCATTCTGGTCAACATTATAAGCTGGCGCTGCAAAATCGCACTGAAACTATGCCACTTCACCAGTCTAGTCTAGTACAACAAACAAACCCAATATCAAATTAATTGGGTCTTAGGTCCTCTGTTGTTATCTGTGTGCCAGTTTGAATACAAAATCTTGCATCACTTAACTATGCAATTTCACATACCTTCCTCATTCACTTCGATGTTGATTTGGCAATTAGAGGGAGGTAATAGTGTAGACTGAATGGGTAATGATTCGATGTAAAGTGTATGACAGTGACACTTTCTCCTCGAACTTGGAAGAAGAAATTTACAATATTGGCCATTAAAATTGCTACAACAAGAAGAAATGCAGATGATAAACGGGTATTCATTGGACAAATGTTTTATACTAGAACTGACATGTGATTACATTTCCACGCAAATTTGGTGCATAGATCCTGAAAAATCAGTACACAGAACAACCACCACTTGCCGTAATATCGGCCTTGACACGCCTGGCATTGAGTCAAACAGAGCTTGCATGTCGTGTACAGGCACAGCTGCCCATGCAGCTTCAACACGATACCACAGTTCATCAAGAGTAGTGACTGGCATATTGTGATGAGCCAGTTGCTCGGCCACCATTGACCAGACGTTTTCAATTGGTGAGAGATCTGGAGAATGCGTTGGCCAGGGCAGCAGTCGAACATTTTCTGCATCCAGGAAGGCCCGTACAGGACCTGCCACATGCGGTCGTGCATTATCCTGCTGAAATGTAGGGTTTCGCAGGGATCGACTGAAGGGTAGAGCCACGGGTCGTAACACATCTGAAATGTAACGTCCACTGTTCAAAGTGCCGTCAATGCGAACAAGAGGTGACCGACACGTGTAACCATAGGCAGTCCATACCATCACGCCGGGTGATACTCCAGTATGGCGATGACAAACGCACGCTTCCAATGTGCGTTCACCGCGATGTCGCCAAACACAGATGCTACCATCATGATTCTGTAAACAGAACCTGGATTCATCCGAAAAAAATGACGTTTTGCCATTCGTTCACCCAGGTTCGTCATGGAGTACACCATCAAAGGCGCTCCTGTCAGTAATTCAGCGTCAAGAGTAACCGCAGGCATGGTCTCCGAGCCGATAGTCCATGCTGCTGCAAACGTTGTCGAACTGTTCGTGCAGATGGTTGTTGTCTTGCAAACGTCCCCATCTGTTGACTCAGGGATAGAGACGTGGCTCCACGATCCGTTACAGCCATGCGGATAAGATGCCTGTCATCTCGACTGCTAGTGATACGAGGTTGTTGGGATCCAGCACGGCGTTCCTTATTACCCCCCCTGAACCGACCGATTCCATATTCTGCTAACAGTCATTGGATCTCGACCAACGCGAGCAGCAGTGCCGCGATACGATAAACCGCAATCGCGATAAGCTACAATCCCACATTTCTCAAATTCGGAAACGTGATGGTACGCATTTCTCCTCCTTACACGAGTCATCACAACAGCGTTTCACCAGGCAACGCCGGTCAACTGCTGTTTGTGGATGAGAAATCGGTTGGAAACTTTCCTCATGCCAGCACGTTGTAGGTGTCGCCACCGGTGCCAGCCTTGTGTGAATGCTCTGAAAAGCTAATCATTTGAATATCACAGCATCTTCTTCCTGTCGGTTAAATTTCACGTTTGTAGCACGTCATCTTCGTGGTGTAGAAATTTTAATGGCCAGTAGTGTATGTATTGGTGAACCTTTCTCCGCCACAGAAACGCTGTGATTGTGCGACGAGAAGCTGCTAATACCTTTTGTTGAACCTTACATGAAAGTAAATATTGATGAATTTCTGAGATGACGTGAAGTCACGTGGCGGATGGTGTGCAAGGAGAGAGAACAAAGAAGGCGAGGGCGCTTCCATACTCAAAGATGTGGACCACAAATATGACGAAATAACAAAAGCAGTTATGCTAATCATGAGCGTACCGCCCGGCAGCTTATCTACCAAGTTTTCAAAGGTAACGGATACAGAAGTTGTGAATGTGGAACAGCTCAGATCTAGATGACAGGCGCAGCCTGGAGCAGACAAGAATCGGTAATCAGTAATAGTAAGGAGGGTGTAATTGCTATGTGTTTGAGATCATACCGTTCGGAAGCGGTACATTTAAGTAGAATTTTTATCCCATATTGATATATTTAGATTTACGTAGGATATGTAGATTTCTCTTAGCCATGAGTACTTTAAATACAGTTATTTGTTTAAGATTATTTTGTGTACCGGTAGTGTGTGTCAGTTGTTGCACATGTTTCGTTCTTATATACCCAGAAATGATTTCTTCTATCGTCTTGATTAATTACAACAAAAGTGTGCTTGGTTACAGTATTGATAAGGTGTGATGGCAGAGCTGTGATGTGTGGGAACCTCGAGAGTCCGGTACATGCTGATATGAAGACTAAGAGGTTCGTTACATATCAAGTGTTTACCTCATGTCAGATGATTCTTGTGGCGGATAAGATATAGATACTGATCCTTAACTGTAGTTTGTATTTCTTAGTTGTTATAGTTGTCTAGTTATCGACTGATTATGTGGGGTAAGTGGTCTTTTATTCCATCGAAGCCGACAAGTGCTACATATTATGATTTTGTTTGTACTGATGTCCTCAGCAGTGATGCATGTTTTCGTGAATTTGTTACATTATATGTATATTATTTCTTGTCATCTCCGTCAGAGTAGTGTGTTCATTGTGAAAAGTTTTTTGTGTTTTTTTATAGAAAATGATTGGTACGGGTTTGGAGGTGGCCAAGAAAGTTGTTTGTCAAGTGAAATATTACACGGACGATCGATCATTATGGGAAAATGTATTGCCCTGCAGAACACTCAGACGTTCACTTATCTGCAACAATCCAACATCCAGCGACAGCATGCAATGAGATATGTGATATAATGTCTACTAAATTCTTTTATCTGTTTACCAGTATACGTGAGAGATAAAGCCTTTTGGAGAAGGGAAGGTCAAAGTGAATGATAAACAATAATGATATCACCAAAGGTGTTGTGGTAATGAAGGAATAGTAAGGCGGGACGTAGTTATGAGAATACAGGTAGGTAATTCGTGTGAAGCTAAATGTAAGCGCAGTGGATAGCACACTGGACTCGCATTCGGGAGGACGACGGTTCAATCCCGTCTCCAGCCATCCTGATTTAGGTTTTCCGTGATTTCCCTAAATCGTTTCAGGCAAATGCCGGGATGGTTCCTTTGAAAGGGCACGGCCGATTTCCTTCCCCGTCCTTCCCTAACCCGAGCTTGCGCTCCGTCTCTAATGACCTCGTTGTCGACGGGACGTTAAACAACACTAACCTAACCTAACCTAACCTAAATGTAACATGATGGGCGTCGTAGCTCACCTTTGCGTGCAGCAACTTTTAATGCGAAGAAAACTTAGATATACGGATAATCGTGGTATGATCTAGTCTTGTGAGATTTTGTAGAGAGCAGCATTTAAAGACAACAGAGGTGATGACTGGAACTGAAGGTAATCAATAAAGAAATAACGATGGTGCTATCCAACAACAGGGACCATAGTTTGTATTCAAGGTATTGGTAGTGTAATTAATCATGGTCCCTTATAGCTAACTGCACGAACCATTGAATTGACTAGATTTACTATGCATGCAAATTAATCGAGTGTA
Source organism: Schistocerca americana (assembly GCF_021461395.2). NCBI lineage: Eukaryota > Metazoa > Arthropoda > Insecta > Orthoptera > Acrididae > Schistocerca > Schistocerca americana. The sequence goes on from NC_060125.1 coordinate 617,461,965, forward strand.
TTATACTTGAGACAGGAGGTAGTAGACATGGGAACACGCTAACATACTGAATACTTGGTAAACTGGAATTATTTCGCTCTGCCACCAGGGTAACATTATATGACAAAAGGCAGATCATTTTGCTATCAGCGGCGCAAGTAACTGGCCACAATAAAAAAGAGGGGGGGAACAAATACGTAAAATGATGATTAACTGATGGCTCATCTATCGTTCTATGTCATGAAAAATGTGTTTATGTTTTTTCTTTTTTTTTTGTGTACTGACTGGTGTGACATGTTATGTCACGAATTCCACTCACGTACCAACTGAGGCGTGCTGCGGCTCTTGTGTGTGCCGTTGAGAGGTTGGCGTCGTGTATTCGGGATTGTGACCTCCCATTTTCTTAGTCCGTTCACTGGCGCCACTAGGTTTGCTCGCTTTGTGTGTTCGTAAGTGGCAGCAGCGGCGTTTATCGATAGCGAGTACTGTGGTACTACCTTTGGAGCGACCTCTGGTATTTCCGGGTCGTCGTGCGTCGGAGTTCAGTTGGGGGACGGACCAGCAGTGAGGTCCGCCAGCGCCAGGACTCGCAAAGGGAGCTGGCGATATATAGGCACTTGTAGCACTGTGCTTTTGGGCACACGATACTCATTAAAGCCTGTACTATGGTAAGTTGACGGGCTCCACCTTAAGAGAAAGGATTTTTGTATAGATGTTGAACGCGTGTACTTGAATGGAGGCAAATCAGACTTACACCCACTCAGTAATAACAATGATACGTCAAGCAAGTACGAAATGAAACTACACGTCAGGACAGACAAGAAACAACACAGAAGATGCTACCAAATTGTTAATAAAACGGTCGCCAGCCTAATTAGGCATTAACTGAGTTTCTTCCCTGTACAAGTTGATGTACGTTTATGCCAAACAACACGCAATAATACTGGATAATATGGTAAATGTTAGAACCAGAAACTTCGTACTGTCCATTGATCTGATTAAAATCGGGCATAGGTTACCCTAGAAATAGCACTTTCGAAACACACACACAATGTCAATTTTGAAATATGTAAAACAATGATAAATTTTGGTTCTTATATTGGCTTTAACTTGGCTGGTCTAATCAGTTTAGAACACTTCAGAATTCAAATGAATAAAAAAGAAAATGGGGAGGGGGGACCCTGAAACTGTTATGATCACTGTATTGAAAATTTTGGTTATTGAAATCAATAAGCACTCAAGATTTCCAATATATGAGTTACTACTCTTTTTAGCTTATTTCCTGCTCATTTAATTACCATTATATCTGCCTCAAAATAATTGAACTTCATTACTAAACCAATTTCAACATTATCTTCCAACTTTGCCAGACCTATATTATTCGTCTATTATTTCATTAACAACAAAGTTCTTTAAACATCCTTCTAACATAGCTATGTCTGCAGGTAATTGTTATTAACATAAATTTTAATTCTTCATCTCGGGACACTCGGATTGCACAACATGTGGAAAGGACACTGACTAGGTTAGTTGTGAGGATAATTAAATGACAGTACAGTTCTGGTAAAATTTAAGTTGTTATTGAACAGTATGGAACAAAAGTAACACTGGTCCACACGAATACAGTACTAAAAGTTTCAACCTGTTCGTATCGATGCGGCGGTCGGCAGGCGGCGAGATGGCGAGGCACAGAGCACACATACAATCACAGCAATGGCTCTTGATGTATCGGCACTTTGCTTCTTCTTAGCGTCACAATACTTTTCCGTTTAGTGCCTATGGAATATTGCCATGCTGTATAGGCGTCGGAAACAGCACATCCGAGGCTCAACGAAATCACGTTTTCCAGGAGAGCCTCCTCGATCCAGAACGTGTTTCTCAGACCGATGCCCAACTCCGACTACTACTGCTGAGCCCGTTATGCCGTGCAGCACCCGTGCGCATTTTCCCGCGCTCGCCTGCCATCCACCTTTTACCGCTCCCCTACAGACAGGGTATTCACCAGAGGTTTTGCATTCTACATATCCTAATACATTGCCTACGTGTGGACCAGACGCACAATTACAACTTTAACATCTTACAACAGTCTCGACATTTGTTACACTTCAATTCTATTACAATATTGCTTTAAATTTGACATAAACACTAATATTCACATCGAAAATTGTTTACAGTTTCTTTAACATAATGGCATGAAACAAAAAAGAAATGAAATCAGAACATCGATTACACTAATTTATCGAAAATCAGAAGAAAATATTATTATATGTACAATAGTATAGCGTTGGTGTTGTTATACACTGCCCGATGGAAGGATGCGGTCGCGAGAGTGCACAACCACGTCAAGGTCCGGATTCAGCGAGTTTAAGTTGAATGGATCGTTGTATTCGAGTAGTGCAACTTTCACCTGTGTGTGTGTGTGTGTGTCCGTCCGTCGAAGTGGTCTCGTGCCATCAAGCCCCCAGTTGGCGGTTTTATACTCCGACGTTTCCCTTGCCTGACTTGACTGGCAACGACCGATTGTTGGTCGTTCGGTCGGCCGTCTCAGTGGACGACTTCCATCTGGTCTTTCGACCGTTTCTGTGTCCTTAGCATTCATGTCTACGTGCAGTTCGTCTTCGTGCTGTATAGTGACTGTTTTAGCATTGTTTAAGTTGTTTGTGCAATTATCTTTTGGGGTTCTATGTGCATCTTGTCAGATTCTGAATAGGCAGTTTGGTCTTAACCCTGTCTGCGTACTAGGATTTAGTGGAGCCAACTTGTGTAATTAAATGCTTGTCATTTGACGATGTTAACTGTTATTCTATAGCGGCAGCCGGCTGCGTTGGTCTAGCGGTTCTAGGCGCGCAGTCCGGAACCGCGCGACTGCTACGGTCGCAGGTTCGAATCCTGCCTCGGGCATGGATGTGTGTGATGTCCTTAGGTTCGTTAGGTTTAAGTAGTTCTAAGTTCTAGGGGACTGATGACCAAAGTAGTTACGTCCCATTGTGCTCAGAGCCGTCTATAGCGGCATTGGTTATCCCATCTTAGATGGATTTTGCGAGTGTGTTGGTCGACGTTTAAGCTGTCCATAGGTTGAGTTGCCATCCCGTTAAGTGAGCATAACTCTTGGCTGCCTGTCTCACCGCCTACGCAGCTGTAGAGACTTTTCTCAGGTCGATCCTTGGAGCACTGTCTCTGGATCTCGTCCTTTTTTTTATTTGGTCTCATTGTGTCGATTGTTTAAAAATAATATTTCGTTTAAATTATTCCTATTGCTTGTGGCCTTCAGCCGACAAATAATTTGAATTCTTCTTAGTGAGGCCGTCAGCCATCAGCCGTCAGTGTAGCTTGTGTTAGTCAATTTTTTAAAAAAATTATTGTTTTAAAAAAATATTTTCGTAAATAAAGTGTATGTGTTTACTGTGCAGCCAACGGTAAACGATTAGGTTCCGGCCACACCTTTTCCTGCTTTCCCTAAGTACCACGTCTCTCCAACCTTTTCATTTCAAAATAGCAGTTGCAACCTACAACCTCAATTGTCTGCTTGATGTATTCCAATCTCTGTCTCCCTCTACAGTTTTTACTCTCTACTACCATGGAAGTTATTCTTTCATGTTTCAACAGATGTCTTATCATCCTGTCCCTTCTTCATGTCAGTGTCTTCTATATAATTATTCCTTTCTTCGCCGATTATACGGAGAATCTTCTCATTCCTTACCTTATCAGTCTATCAGATTTTCAAAATTCTCGTGTAGCACCACATCTCAAATACTTCTTTTCCGACGGCCTGAGCGGCCGAGTGGTTCTAGCCGCTTCAGTCTGGAGCCGCGCGACCGCTACGGTTGCAAGTTCGAATCTTGCCTCGGGCATGGATGTGGGATGTGTGTGATGTCCTTAGGTTAGTTAGGTTTAAGTAGTTCTAAGTTCAAGGGGACTGATGACCTCATAAGTTAAGTCCCATAGTGCTCAGAGCCATTTCAACCATTTTTGTCTTCTTTTCCGATTTTCCCAAAGTCCATTTTCCACTGCCAAACAATGCTGTGCTCCAAGTGTTCATTCTCAAAAATTTGTTCCTAAAATGAAGGCCCACGTACGACACAAGTAGACTTCTCCTGGTCAAGAAAGCCCTTTTTGCCACTGCTAGTCTGCTTTTGATACCCTCCTTGCTCCGTCCGTCATGGATTACTTTGCTGGGTAGCAGTATTTCTTAACTTCATCTACATCGTTACCATCAATTCTGATGTTAAGTTTCTCGCAGTTCTCATTTCTGCTACTTCACATTTCTTTCCTCTTCCTTCGACTTACCCTCAATCCATGTTCTGTACACACTAGACTGTTCATTCCATTCAACAGATCATGTAATTCTTCACTTTCATCGAGGATATCAATGTCATGAGCGAATATCACTGATATCCTTTCAACTTAAAATTTTCTTTTATTTCCATCATTGCTTCTATGATGTATAGACTGGAAAATAGGGGTGAAAGACTACATCACTGTCTTACACCCATTTTAATTCGAGCACTTTGTTCTTAGTCTTCCAGTCTTATTGTTCCTTCTTGTTTCTAGTACATGTTGTACATTACCCGTCTTTACCTATAGCTTATCACTATTTCTCCCAGAGTTCCGAACAATTCGCACCATCTTATTTCGTCGAACTCTTTTTCCCGGTTAACAAATTCTATGAACGTTGTTTTATTTCTCTTCGGTCTTGCCTTCATTATCAACTGCCACGTCAGAACCACCTCTCTGGTGTCTTCACCTTTCCTAAAGCCATCTAGCCAATCCTCAATTTTCTTTTCCATTCCTCTGTATATTATTCTTGTCAGAATGAAATTACAATGAAATGAACACCCCTAGCTGCTTACAGGCGGTGAGATACATCAACGGGGACAGATATATCTTGTCAGAATGTTGGATGCAAAAACTGTTAAACTCATAGTGCGATAATTCTCTCAGTTGTGGGTACTTGCAATTTTCCGAATTGTATACATGATGTTTTTACGAAAACCTGTTGGTGTATCGTCGGTCTCATACGTTGCACACAATACACTAAACAGATGTTTTGTTGTCATTGCCTCCAGTGATTTTGGAAATTCTTGTGGAATGTTAGCAACAGCTTCTGCCCTATTTGATATTAAGTCGTCCAAAGCTCTTTTGAATTCTGATTTAATACTGGATACTTTATCTCTTCCCTGTAGATTCCTGTCTCCTGTTATGTCATCAGACAAGCTCTCCCATTCACAGAAGCCATCAACATACCCTTTCCACCTATCCATTCTCTCCCCTGAATTTAACAGTGGAACTTTCCTTGCTCTCATACTGTTACTGCCCTTGCTTTTAATTTCAGAGAAGTTTGTTTCGACTTTTCTGTATCTCCGTCTGACAATCATTCCTTTTTTTCGATTCCTTCACATGTTTCATTAAACCATTTCGCCTTAACTTCCTTGTACTTTCTATTTATTTCGTTGCTAAGCGTTTTGTATTTTTGCACTCCTAAATTTCGCTGCACATTTTGTAGCTATATTTTGGGCCTATATTTGTGGTCATTTTATTTTTGTGTATTGTTAGTGTTACTCCATCTTATGCAAACTGTATGGAGATATTTATGAGAATATGTTTTAGTTTGTATTCAGAGTCTAGTCTTAAGGACTATGCAGAACCTCACGGAGACGAAGAGTGTAGTCTCGACAGCAATCTGTGATGCGCAGCTAGCCCATCGTAAAGGGGATACTGAGCGGCAGGGGCAGAACCTGATGGAAGACGGTGTAAGTCTCGGCGCGAGGGCACGGGGGATAGCGGCAGAGGCCATTCCAGCTGGTGGCAGCGCAGTCAAGATCAGACAGGCTGCAAACCCCTGGAAACTTTCGCCACAGCACTTACGTTAGTAGCGGCCCGATGGTGCTGGGCCACAATGACGATGTGCCAGCAAATGAGAGGAAGACGAATACATGTCACTTGCACAAGGCAGTCAAGGAACAGCGGTCTGTTACGATAGAGTGGCCCACTTGGACAAGAGATCCTCGAGCTCATGGGAACTATCAGGTCTACATCTACATCTATACTCCGCAAGCCACCCAACGGTGTGTGGCGGAGAGCACTTTACGTGCCACTGTCATTACCTCACTTTCCTGTTCCAGTCGCGTATGGTTCGCGGGAAGAACGACTGTCTGAAAGCCTCCGTGCGCGCTCAAATCGCTCTAATTTTACATTCGTGATCTCCTCGGGAGGTATAAGTAGGGGGAAGCAATATATTCGATACCTCATCCAGAAACGCACCCTCTCGAAACCTGGCGAGCAAGCTACACCGCGATGCAGAGCGCCTCTCTTGCAGAGTCTGCCACTTGAGTTTATTAAACATCTCCGTAATGCTATCACGGTTACCAAATAACCCTGTGACGAAACGCGGCGCTCTTCTTTGGATCTTCTCTACCTCCTCCGTCAACCCGATCTGGTACGGATCCCACACTGATGAGCAATACTCATGTATAGGTCGAACGAGTGTTTTGTAAGCCACCTCATTTGTTGATGGACTACATTTTCTAAGCACTCTCCCAATGAATCTCAACCTGGTACCCGCCTTACCAACAATTAATTTTATATGATCATTCCACTTCAAATCGTTCCGCACGCAAACTCCCAGATATTTTACAGAAGTAACTGCTACCAGTGTTTGTTCCGCTATAATATAATCATACAATAAAGGATCCTTCTTTCTATGAATTCGCAATACATTACATTTGTCAATGTTAAGGGACAGTTGCCACTCCCTGCACCAAGTGCCTATCCGCTGCAGATCTTCCTGCATTTCGCTACAATTTTCTAATGCTGCAACTTCTCTGTATACTACAGCATCATCCGCGAAAATCCGCATGGAACTTCCGACACTATCTACTAGGTCATTTATATATATTGTGAAAAGCAATGGTCCCATGACACTCCCCTGTGGCACGCCAGAGGTTACTTCAACGTCTGTAGACGTCTCTCCATTGATAACAACATGCTGTGTTCTGTTTGCTAAAAACTCTTCAATCCAGTCACACAGCTGGTCTGATATTCCGTAGGCTCTTACTTTATTTATCAGGCGACAGTGCGGAACTGTATCGAACGCCTTCCGGAAGTCAAGAAAAATAGCATCTACCTGGGAGCCTGTATCTAATATTTTCTGGGTCTCATGAACAAATAAAGCGAGTTGGGTCTCACACGATCGCTGTTTCCGGAATCCATGTTGATTCCTACATAGTAGATTCTGGGTTTCCAAAAACGACATGATACGCGAGCAAAGAACATGTTCTAAAATTCTACAACAGATCGACGTCAGAGATATAGGTCTATAGTTTTGCGCATCTGCTCGACGACCCTTCTTGAAGACTGGAACTATCTGTGCTCTTTTCCAATCATTTGGAACCTTCCGTTCCTCTAGAGACTTGCGGTACACGGCTGTTAGAAGGGGGGCAAGTTCTTTCGCGTACTCTGTGTAGAATCGAATTGGTATCCCGTCAGGTCCAGTGGACTTTCCTCTGTTGAGTGATTCCAGTTGCTTTTCTATTCCTTGGACACTTATTTCGATGTCAGCCATTTTTTCGTTTGTGCGAGGATTTAGAGAAGGAACTGCAGTGCGGTCTTCCTCTGTGAAACAGCTTTGGAAAAAGGTGTTTAGTATTTCAGCTTTACGGGTGTCATCCTCTGTTTCAATGCCATCATCATCCCGGAGTGTCTGGATATGCTGTTTCGAGCCACTTACTGATTTAACGTAAGACCAGAACTTCCTAGGATTTTCTGTCAAGTCGGTACATAGAATTTTACTTTCGAATTCACTGAACGCTTCACGCATAGCCCTCCTTACGCTAACTTTGACATTGTTTAGCTTCTGTTTGTCTGGGAGGTTTTGACTGCGTTTAAACTTGGAGTGAAGCTCTCTTTGCTTTCGCAGTAGTTTCCTAACTTTGTTGTTGTACCACGGTGGGTTTTTCCCGTCCCTCACAGTTTTACTCGGCACGTACCTGTCTAAAACGCAGGTCTGGTAAGGCTGGCGTTATGGCCACAGCAGATGAACTTTGGACTTAAGAGAATTCTTGACAGTATACCAACAATCCCGTAGCGTACTCTGACCTCTTTCTTCTACCTTAGAACAGTATCCCCGAACCATTCTGTACCACATTGTAGAACTATGCCATGGAACCACTGACATCCGCGACGAGAAGTTCCTGATGCAGTTCGGAATACTCTTTTCATTGTACTTTTTGAATAGTGTAAATTATTGACTATCCAAGCTACTCTCCAACGTATTTTTGTTCAGTTCCAGCTAGTGGTTTAGCGACACACCATCAAGGTACACTCGAGTTTACCACTTCAATCAGTACAAGTCACAGCGGCCTGAACTTTGGAGGTACGTCAGACTGCTTGTTCCTCAACACAGACTTGTGGCCAAGGAACCTCCACGATGGCAGATGACAGAATGCTCGCCACATTATCATCGAACGAAGTGATGTCACTCCCAGCGTTAGCGTCACATCCCCCTCTATGTTCCAAGGAAGATGGGAGTGAGGTCTACCTGCAGTCCAGTGTATTGACTGAATCTGCTAGAAGCGACACAGTAATTCTGCGAGGAATAGGAATGACGGATAGTTGCATCGAATTAATCTGCATGCCCACCCTCTGTATGTTATGTCTCAGTGAACCAGAAATACACCCATGTGACAGAAGTGAACCTCTGAGCCTGTGTGACGTTCCAGACGCGAGTAAAACTGAAAGATCATGTACATTTCAGTTTTGTGCATTATGTAGATCTTTATATTGATATCAATATATGGTTGAGTGTTTATTGTCATGTGCTTGTGTTTTTCTCTGTTATTTGATATTGCACATATTGTCAGTACATCATATAGATTTGACAAGCTACATACGTTTATGATTAAGGACTCCACAGTTGTATACAAGGTTTGTTTCCATGTATAACTGTCATTGTCATATTAATCCAAAACTCACACCACATTTTCAGAGACACAGTAATTTAGTAATTCCGAATACTTAGTCATTTTAAATTTAGCGTTTCATTGACCATATAATTGCTTAAGTGATTTGGAAAAAGATCGCTTGGCTTTTGAATTATTTCTACAAGAGAGTGATTGCCACACTACGCACTATGTGTTCACTAAAAATATTTAATATTTTATCTTTTTCTTTGTGTCACGTAGTTCTGCGTCGATCATACCTTACAATGACGATATTTGCAATACGTAATCGATATTCCATGTTACACTTAAAGTCTAAGAGCGCTTTTAAATAATATAAATATTGATAGGTATAAGGTATGAGTGTGCCTTCAGTCGCAACCATATAATAAGATGAGTGGATAAATGTTCAAATTTGTGTGAATTCCTAAGGGACCAAACTGCCTTCAGTCGCAACCATGTAATAAGATGAGTGGACAAATGTTCAAATTTGTGTGAATTCCTAAGGGACCAAACTGCCTTCAGTCGCAACCATGTAATAAGATGAGTGGACAAATGTTCAAATTTGTGTGAATTCCTAAGGGACCAAACTGCCTTCAGTCGCAACCATGTAATAAGATGAGTGGACATATGTTCAAATTTGTGTGGATTCCTAAGGGACCAAATTGCTGAGGTTATCGGTCCCTAGACTTACACACTACTTAAACTAACTTACGCTAAGCACAACACACACGCCCATGCCCGAGGGAGGACTCGAACCTCCGGCGGGAGAAGCCACGCAATCCGTGACATGGCCCCCTCAGACAGTGCGTCCACTCCGCGCGGTATGAGTGGACAAGAAGCCATATTAAATGTCAGGCAGAGGAAGAGATTCCAAGTGTGTAACATAATGCTCATTCTGACCTGAGAGATAAATTTCTTCTTCATATTGTTCAGCTGTTTCTGTAGTTGCCATTTGCTTTGTATAAACCATAATTCCTAAGGACTTGCCTTTTGAATCAAGTCCAGTAATGCAGTAGGTTAGGTTGTTTCCTTGGGTGTGTGTGGAATTGTATGTATGTCTCATTTAATTACCTTTTAGACATGGTAATTATCAGAGTTGCTTGGCATGATACTGATGATCGATAATAAGGCTTGGCATTAGGGACAAGGCAGATATTTATACAATTTCAGATGGTCCATGGGTAGCCAAATTTTGCTTGTCACTGCCCCTCTGACTAACTGAAGCAGGTCACCTACTGCATGAAATTTTCATACATAGGGTGATGCTATGAAATGCAACGAGTGATTTAGTATGCATTTCCCATTCAGTTCGAGACTGATTAGGTAATTAGAGGGAAATAATGACGCTGATTTCTTTGGAAATTTAAAGTATATGAAATGACAGTCACTTCATATAATGCGCCCTTTCTATGTTCATTTCTTTTCATTTAACATGGTGATGATTTTCATCTGTGTGGAAAAGCACAGTACGTTGGATTTCAGAGAATGCTACGAAAAGAAACTGTCCCTTCCCATCAGCACAGCCTGAACATCACAGAAGTTGAGTCGCCAGAAGCGAGTCAGGAGGATGCTGGCTATTGTGTTTTTATAACTCGGGTCCTGCCCAGCAGTTGAACTCCGGCCGCCACACTATCAGTTCGAGAGCGCCGCTCCCTAATGTTTCACTGAGGGCTTCCTGTATATAACCACCACCCGTTTTCTCAAAGAAACGTGGCTTTCAGGAAATAATGGCTTAGCCTTACGTGTTGCTTTCCAAATACAGACGATCTCTGATATGATGCTAATAAAAACCGCAAAAATGGGACATTTGTAAATTAGTCAGTGATGTAACAGACAGATCTGAAGTGTCTCTTTTGGGAGTGGGAAGGCGTTTTGTAGTGTGTTTGGCATTCTACTGCCACAAATTGTCTTAGGAGGGTTTTGTGTGCTGGAAGGATCGAAGCTATTGGGCTACCGCATGTGCATTTCTTGCTACTGGTGGGGATGCAGTGTTTGGTTGGAAATGATAGCAAGATGCAGGATTCAGTGAAAATTCGTGGAGTCAATGGTTACGTGCATAGGAGACTGGATCCGAAGAGATGTGGAGCTGTGCACATGTGGGGCACATCAGCTGCTAAAGTTGCGCATGGAGGTCAGCATGCATCCTAGGCCTGGATCTGTGGCAGCAACAATGCTCCGTCAGCTTGTCTACAGCAGAGCCATTCACATGACAGTGGTGTTCATCACAGGTGTCAGTGAATAATTACGGCGAGCCTAAGTAAACCACCGGCGTGTTGGGGCATTTATTGGTCCACACTTGCAGATGTGTGTTATAATCGCCTGCCTCATGTCCACCATTGCTGTACTGAATGTTTGAGCTTCTTGATTGAACAGCAAGTGCACAGTTACTGTTTTCGTTTGGGGCTAACTAACTTAGAGATTCAAGTTCAGATCGATTCATTCGTTACAAGGTCATACTTTTGTCATTCGGTGAGCTAAATGTGCGAATCAACAGAAAGCGACTAATTAGAATGTGAAACTAAGTCTATTTGCAGCTGCCACAGTTGTGTCTTTTGTTCACCAATGTATATTTCGAAGCACAACTTCATCTTCAACTACGGCAATTTTCCGTCAAGGGACGTCGACTGTAATGTCAACGAGACGGCATTTTGTTGCTTTAAGTTGTACATAACGCTGTAGTGAAATACAGGGTGATTCAAAAAGAATACCGCAACTTTAAAAATGTGTATTTAATGAAAGAAACATAATATAACCTTCTGTTATACATCATTACAAAGAGTATTTAAAAAGGTTTTTTTCACTCAAAAACAAGTTCAGAGATGTTCAATATGGCCCCCTCCAGACACTCGAGCAATATCAACCCGATACTCCAACTCGTTCCACACTCCCTGTAGCATATCAGGCGTAACAGATTGGATAGCTGCTGTTATTTCTCGTTTCAAATCATCAATGGTGCCTGGGAGAGGTGGCCGAAACACCATATCCTTAACATACCCCCATAAGAAAAAATCGCAGGGGGTAAGATCAGGGCTTCTTGGAGGCCAGTGATGAAGTGCTCTGTCACGGGCTGCCTGGCGGCCGATACATCGCCTCGGGATGTCTCTCCATACAGTCGACTCTCCATACAGTTGATTGTGGAATTTGCAGCTCTCTGCTAGCTCTGCGAGTCTATTTTCCTGAGCTGCGAACAAATGCTTGCTGGATGCGTGCTACATTTTCATCACTCGTTCTCGGCTGTCCAGAACTTTTCCCTTTGCAAAAACACCCATTCTCTGTAAACTGTTTATACCAACGTTTAATACACCACCTATCAGGAGGTTTAACACCATACTTCGTTCGAAATGCACGCTGAACAACTGTCGTCGATTCACTTCTGCCGTACTCAATAACACAAAAAGCTTTCTGTTGAGCGGTCCGCCATCTTAGCATCAACTGACGCTGACGCCTAGTCAACAGCGCCTCAAGCGAACAAATGTACAACTAAATGAAACTTTATAGCTCCCTTAATTCGCCGACGGATAGTGCTTAGCTCTGCCTTTTGTCGTTGCAGAGTTTTAAATTCCTAAAGTTGTGGTATTCTTTTTGAATCACCCTGTATATTCTCCATCCTACTAGGCCAGCCAAAGCAATGAGGTTGAAGCTGGTTTCTTAAACGTACATAGCGAATAAACCGCAACAATGAAAAAGCAATGGACAGACTTTATTATTAAATATTCCATTCCACAAGTTACTTAAAGACGATGTCGAGGTTCATGGCTCACATATGTTACTAAACAAAAATTTATGTATGATTGTTGTGGAAAGTATAGATGAAGGCTGAGTCAGATCATTCACTTCAAATCCACAAGTGTCCACTACTTCCTTAGAATGCGCTGCTCTCGATCTTGTCAGGTCCTCGTGGAGATACGCACGTTGATGCCTCCAATGGATGACGTAACAGCTGACTTGGGATCCATCTTCAGCTTGGCAGGTGTCTTGCTGGTGGCACTGAAGACGAACTTGGAGACCAGGGAAGCGATGCCCAGCTTGGCCTGCACCAGGCCGAAACGCATACCTGCAGAGAGGAAACACGTCTTGGTGAATGCCGTACGTGGTGTTTGTGTAATTCTCTTCTCAGCAACATATTACAGCATTAATGCTAGACATGTCTTTTGTTTGGATAAAAACGCAAACTTCCCTACGACAAGAAAACTCTATATACTTTCCGAATCACTAAGGCATGCGACACAGAGGGTTCTTTCTTTCGTGTCTATAATAATGGTTCTACTCGTTCCATCGGATTTTCACCTGCGTCGAGATGACTGGGTGTGTGTGTTGTCCTCATCATTTCATCACCATTCATGAAAGTGACGTGATTGGGCTGAGCAAAGATTGGGAAGTTGCATGGGCTCTGATAACCGCGCGATTGAGCGCCCCACAAACCAAAAATCATCATCATCATCATCATCGTCCCGTCGACAGGTGCAGTGCTGTAGAAACGGCTTTTTGTACGCACTTGCGTGATCTGTTTTTATCCATTTCTTTTGTGAACAGATGAGCCGGCCGAAGTGGCCGTGCGGTTAAAGGCGCTGCAGTCTGGAACCGCAAGACCGCTACGGTCGCAGGTTCGAATCCTGCCTCGGGCATGGATGTTTGTGATGTCCTTAGGTTAGTTAGGTTTAACTAGTTCTAAGTTCTAGGGGACTAATGACCTCAGCAGTTGAGTCCCATAGTGCTCAGAGCCATTTGAACCATTTTTTTATGAACAGATGATACGGGGTAGATACACTAATGAACCAAAACATTATGACCACCCGCCTAATAGCTTCTTTGTCCATCTTTGGAACGAAATACATCACTGATTCAGCCTATCAGAGATCCGGTAGTTTGTTGACAGGTTTTTGGAGATATGTGTCGGTAGATGTCAACGCAGAGGTCATGTAATTCGCGTATATAAGGGGCCGCTGTTTTGGTCACGTGGTGGTGGCACCCGATTGCGACCCAGATGGGTTTCACAGGCGAATTTGGTCGCTGAGACATCAACGTTGATTCTCTATAATACTCCTCAAACAACTTTAGCACGTTTCTGGCCCCTAGACACGGACAGTTGTACTACTGAAAGACGACATCGCCGTCGGGGATCGTACAAACATACCGCCGTTTGAGTCTCGTACAGATTCCCGAATGCAGGACATAGTGATAGACATCCCTGGGGTTGTGAAGCAGCTGAATGGGTTGAAAATAAATAAATCGCCATGTCCTGATGGGATTCCAATTCGGTTTTACAGAGAGTACTCCACTGCATTGGCTCCTTACTTAGCTTGCATTTATCACGAATCTCTTGCCCAACGTAAAGACCCGAGCGCGTGGAAAAAAGCGCAGGTGACGCCTGTATATAAGTAGGATAGAAGGACGGATCCTCAAAATTACAGACCAATGTCCTTAACATCGGTTTGTTGCAGGATTCTCGAACATATTCTCAGTTCGAATATAATGAATTTCCTTGAGACAGATAAGTTGCTGTCCATGCATCAGCATGGCTTTAGAAAGCATCACTCTTGCGAAACGCTACTAGCCCTTTTTTCACATGGTATCTTGCGAACCATGGATGAAGGGTATCAGAAGATGCCAAATTCCTTGACTTCCGGAAAGCGTTTGACTCGCTGCCCCACTGCAGACTCCTAACTAAGGTACGAGCATATGGGATTGGTTCCCAAGTATGTGAGTGGCTCGAAGACTTCTTAAGTAATAGAACCCAGTACGTTGTCCTCGATGGTGAGTGTTCATCGGAGGTGAGGGTATCATCTTGAGTGCCCCAGGGAAGTGTGGTAAGTCCGCTGTTGTTTTCTATCTACATAAACGATCTTTTGGATAGGGTGGATAGCAATGCGCGGCTGTTTCCTGATGATGCTGTGGTGTACGGGAAGGTGTCGTCGTTGAGTGACTGTAGGAGGATACAAGATTACTTGGACACGATTTGTGACTGGTGTAAAGAATGGCAGCTAACTCGAAATATAGATAAATGTAAATTAATGCAGATGAATAGGAAAATGAATTCTGTAATGTTTGAATACTGCATTAGTAGTGTAGCGCTTGACACAGTCACGTCGATTAAATATTTAGGCGTAACATTGCAGAGCGATAAGAAGTGGGACAAGCATATAATGGCAGTTGTGGGGAAGGCTGACAGTCGTCTTCGATCCGTTGGTAGAATTTTGGGAAGATGTGGTTCACCTGTAAAGGAGACCGCTTATGAAACACTAATTCGACCTATTCTTGAGTACTGTTCGAACATTTGGGATCCCTATCAGGTCTGATTGAGGCAGGACATAGAAGCAATTTAGAGGCGGGCTGCCAGATTTGTTACTGGTAGGTTTGATCATCACGCGAGTGTTGCGGAAATGCATCATGAACTCTGGTGGGAGTCCCTAGAGGAAAGGAGGCGTTCTTTTCGTGAATCGCTACTGAGGAAATTTAGAGAACCAGCATTTGTGGCTGACTGCAGTACAATTTCACTTCCGCCAACTTATATTTCACGGAAAGACCACAAGGATAAGATAAGAGAGATTAGGGCTCGTACAGAGGCATATAGGCAGTCATTTTTCCCTCGTTCTGTTTGGGAGTGGAACAGGGGAGCAGATGCTAGTTGTGGTACGAGGTAACCTCTGCCACGCACCGTATGGTGGATTGCGGAGTATGTATGTAGATGTAGATGCAGATGTAGATCAAATATGGAGGGATGCAGGTGGTTCACAGCTGTGAGCGTGTCTTCTAATACTGCCACAGTTCCAATGCAAGCGCAGGAGAATGCTTCACGCAGTATAGTGCTCCTCCCATTAGCCTGAGTCGGTGGCACACTGCACGTTTCGGGCCGCCGTTCACCTAAATGACTGCGTTTGTGGAGACGACCAGCGAACTACCGTAGCAAAAAGGTGATTCGCCCAAAGAATTGACAAATTTCCATTCATCGACTGCCAAATCCCGATGGTCCCGTGCCCACTACAATCGTAAGTGACGATGTCTCGGTTCAACATGTGAACACGTGGGGTGCTCTGCTCTGGAGCTCCATGTTCAACAATGTACGAAGAACGCTGTGCTCCAGAATACTTGCGAGTGCACCAACATTGCGCTCCTTCGGCACAAATCCCACAGATAACCATCCGTCCTACTTTATAGAGCATATAAGCCTCCGGACCCCACGTTCTGAGAAGAGTCGTGTACGTCCAACCATTCAGCGCCTACAGGTAGTTTCACTGTCCTCCTACCTCTTTCCGTAGATGCTCACGACAGTAGCACGTGAGCTTTCGACCACCTACACCGTTTCCGAGATACTCGTTCACAGGCTCTGTGTAATAATAATCTGCTCTTTGTCAAAGTCGCTTATCTCAATGGATTTCCCGTTTTGCAGCCCGTATCTTCGCTAGCGTGATCCGCCGCCCTTGTCTGCTCCGCTTACACACTTTTGTTACCGCGTCACGTGCCCGAAACGCCACCAGCGGCATCCAACGTCTCAGTGAGCAGTTGTCATGATGTTTTGCCTTATAAACGTACGTTGTGACTGAAGAATTTGAAACCCCTCCGTGGAGACTTCTCTTCATCTTTTGCTTGAATTCCCTGATAGTTATTATCGATAACATTACAGTATTACAATTACGGACTTCAGCTTACTATATTTCGCAGAGCTGGAGCGTACCCACGTGCCGTGAACTGGGGCTAGCGATGTAACAACTTCACTAGTTATCAGCCTTAGCAAAAATATGTTTTGGGTGAATTTTCGGGGGTTGGAGTTCACTGATGCATTCTCTTGGCCAGTATGTGGTATCCTTAGGGAGAGTGTGGAAAAATGGTTTGTGTTTCGAACCGTGACGTGCAAACTGAACCTTCATGCCACCTTCGCGGTGACCGGACGTGGAATATGGGAGATCGTTTGTAACTACTGCTACATTGCTCGCAAACTACTGCTTTCATTTACATATACCTTGCATTTCAGGTGCTCCGATACGTCGCGGCTTCGAGGGCTAATTCGGTGAACTAAAATACTGTGGGTTTGAGAAACTAACATACCACATTTCACGTAGACAAGAGGACCAGTCCTTTTTTTGTAGTGAGATAAATCAGTTATAACTATGCCCCACTTACTTTCCTCTATATTCACGATGTACTTCTTCTGAATTGTTTACCAATTAATTGACTTAT
Organism: Schistocerca americana; assembly: GCF_021461395.2. Taxonomy (NCBI): domain Eukaryota; kingdom Metazoa; phylum Arthropoda; class Insecta; order Orthoptera; family Acrididae; genus Schistocerca; species Schistocerca americana. The sequence continues at coordinate 617,479,058 of NC_060125.1, forward strand.
CGTTCGTTGGTATACGCCATTTGGAAAGTCATGGGATCAAAATTACGGTTTCTTTCGCTGTAGGTACAGTAACGCGGTTCTGTAATCTTTGGCATTTTTAACTTGCATTAAGGGAGTTTGTCATTACGGGGAGCATCTTCAAATGAATGATATTGTTTTTGATGGATTTGAGTAATCAATATGTTCTCACAATATTTCAAGCAATTGAATATGTAAATTCAAACAGTGTAGAGAGGTTCTACATAACTCTCTTTGAGAGTGCATAGGTGCTCTAGTAAGTTAGGAAGAAGGTTGTGTTTTGATATTGGTACAAGGGCTTGTTTAAATATATTGTTATGCTAACACTCGTTGCTTCATGATGAAATACCAACTGGTACTAATGAGACAAAATTTCATTGAATTCCGATTTCGTTATCTGTTTTCGGAACATAGACGGGCACAGATTCAGATTGCATAAAAAATTACATAGTTTATGCATATAATTCATACAGCTGAAATTATAGTCATAATATTACAAATATTTATAATACGTGTAGTTAACGACTGTTATTGAGTTACTCCAGGCATTTTAACGCTATAGTGAAAGGCTTCTTTGTTTAGAGTGTCTCTCAGTTCAGATTTTATAACATTTTTGTTACTCTCCCATCAGTCAAAGACGCCTGTTACCATTCGACTGGCTCCTTTTTTTCATGCGGATTCCATCTCCCGACAGTCCGACTCATATGGGCCCATACGCTTTAACAGTTTTATTTTTATGTTCCATACAAAGTTTTGCAAGCAATCGCGTATGTAGAGAAACTGTACTTTCCCGTATCCCACCAGTGAATGACCATCTTTCACTTGCTTTAATTACACTCCATACATCTCGACATTATTGCTCACAACTAATTGATATAACGCAGTTTAAGTGTGGCTCATTAACTTGGAGGTCAAAGAGGACCATGCTTTTATGTGTAGAAAATTTGACATTACCAGCTGCCCGTGTGGGGAACGGTAATAACCCACACAATGAGACGTAATTGACATCGAAACATGTCATTTTCCCATGCACCAACTGGGTTCGCCATAAACTTAACAAGACGGTTACACAAAAACAACGAAATCCCTCACAATCTTGTTAGATCGGTTACTGCTGCTACAATGGCATGTTATCGAGATTTAAGTGAAACTGAACGTGGTGTTACAGTCGGCGCACGAGCGCTGGGACCAATGACGACTGAAGAGAATCGTTCAACGTGACGGAAGTGTAGTCCTTCCGTAAACTGCTGCAGATTTCAGTACTGGGCCATCAACAAGTGTGAGCGTGCGAACCATTCAACGAAACATCATCGATATGGGCTTTCGGAACCGAAGGCCCACTCGTGTATCGTTGATAACTGTATGACACAAAGCTTTACGTCTCGCCTGGGCCCTTCAACGCCGACATTAGACTGTCGATGGCTGGAAACATGTTGCCTGGTATGACAAGTCTCGTTTCAGTTTGTATAGAGCGGATGGACGTGTATGGATATGGGCACAACCTCATGAATCCATGGACCCTGCAAGTCAGCAGGAGACTGTTCAATCTGGTGGAGGCTCTGCAATGGTGTGAGACGTGTGCAGTTGGAGTGATATGGTACTCCTGAGACGTCTAGATACGACTCTGACAGGTGACACCTACGTAACCATCCTGTCTGATCACCTGCATCCGTTCATGTCCACTGTGCATTTCTACGGACTTGGGCAATTCTAGCAGGACAATGCGACACTCCACACGTTCAGAACTGGCACACAGTGGCCCCAGGAACAATCTTGTAAGTTTAAACACTTCCGCTGGCCAAAAAAACTCCGTAGACAACAACATTAGTGAGCATATCTGGGGTGCCTTGCAACGTGCCGTTCAGAAGAGCACTCCACGTCGTGTTGTGGCACCCCTGCGCGCTCGCGGGGCCCTACACGATATTAGGCAGGTTTACCAATTTCTCTGGCTCTTCCTGCACACCGCAACATCATCAGCTAACAGCCGCAGATTGCTGCCCACCCTGTGTGCAAGATCATTTATGTACATTGAAAATAACAAAGGTACTATCACAGTTGCATGGGGAGCTCATGATGTTACCCCTGTCTCCGATGAACACTCGACGTCGAGGACAACATACTGTTCTTTTATTTACGATGTCTTCCAGCCAGTCACGTATCTGGGAGCCTACTCATCTCGCACGTACCGTCGTTAACAGTCTGCAGTAGTGTACCATGTAAATGATTTTCGGGAATGTAGAAATATGAATCTACCTGTCGTCCTTCATCCTTAGTTCACAGTATATCGTGTGAGAAAAGAGCAAGCTGGGTTAGCATGAAGCCATTCAAACAACAGAAGGATGTATTGACTCTATTACAGGCGGCGGTGCGTAACACATTCTCTGAACCGCACACAACCAGATAAGATTAATAAGTATTGCACAACCGGACAAGGCAAATTATTGTTTAGGTGGGCGGTATTACTCTGTCGGTTAATTAGTTAAGACTTGTGACATCGTCATTACATCCTATGAACCACAGTGCAGATGCTTGTGTAAGTTTTTATTTAGTTATTTGTTTTTCGCGTGTGACGAGGTCTCAGTTCCATATGTAAGTGTCGATACTTTTACTATTTTGCCAAGTCTCGTGATTCTTTCTGTGCTTACTTTGTGTTTAAAGTTTTTAGAGATTGTGGCACATACTGCTTTCATTGAAAACTTCCGAGCATTTTCTGTACGTTTCTGTTTCGAAAGTGTGAGATATCACACCTCAAGTACCTAAAACTACAAGATGTTTAGCCGCACTGGTACCTCGTCACAGAATGACATTACTTTGTTTCTGTGTTACAGGTGTTGAAGAGAAATTATTTCACAAAGAAAAGAGATAGTGTACAAAAATATCTGGAGCTTGTATTCATTTTCATCTTAGAACATGAAGTCGTTCACATACACAACTTTTTAAGAAAACTGTTGCTGTTCTTCCTTTCACCCAGATGTGCTTCTATTATCTATTGTTTAAAGGGAGATACATTACGTATACCAAAAGGCGTCGATGATGAATTCTACCTCTGTGTCATTTCTCTACTTTTTTAATCGTATGTTGTTCCGTCTTTTAGTTTCATTGTAGTACCATTCCGTAACATTACAAACCCTTGAATAAAATAGTTTGCGATATCCTTTAGTTTCATTAATTTCCTTTCCACTTTGTTCATACAACAAAAAGTTTTTTTAAAGTCTTCGAATGGGATATGTCTAATTTACATTCGATACTCTTTTCAGTCATTTGCTGGAGAATCAAATGTTCAGATGTGCGTGAAATCTTATGGAACTTAACTGCTAACGTCATCAGTCCCTAAGCTTACACACTACTTAACCTAAATTATCCTAAGGACAAACACACACACCCATGCCCGAGGGAGGACTCGAACCTCCGCCGGGACCAGCCGCACAGTCCATGACATCAGCACCCTAGACCACTCGGCTAATCCCGCGCGGCTGGAGAGTCACCACATCTGTATATTTTTTTAAAAAATTTAACTCCCTAAGTATTGTGGGGTCACTTACCTATGCAGATGCGCGGTCCCTCTCCGAACGGCAGGTAAACAAAGTGGTGTCGTGACGCCTTGCCCTCTTCGGTAAACCGCTCAGGGTCGAACTTTTCCGGGTCCGGGTAGTAGTTGGGATCGTGGTGTATCGCGTATACCGGTATAAACACCTTCACGCCCTTCTCTATCCTGACCCTGGTGCCTGGTAGAGTGTAGGGCTCGGTGCACACTCGGGCCAGGTTAGCTACAGGCGGATACTTCCGAAGTGTCTCTGCAAATGAAAGAGAGAAACCAGTCAGCACTTGTAAATCCTTAATACCACCCGTACACAAAAACTGATGTAAAAACTGACAATAAAATCCGTCCACGGACTCTTATAGCGCTTTTAGTTCGTCAACGTACCTTTCTAAATCACAGTCTTATCACCAGGGCTTACGTTATTACGAAGGCAGCACCTCAGAAAAGCCAAGCTGCAAATTTGGCTGATTTCTTTTGCATGTGATAGCACCATGAAGCAACTCCCACAATTTCAGCACACACAGTTTTCAAATAATGGCGCCACATGGTTCCAATAACATGACAAATTACTGTCGCTATAAAAGACGGCAGATGGATTTTATTAATTATGATTTTCATGTATTTCATATTCTCGGTTTACCAATAGCAGCCTCAGTCGCTACCATTAAAAACAGTAACTTCAAAATTAACCATTTTATTTTACGTGTTCTGGCTTTTTCAGAGCAAGCTTCAGAGGCAAGCCTGCCACTTTGCTCTGTGTGAATTTGTTTAATTGTTCAAGTAATGGTCTAATCTGACTGTAATATACATAATTCTTAAATTCGTTCATTTATTCACATTCTATTAACTAGGTAACCCTTCAGGGATGTAGAACGAGTCAAATTATATATTAAATGGCGAAATTTCTGAATTGCATGTGAACAATCAGTTACGACTATTGCTGATGTACCAACATTATTCATTATGAGAATTATTTTATAAGCAGAAAATTAAATAGCTTCAGAAAAGACCACTGTTGTTCCTCTTACATTACTGATCTGCTGAATTTATCTAACACCTCATATCAAACATTTAAGTAATTTCCAATAAAGTACCGTCAACTGCGTATAATTTATTAGAATTGGAGGCTGCTTTATGTCGAAGTTAGTGTCAACAGTGGTACACATGGAGTGAAAATGTAGTGATACACATTTTCTAGAAGAGTGTCTAATAACGAATTCTCTTACTTTAGGTGTGACTGTTGGTGGAATTCTATTCTCCATCTCACGTCAATAGACAACCTGTAACAGACTTCTGCGCCGAAATTTAAAGCTCCTTTTGGAATACTAGCTAGGGAGTCCTAGTCTCGGCGATAAATTTATGAATGACTTCACCATCTCTTGCAGCAATAGGTTTCTTGATGTACTGGTACAATTCTACGATTTCGGCCTTAAAACGTTAGTATATTAGGTGGAATTTATGATGCAGTATCATCAAATCAACGGTGGGAAATATTACAATGTTTGGCCCTTGAACTGTCTGGCATGGAAATAAATGTCCTGATTGCAGTTTTTTCGAAAGGAATATCGTGTACGTTAGTAAAACTGTCAAATAGTACGACAATATGTCATTGGGTTAAATTCACAGTCTTTTCTACGTAAAATATGCTCAGGCGCAACGTTAAAAAAAAAAAATGGTTCAAATGGCTCTGAGCACTATGGGACTCAACTGCTGAGGTCATTAGTCCCCTAGAACTTAGAACTAGTTAAACCTAACTAACCTAAGGACATCACACACATCCATGCCTGAGGCAGGATTCGAACCTGCGACCGTAGCGGTCTCGCGGTTCCAGACTGCAGCGCCTAGAACAGCACGGCCACTTCGGCCGGCGCAACGTTCAATCAAAGGCTATAAAAGGGTGGCATGGAGTTAGATATCACAGTTATTCAGCTTGTAGAATGATGAATAAATGAAGAAAGAGGACTGAAAGTACAAGTTGGGCAAAACAAATCAGTAATAATGTTTGCAGACTACATAGCAGTATGGGGAGATTGTAATGAAGACATGGAAGTACATGTGAAGCATAAACAGGGCGATGAAGGATGTGATGAGCAGTAGTGGAAAGGACAATAGTGACTTATTTAAAATTAAAGAGCTGCGAACGATACATTAGCGGAAAAAGTCCGAGAATTTTGGCATCTAGCTGGCAAGATTCCTCAGGATGACTGAGGCAGAGAATGCATTAGAAGTTGAATATTTTCTGAATAAAGGAGCTGAAATATAGTCAGTTATTGATAAAGGAATGAGGAAGATGTTTCCGTTAACGTTCGATTCGCATACACCAGTCAAAGAAGTAAACCATGGACAGTCACAAATATAGACAAGCAGAATCTGGTAACAGTTGACATGTGGTGATATCGAAGAACTTTAAAAATTAATAATAAATGAAAAGCACCAGTTTGCTTTTGTTCTTAAAAATTATGTGGGAAAATGAAGTATGAAACAAAGAACTTCTAGAGAATAGGTGTGGAAAGAAGTCTACGGATGGCCCTTACCACAAGGTGTTACAGGTCAGTGAGACTTCTACTTCAGCGTACATGAAAAATTTCCTTGACACTGGGACTAGAATATACACAACAACTTGTAGAGAACGTTGCGTGTAGTAGTTATTGATAGGAAAATATAGAGGACAGCAGCGAACTTGTGGAGGGGCTTAATAACAATAATAATAATAATAACAAAAAAAGTAAACTGATCTCATATCTGTCAACAGCGCAGTGCTTTAAATCATTTCCTTAATCGTCGCTCGTTAGTTTCACGGCAAATATTGTGTTAACTGGTGTGAATGAAAATCTCGGTTTTCCAACAGGGTGAAATTGTTGAGATTCTGCGATGTTTTGACAAGTGTCGTATTCATCACCTTTTGTCGGAGTTCACTATCTCCACAGTGCCAGTCGGCTTACAAACCAGGTGCTTTTTATCATTGTGTTCACATGGCTCGTGTTTATAGGCGTAATTTTCTCACTTTCTACAGGTGTATTTAAACTCGGTGGTTGGAGAATTCCTTATAAGAATAGGGGCAGCCTCACCTGCGACCACCATGTCCAGATAAGTCATCTCCTGTACGGCTTCGTACGTCACCTTGCCCCCGTGTTTGCTCAGCACGCTGTCGACTTCAGCCCTGAGGCGATCCTGGATTTCCGGGTTGACTGCCAACTCATGGATGCAGAAGCTCATTGTCGTGGAAGACGTCTCGAAACCAGCCACGAAGAAAACGAAGCACTGCGCGGCGAATAGGTTGTCTGTGAACGCTGAAACAAGGTAGACCGACGTTAGTCTGGTAGAGCTCTACACGACGCTCAGTTAGTTTCTTTCACAAAATAAATTAGCAGTTCAGACATTCGTCCATCTATAGCAAAGTCTTGCTGAATCGTTGTTTGTATAAAATATTGTAATGGAGCTTAGCAGACTATCACGGTGGTGTACTCGTTTCCGTAAAGGTATGGTGAACACTGAGGACAACCGGAGAAGTGGAAGGCTATCAACTACGCCTCTCAGGTTGTTGTTAATGTTATTTTGAGAGACGTTCGGGGAAAAATATTTGAGGAAATTGAATATAAGGCCAGAACGCCTGTCGCTTCAGTTTTAAGAATCAAATTTGAAACGTTAAAAGACGAGAAAAATAGCCGCTCATTTTGCACGATAATGAAACACAGCATAATGCCCTACCAGTGAAATAGTCGACAAATGCGGGTGGGAAATACTACCCCATCCACTATATGGTCTGATATGGGGCCGTCACTCTTTGATTTGTTTCCCGAGAAAAAACTCCGTGGAAAAAGTTTTGGCAGAACGGAGGTGATCCTATTCGGAACACGAAAGTTACCATAGCGTTGGGAAGCTGTCAGATGAAAGAATGGAGATTATATTGAAGGCCTGTAGAGATATTTTGTAAAATAAATTATTTTCTTCAATTCTGACTTACAGTGGGCAGAATTTATGAAATGAGTCTCGTACACGCCGAACCTTTAATGATACCATAATTCTATTCTCACTCTGATTATAAGAAACTACGTCTAGTATATTGTTGCATGTAGTTGCATTATTTACAAGTTTTTTCAAGGTTTTTCAAGCTGAACTGTATTAAACTCTGCTGTGTGTCTTGTAAACCGCAAAGAGACAAAATAAATCTAGTTACTGTGTGCCAAGTTTCATGTGTCATTTCGGAGAAATTACGATATGTAGAACTTAGGACTTGCCTGCTTCTCCAAGTCTGAATTTTCGTATGAAAAAGCGAATTTGATAGCGATATTTCTGTAATTTATACACCTGTGTCGTGATATTCTACTTCCTTCTGTGAGGATTCCCTTACAATTAATCTCGGTGAAAACAGAATTACGTTAATTTAACGGTTCTAGAAATATTCGATGTGCACAGGTTAGCTAAGTCATCTCGTATATTCTCACCACCTCTCTAGAGATATTGGCCCAAAACCCTTATCGTACATCTACTACTATATGACTACTGTGCAGTCTGCAGTTGTTTGGCAAAGGATTCATCGAACCTACTTCAGCCTGGTTCTCTTACGTTCCACTCCCGAACAGCGCCGAGGAGAAACGAACACAAATCTTCCCTTGCGAGTTCCAGTTCTCTCATTTTTTTACGATGATAATTTCTCTCTACGTAGGGTGTTTCCGTAAGGCAAATGGTTCAAATTACTCTGAGCACTATGGGACTTAACTGCTGAGGTCATCAGTCCCCTAGAACTTAGAACTACTTAAACCTAACTAACCTAAGGACATCACACACATCCATGCCCGAGGCAGGATTCGAACCTGCGACCGTAGCAGTCTCGCGGTTCCGGACTGAAGCGCCTAGAGCCGCACGGCCACCGCGGCCGGCGTTTCCGTAAAAGCGTGCGAAAATCTAGCAGGAGATCGAGAATGCTCGGCTGAACAATTCGAGGTAGGAAACCTGGCGTCGGAGAAGCCAGCTTAATGAGATATGGAAATAAACTTTTCTACCGCTTTGTCTGGCGTTACTGTTTTCCAGCTTATTTATAACTAACATACGTACAAGTTTACCCGTTCTGTGTTGTTTATTTACGTGTACATTCTTTATTTCCTGGAAAGAAACGGGGAGGACGAGCCGGATTACCAGGAAGTTACGAGGTTGGTGCGAAGGGTTCTACCTGCGTTGCTGGCTGTTCATGAGGCCATGCGGATACAGCAAGGCGGTGCACCGACTCACTTCGGTGTGGATGTTCGCGACCATCCTAATGGTGTATCTCCAGGTCGCTGGACAGGACGAGGATATCCTATTCCATGGCATGCGTAGCTACCTGTACTGAGTCCCCTTGTTTATTTACTACGGAGATATCTAAAGTGTATGAGACTCCAATAGATATGGAGATGGAATTAGTGTCCCTTGATTATTTGCTACGGGGATATCTAAAGTGTATGAGACTCCAATAGTTATGGAGATTGAATTAGTGGCCCTTGATTATTTCCTACGGGGATATCTAAAGTATATGAGACTCCAATAGTTATGGAGATGGAATTAGTGGCCCTTGATTATTTCCTACGGGGATATCTAAAGTGTATGAGACTCCAATAGATATGGAGATGGAATCAGTTGCCATAATTGTACCTGCCTGTAATGTAATTCGAAACAAACGAGGGTTATTTGTCAGGGTGAGCCAAAATCTTGTTCGCCGATGTCATGTTTGCATTGAGGTGAATCTTGTTCGCTGATGTCATGCTTGCATTGAGGTGACGGCCGTTAGTTTCAGCACATTTTGTAAGATACAGTGCAAATCGTACGTTCATTGTGTCAACGATGGTATTTGTAGTTAACTGTAACTATTGTAAATAAAAAACACACAGTAATCTGATACTATTCCTATTATTTCCTTCTCCGACCCCAAGTTCCCTAACTCAAATTCTTCTGTGGAGCATCCTCTATGACCTGTTAAATGTTTTCACCCTGTCATGGAAACACTCTGTGTAGGTGAGGGCCTACAAATCGGAGAAGAACTTCAGTAATTGAAATTTCATTAGAAGATTTCATTAGAAACGCCTTTCTTTTAATGACTACTACCCCAATTCGAATATCATATCCATAGCATTCTCTCCCCTATATCGCGGTGATACAAAACGAGCTACCTCCGTCAATCCTATCTGAAGCGGATTCCAAACCGACCAGCAGTGCTACAAGTGAACATGGACAAGCATTCTGTAGGCTGTCTGTTTAGTAAACCTGTTTCATTTTGTAGATATTCTTCCAATAAATTGTAGTCTTTGGCTGATCTGCATGACTGCTCAAATGGTTCAAATGGCTCTGAGCACTATGGGACTAAACATCTGTGGTCATCAGTCCCCTAGAACTTAGAACTACTTAAACCTAACTAACCTAAAGACATCACACACATCCATGCCCGAGGCAGGATTCGAACCTGCGACCGTAGCAGTCGCGCGGTTCCGGACTGAGCGCCTCGAACCACTAGACCACCGCGGCCGGCTGCATGACTGTTCCCATTTAAGTTACTCGTAATCGTAATCCATAAGCACTTCGTCGAATTCACAACCTTCTGATTGGTGTGATTTGGCGGGCAACCGTAATTCTGCGGATTCGTTTTGGTAGTCATATGGATTGTAAGGAATCCACAACCACCTACAGAAATGTGGTTTTCCCTCACACAGATCAATATAGGCTAGATATTGACAGTCTGGTGCCAAGAGCGCCAGAGAGATACAGCAATTGTTAGTGAGAGAAGTGCAGACAATGTACAGTGTACAGTGGCAGAAGTCGCTAATAAAGCTCTACGCGAGCAGGATGAGTTATGTGGTGTGATGGCGGAAGGCCGTCCGTCATACGTATTGTCGCTTGATCGTGTCTTCGACGCCGCTGGTTGTCCTTCAGTAATTTACCAATCGTGACAAAAGAGTTTATTTTGGAGTGTTTTATTAAGTATCTACATCGCACCGTGACTACGCGTTTCGCGGCAACCGCGCTGGCCACCTACAACTGGACTGCAGTGAATACTGTGATGTCTTTATGCTATAATGGCCGCGCGGGGTAGCCGAAAGGTCTGAGGCGCCTTGTAGCTGTTCGCGCGCCTCCCGCCCCCCTCGCCCGTCGGAGGTTCGAGTCCTCCCTCGACCATTAATGTGTGTGTTATGCATATCGTAAGTTAGTTTAAGTTAGACTAAGTAGTGCATAAGCTTAGGGAACGATGACCTCAGCAGTTTCGTCCCATAGGATCGTGCCACAAATTTCCAAACTTACCGGATTTTATGCTAATTAATGCTATAGCCTGTAAAGATAGCAAAGAGCGACCTATGATGATGGTAACCATTATTAAATCGTTAGGCAAGAAAATGTAAATGAGCGTACGGCATAGTGGGCCGGGAGTCCTGCATTCGAGGAAGTTTGTCCGCCGAGGGCAAGCACTTATTGCATTCGACGCCACATTAGGCGACTTACACGTCGGAGATGTGGATGAAATGATGATGAGGACAACACATCACCCGATCCCTGAGCGGGGAAAATTTCCTACCCCAGTCAGGAATCGAACCCTGGCCCCTTGGCGTGGTATTCCACCGCACGGACCACTCAGCTAATGGGGACGGACGTTAGGTAAGGAAATTAACTGCCTCACATTTCTGTAAAATCAAGAATACAGCACGTAATTTACAGCAGAACACCATAGTGATTATTATTACAATACAGGCTTGTTGACAGTGTTAATGCATTATTCAGCAGCAGAAACTGCGATGCGAAACAACTCCCTCACGAGTATTAGCCGGTCAGCCCCTAATCTTTAGGACACCGAAAGTGTAGCTCATTTATTACACTGATATTCGGTGATAAATAATATCCAAACCAATTGGGAGCGTTTCAGGATGAATTCATACTTTTCATTATCTACACTAAGTGACAGCAACAGCTGCAAGAAATCGAAGGAAGCTGCTCAGATTGTGTCTTAGGGAGTTTATATGGATCAGGAACAGCAAGGAGCTTATAACATTTCCTTCTGCAACGCCAAATACAGGGTGATTCAAAAAGAATACCACAACTTTAGGAATTTAAAACTCTGCAACGACAAAAGGCAGAGCTAGGCACTATCTGTCGGCGAATTAAGGGAGCTATAAAGTTTCATTTAGTTGTACATTTGTTCGCTTAAGGCGCTGTTGACTAGGCGTCAGCGTTAGTTGATGCTAAGATGGCGACCGCTCAACAGAAAGCTTTTTGTGTTATTGAGTACGGCAGAAGTGAATCGACGACAGTTGTTCAGCGTGGGGCACTGAGAATCAGCGGGAAACAACTCAGTATGAACGTGACTCGCCTAAGGTGAACGTTTTCTGTGCCATTTCAGCCAATAAAGTTTTTGGTCCCTTTTTCTTCGAAGGTGCTACTGTAACTGGACTACAGTATCTGGAGATGTTAGAGAATTGGCTGTTCCCTCAGCTCGAACAAGAAGCACAACAATTCATATTTCAGCAGAATGGAGCGCCACCACATTGGCACTTATCTGTCCGTAACTACCTGAATGTCAACTACCCGAGGCGATGGATCGGCCGCCAGGCAGCCCGTGACAGAGCACTTCATCACTGGCCTCCAAGAAGCCCTGATCTTACCCCCTGCGATTTTTTCTTATGGGAGTATGTTAAGGATATGGTGTTTCGGCCACCTCTCCCAGCCACCATTGATGATTTGAAACGAGAAATAACAGCAGCTATCCAAACTGTTACGCCTGATATGCTACAGAGAGTGTGGAACGAGTTGGAGTATCGGGTTGATATTGCTCGAGTGTCTGGAGGGGGCCATATTGAACATCTCTGAACTTGTTTTTGAGTGAAAAAAAACCTTTTTAAATACTCTTTGTAATGATGTATAACAGAAGGCTATATTATGTTTCTTTCATTAAATACACATTTTTAAAGTTGTGGTATTCTTTTTGAATCACCCTGTATTACTTCTGTTTTAGTCTATGACTTTCCGTCATTTTTTACGACTGTGACCAGAAATCACAAAATCACGTATCCTGCCGCACAAATGAATCGACACTTCGAGCGCACCCAATTTCTTTCAAGTCGGTTGTGAGGAACGGTGTCGAAATCCTTCTGGAAATATAAATATAAGGAATCAGTCTAACAACCCTGTCGACTATAATCAGTTCGTGTGGATAATGAACTGGCTGTGTTTCACAAAAACAATATTTTCTGAAGATGTGTCGGCTGTTGGCGTTCTTTTCGAAGTAATTCACGATCTTCGACCGGTAGTGTATGTTACAAAATCGTCCTGCGTATCGACGTTAGTGATACGCACATGTAATTCACCGGATTACTCCTATTTCCTTTCTTGAGTATTGCTGTGACCTGGGCAAACTTCCATTCTTCAAGTACGGATCTTGCAACCAGCGAGCGATTGTGTCTGATTGCCACGTAGGAGCTATAGTATCGGCATACTCTGAAAGGAACTTAACTGATATATACTCTGGGCCGGAGGCCTCGCTTTTATTAACTGATTTAAGCTACTTCGCTACACCGACGATATCTGCGTCTAAATTATTTATGGTTGCAGCTGTTCTTGGTACTAATTCTATAAAATTTACTTCGACTTCTTTGGTGGAGGTATTTCGGATAGCCGTTTTTAGCAACTCTGTCTTACTGGCATTGTCATCAGTAACATTACCATTCCTATCGCCCAATAAAGCTGTTGACTAGGTCTTGCCGTTGGTTTGGTTCCAGTTTATTAGGTACAGCCAAGCACATCCCCACTTTTAACATGCACACATGCTGATCAGCCAGCCCTGCATACCCAGACCACAATTACAAACGAATCACTTCCATATACCACGGACTTGTACAGCAATATACTTGTTATATATGGCTCAAATGGCTCCGAGCACTATGGGACTTAACATCTGAGGTCACCAGTCTCCTAGAACGTAGAACTACTTAAACCTAACTAACCTAACGACATCACACACATCTATGCCCGAGGCAGGATTCGAACTTGCGACCGTAGCGGTCGCGCGGTTCCAGACTGAAGCCCCTACAACCGCTCGGCCATTTCGGGCGGCACGTGTTATATATACCTTGTGTTGGTTACCGTACCGGTCATTGTCACACATGTTTATGTGTATTGTACTGTCGCTCTTATTAGATTATCCAGACTTTCTTCACTATAATTTTTAGACTTCTTACATTCTCCGTTGGCCTGCGGTGCCTTACGGTCATTACAATTTGTGCTGACATTCATATGTAACGGATACAATTTATGCTTGTACTTCTCTTCTCCTATTTGAAACGTCTAGAATTGTTATTATACTTCATTCGAACAGCCTGTGCACGTTAATGTAATCTTTACTCATTCTGCATTGTTTTGTTACAATTTTCTCTGCAAGCTGTGATTTCATACTCTTATACCACCTCGGCTATCATCATAATACGTAATATATAGTTCTCTGTGTCATCATAATGCAGAAGAGAGAAAAGCGACAGTAATGAATCCGTGTCAGCTAGTGTGTTTCACGAGAAATCGCAGCCCACGTAATGTTTAAATGGTTATATTATAATTTATCTCTTGTACATTTACCTCTGTTTATATTGCAATTGGTACTCACTCCACTATTTCCCTGTACATTTGTGTCACATTAGTATAAGAAATACCCACAAACTTTAGTAACGCAGTTGGCTGATAATACGAGCGCTGGGCACCTAATTGGACGTTCCCTGCCTAATGTCGTGACAGTACTTTCTGTGTAGATTTTTAATACTTTTATTTTGAAAGGATATAATTTTTGAACCTTAATAACACCGGTAAAGTATTGTAATGGCACAACTTGACTTAAAGGACTGATCGGTTGACAGTTCGCATTCTGAGGCTTCAAGGGCTAATTAATTTTGAGAGCGGGGTTTAAGAATTGTAGAGGGATAACACGGTAAGCTTGTGCAACAGGCGGGCAACGGCCTTGCCGCAGTGGATACACCGGTTCCCGCGAGATCACCGACGTTAAGCGCTGTCGGGCATGGTCGGCACTTGGATGGGAGACCATCCTGGGCGCTGTGTACAGTTGTATTTTTAGGGGTGCACTCAGCCTCGTGATGCCAATTGAGAAGCTACTCGACCGAATAGCAGGGGCTTCGGTCAAGAATACCGTTATTACGACCGGGAGAGCGGTGTGTTGACCCTTCGCTCCTTTTATCTGCATCCTCCTCTGAGGATGACACGGCGGTCGGATGGACCCGATCAGCCACTTGTGGCCTGTAGACGGAGTGGTTATATACGTTCAACAGGCTGTAAGGTGCAGTAGTTACTCGGAGACGAAGAGGCTTCCGCAGGATAGAGTAGCACGGAGAGTTGTATCAAACCAGTCTCCGAAACCAAAAGCACAACAAACCAATATCGCTACCTTCTCGGATTATAGTCACGTGACACATGATTTCGCCCTAAAAAGGCGAAAGTCAATTGGAAATAAACAAATACCTGTATTTGTGGAACAAAACGTAATTTCTTTGTTTGCATTTCAATCTAGAATATGAAATTGTTCCATATAATAAAGCACACAACACTGGAGTAGCAGTTTACATTATTTATTGTTTTACAAACCGGTTTTCGGCTATTACATTATCTTCACGTACTAAGTTACAGATATATATCTTTATACCTGACGATAGCGTAACAACCACAAAACGGGTTTTAACATTATAAAAACTGTAGAATATTACACCACTGCTGTATGTTTTTATTAAAACTGGTTGTAATATTCTAGTAAGAACCAACGGAACAATCAGTTAAGGCCAAATGCTCTACGTCTAAACAACGGATGAGACCATTAACAAATCCCTGTTAGCGTTCTAATATGATAATTAAAAATTTACACTCCTTAGTGCAAGACAGTTTCAAGGGCGGGCATACTATATTTTGTAGGGAGGGGGTGACCTAGACCTCGAGGTGTGAAGTATTTTCATTATTCCCGAAAACAAACAGCAAATAAGTAGTCACAAAAATTTCCATTTCCGACATTGTTAAAACCGACGTAATACCGACTTTTTAAAATATTTTTGAAAGAAAAATATCTTTTCCTTGCCCTGAGGGGTAAGGAGGGAGGGGAGAGGGGCACGAGCCCAACTTTCCCCCGCGTATGAGAACCATTTCTCAGTATGACAGTCGACATAAAAACTGATATTGTTATTAAATAAGAACTTCCGTGTGAAGTGTTAAATCAGCGATTCGTGAAACCGTTCATCATTCGCTCACGTTGCCTCCCAGTCGTTCCCGTCATTATTCAATGCTACGTTTAAATTTTTAGTCTAGATGATTGGTGAAGGCTTTGTAGAATGATGCCCTGTTTGTTGAGGGTATTAAGGGAAAGAGGGGAGAGAATAAATTGTGTATCGGGACATGGGCTACCCCTCACGAATCATCCAAAGAGACCGTCGAACTTGAGGGCCCCATCAAAATAAAAATTTTGTCTTGTATTCTTCAACGCAATGACCGCCTTGATGGGGCTCTACACGCTAGACAACTTTGTGATTTTCTGTCAACTCTGCATAAGTTGTTGTTCTTGTGGTCTTCAGTTCGTGGCCTGCTCTGATGCCGCTCTCCATGCTACTCTGTCCTGTGCAAGCCTCTTCGTCTCCGAGTAGGTACTGCAACTAACATCCATTTGATTCTGCTTACTGTATTCATCTCTTGGCGTCCCTCTACGATTTCTACTCCCTCGCTCCCGTACCCCTCGTCCCCCCATACTACCCTCCAGCACTAAATTGGTAATCCATTAATGTCATAGAATGAGTGATGTCAGCTGATCCCTCTAGTCCTGCTGTGCCAGAAATTTCTTTTCTTCTCATTTCTACTCAGTACTTCCTCAATTAGTTACATGCCCTACCGATCAAACATTCAGCATTATTCGTTAGCAGCACATTTCAAACGCTTCTGTTCTCTTCTTGTCTGATCTGCCTATCGCCCTCGTTTTTCTCCCGTGTGAGGCCACAATCTGTACAGATAACTTCAGATAACACTTCCTAGCACTCAAATCTACATTATATTAGAAAAAAATGTCTTCTTCAGAAACGCTTTTGTGGCCATTGTCGGTCCACATTTTATATCCTCTGTACTTCGGCCACCATCAGCTACATTACCGCCCAGACTGCAAAATTCATCTACTACTATCAGAGTCTCATTTCCTAACTTAATTCTCTCCGTGTCGCATGATTTAGTTCAATTACATTCCAGTACCCTTGTTCTGCTTTTGTTGATGTCGATCTTATATCCTCCTTTCCTGACACGTCCATTCCGTTCAGCTGCTCTTCCATGTCCTTATCTGTCTCTTACAATTACTTTATTTCTTCTCTCTGAACTATAGTTCCTTCTCCAAATTTTCTTTGGTTTGCTTTACTGCTTGCTAAATGTACAGACTGAATAACGTCGGGGCTAGGCTACAATCCTGTCTCACTCCCTTCTCTACCAATACTTCCCTTTCATCACCCTCGAATTTTATAACTGCCGTTTTGTTTCTGTACAAATTGTAAATAACCATTCATTCCCTTTATTTAACGCAGCTACCGTCTGAATTTCAAAGAGTGTATTCCAGTAAATATTGTCAGAAGCTCTCTCTAAGCCTACGATTGCTATGAACGTAGGTTTGCCTTTATTTTAACTTTCTTCTGAGACATGTCGTAGGGTCAGTATTGCCTACATTTTTATGGAATTCAAACTGATTCTCCTCAGGGTCAGCTTTTACCACTTCTTCCGTTCTTCTGTAAATAATACTGCACATTACCTCCATTTGAAACTGCTTACTGTATTGCAGTCTTGATCTGATTTTTATCCTTTGCTCTTCCCACAGTTACAAAAATAACTGTCCCCTGATGCCATAGATTTATCCCACCATCCTCACAGATCTTTTTGTGAAGCTCTACCATAAATGTCCCTCCTCATCGATTCGAATCAGTGCCTCTTCACTGACTATCCGATCCACACAAATAATATCAATTTTTTTCTGTAACAATGAATTTAAAAACCTTCCATTACTTTCTTCTGTGTTCTTTTTACCACCCACTTTTCAGTCCCATACGAACAGTTTCAGGTAAAGCTTTTGAAAACAATTTGTGGTCTACATGAACAGATTTCCTTTTTTAGAACTCCGTGTCTCACTCTGTAAACACAGATCTCTTAAAGGGTCACTTTGTAGCCCATCTGCCTGTCTGTCTGTCTGTTAAGAAATCGTTTTTTCAGGATCGGGTAGACGTATCAAGGTCAGATTCATTACGTTCCATCGTCCCTTTGAGGTGTATCAATTTTAAGCTGCTATGTAGCTTCAATCAAAAAATATGGCCATTTGTGCCACGTATTTTGATATCTGAAAACTCCTTCATCAACATCCGTCGGGTGCTTCCCGTTGAATCAGAATCATGAACACACATGTCACAGTACAAATAAAGGAATTTTTAATTATACTACACTATCAGTTCGGCTGTTGAGACCCTTTTTCTACATCTACATCTACGTGATTACTCTGCTATTCACAATAAAGTGGCTGGCAGAGGGCTCAATTAACCACCGTCATGCTGTCTCTCTACCGTTCCACTCTCGAACGGTACGCGGGAAAACGAGCACTTCAATTTTTCCGTGCGAGCCCTGATTTCTCTTATTTTATAGTGATAATCATTTCTCCCTATGTAGGTGTGTGCCAACAGAATGTTTTCGCAATCGGAGGAGAAAACTGGTGATTGAAATTTCATGAGAAGATCCCGTCGCAACGAAAAACGCCTTTGTTTTAATGATTGTCACTCCAATTCACGTATCATGTCTGTGACACTATCTCCCCTATTTCGCGATAGTACAAAACGAGATGCCCTTCTTTTTACTTTTTCGATGTCATCCGTCAGTTCGACCTGATGCGGATCCCACACCGCACAGCAGTACTTCAGAATAAGGCGGACAAGCGTAGTGTAAGCAGTCTCTTTGGTAGACCTGTTGCACCTTCTAAGTGTTCTGCCAATCAACCGCAGTCTTTGGTTTGCTCTACCCGCAATATTATCTATGTGATCGTTCCAATTTAGGTTATTTGTAATTGTAATCCCTAAGTATTTAGCTGAATTTACAGCCTTTAGATTTGTTTGACTTACTGTGTAATCTAAATCTAGCTGATTTCTTTTAGTACTCATGTGAATAACTTCACACTTTTCTTTATTCAGGCTCAATTGCCAGTTTTCGCACCATACAGATATCTTATTTAAATCATTTTGTTAGTCGTTTTGCCCATATGATGACTTTACAAGACGGTAAATGACAGCATCATCTGCAAACAATCTAAGACGGCTCCTCTGATTGTCTCCTGTGTCGTTAGTATAGATCAGGAACAATAGAGGGCCTATACACTTCCTTGGGGAACGCCGGATGTTACTTCTGTTTTACTCGATGACTTTCCGTCTATTACTGCGAACTTTGACCCTTCTCACAGGAAATCAGGAATGCAGTCGCACGGTTGAGGCGATACTCCGTAGGCAGGCAGTTTGATTAGAAGACGCTTGTGAGGAACGGTGTCGAAAGCCTTCTGGAAATCTAAAAATATGGAATCAATTTGACATCCCCTGTCGATAGCACTTATTACTTCATGAGTATAAAGAGCTAGTTGTTTTTCACAAGAACAATATTTTCTGAATCCGTGCTGACTATATGTCAATAAATCGTTTTCTTCGAGGTACTTCATAACGTTCGAATACAGTATATATTCTAAAACCCTACTGCAAATCGAAGTTAGTGATATAGGCCTGTAATTCAGCGGATCACACCTACTTCCCTTTTTGGGTATTGATGTGACTTGAGTAATTTTCCAGTCTTTAGGTACGTATCTTTCTGTAAGCGAGTGGTTGTATATAAGTGCTAAATATGGAGCTATTTTCTCAGCACACTCTGAGAGGAACCTGACTGGTATACAATCTGGACCGGAGGCCTTGCCTTTATTAAGTGATTTAAGCTGCGTTGTTACACCGAGGATATATACTTCTATGTTTCTCATCTTGGCAGTTGTTCCTGATTGGAACAGTTTAGGGTATCGTGTTCAGATTTATGTTACATAGTAAAGTCTGTGGTGTAGAGTCAATAAGAATGAGTATGAGCTTGTAGCCTGTCTTACAGAATCCTCAACTACTAGTTCCCTCTCTTGTAATCGACTTTTACAACTGCAGCCTGAATTATGTGCAACTGGTAGACGGCCATAATCCTTGATAACTCAAGAATTTAAAGCAGAGTATTTCAATTAACCATTTTCGTAACAAAAAAAAAATCACCCTCCTGGAGGCAGTACGACTTGTTGATGACTTGTGCGTACTTACGGAAGTCGATGTCCGGGGAGTGAGCAGCTTTCTTGCCCTTGTCCGGACTGTCGTGGTCGAGGTCGACGTGTCCCTTCTCCTGCAGCTGCAGCAGCAGGTTGACGAAGTCGTTTCTCTTCACGCTGTTCTTCTTGCGGTAGTCCACTGTCTCGCGCACGACACCCATGAAGAAGCGCTCAGCCTCGGGACTCAGGAATTTTATGTGCAGGAGGTAACCTGTGCGCACCTGCAATACAACGTAAATTGTTATTGTGTCAGACTCTGAAGGAACGTTCACCAATTTCCCCTGTAGGGCACTCAGAGCGACCCACAGAGGTGCGTCGATAAAGAATGAGACTCCTATTACTTTATCCACGATGGATACAGAATAACGCGACTGTTTTACGAAATATCAATGAAGAAGATGTTTTGCATTGAGCCACACTATTAACACATGAGCAGTCTGGCTCGTGATTAAGTGGCATCTGTTTATGTAATATAAAGAGAACCGATTTGCCAATAGAAGCCTACAAAATTAGGGATATTACGAGTCATTAGACCTTGGCCACTTATTTATGCAAAGTGTAAAACGTTTATTACAGAAACTTACTTAGTATTTGTTGTGAATTGGCAGGAGCCAATTCACGGGGTTTTGAGGAAGCCTGGCAGGAGCCAATTCACGGGGTTTTGAGGAAGCCGAAAGGTACGCGTTTAATCTCACGCAGGCTGGCGTGAGGTCTGGAACAGGTAAAGTAATTATACTATCAAGAAAAGTACGTAGCTTCTGACATACTTAACTTTAATCCATAATTGGTGAACATCGGTCTGACGGTACATGCATCACAAGATATATAGCAAATGATAATGGCGCCTTGCTAGGTCGTAGCTAATGACGTAGCTGAAGGCTATGCTAACTATCGTCTCGGCAAATGAGACCGTAATTTGCCAGTGAACCATCTCTAGCAAAGTCGGCTGTACAACTGGGGCGAGTGCTAGGAAGTCTCTCTAGACATTCCGTGTGGCGGCGCTCGGCCTGCAATCACTGATAGTGGCGATACGCGGGTCCGACGTATACTAACGGACCGCGGCCGATTTAAAGGCTACCACCTAGCAAGTGTGGTGTCTGGCGGTGACACCACAGTATTGGTCTATAAGATGTCAAGACTGTTAAGAAAAACACTACATTCGTATTTCTACGTGACAATTCATATCAGCTAGTTAATTTGTTTAAGAAATACGACAAAACTGTGTCCTTTACCACCAAATAACGTCGCCAAGTAGCTCTATGTACATAATAAGAAAGCCACCACTGCCAAATTTCTCAGATCTGGTATACATAAAACATAAAGTGTATCCTAGTTTTTATACAGAACAGACCTCAAGGGCATTTAAGACCAGCTTGCTCAACAAAGACTGTGGGTATTCATATACAACTTTTGCAGAACATCTGAAAATCGAGAAAGAGCCTCTTCTTCCTCCATCGTTGCTTGGTTCGAAAATTTTGCCTATTGGTGTCAAGGGCTATAAAGTGAACCTTACAGGAGAATATTAAACATATAAATATTCCTACCTAAATTAAAAGGATTTGTTGAATGAACAGTTTTCACTGAAAAACAGACACTATTTTAATTGCATAGCATCTCTCATAAAATGTGAAACTTTTCCCTTTCCTTTTATACATTAGAACGACATACCTTGTTATATCTTTTTATATATGTATATTTCTGCTGATTCAACAGCTTGACATATACATAGATGTGATTCATTTACTGTAAATTATCGATCTGCCAGTCTGTGTTTACGATAATCACTTACAATACTATAATTTTGGACGTGTCATGGCACTATGCTTCTCAGAAGAAGATCTGATAAAAACATCTGATAAACCAGCACTCAATAAGCCCTTGAAATACACTTCTTATTCTTTACACAAAATAAATGGCCAAGGTCTAATGATTTATGATACGCCCAATTTGGTAGGCTTCTAAAGATGACAAAATAAACTGCTGAGACGGGTAAAGCGAAATAAAAATATATATGCGACTGACGACAGCATTTTATTTTCAAATATTTATTAAAGATGCTGAAAAAATACATCTATGAATAAAATAACAAAAATTATATATCTATGTACAAGGAATTCTCGGGACTAGAACTCAAACCAACTTATATTGTTACAAAAACAGTATGAATGATTCCTGTTTCCTTCCTCTAATGTTTCTTTTCTGTCGAAATGGTCCTGAGCAGTAACAAAACATTTACGTTAAATGCAGGTTGAATAATGATACCGGAAATCTGAGTAGTGAAGGAACGATGCGACGAAAGCCATGAACTGCTCATAATGAACAAGCGAGACTCTACTCCGATGAATTACATATCTTATGTAGAATTTGAAATTCCCACTCATCGTATTTAGCCTTCTCAACTGCTACAACTACTAACACCACAGGAAAGAAAGCGAGAAGAATAACGACACGAGTAACAGAACACAGAAACATGCGATTATCGATTTCAACCAACTTTACCATCCTAGTTGGGAACGCTCGAAAGTAACTCATGTTAAAGAGCTTCCGTTCACGAAAAAAGAAAGAAAAAAATCGAGGCTAGAAGTTGTGATGTGTGATTCGCTTAGGACCAGATCAGTTCTCGGAACACTCGATGATAAGGGAGTTTACTTTCTAAGTATCAGGCCCGAAACCTTACCGTTTCCGAGAAATCGATGAGTCAATGATTTGATACCTTTGCAAATACACCTGGGAGAAGAGCTTAGTTACCTAGAGAGTTGGGAAGGTTGAGCAAGCCGTGCGTTCGTGTCCCAGTCAACTTCCGTGTGAGTGGGTTTAGTCTGCACTTTTGTAAATACCATTTACTCTTTGTAGCTCGAGAAATAAAAATTTAAATTTTGGTTATGACACTAATTATAATGGCGTGAGACGAGGGCCTCCCGTCGGGTAGACCGCTCGCCTGGTGCAAGTCTTTCGATTTGACGCCACGTCGGCGACTTGCGCGTCGATGGGGATGACATGATGATGATTAGGACAACACAACAACCAGTCCCTGTGCGGAGAAAAATCTACGACCCAGCCGGGAATCGAACCCGGGCCCTTAGGATTCACAGTCCGTCGCGCTGATCACTTTTTTTTTTGTAATTTGTATTGAACAAACTAAAAGTACATATATATTCACTATGCAAGAGTTCTTAAAGGTACCATTTAAACATATACAAATGACTGTTAGTTAAACAAAAAAAATGTTAAAAAAACATTAAATACAACAAAATATAACATATTCTGTCTTCTTCCTTTTTTTATTTTTATTTTTATTTATTTATTTATTTATTTATTTTTTTTTTTTGGTCGATGCATGAGAACGTGGATAAGGGTGTTGCATCATGTGACGGGTAGGCACGGTACACCCCAACTTTGAGGGGGATCAAGGAAGACGCTGCGGAGATAACCGGCAAAAGTTTGCCGGTAAGACGGTTTTCGGGTGAGGGTGCTATGCGCGGTCACAACTTTGTACCAGAAGTCAACGACTGTATGCGGACCACTCTGAAAGAGGGGTATTCTAAAGCCTGTCCTCGAAACCAGATTAGGGCATGGTGCTTAGCAAGAGGGTAGTGAAATGTCTGGGGCAACAACAGGAAATCCGGGGTTACCGTCGTTGGCGGGGCACGGAGGTAAAAGCCCACGATTCGTTGGATGAGGAGCCATGCGTTTTGTTTCAGGGGGCACGTAAGACGGTGCTCGTCGGTGTCTTCGAGCTGACAGTCAGGGCAGAGTGGGGAGGTGGCCAGTCCTATGCGATAAAGTCGACTATTAGTCGGGAATTTTCCATAGACTAAAACATACCAGAGTGCAGACACAGACGACGGTAAAAAGGGTGCATGCACACACACCCCAACCGTGCGCCATTTAATATCAGGATCCTGTAGCACCATGGGGTCGCAAGGGTTGGACAGCATAAACAAACGATAATAATCTTTCGTACGGGGAGGACGGGTGACTGGAAGATCGGCCCGAACGTAGCTGAGTTCTATGAAACAATTGGCGACGTGGTACAATAATGGAGAAATAAGTGCCACATTGATCGGTGGATCGAGAGAAGCTGGTCGAAGGATATCTAAGAGACTGCGTGTTAAGGGCGGCACCGGCCCCTGCCAGTGCCGCAACAGAGTGTGGACAAAGAGTGCAGAAGATTGTGCCCGCACGTTGACGAGTCCGAGGCCACCTTTTGCAGGAGGCAGTGTTAGAGTGTTGTAGCGGACTTTGAAAAGTGCCCCTGCTGACACGAAATATCCAAAGGCTGATTGGATGCGGCGGCCAAGGAGTAACGGCATTGGGAGGATCTGGGCGACGTGTACCAGTTTAGGGGCGACATAGATGTTGACATAGGACACACGTTGGAGTTGGTTTAAGTTACGGTGCACTTGACCGCGGACATGGTGCCGAATCGACAGCAAAAGCCGCCGGTAAGCCAGGGCCACTGTGCGGTGTGTGGAGCTCGTAAATTCGATACCCAAGTAACGAAGGGTGGCACTGACTGGGAGTGGGGTCGGCACCATAGCCGGGAGGCCGCGCCCAATGTGCATCATAGTCGATTTACAGACATTAAGAATGCTACCAGAAAGACGTCCATACTGGTGGATCCATTGGATGGCGTCATTGAGTTCCGTGGAGGAGCAGGTGAGAAAGAGGAGATCGTCCGCATAAGCCCTACAGTGAAAGGTGTAGTCACGCAAAGTGAGGCCCTGCAGTCTAGAGGTAAGTCCAGTGATGAGGGGCTCAAGTGCAATGGCATATAGTAAAGTAGACATAGGGCATCCTTGACGCACAGAGCGGCGTATAGGAATCGGTCCGACAAGCCTCCCATTGACTTGTACCATCGAGACCGCGGGAAGTAGTAGCCGGCGACCTCTCAGCTACCGGGGGCGGACAGTTACGACACTGTAATCCTGTGGAAGATTGCAGTGGGCTTGAGAAGTCATATGAACAGAATGGATGGAATGGGTAGCGTCTTGAAAAGTAGTTGTAAGAAAAACATTGTCAGAAGTAGAAGAAGAGAAAAATAGGAAATGAGTATGTGTAATCTAATAAAATCAGGTAATACTGAAGGAATAAGATTAGGAAAAGAGTTGCTGAAAGTAGTAGACCAGTTTCGGTATGTGGGAAGCAAAAGAAATGCTAGGAGCTGAGATAAAGGAAACGGTAAATTGTAAACTTCCAAAGCAAGAGGAGCTTTTATGAAAAACAAAAAGATGCCTAACATTGAATATAACATAAAGTGATTCACAATCTTCAGTGAAAGTACTTGTTTGAAATGTAGAAAAATGGTCATAGGGCTAACATAGCAACTTGAAGGAGCGTTAAATGACCTGGTACGCCTTCTGGAACCGTCAAGTGTTGAAATACAAGTTTGGGGAAATGGACACTGGATAGTATCTATGTCTGGACACAATCTGGGAAATACACCCTGTGTCCAGAGATAATGCGACAGCTTTTTTGTTGCAGCCTCATACTGGTCTTGGAAAACCAGGAATTGCTTTGGCTGCAAAAGGAACGTATTCTAGAAGCGTTAGTCAGTGAAACGAAGCACAACGCGAAAAGGAACGTAAACTTAAGACAGACTGAAAATGAGTTTATCAGCTCTCACTCACACGCAGCACAGGAGGACGAAGCTGCTGGTCGCCGTGTCACGACGTCGTGTCACAACGTCCCACTCCGCTGTCACCTGGACCTCCACCTGCTGATGGGTCCCAGGGCAGAACACAGCTGCTGGCCATGACACAGTTGCTGCCCGTACTAGTAGCGTGCGGCGCATTGCTTTTTCGCTCTTGCGGTTTGCAGGTCATGCTTTCCACAGTAGCTTCATAGTATAGTGGGTACGACAGAGGATGCGAAACTTAATCCACACTACTTGTAAAAATGAATGTACGTGCATACCTGTGTCTGTACGTTCCACATGACCTCCTAGACCACTACACAGATTTCAACGAAATTTGGGATGCATCTCATTTACTGTCTGTAAATCATCGTTATGGGGGTAAGAACCACCTACCTATCAACGTGGTTGGGGAGGGTTGTGAAAAAACAGAGTAGCCTGTGGCTATAAAAATTGATTTACATTTATATGTATGTATGCATGTATGATCTCCATGTCTTTCTAAAACACTGGACGAATTTCAGCCAGACTTGGTACACATATCACTTACTGTCCGGAAAGAATCACTGTTAGGGTATAAACAACCCACCAGTCGAAGGTTCAAAAATGGTTCATATGGCTCTGAGCACTATGGGACTCAACTGCTGTGGTCATAAGTCCCCTAGAACTTAGAACTACTTAAACCTAACCAAGCTAAGGACATCACACGCATCCATGCCCGAGGCAGGATTCGAACCTGCGACCGTAGCGGTCGTGCGGTTCCAGACTGTAGCGCCTTTAACCGCTCGGCCACTCCGGCCGGCTCCTGTAGAAGGGATGGTGGTGCGAATGCCCACAATTTAGTCATCCGGTGTTTGAGTATGACAGTACTTAGAGACTTTCAACAAACTTTACACAAACAAAAAATGAAAATAGTTTATGGCTTATTACACTCCGGCAGTTCATGTAGTAAAACTGTAGCACGAAGCATGACGTTTTAATTTATTACTTCTTTATTGCTATTTGTATTCGCGACACATTTTGCAGATGGTATTTACGTATATCACTGGACGCAACTGAAAAATTGTAAAATTCTACGACACATAAAGAATGATATTCATTAAAAACTGTTACATCTTGCCAGACATTTAACTTTATTACTTCGTTGCTACTAACACTATTCGCAACACATATCGCCTACGGTCGCTGTATGTACCTACTCAGCCGGCAGCGGTGGCCGAGCGGTTCTAGCCGCTTCAGTCCGGAACGGCGCTGCTGCTAAGGTCGCAAGTTCGAATCCTGTCTCAGGCATGGATGTGTGTGATGTCCTTAAATTAGTTATGTTTAAGTTGCTCTAAGTTCTAGGGGACTGATGACCTCAGATGTTAAGTCCCACAGTGCTCAGAGCAATTTGAACCATTTTTGTACCTACTCAAATATATCACTGCGTGACACACAGCTTAAGAGATGTGAGGTTAAATACCGAGATGCATGAGAACGTGCCGCATCGTGTACAACATTTTAATTATTTCCTTCTTTACTTCTAACTCTATTACTTTTTGCAGACAGCACGACTGGGTGTACCCGAAAAATTATATCGCTGTAGAGCACATAGTTTAGGAGATACGATGTCATAAACATAGAGCTGAGCGGTAAAGAAATTCCAGGGCGAAATTCGAGTGAAATATGTTAAATACTTGCGAAATATATTTTCATGTGCGTACGTGGGCAAAGCCAAGGGTAAAAATGTCTCCTGAAACCCTGAAACGATTTCAAGCAAAGATTAGTTACAGTCTGGAAAGAAATAATGTAGGGGTAAACCATGTACCTATTATTGCGATAAGCGTGACAGCGTGAAGAGAGAAAGGATGAGGAGGAGATGGACAGATAGCGTGAGGGGAAGAGGAGATGGGCGAGGATAACAGGGAGCAGGAGATGGACAGACAGAGTAGATACTGTAGCTTGCCAAGTCAGTCAGCCGGTGCTTACACCTCTCTGTGTGTGGAGTGGCCTTAATATCTCTTACTACTGAATCAATTGTCTTCGTTACCGTAAGAAGTGTATTTCTGTAATGTTGACAGTGTTTTTGACAAGTACATTGTGATGACATTCCTGTTTTTCATCACAATCCACAAATTATTAGTTTGTAGCACGATACCGCCATGCTTGTACGAGGGGCGTTCAATAAGTAATCCAATACCTTGTTGATCTCACCAATTTCAGGTTTTTAAAAAAAGCGGGGGCGCGCCAAAGCAGAATATTCTCGCTTTAGCTATAGTTTCATGAAGTTCTGATAGGTGGCAACGCTGTAGGTAGCCTTCAAAGTTGCGACTGTAACAGAGGTGCTTTCCAAACAGAGAGCTGTCACTGAGTGTTTTCTTTTTTTTGGGGGGGGGGGGGGGGGGAATCCTAGTAGTGAACAAAAGCACTTCGAGTCGTCGGGTGAGGCGTCTGTCATCATCGCAACATAGTCGTGCAAACATATCCGGCCGCAGACAGCTGTGTTAAGAACAAACATCTTCAGCGTATTCGTCGCAAAAAAAAAAAGAAATGCAAACGAACTTGTCCTTCTCTATGACAATGCAGGGCCTCACACGAGACTGCGCACTCGAGAGGCGCTTACGAAACTTCACTGGTGTGTTCTTCGTCATTCACCTAACAACCCGGATCTTCCGGCTTCCATCTGTCTGGCCCAAAGGAGGATGCACTCCGCGGGATGCAGGGATGCACTACGTGGATGAAGAGGAGGGGATTAGTGTTTAATGTCCCGTCGACAACGAGGACACCGGCCGGAGTCGCCGAGCGGTTCTAGGCGCTATAGTCTGGAACTCCGCGACCGCTACGGTCGCAGGTTCGAATCCTGCCTCGGGCATGGATGTGCGTGATGTCCTTAGGTTACTTAGGTTTAAGTAGCTCTAAGTTCTAGGGGACTGATGACCTCAGAAGTCCCATTTGAACAACGAGGATGGAGCACCGGCTCGCATTAAGGATGGTTTGGGAAGGTAACCGGCCGTATCCTTTCAAAGGTACCATCCTGGCATGTGCCTGAAACGATTTATGGAAATCAGGAGAACCTAAATCAGGATGGCTGGTGACGGATTTGGAACCGTCGTCCTCCCGAAGGCGAGTCCAGTGTGCTAACCACTGCGCCACCTCGCTCGGTAAGTGATTAATGACGACGTTACAGATACAACACAATGTCGGCTCTGTCGGCGACCAGTAGTGCTACCATGTGGGCATATAGGCCCTCCCAGAAAAATGGCATAAGGCGTCGCACTAAACGGAGGTTACGAAGAGAAATGGTGCTGTAGCCGAAAGAGTGGGGATTTATATGGTGTATTGGTATGTGAATACAGCCAATACGCTTTCAGAAAAAAAAAATATGTTGCATTACTAATTGAACCCCCCCTCGTAATAGAGGAAGGTGGAAATGTTCTACTTCTTTTCGTACTATTCCTAATAACAATATACTTTTTATTGCTTTTACTTGATCCTGTTTTGTGGGAAAAAACATATATAACAACTGCACAAACTGCGAAATTCTTATATAAGCCGGGATTCATAAACCTTTGGTATTCACGGATCAATTCTTCGATTACTGATGATGATAAGTGTAGAGTAAGTTCTCCTTTAATATAAATTGTATAAAGAAATATCCCTAATTTAAGATGTTTAACAACAGCGGTGGGATATAAGTTCTAATGAAGAAACATGTTTGGTTGTAATTTATACAGCTCACTCAAAAGGTCTCATTCGCTTCTTATCAACAAACGTTTCACTTCTCCCAAAAATTCCATATTTTAAAAATTATTCATATTGAAAAGTCTCGTGTTCCAGAATACTCGAATATTAAATTGGTTATTTCCGAAATTCAGTGCAATAGCTTTATAGCTCTGATTTTTATGATTCCAGAAATATCTACTTCCACAGTGAGAAGTGATTCTTAAGCGGTTTTGTACGAGCAAGCTTATTTTGTTGCCTAGGTAGTAGAATCCCTTAACTTCATCTACTTCGTGACGATCAATCCTGATGTTAAGTTTCTCGTTGTTCCCATTTCTCCTACTTGTCATTACTTTCGTCTTTCTTCGGTTTACTGTTAGTGTGGTGTCGCCGCCAGACACTACACTTGCTAGGTGGTAGCCTTTAAATCGGCCGCGGTCCGTTAGTATACGTCGGACCCGCGTGTCGCCACTATCAGAGATTGCAGACCGGGCGCCGCCACACGGCAGGTCTAGAGAGACTTCCTAGCACTCGCCCCAGTTGTACAGCCGACTTTTCTAGCGATGGTTCACTGATAAAATACGCTCTCATTTGCCGAGACGATAGTTAGCATAGCCTTCAGCTACGTCATTTGCTACGACCTAGCAAGGCGCCATGTTCAGTTATTATTGATATTGTAAATAATGTACAGACAAGAGCTACGTTCAACATTAATGGATTAAAGTTAAGTATTCTCCCATCTGCGTCCGTTTTTCTAAGTTCTAATTTCCTTGTCCTGTTCCAGACCTCACGCCAGCCTGCGTGAGCTTAAACGCGTGCCTTTCGGCTTCCTCTATTCATACGGGTTGGCTCTCTTGCCAATCCACAACAGTTAGTCCATATTTTGTACTCTTTAGAATGTCCATTTCATTCAGTAGATCATGTAATACTTCTTCGATTTCACTCATGATGGCAATGTCATCAGCGAAATGTATCATTCATATCCTTTCACCTTGATTTGTAATTCCACTCCTGAACCTTTCTTTTATTTCCATCACTGCTTCTTTGATGTACATATTGAACCGTAGGGGCGGGAGACTACATCCCTGTCTCACGCCCTTTACGAACCAAGCACTTAGTTCTTGGTTGTTTACTCTTATTATTCCCTAAATGCTCTTGTACAGAGTGCGTATTACCCGTCTCTACCTATGGCTTACCCCTATTTAAGAATGGCGAAGAAAATTGAGGATGTGTTAGATAACGATCAGTTGGGCTTTAGGAAAGGTGAAGGGACCAGAGAGGCAATTCTGACGTTACGGTTGATAATGGAAGCAACACTGAAGAAAAAGCAAGACACGTCCATAGGATTTGTTGACCTGGAAAAAGCGTTCGACAGTGTAAAATGGTGCAAGGTGTTCAAACTTAACAGTGTGTTATCTGCTGTCTGGGTCACTCGCTATGTGCTCTTATGAAAGAGCTAAGTTTCTTGCAACATGCGTTGCGAGCAAGAAAATATCCCTGTCTCGTTTCCTTCCTCGTTTCCTTTCGCTCTCTGTCACAGTGTCCTTTTTGCTGAATGCATATCCTTACTCGGCAGAAAGTGTCATCAACCTGACCCACTTGCGAGATACTGACTTGCTTCCTACTTCCCCCTCTGTCTCTGGCATGACTTGAATTAGTGTGCGGCTATGTAGGTGCGACTTCGTAAAATTTTTCTGAAACATACCACCCCTTACTATTCTGTCCCGTAAAATACCGGACAAAACCGTTTCACTGAGGGAGGGGAGGTGGAATCAGTCCGTCATTCAATTTATTTATACGTCGTTAGACATTCTCTCGTCTGCCCCTGTCTCAATTCTTCCAGTGTCCATCACATCTGGAAGCGTCTAAGGATACAGATCTGGCTAGCAGTGCTGGTTCTTTTCATACCCAAGTCTCCTGCTATAATCTGATTTTGTTGCAATTATTTAAATGAAAAACACAACTCTGTATCTGTTAAGTTATAGTCTTTTCACATTCATTGACTCGAGTACTATAGCTACAATCAGATTGTATTCCCCAATGTAGTCAGTACATATATCACAGATCATCATTTACCCTACGAATGTTCAGGCATTGACAAAAACGCACATTTACTGTGCACTTATATTGCCAAGTTCTGATTAATAAACAACATGGATCTGACGTTGATTACATGGTCATTGCACATAGTAGATATTCAATTTGTGTAGCTATTTCAATACAGTAACTGTACACGCAAATGGTTGGACACGAAATTTGATACTGACTGAATGATGGTGACGACACAGATGTTATCTATCGACTCACATAAAGTAACTGCACATTTTGATAACTGTCCCAGGGCTGAATTACAAAGGCATAGAGACGGTAAGAATTTGGCTGTTTTTGAAGCTGATTGACTCAAGGGCTGCCTACATACCTGCTTGCTCGTACAAAACTGCTTAAGAAACAAAATTTGGTTTTACGTACACATACATTGTTAGCATAAGCGAGAGGAAAATCACACAACGCAAGGATTCACAGAGCTCACCGAAACTTGCTAAGCAGTATCTTTTTTTTTATCGAATTACAGGAAACTAACTCGTTCTCATTGTGGAAGTAGATATATCTGGAATCAGAAAAATCAGAGATAGAAAGATACTGCGCTCAATTTTTGAAATAACCACTATTTAAAATTCGAATATTCGGAAACACGATACTTTTCATTATGAATAAGCGAGGAGGATATCAAAGCAAACTAACAGTGGCCAAAGGGGCATTCCTGGCCAATAGAAGTGTACTAGTATCAAACGTAGGCTTTAACTTGTGGAACAAATTTCTGAGAACGTACGTTCGGAGGACAACATTGTATGGTAGCGAAACGTGGTCTATGGGACAACCGGAACAGAAGAGAATCGAAGCATTTGAGATGTGGTGCTACAGACGAATGTTGGAAACGAGGAGGACTGATAAGGTAAGGAATGAGGAGGTTCTGTGCAGAATCTGAGAGGAAAGGAATATGTGGAAAACACTGATAAGGAGAAGGGACAGGACGATAGGACACCTGTTATGACGTCATACAACGACTTCCATGGTGCAAGAGGGAGATGCAGTGGCAAAAATTGTAGAGGAACACAGAGATTGGAATAAGTGCAGCAAATAATTGAAGACGCAGGTTGCAAGTGCTACTCGGAGATAAAGTGGTTGGCACAGGAGAGGAATTCATGGCGGGCCGTATCAAACCAGTCACAAGACTGATGACTCAAAAAGAAAAAAAGAAAAAAAAAAGAAAGTCTAAATAAGGAGGGCACATTCGGTCTCTAAGAATGGAGCATAGCCTCACTTTCTCGCCCTAGCTCCATTTAAACACTGCAGCTCTCGCCATGAGTTGATGAGTGGGATCGTCGCCATTTGCAGTAATAGCACTCGATTGTATGATTCTGATACTGTTGTGGATTTACAGGGTGTTTCTAAAATGACCGGTATATTTGAAACGGCAATAAAAACTAAACGAGCAGCGATAGAAATACACCGTTTGTTGCAATATGCTTGGGACAACAGTACATTTTCAGGCAGACAAACTTTCGAAATTACAGTA
The DNA here is from genome assembly GCF_021461395.2 of Schistocerca americana. Classification (NCBI taxonomy): domain Eukaryota; kingdom Metazoa; phylum Arthropoda; class Insecta; order Orthoptera; family Acrididae; genus Schistocerca; species Schistocerca americana. Next base: position 617,511,861 of record NC_060125.1, read on the forward strand.
GTTACAATTTTCAACAACAGGTGGCGCTGCGGTCTGGGAAACTCTATAGTACGATATATTCCACATATCCACCATTCGTAGCAATAATATGGCGTAGTCTCTGAATGAAATTACCCGAAACCTTTGACAACGTGTCTGGCGGAATGGCTTCACATGCAGATGAGATGTACTGCTTCAGCTGTTCAATTGTTTCTGGGTTCTGGCGGTACACCTGGTCTTTCAAGTGTCCCCACAGAAAGAAGTCACAGGGGTTCACGTCTGGCGAATAGGGAGGCCAATCCACGCCGCCTCCTGTATGTTTCGGATAGCCCAAAGCAATCACACGATCATCGAAATATTCATTCAGGAAATTAAAGACGTCGGCCGTGCGATGTGGCCGGGCACCATCTTGCATAACCCACGAGGTGTTCGCAGTGTCGTCTAAGGCAGTTTGTACCGCCACAAATTCACGAAGAATGTCCAGATAGCGTGATGCAGTAATCGTTTCGGATCTGAAAAATGGGCCAATGGTTCCTTTGGAAGAAATGGCGGCCCAGACCAGTACTTTTGAGGATGCAGGGACGATGGGACTGCAACATGGGGCTTTTCGGTTCCCCATATGCGCCAGTTCTGTTGATTGACGAAGCCGTCCAGGTAAAAATAAGCATCGTCAGTAAACCAAATGCTGCCCACATGCATATCGCCGTCATCAATCCTGTGCACTATATCGTTAGCGAATGTCTCTCGTGCAGCAGTGGTAGCGGCGCTGAGGGGTTGCCACGTTTGAGTTTTGTATGGATAGAGGTGTAAACTCTGGCGCATGAGACGATACGTGGACGTTGGCGTCATTTGGACCGCAGCTGCAACACAGCGAACGGAAACCCCAGGCCGCTGCTGGATCACCTGCTGCACTAGCTGCGCGTTGCCCTACATCTACATCTACATTGATACTCCGCAAGCCACCCAACGGTGTGTGGCGGAGGGCACTTTACGTGCCACTGTCATTACCTCCCTTTCCTGTTCCAGTCGCGTATGGTTCGCGGGAAGAACGACTGTCTGAAAGCCTCCGTGCGCGCTCTAATCTCTCTAATTTTACATTCGTGATCTCCTCGGGAGGTATAAGTAGGGGGAAGCAATATATTCGATACCTCATCCAGAAACGCACCCTCTCGGAACCTGGACAGCAAGCTACACCGCGATGCAGAGCGCCTCTCTTGCAGAGTCTGCCACTTGAGTTTATTAAACATCTCCGTAACGCTATCACGGTTACCAAATAACCCGGTGACGAAACGCGCCGCTCTTCTTTGGATCTTTTCTATCTCCTCCGTCAACCCGACCTGGTACGGATCCCATACTGATGAGCAATACTCAAGTATAGGTCGAACGAGTGTTTTGTAAGCCACCTCCTTTGTTGATGGACTACATTTTCTAAGCACTCTCCCAATGAATCTCAACCTGGTACCCGCCTTACCAACAATTAATTTTATATGATCATTCCACTTCAAATCGTTCCGTACGCATACTCCCAGATATTTTACAGAAGTAACTGCTAGCAGTGTTTGTTCCGCTATCATATAATCATACAATAAAGGATCCTTCTTTCTATGTATTCGCAATACATTACATTTGTCTATGTTAAGGGTCAGTTGCCACTCCCTGCACCAAGTGCCTATCCGCTGCAGATCTTCCTGTATTTCGCTACAATTTTCTAATGCAGCAACTTCTCTGTATACTACAGCATCATCCGCGAAAAGCCGCATGGAACTTCCGACACTATCTACTAAGTCATTTATATATATTGTGAAAAGCAATGGTCCCATAACACTCCCCTGTGGCACGCCAGAGGTTACTTTAACGTCTGTAGACGTCTCTCCATTGATAACAACATGCTGTGTTCTGTTTGCTAAAAACTCTTCAATCCAGCCACACAGCTGGTCTGATACTCCGTAGGCCCTGTGTGGTTGCCGTACGCGGTCGCCCTACCTTTCCAGCACGTTCATCCGTCACGTTCCCAGTCCATTGAAATTTTTCAAACAGATCCTTTATTGTATCGCTTTTCGGTCCTTTGGTTACATTAAACCTCCGTTGAAAACTTCGTCTTGTTGCAACAACACTGTGTTCTAGGCGGTGGAATTCCAACACCAGAAAAATCCTCTGTTCTAAGGAATAAACCATGTTGTCTACAGCACACTTGCACGTTGTGAACAGCACATGTTTACAGCAGAAATACGACGTACAGAATGGCGCACCCACAGACTTCGTTGTCTTCTATATCTTTCACATCACTTGCAGCGCCATCTGTTGTTGAAAATTGTATCTACTGTAATTTCGAAAGTTTGTCCGCCTGAAAATGTACTGTTGTCCCAAGCATATTGCAACAAACGGTGTATTTCTATCGCTGCTCGTTTAGTTTTTATTGCCATTTCAAATATACCGGTCATTTTTGAATCACCCTGTATATCCTAGATGCTCCAGCACAGTCTATGAAGCAGCCGAACATGATGGCCTTTACTTGATGAACTTCATGCTGCTCGCCGCCTACCGTCTACTCATCTACTGACGGAGGAACTGACTGTCTTCCGGCAACACCACATTGTAGAGTGCTTCCAGTACCAGACTTGAGCTTGGAATCCAGCAACAGGGCCTTTTGCGGCTCACATTCATGTTGAAAACTCAGGCGCCTTCGGGTGCTGAAACGAACCTTGGGTAGGGAGGACATCAACCGACCACATGACTGTCGACACCAGTTACATTGCTGATGGATCATCAACACTTATCGTAGAATTCGGAGTGGGATCATGGACACTCCAGCAGTCAGCCCGCAATGGTTGCGCTAGCTTTCCGGCTGTTGGCCGCGGCGCCAGATTCGCTGACATCTTCTCCTGGGCGCTCAACCTTTGTGCTGACTCGACGAACGTTACATTTTTATATTATACTACACTAATACTTGTTCCATAGATAATGAATACGACATTCCATAATGATGTGCAATGTGACAGTTTAACCTAAGCTTTTATTAGACATTGTTTTTTTCATCTGTTAAGTAGAAGGAGTTGTCATTCAAAAATTCTTTTAATTCGTTTTTAAATGTTGCTTGTCTCTCTGTCAGATTTTTAACTCTATTTGGCAAATGAACGAAGGGTTTTGCAGTAGCATAATTCACCCCTTTCACTGCCAAACTCAGATTTAACCCGTAACAGTGAAGAAATTTCTTTCCTCTAATGTTGTAGTTATACTCTTCGGTATTATTTTTGAGTTGGGACTGGTTATTAATAACAATTTTCATAAGTGAATATGTGTATTCCGAAGGCACTGTGAATACCCCGAGTTCCTTAAATAAGAATCTGCAAGGTGACCTCCAGCTATTATTCCGATTACGTGCTCTTGTGCAATCAATACATTTCTGTTAATGATGAATTACACCAGAATACCATGCCATATGAAAGCAGTGAATGAAAACAGGCATAGTAGATTAATTTGCTGATATTTTTAATCACTAAAATTTGCAATAACCCTAATAGCATAAATAACTGAACGTAACAGTTTCAGTAGATCATCAATGCATTTCTTCCAATTCAATTTCTCATAAGTGCACACACCTAGAAGTTTTGAATATTTTGCCGTAGCAACAGACTTCTGTTCATAGTCTATATTTATCAATGGTGTTATAACATTTACTCTACAGAATTACATGAACGGTGCTTTCTCAAAATTTGATGAGAGTCCATTTGCAGAGAACCACTCTATAATTTTCTGAAAGACATTATCTACAATTTCCTCGCCTGATTCTTGTTTGAGGGTTGTGATTACTATACTTGTATAATTAGCAAAAGGAACTAGCTTTGCATCTTCGTGAATACAGAGTGGAAAATCATTAATGCATATCAAGAGCAATAAGGGACCCAAGATTGAACCTGTGGTACGCCGTTCATGATACATCCCAAGTTAGAGGAATCTATTGATTTTTGGAGGCTACCTCTACTGTTACTTTCAACCTTATGTATCCTTCCAGTTGAATATGAATTAAATCATTATTGCACTGTCCCACTCAAACCACAATATTTCAGCTTAACTAGAAGAATTTCATGATTCACTCCATCAAAAGCCTTAGAGAGAACACAAAATATCCCAATAGGTGATGTTCCATCATTCAGAGCATTTAATATTTGATCAGTGAAATTAGATATATTACTTTCTATTGACGAGTCTTTCTATAAATGAAATTGATATTTTGTTATTACTATATTTGAAGCTTAATTTATCTGCAACTTCTGTTACCAGTCCCTTACCCATTTCTTGTTTTGTGTTTAATCTAACATAATACAATGCATTTCGAACATGTTCTGCTCATCTTCAGGCGTTTATACATACATACAGAGACATGTTACTTAAAAATAAATGTCTTAAACTAGATTAACCTAGAACTCTTTGTCTATTCTTTGTTAATGTAGTGACTGGTGTGGCATTGGTGGGTGGGGGGGGGGGGGAGAGTGAGGGGGACAGTGGATGCCCATAAATCCATGTCAGTGATGTTTCCTGCTGGTTTTTTTCCCTTGTGGTTTACTATGTATTATATATCGACCTGTACAGGATGCAGATACTTTTGCATCAGTGTTGTGTTCTGAAAACAGCGTGAAAGGCTTTTATATGACGATTTCGTCACCTTGCAGCTTCACTTGCATCAATGGTGTAATGGCGGAGTTGTTGAGTAACATTTCACAATTGCAGATAGTATTTTGTCACTGATTTGCGACGTAATTCATTGTACAAATTGCTTCTACATACATGTAAACATTAAGCCCATAACACAAAAAGGCGGACTTGTAGCATGTGTGTCAGTATCGATCATCGAGGTTTTGCATTGATATTCTGGCGGATTTGTAGTTATTATTTACACTGACACATCTTGAATCTATTGAGTTAAAAGTGACTTAAGACTGCTGAAGAATTTTGAGTTTTTGAATTCGGATATCTCATTAACAATGTTATCTCCGTGCTTTGTATTATGTCTGAAAATTTCAATTTCCTCCATGATATCCAATCCTTTACTTTTTCCTATTTTGTGTAAAATTTCGAGGTTATGTTCGATTTTCAAAGATTAGCCTGTGTTTTTTATGTGAGTTGCTACTGCTCATTTGTTAGCTTTATCAAGTCTGTAGCAGTCTAAATGTTCTTTGAATCAAGTTCTGTAATTTCTGCCTGTTTGGCCGGTATAATATGTATTACATTGGTTGCATTTAATTTTGTAAATGCCAGATGCATCAAGACTTGTATCTGGTGGTTTTATATTGTGAATAAGTTTCCTACTTCGGTTGTTGTTGGCTCTGAAGCTGATTTTTACTTTTGTGTTTTTGAATAATCTTGCTAATTTGTGGGATGTTATTCCAAGATATGGTATTTTTACATATTTAACTTCTGAGGCACTGTCAGTTGTGTGTGTTGTTTGATGTTGTTTGTCCAGTTTATTTTCTGTCTGTGTTGGCATGGTATTAATTAGAGAAGAACATATCCATTGTTATTTCGGTATATGTTATGGTTTCTATTTCCTGTTGGAGTTCTGTATTGTGAAGTGGAAATTTGTGTGCTCTGTACAGCATTGATCTATAAGCAGCTTTTTGAGGGAGAAGAGATGTGTAGAGGAATTTGGTAAAGTGGTGTCAGTGCCAGTAGGTTTTCTGTAAACATTGAAAGGTACCTTTTGGTTCTGTTTTGTTATTTTTAAGTCAAGAAAAGGTATGGTGTTGTATTCTTCCTGTTCTAGGGTGAATTGAATATATTATGTAGGCTACTGAATTTGTTAAAAAGGCTGTCTTCGTATTTCAAAGGGTGACCTGTGTTTTTTATGTGAATTGCGACAGTTGATTTGTTACGTTTTCCAAGTCTCTAGCAGTCTAAATGTTCTTTGAATCGAGTTGTGAAATTTCTGCGTGTTTGCCCGATATAATATTTATTACATTGGCTCCAGGTAATTTTTTAAATGCCAGCTGCATCAAGACTTGTATCTGGTGGTTTTACATTGTGAGTAAGCTTCCCACTTAGGCTGTTTTTGGTGCTGAAGCTGAGTTTTACTTCTGTTATTTCGAAAAGTCTTGCTAATGACGTCGGAAATCAGTGACAAAATACAATGTGCAGTAGTGTAAAAATACTCAACAGCTCCTCCATTACACCGGTGATGCAAGTGAAGCTGCAAGGTGATGAAGTCGTAAGTGATTAACTGTCATGAAAAAGCCTTTCACGCTATTTTCGCAACACACAACTGATGAAAAACTGTCTACATCCTATGGCTGTGATATAATACATAGTCAACCACAAGGGAAAAGAACCAGCAGAAGATATCACTGACATCGACTTCTGGCTATCCAATGCCTCCCTCCCCCAAATGCCACACCAGCCACTACAATAACAAAGAATGGACAAAGACTTCGATCTTAATCTAGATTAAGACGGTTTATTTTTAAGTAACATTTCTCTATATGTACGTATAAACGCCTGAAGATGAACAGAATGTGTTCGAAACGCGTTGTATTATGTTAGATTAAATATAAAACAAAAAATTAAAAAGTGACTAGTAGCAGAAACAGTAAATAAATAATTATTAAATACAGTCAGGGTTCATAAACGTAACCATTATGGCCGAAAGTAAGCTACTCTTGAAAATACAATTTTGTAAGAATTTTGTAAGAAGCTGTCAGTTGTGAGATTGGGCGCTAGTTGTTAACATCAGACGTGAGATACACTGAAGCGCCAAACACAACTAGTGGAGGCATGCGTACTCAAATACATACATATGTAAAAAGGCGCTGCGGTCGGCCACGCCTATATAAGACAAAAAGTGTCTAGATCGGCTACTGCTGCTACAAATGGAGGTTATCAAGGTGTAAGAGAGTTTAAATGTGGTGTTATAGTCGTAACAGGACGGATGGGACACAGCATCTCCAAGGTAGCATCTCCGTACGACCATTTCGCGAGTGTACCGTGAATATAATAAGTCACAGGTGCAAAATACTAACGCGAATTCTTTACAAACGAATGGAAAAACTGGTAGAAACTGACCTCTGGGAAGAGCAGTTACGATTCCGTAGAAATATTGGAACACGTGAGGCAATACTGACCCTACGACTTATCTTAGAAGCTAGATTAAGAAAAGGTAAACCTACGTTTCTAGCATTTGTAGACTTTGAGAAAGCTTTCGACAATGTCGACTGGAATACTCTCTTTCAAATTCTGAAGGTGGCAGGGGTAAAATACAGGGAGCTAAAGGCTATTTACAGTTTGTACAGAAACCAGATGGCAGTTATAAGAGTCGAGGGTCATGAAAGGGAAGCAGTGATTGGGAAGGGAGTAGGACAGGGTTGTAGCCTCTCCCTGATTTTATTCAGTCTGTACATTGAGCAGGCAGTAAACGAAACGAAAGAAAAATTCGGAGAAGGTATTAAAATCCATGGAGAAGAAATAAAAACTTTAAGGTTAGCCGATGACATTGTAATTCTGTCAGAGACAGCAAAGGACTTGGAGGAGCAGTTGAATGGAATGGACAGTGTCTTGAAAGGAGGATATAAGATGAACATCAACAAAAGCAAAACGAGGATAATGGAATGTAGTCGAATCAAGTCGAGTGATGCTGAGGGAATTAGATTAGGAAATGAGACACTTAAAGTAATAAAGGAGTTTTGCTATTTGGGGAGGAAAATAACTGATGATGGTCGAAGAAGAGAGGATATAAAATGTAGACTGGCAATGGCAAGGAAAGCGTTCCTGAAGAAGGGAAATTTGTTAACATCGAGTATGGATTTAAGTGTCAGGAAGTCGTTTCTGAAAGTATTTGTATGAAGTGTAGCCATGTAGGGAAGTGAAACATGGACGATAAATAGTTTGGACAAGAAGGAGGAGGTATTGAATAGAATTGGGGAGAAGAGAAGTTTGTGGCACAACTTGACTAGGAGAAGGGATCGATTGGTAGGACATGTTCTTAGGCATCAAGGGATCACCAATTTAGTATTGGAGGGCAGCGTGGAGGGTAAAAATCGTAGAGGGAGAACAAGAGATGAATACACTAAGCAGATTCAGAAGGATGTAGGTTGGAGTAGGTACTGGGATATGAAGAAGCTTGCATTGGATAGAGTAGCATGGAGAGCTACATCAAACCAGTCTCAGGACTGAAGACCACAACAACAACAACAACAACAGCATCAAATCTCCGACATCGCTGCCAGGCCCGTCAACACCGACTTTGGACTGTTGATCACTGGAAACATGTTGCCTGATCTGACGAGTCTCGTTACAAATTGTATCGATCGGATGGACATGTACACGGGTATGATGACAACCTCATGAGTCCATGGACACTGTATGTCAGCAGGGGACTGTTCAAGCCGGTGGACGCTCTGTAACGGTATGGGGAATGTGCAGTTGGAGTGATATGAGACCCCTGATACGTCTAGATACGACTGCGTCAGGCGACACGTACGTCAGCATCCTGTCTGATCTCCAGCATCCATTCATGTCCATTGGGCATTGCGACGGACTTGGGCAATTCCAGCAGGGCAATGCAACACCCCGTATGTCCAGAATTGCTGCAGAGTGGCTCTTCTGAGATTAAACACATCCGCTAGCGGCCAAATTCGGCTGATATGAACTTTATTGAGCGTATCTCGGACACCTTGCAACTTGCTGTTCAGAAGAGATCTCCACCATCCAGTACTGTTACGGATTTGTGGACAGCCCTGCAGGATTCATGGTGCCAATTCCCTCCAGCACTACTGCAACATTAGTCGAGCCCATGCCACGTCTTGTTGGCGCACTTCTGGGTGCTCTCGGGAGCCCTACACAGTATTAGGCAGTTGCACTAATTTCTTTGGCGTTTCGGTGTAGAATGATACTCGCAGCTAAATGTGAAACGGCCGATCCTAGTGTGGAAGAACGACCAGCTTTAAATATTATGGATAAGTAACTGGGCTCTAATTACATTCCACTAGCCTCGAAGACACTACACTAGTTTCCCAACAGTTATCCCGAGTTGACGCAGGAGTGTCTCCGCTCGGTATGGAACCATGTTGCTGCTCACAGGTGAAGCACCTGCTTGTAATTAACAACGATAGGGGCTAGCAGCGAAAGGGGTGTAGTAAGCAGACTAAGATAAGATATTTCAATGTTTAGGACTTATATTAGGAAATATAAAACAGACTCGATGGTTAGTAATGTTGATCTCATTAACGAGCATATGTACGTCACCAGTACGAAGTTGAAGAGTGTTCGTATGGGCGAGGTGAAGATGCTGCGCCCCATCTTCCGGAACTCGGACTCGGGATCGCGCAGCGAGTTGCACTGGATGCCGAAGGCGCAGGTGCCGATGACGTCGGTGGTGAACCTGGCGTTCCACTCCTTGATCTCGACCTCCTGGCGGCCCTCGGCGAGCGGCTGCAGCACGGCGACCATCTCGCGCGCGCACGCCTCCATCAGAGGGAACATGAGCCGCATCTTGCCCGACGTGAACGTCGGAGTCAGTTTGGTGCGCAGGGCGCGCCACCGCGGCCCGCTGAGGTTGAACAGGTGGGCGCTCAGCGGGTCGTGCTTCTCGTCTACCTGTTCACAACAAGCAAGCCGGCCCACCAATCAGCGCCCGAGTTCCTCCCACACTACCCGCCGAGTCCCACAACTTGCTGGACTCGACAACGGTGGTAAACTACAGCCACACTCCTCATACTCTGAACATTGATTTTAGTATCAGCTTACATTGGAATGCACAGTGGTCAGAAACTTTGAAAAGCTTCTAAAGACGCTGCAAGGGAGATTGTGCTCAGAAATAATTCCCAACAAAAAAAAAATCCATCCCTTACACATTTTCTCAGTTCTTAGCCAATCAGTTTGTCGGGACCGAAAATTCAAGCAGCCTGTCAGACAGGGTAGCCAAACGTGCTCCTCGATCGGTTTACCCAAACCAAACGAATGTAGCGTTTGCTCACCCAGCCTGAATTTATCACTTCAGAAAAAGGCACATTTTAACTAGTAACGAACATTTCAAGAACTAAAAACTCAGGGGCTAACACATGTTGGTCCATTACCACTTGTTATCGCGTGCAATTAAAACTGATTCAGTGCTAAATAGCTCGGAAACGGTGCAGTGTATCGGATTTTTTTCTTGACCCTACCGAGGGTATTCTCTCTTAAAACTTAAAAGTCTTTAAACTTTATGGTAACGTTTTCTTCGTCAGAGGTACTATAACATTATTTGTTTATCGTTCATTTACATTTTTATAATTTTTTACTTTGATATTCTCGAATATTGGTACTAGATTTACTATAGACGTAAAGTGTACTATACTGGACGTTAAACTTCTTTGCACTGTATATGAGTACTCCATCTAAAATACTATGTAAATCGATTTATTACGTTAAATAATTTTCTGATGACTTATTGTATTCAAAAATATTTGTGTATATAAACTGTGTATATTTGTGTATATGAACTGTTCTACGGATCGAAGCGTGGAATGTCAGATCCCTTAATCGGGCAGGTAGGTTAGAAAATTTAAAAAGGGAAACGGGTAGGTTAAAGTTAGATATAGTGGGAGTTAGTGAAGTTCGGTGGCAGAGGAACAAGACTTTTGGTCAGGCGAATACAGGGTTATAAATACAAAATCAAATATGGGTAATGCAGGAGTAGGTTTAATAATGAATAAAAAAATTGGAGTGCGGGTAAGCTACTACAAACAGCATAGTGAACGCATTATTGTTACCAAGATAGACACGAAGCCCACGCCCACTACAGTAGTACAAGTTTATATGCCAACTAGCTCTGCAGATGACGAAGACATTGAAGAAATGTATGATGAGATAAAAGAAATTATTCAGATAGTGAAGGGAGGGGAAAATTTAATAGTAATGGGTGACTGGAATTGGGTAGTAGGAACGTAGTGGGTGAATATGGATTGGGGGGAAAAAATGAAAGAGGAAGGCGCCTGGTAGAATTTTGCACAGAGCATAACTTAATCATAGCTAACACTTGGTTCAAGAATCATAAAAAAAGGCTGTATACATGGAAGAAGCCTGGAGATACTGACAGGTTTCAGATAGATTATATAATGGTAAGACAGAGATTTAGGAACCAGGTTTTAAATTGTAAGACATTTCCAGGGGCAGTTGTGGACTCTGGCCACAATCTATTGGTTATGAACTGTAGATTAAAACTGAAGAAACTGCAAAAAGCTGGCAATTTAAGGAGATGGGACCTGGATAAACTGACTAAACCAGAGGTTGTACAGAGTTTCAGGGAGAGCGTAAGGGATCAATTGACAGGAATGGGGGCAAGAAATATAGTAGAAGAAGAATGGATAGCTTTGAGAGATGAAGTAGTAAAGGCAGCAAAGGATATAGTAGGCAAAAAGACGAGGGCTAGTAGAAATCCTTGGGTAACAGAAGAAATATTGAATTTAATTGATGCAAGGAGAAAATATAAAAATGCAGTAAATGAAGCAGGCAAAAAGGAATACAAACGTCTCAAAAATGAGATCGATGGGAGGAGCAAAATGGCTAAGCAGGGATGGCCAGAGGACAAATTTAAGGATGTAGAGACATATCTCACCAGAGGTAAGATAGACATTGCCTACGGGAAAATTAAAGAGACCTTTTTAGAAAAGAGAACCACTTGTATGACTATAAAGAGCTCAGAGGGAAACCCAGTTATCAGCAAAGAAGGGAAAGCAGAAAGGTGGAAGGAGTATATAGAGGATCTATACAAGGGTGATGTACTTGAGGACAATATTATGGAAATGGAAGAGGATGTAGATGAAGACGAAATGGGAGATATGATACTGCGTGAAGAGTTTTACAGAGCACTGAAAGACCTGAGTCGAAAGAAGGCCCCCGGAGTAGACAACATTCCATTAGAACTACTGACAGCCTTGGGAGAGCCTGTCCAGACAAAACTCTACCATCTGGTGAGAAAAATGTATGAGACAAGCGAAATTCCCTCAGACTTCAAGAAGATTATAATAATTCCAATCCCAAAGAAAGCAGCTGTTGACATATGTGAAAATTACCAAACTATCAGTTTTATAAGTCACAGCTGCAAAATACTAACGCGAATTCTTCACAGACGAATGGAAAAACTGGTAGAAGCCGACCTCGGGGAAGATCAGTTTGGATTCCGTAGAAATATTGGAACACGTGAGGCAATACTGACCCTATGGCTTATCTTAGAAGCTAGATTAAGAAAAGGCAAACCTACGTTTCTAGCATTCGTAGACTTAGAGAAAGCTTCTGACATCGTTGACTGGCATACTCTCTTTCAAATTCTGTAGGTGGCAGGGGTAAAATACAGGGAGCGAAAGGCTATTTACAATTTGTACAGAAACCAGATAGCAGTTATCAGAGTCGAGGGACATGAAAGGGAAGCAGTGGTTGGGATGGGAGTGAGACAGGTTTCTAGCATCTCCCCCGATGTTATTCAGTCTGTATATTGATCAGGCAGTGAAGGAAACAAAAGAAAAATTTGGAGTAGGTATTAAAATCCATGGAGAAGAAATAAAAGCTATGAGGTTCGCCGATGACATTGTAATTCTGTCAGAGACAGCAAAGGACTTGGAAGAGCAGTTGAACGAAATGGATAGTGTCTTGAAAGGAGGATATAAGATGATCATCAACAAAACCAAAACGAGGATAATGGAATGTAGTCGAATTAAGTCGGGTGATACTGAGGGAATTAGATTAGGAAATGAGACACTAAAGTAGTAATGGAGTTTTGCTATTTGGGGAGCAAAATAACTGATGATGGTCGAAGCAGGGAGAATATAAAATGTAGACTGGCAATGGTAAAGAAAGCGTTTCTGAAGAAGAGAAATTTGTTAACTTCGAGTATACATTTAAGTGTCAGGAAGTCGTTTCTGAAAGTATTTGTATGGAGTGTAGCCATGTATGGAAGTGAAACGTGGACGTTAATAGTTTAGAAAAGAAGAGAATAGAAGCTTTCGAAATGTGGTGCTACAGAAGAATGCTGAAGATTAGATGGGTAGATCACATAACTAATTAGGAGGTATTGAATAGGAGAGAAGAGAAATTTGTGGCACAATTTGACTAGAAGAAGGGATCGGTTGGTAGGACATGTTATGAGGCATCAAGGGATCACCAACTTAGTATTGTAGGGCAGGGTGGAAGGTAAAAATCGTAGAGGGAGATCCAGAGATGAATACAGTAAGCAGATTCAGAAGGTTGTAGGCTGCAGTAGTTACTGGGAGATGAAGAAGCTTGCACAGGATAGAGCAGCATGGAGAGCTGCATCAAACCAGTCTGAGGACTGAAGATCCCAACAACAACAACATAAACTGTTCATGTTGATGTAAATTTGACAACTGTAAGAAATGATAACGCTTAGCGACAATGTAAGTAATAGGTTTTATGTAAAGGCTAGTGTGCTCTTGTTTGAAACGAAAGTGGCTCTGGGGAGTGGAAAGCGTGGCAATGGCGACTTGGCGCGTTTCGTAGAGCAAGTGCGGGAAGTAAGTAATACAGTCTGTAGGCAACAGTGACGAGGCAACACTCTTGTGCTGCATTATAATCTTTGCATTCAGATTTACACAAAATTGCCTCGGATGAAGATTGCAAACGGCTTACGGCATACCTGCGAGTTGCTGGGGTACTGTGCATAAAAGTGAATGACGCCAAGAAGAGAAATTGAGCCCATACAGCAAGATACTTGGAGTCTGTACTGTGGGTAGTGTAGCCATCATAACTGCTCGCCACACCCAAAAGTACAGCCACCAGGTAAGATTTATTTGTATTTTAATTTTGTGCAACGTGAACCACTAATTTAAACTGTGTTTTAATAATCATACTTGAATTTTAACGAAACTGGTTCACCCTGTTATCTCATCCTAATCATACACTTATATAGGGTTTCTTCCTTGTGTTCGATTAATCCGAGTATCCTGTTTTACAGACTTATGAAGGGCGAAGTTAATATGAAGAGGCACCATTTCAATCATTTTTGTGTAAATAAGAAAAAAGGTTCTTGAACCGAAAGTGTTAGATTAAACGTTTACTTACATAAAATTAAATCAGAATGAATCCACGTTTCTAGTATCTGTTAAATGACTATAAAGAATTAGTTCAAAGAGTAGTAGCTTTTGAAAGTAATTTCCAGTATGAAAGAGGTTTTCTTGAATTGAAATGCTCAGTATAAAAAGTGTGTGCTTTAGTATCTAAGTATTTCAGTATTTAAGTTTCTTGATTATAGAAAGTGATTTTTCAAAAGTCCCCGCTGGCCAAACTTTTTAGCTTCCTTGAAGTTATCTAGTGGACTTTTTCTCTTTTAAAAACGTAATGTATAAGGGTGCAGTCCAATATTGTTTAAGTGGAGTCATATTTGTTTCAGGAACCAAATTAAACAGTAGCAAGAAAGCATTCAAAATTCATACTTATGCTTTTCCAATACTTCACTGTTTCGTTGCGTGGGTAGGCTGGCGACCATTAGTACCTGTTATAAACCACTAAATGAACTTGGAACTGAGTTGATCTAGCTTCAATATACTATTATTCTTACTGCCTTTCTTTCTAACCTATGGGTAAGATATTAGGAAAAGCATTGAATAATCTGATTTACTTATCCATTAGACACAACACATGGTCAAATCTTATCGTTAACTCTATTGATTAGCTTTTCCTATTAACAGGACTATCCATCCATAGTGTACTTTATTTGGAAACTAAACTAAATTTAGTCGAAGGGTTTTACGTAGCAACATAGAGACAGTGTTTTCTGTTATTTAGGTAATAGAATACTAAATTACAATAGTAGTGGTAGGGCTATAGTACCATTGTAGCATGACGGCGAGACATATACCGGGTGATCAAAATGTCAGTATAAATTTGAAAACTGAATAAATCACGGAATAATGTAGATAGAGAGGTACAAATTGACACACATGCTTGGAATGACATGGGGTTTTATTAGAACCAAAAAAATACAGAAGTTCACAAAAAGGCCGACAGATGGCGCTTCATCTGATCAGAATAACAGTAATTAGCATAACAAAGTAAGACAAAGCAAAGATGATGTTCTTTACAGGAAATGCGCAATATATCCACCATCATTCCTCAACAATAGCTGTAGTCGAGGAATAATGTTGTGAACAGCACTGTAAAGCATGTCCGGAGTTATGGTGAGGCATTGACGTCGGATGTTGTCGTTCAGCATCCCTAGAGATGTCGGTCGATCACGTTAGACTTGCGACTTCAGGTAACTCCAAAGCCAATAATCGCACGGATAGCGGTCTGGGGATCTGGGAGGCCAAGCATGACGATAGTGGCGGCTGAGCACACGATCATCACCAAACGACGCGCGCAAGAGATCTTTCACGCGTCTAGCAATATGGGGTGGAGCGCCATCCTGCATAAACATCGTACCTTCAGCAGGTGTTTATCAGCCATGCTGGGGATGATTCTGTAACATATCGGCGTACCTTTCACCCGTCACGGTAGCAGTTACAAAACCAGAATCACGCATTTCCTCGAAGAAAAAAGGCCCGATAACGGTAGATGTGGTAAATCTAACCCATACCGTGACTTTCTCGTCGTGCAGTGGAATTTCCACGACAGTTCTAGGATTTTCGGTAGCCCAAATTCTGCAGTTGCGGGTGTTGACAGACCCTCGGAACGTGAAATGAGCTTCGTCAGTACACAACACGTTACTCAACCAATCGTCATCTTCCGCCATCTTTTGAAACGCCTACACCGCAAATGGCCTCCGCTTCACTAAATCGCCAGGTAACAGTTCATGATGCCGATGGATTTTGTGCGGATAGCATCGGAGGGTACGCCTCAGTGCCAACCAAACAGTAGTGTATGGAATGCCGGTGCGACGCGCCACTGCACGAGCGCTGACTTCCCCGTGCATAGACGAAGCCGCTACAGTCTCCATTTCTTCCTGAACTGTCTCAGCAGCATTACGCCTTGTGCTCCGTCGGCCACGACGGGGTCTATCGTCTAAACAACCCGTGGCTTCTGTGGTGTCACCGCCAGGCACCACACTTGCTAGGTGGTAGCTTTAAATCGGCCGCGGTCCATTAGTACATGTCGGACCCGCGTGTCGCCACTGTGTGATCGCAGACCGAGCGCCACCACAAGGCAGGTCTCGAGATACGGACTAGCACTCGCCCCAGTTGTACGGACGACTTTGCTAGCGACTACACGGACGAAGCATAGCTCATTTGCAGAGCAGATAGTTAGAATAGCCTTAAGCTAAGTCAATGGCTATGACCTAGCAAGGCGCCATTAGTAACATTGCATGTATCTAAAGAGTCTCACTTGTATCGCCACAATCTCCAGATGTACCAAAAGGATGGATTAAAGTTAAGTATTCCAGAAGCTACGTACTTTTCTTTATAGCATTCATTATGTATCCTGTTTCAGACCTCACGCCCATCTGCGTGAGCGTAGCGCGTGCCTTTCGGCTTCCTCTCATTGTGTCTAGGCTGTCTTTCTAGACACAACAGCTTCGAACTTCGAAAACATTCTCGCCACAGCTGCATTGGCCAAAGGACCTTTACCTGTTCGAATCCACTTCCTATGGCGATAGGATCGTAACGCTGAAGTAGCACATTCCCCATTCTGATAATACAGCTTCATTAAAAGCGCCTTTTCAGGTGACGTCAACATGCTGCGACTGCTGGCGCATCTCATTCTCTCTCTTTTATTTTTCTTTATTGTGATTTCATTCTCCTGCCCCATATGGGCAGGGGAGGGCTGTCAGCGGCACAATCCGCCGCTCTTCAGCCGAGTGACATGACAACTAAAACAAGAATAAATTGCTACATATATAAGACGATGAAAAAGGGGAACATAAAACAGGGTAAAGGCAGAAAATGGAGGTAAAAATAGACCGACAAGTCACCAGAAGATAAAAAAAACCGCAGTTGGCGATTCTTAAAACACAGAGAAGACACTGAATGGACAAGCACAGGTTAAAAGTCGGCCATAGTTTTAAAAACACTCCAGAACAACACACTTAACAACCACTTGAAGCACACACGACGAAGAAGAAAACTGCCAGGTGGGACCAGCCAAGGGAAAGGTCAGAGAGGATGGAAAAGGAGGGGTGAGCAAGGGGAAGCAGGGGAAGCGGCGATTCTCCCTCTCATTACAGCTCCTTTTATACACGATTGTCATACGCAGCCACTGACGTTTTGTTCTCCAGCGCCATCTGTCGGACATTTTGTGAACTTTTTTTTTCTTTTTTTTTTTTTTTTTTTTTGGTTCTAATAAAAACCCCATGTCATTCCAAGCATGCAGAGGCATCGCTTACAAATCACAGGCAAGAGGCAAATCATCCTTCACAATATACACTAATCGTGTGTGGAAAATGCACGCTGACTCAAAGAAGTGGATAAAAACAACGCTCTTGGTCTGTCTACGTCTGCTGCGTGACTTTCAAGACCCAGACCCGCATCATAGATACACTTTTATCACAAACAAAAACGTGCATTTGGCCTATTTTAGCTTTCCAAATAACACCCTCTAAGAGCGAAGAATGAATAAACAAAGGGTAGAATATCAGTTGGCGTGTAGTGCCTCGTGCCCTCCTTACCTTGAGGCCCCTGTGCTGGAAGTGTCCGAAGTCTTTGACGAGACAGCTCTTTATGAGTTCCGGGTCTCTGATGAGAAGCGCCGGCCTCACAGACATGAAGACACCGCCGAAAGGGTGAGGGTCGAGGCGCCAGTACAGCTCCTGCAAGCCTTCGCCGAAGTTCTTGCGGTTCAGAATGATGTCCTTAAAGTTGCCAAACGCAGATTCCGGTTCCAGAGACGGGACGCCGCGCCGCTTCCAGTATCCGTACATCCACTTGCAGGCGAGAACGAGCAGGGCGGCAACGAATGCCGCAGCAGCCGCCGCGTCGCCCAGGAGGGATCCGGTGAGCGACATGGTGCGAAACTCTGCGGAAACGATGCGGGCGGCGTTACTACTGCATATGTAGATCAAGGAGACTGCCACGTGAAGAATTACTTTTATTACACTACTGGCCATTAAAACTGCTACATCACGAAGATGACGTGCTACAGACGCGAAATTTAACCGACAGGAAGACGAAGCTGTGATATGCAAATGATTAGCTTTTCAGAGCATTCACACAAAGTTGGGGCCGGTTGTGACACCTACAACGTGCTCACATGAGTGAAGTTTCCAACCGATTTCTCATACACAAACAGCAGTTGACCGGCGCTGCATGGTGAAACGTTGTTGTGATGCCTCGTGTAAGGCGGAGAAATGCGTACCATCACGTTTCCGACTTTGATAAAGGTCGGATTGTTGCCTATCGCGATTGCGGTTTATCGTATCGCGACATTGCTGCTCGCCTTGGCGAGATCCAATGACTGTTAGCAGAATATGGAATCGGTGGTTTCGGAAGGGTAATACGGAGCGCCGTGCTGGATCCTAACGGCCTCGTATCACTAGCAGTCGAGATGACAGGCATCTTACCCGCATGGCTGTAACGGATCGTGCAGCCACGTCTCGATCCCTGAGTCAGCAGATGGGGACGTTTGCAAGACAATAACCACCTGCACGAACAGTTCAACGACGTTAGCAGCAGCATGGACTGTCAGCTCGGAGACCATGGCTGCGGTTACCCTTGACGCTGCATCACAGACATGAGCGCCTGCGATGCTGTACTCAACATCGAACCTGGGTGCATGAATGGCCAAACGTCAGTTTTTTGCATGAATCCAGGTTCTGTTTACAGTATCATGATGGTCGCATCCGTGTTTGGTGACATCGCGGTGAACGCACATTCGAAGGGTGTATTCGTCATCACCATACTGGCGTATCACCCGGCGTGATGGTATGGCGTGCCATTGGTTACACGTCTCGGTCACCTCTTGTTCGCATTGACGGCACTTTGAACGGTGATCGTGACATTTCAGATGTGTTATGACCCGTGGCTCTACCCTTCATTCGATCCCTGCGAAACCCTACATTTGAGCAGGATAATGCACGACCGCATGTAGCAGGTCCTGTACGGGCATTTCTGGATACAGAAAATGTTTGACTGCTGCCCTGGCCAGGACATTCCCCATATCTCTCACCAATTGAAAACGTGTGGTTAATGGTGGCCGAGCAACTGACTCGTCACAATACACCAGTCACTACTCTTGATGAACTGTGGTATTGTGTTGAAGCTGCATGGGCAGCTGTACCTGTATACGCCATCCAAGTTCTGTTTGACTCAACGCCCAGGCGTATCAAGGCCGTTATTACGGCCAGAGGTGGTTGTTCTGGGTACTGATTTCACAGGATCTATGCACCCAAATGGCGTGAAACTGTAATAACATGTTAATTCTAGTATAATATATTTGCCCAATGAATACCCGTTTATCATCTGCATTTCTTCTTGGTGTAGCAGTTTTAATGACCGGTAATGTACTATCGTTCGTAATAGAACCATCACATGCGTTGCCATAGGTATTTCATAATTAATAAACATGTTAAATATGAATTTACATTTGAGTATGTAATGTATCTGGGCAATGTGTTCCTGCTTAAAATACGCCATAAACTTCGGACGTTTCATACAAAATTGTCGTTTTTATTCATTTCGTATATCTTCATTTTCTAACTGCACAGGCTTTATTTATATTTTTCGTTCTGTTAATTCTGCTCCAAATAATTGAACACGCCCCAAATTTGTATCAAGATAAAGTTCCATTTTCAATATTTTAATAGTTATTAGTGTGAAACTTCCTAGCACATTAAAACTGTGTGCTGGACCGAGACTCGCACTTGGTACATTTGCCTTTCACGGGCATGTGCTCTGTCATCTGAGCTACCCGACCACGACTCAAGGTCCGTCCTCACAGCTTCAATTCTGCCAGTACCTCGTCTCCTACCAGCCAGGTACTGGCAGAATTGAAGCTGTGAAGACGGACCATGAGTCGTGCTTGCGTAGCTTAGATGGTAGAGAACATGCCCGTGAAAGGCAAAGATCCGGAGTTCGAGTCTCGGTTCAGCACACAGTTTTAGTCTGCCAGAATGTTTCATATCAGCGCACATAACGCCGCAGAGTGAAAATCTCATTCTGGAATTATTATTATGTTCACAATGGTTTCATATTGCACTTCATTTATTTGCCACCGTAAAGCACCCGCTAAGTTTCTTGTGGCCGATAAATGCAGTGTCGAGTGTCTTTAGTATGCCCACCTGTCAAATTAATATTATTTCAAGAAATTTAAGTACGAAATTGTTTCAGGATTTAAGCATTATGAGTTGCGGATTTTCTAATAGACCTTGGAACATTTATTACATCAGTCCCTCACTCTTGTTTTTCACAGGCTGTGTTTTATTAGTGTGCCTCCACATGTAACTATCATACAGCTCCTCTGTTTTATTATTGATTTATAAAGTAAGAGATCAGAGGATACTAGGTGGCTAACAAACTGTTTATAGAACGGAAAGCAAGTGTCAGAGTGAGGAAGTAACTTTTTACCGGTTGAGCCATCACCTGCAGCTCCTGAGGGCAGGAGAGCACGCGCGAGAGAAAGGAGGGAGCGAGGGAGACTTCAGAATTCATTTACTTCTGGTTGCACTGGAAAATCTGTCTGGTCACTGTGGTTTTAAAACAGCATACCCAACCGTCTTATTATTAGTGCGCTGACATTCAGTATTTCTTCTAAATATTTCCATTGATGAGCAGGACGACTTCTTGTATATTTTAAATATTCTACTTACCTGTGAACTTTTTTGACGACTGGTTTGATTAGAAAATTAATTATTTTCAAATAATATGTGGTCTCTTCATTTATGTACGAGTCTCTTTGAAGATACATATACTCTCTAAATTCTGCGGTGAATAACTTTACTACGTTTCCTTGTAGCCATTGGAAGTCGAAATGAAAGAAGTATTTATATTTCAGTGACTTCACATATAGCTACAGACACTCGAAAGTGAGGGACCACAGAATCTTTTAAAAGCATTTAGAGTCTACTAGAAACTGTTGTCAGTAGAACTGTACCTTGAAAGCACGCTCCTCCGCAAATGACTTACAAGCGTCTGAGTCTGTCACCATTTCTCCAAACTTTCGATTGCGAGTGTAAAATGCAATTTTGATCAATTACATTATCATCAGTTTCTAAAAAGTGCCGTTTTAGCTGCATATGCGCTTGCTGTAATCAGAGATATTATTACGATAATCATAAAATTTCGCCTCTGTAGCCTTACACGTTCTAAAGCAGTATGAGCAAGTATCATTAAAATAAGATGCCTTTTAAACAAAATTATGTATGTTTTTCGTCATAAATATTTTAAATGATTTCATAAATACCAATTGTATAAGCAGCTGCGACGAAAATAGTTTTCGAAATAAAAAATTACTCTTATTTTGTAAATAAATGTCAGCAACTAGTAACCGTTAAGTTCGTTTTTAATATTCAAAATATATTTCGGTGAGTACTGTTCACACTCAAGCAGTACATTCCTCATTGCTTCATCTGAGTTATTTCCTATAGTATCTAAATCTACTTGAGTCACACTTCCATGGCAGATGATGAAAAACACAATCACTACACCCAAATGACTCCTCTACAGTTTCTCTCGGCAGCAGAGCGTGGGGAAAGACGTAAATGCTTCCATCTGAGCTCTCGTTTTTCCTTATTTCGAGGCGATATTCACGCGTCCTTGTCAAAGTGGAAGGGAACAAAATCCTCGTTGTTTAGCACTCGTGAGTGGCAGTTGTAAACAGAAATCGAGTCGCCCTCTCTTTTTGTATACCTTTTGTCAGTCTTATCTGTTAAGGATTCCATAATGTCCAACAACATTCTGGAAGATGACGCACATCAATAATATTTCTTTAGTTCTACACGAATTCTGACGGAATAGCAATTTGATCTATCATAAAAAGAAAGTATAAAAGAGTTGGAAAAAATAACATGCTACTAAAAACTGGCCTCTGATATCACATCCATTGCAGTAGCGACTGATATAAGTAGTTCTAGCAATAATTGTGATCAAATATTTGTTGCTTCGTAATGAAAATATAGTAGCACAAAAGATCACAATTGAAGTATCATAAATATACCAATGGAAGATGAATATTTGCGAAACATATTTTGACAACTAAAAACTGTCATATCAGTGAATGGTTATGAGTGTATATTCGTGTGCAAAACGGTACAAGCATAAAGTCAGGGATCTAGCCCACCCATCAGTGTTATGTTTAAGAAATAATCTCCAGTGACGAAGGTCAACAAAAGAACAAATGTTAACAGCTGTGGGGCTGAAATAAATTAGCAACTGCGTATACACTCTGCAAGCCATTGTTCAGTGTGTAGCAGATGCAATTTTGTACCAACACTAGGCATCTTCTGGCCTACTCCATTCTCCTATTAAACAGTAGAAAGCTAACTGTGTGTGTGTGTGTGTGTGTGTGTGTGTGTGTGAGGTATTGTTTGGTAGTGGTGGTGGTGTGTTTGTGTGTGTGTGTGGGGGGGGGGGGGGGGGGGAGTTTCCTCTATTACCCTGTTTCATTCATGCCTGCGCGAACTATACGATACTGTCAGCCGAATTGTATTTGCTGCCCTCAACTCTGCAGTCATTGTTGCTTCTTCCCGCTGTCTGCATATACCGAAGAGGTTTTCGCGCCAACTACGTCGTGTCTCAGAGAAAAATTCCCATTTCAGGTCCCTGAGATTTTACGCTTTTGTACTCCTCGCACGTACGAGTTACGAACGTAGCAGATCATCCCTGAATTCATTAGACGTCTAGTGTCACGGTTTCTTGAGGAGGGCCCTAAATCCCCGAAACAATTAAAATTAGACGAGAATGGTCTTGTAGGCAATTTCCTTTACAGTTAGATCGTCTTACAAAAAATCTCAGTCTCTCAGTCTTCCATTCCCATTCTCTAATAGTGTTTTACGTGCTCCTCCTATTTACAGTAATTTCTTAATATTAGGCATTAAATAACGAAACGGGATTAGGGACCCGATGTGCTGCCCATTAATCTAGTAATCAGATTCTGTCTGATTGTTACTGTTATAGGCAATATGTCACAGTATTAATACTTGAACATCGAAAATTGACGTCTTGATTTATCATTAGTTATAATAGGAGGCCGATGAAAGTTACATAATTCAAAAGATACTTTGTCATAGATGTGCGCAAAAGCAAATCAAGTGTGTACGGAATCTTCATGAGTGGTGAAAGGATACAGGCAAACTCACTTGAGAAATGTTTTTCTCAGTCTCCCACACGCTGCCAAATTCTACCCCGCGTACTTATCGGGTGCTATGATAGAAATGACACATGAAAGTAAAAACGTTTCGGGAAATCTCATTTTAGGGCCGTTCACGTTTAAATGTTGCAGATCGTTGATTTACAGTAACACATGCATACCACTGCTACATTGCAACAACAGCTAGGGCACTGATGTTGTCAGCTGTGGAAAACAGAACATAGTATTGACGAAGCCTTCAGGAGCAACACAGGCCACACATATCTTTGTTTATTGGCGTCGTTTTTTTCGCTCTAAGAATAAGCAGGGCTAATTGTGTACTCATTTGCCGCTACAGTGTAATACATACGGTCACGACACTCTCTGGCGCGGAAGTTGTATCCGCGTGACAGCTGGAACGATACTCGGCCTCCAGTCGGTGAGAACGCAGTAACATGCTTCTTATGGATAATGTTTGTTTTTAATTATTTTCTGTTTAATTAAGGGAGCAGCTGTCCTATTCTTGAGTTCCAGCCGTTAGTAAGTTACCAAAACAGACACGAATTATCGTGAAACATGTGTAAAAAAAAGCCGAATTGCACTGATTCAATGATGTGAGCTGCAAGTCATTCATGAAGGAATACTTTCAAGTTTGTCTCTATTTGTTGCATAATCCGTTGAAAGTAAGAGAATTTAAACACACTTCGTGCGCATATATCTGTAGTTGTCTGTTGTTATTACCATATGTCCTTTCCTTAAATTTTTTTATAGAATTCAATGATACACCCTTTCTTACACTTCACTCGACTTTCCAACACATGAGCATTATCGTAAATGCAGTTACTTTTGCTTCAATAGCGAATGTGTTCAAGATTCTTGCTGTTTGGGGCTCAAATTTAGCAGCAATTGTGGAAATGGCTTCTCCTGTGCAGGAATATTGTTTTACTCCATTTGACGACTTATTATCACGTTTGCGTGGTTTTCCCTTAAGCTACAGTTGTGATGGCTTATCTGGTACATTGAATAATGTAGGTATTTCATTAGATATAGGTTTCCTACGCTCCACATTCATTAATTTAGCTGAGAGTGTGGCGAAAGAAACTCCGCTTTGTTGAATACATACACAACGTTCTTCTGTAAAATGTCAGGTCTTCGGGTATGTACTAGCAATTTATTGTTACTAAAGGAAAACGACACTATTAAGGTAATGTGTGTACGTTACAAAAAAATCATAAATAAACTGTCTCGTAATGCACCGTTTCGTATATCCCATGGTTCTTAGGAAACTAAATATTCACAAATGTGGTGTACTTTTTTAGCTATAGTCGATATTTAAAGGAACTGTGTACACTCCCAAATTTTAAAAACTGTGTTAGGAATCAACGTAAACGTTGTTATTTACACTTATCCGATATCGTATTCAGAAGTGTCGCTCGCTGGCCGAATGGAGCGCTGCTGTCGTTGTGGATAACAAAAACGATACGCAGTGTCAACACTGTTTTGTTCGACTGTGTTTACCTCCGTTACCACAAAATTTAAAGTGAGGTCCTAATTTTCAATTTCTTCGTTTTAAATAGTCACAGCTTTCCTTATTAAATGGAAAGTATATTTGTTTTAGGTTATGCCTCGAAGATGAAGAGTAACGAGTCCAACCGAAAGACAAGCAGCTAGAGAGTGACACTTTTTGCGTAGACGAAAAAATTGGAATAATGTGTACATGCGTAACGATAATGCTATTGTTGTTTTGATAGACAAACTCAAACTTGCACCGAACGACATTCCAAATAATTTTGAGAATTACAATTGCGATTTGATGAATTTTCAGTTCAGATATACCAACGTAAAATAATGTCGCATCTGCGGTTACTCCACGTTGTACAAAGTTATTCACTTTATTTTGGCACAAGGGAACAGTTGATTTACCGCCCTTAATACAACATTTATTTTTTTTCAGAGCACTGTATCGAGGACTCACTTCGAAAGATCGAACAGTTAAAGAGAAATCAAAGAATTATTTCAGTAATATTCGCAGCTATAACGCAGAATTTGCAGTTCTGATGTTAACATTTCAGACGCAGTTTTACTTTAAGTGCATCGCATTAAGATATGCAACATTTTATATGATAGAATATGCATGCGAATAGATTCTCATTAATATATTAAAGAATTCGACTTTTGTTACTTTATAAACACAGAAGGTCGAGTTTTCACTGTACGTGAGTTGCATTTAACATGCTTACAAAGAGATACTATTCATTACATGAAGTTGAATGTCCGTCCTGGTCGTTCTGCATTTTCGCACGATCTTGAAACGATGATACCTTCCGGCATACTACACTTTCTTCACCGAGCAATTTGGCAGCGTTGCTGACCCTATCTGGAAACTCGTTGATGTATATTGAGGACATTAAAGGCCCTATGAGGCTTCCAGGTGGTACATTCTTTCTGTTGAACATTGACTCTCCAATGAGACTCCTGGATATCAATATTAAAAAAATGAAGCCAATCGCTTACCTGTAAATACACTCCGTACGAACGTACCTTTATTATTAATTAGTCTACGATGTGGTATGGTATCGACCGCTATTCCGAAACCTATAAGACGTTATATGCCCGCTCACTTGTATCAACATATGACAGCTACTGTTTCTAAATAACATAAGCAGTAATTATATGAAAGTACCGTATTCGTCACGTCACATGTCACTGACCTTTAGGTGAGAAGCCTGGATGGTGCTCACCGTCTCGCCCAATGGTTGATCAGTGGCGTACTGTGCCCGCTGCCCGCTGCAAGCGCCTATTTGACGGAATTCTTCTGCTGTAATGATGACTTGCGACTTTCTCGCGGAGGAGTGGACCAAAACTGCAGGCGGTCAGGGTGGGGGCAACTACAGGAAGGACAAACCGGTTATCCTGCCTCTGTGAAGCGGAAGGCCACAGGTCCGCGTAGTCTCGCTGCTCCAAGGTCCACACTCACCGTCAGTCACAAAACCCAAGTGCTGAGTAACGATGAATCTGAGACAACATACGGCGAAAGGTGAGAAAGTCCAGCCACCTGAGACTACACACCGTGACTAAAGTCTAAAGATCATTTATTCCACATTCCTACCCATTGATGATTCAAATAACATAAATCAGTATTGCAGGAGCCGGTAGAAATGGTCATAAGTAACTATATTTTCCTTTTTTTAGCAAGGAAACTAACGAAATTTACCATAAGATTTTGATGTGCGTAGACAAAGAAGGCATAAATGAGTCAACTGTAAAAACAAAATTTTCACCGACAGATATGTCACACTTATCAGAATACCAACTGTCACCCATGGCTGCACTCACACATCAATAGTTTTTTATGATAAGTCATCATGAGTTAGCAACCTATTGTATGTGCAATAATATCAGCTGGCCTCACGTATATGCCTGTTCAGGTAAACATAGATCACGATGTACCTCCCCCCACCCTACTCCCCCAACTGCAAAACGTGTGGTGGTACCGCACGCACAGTCTCGCTGCCGAGCAGTGTGTGCAAGAATGTGTGAGCTTCTATGCGTAATACCATGTTTACGTTATCAACCAAATTTAATAAATTTTGGACATGGTTTATGTTCACTCATCATCATCATCATCATTTAAGACTGATTATGCCTTTGAGCGTTCAGTCTGGAGCATAGCCTCCCTTATAATATTCCTCCATGACCCACTATTCAGTGTTAACATTGGTGCCACTTCTGATGTTAAACCTATTACTTCAAAATCATTCTTAACCGAATCCAGGTACCTTCTCCTCGGTCTGCCCCGACTCCTCCTACCCTCTACTGCTGAACCCATGAGGCTCTTGGGTAACCTTGCTTCTCCCATGCGTATAACATGACCCCACCATCTAAGCCTGTTCGCCCTGACTGCTACATCTATAGAGTTCATTCCCAGTTTTTCTTTGATGTCCTCATTGTGGACACCCTCCTGCCATTTTTCCCATCTACTAGTACCTGCAATCATCCTAGCTACTTTCATATCCGTAACCTCAACCTTGTTGATAAGGTAACCTGAATCCACCCAGCTTTCGCTCCCATACAACAAAGTTGGTCTAAAGATTGAACGGTGCACAGATAACTTAGTCTTGGTACTGACTTCCTTCTTGCAGAAGAGAGTGGATCGTAGCTGAGCGCTCACTGCATTAGCTTTGCTACACCTCGCTTCCAGTTCTTTCACTATGTTGCCATCCTGTGAGAATATGCATCCTAAATACTTGAAACTGTCCACCTGTTCTAACTTTGTTCCTCCTATTTGGCACTCAATCCGTTTATATTTCTTTCCCACTGACATTACTTTCGTTTTGGAGATGCTAATCTTCATACCATAGTCCTCACATTTCTGATCTAGCTCTGAAATATTACTTTGCAAACTTTCAATCGAATCTTCCATCACAACTAAGTCATCCGCATATGCAAGACTGCTTATTTTGTGTTCACATATCTTAATCTCACCCAGCCAGTCTATTGTTTTCAACATATGATCCATAAATAATATGAACAACAGTGGAGACAGGTTGAAGCCTTGTCTTACCCCTGAAACTACTTTGAACCATGAACTCAATTTACCGTCAACTCTAACTGATTCCTGACTATCCATGTAAAGACCTCTAATTGCTTGCAAAAGTTTGCCTCCTGTTCCATAATCTCGTAGAACAGACAATAACTTCCTCCTAGGAACTCGGTCATATGCCTTTTCTAGATCTATAAAGCATAGATACAATTCCCTGTTCCACTCATAACACTTCTCCATTATTTGACGTAAGCTAAAGATCTGGTCCTGACAACCTCTAAGAGACCTAAACCCACACTGATTTTCATCCAATTGGTCGTCAACTAATACTCGCACTACCCTTTCAACAATACCTGAGAAGATTTTACCCACAACGCTGATTAAAGAGATACCTCTGTAGTTGTTACAATCTTTTCTGTTTCCATGTTTAAAGATTGGTGTGATTACTGCTTTTGTCCAGTCTGATGGAACCTGTCCCGACTCCCAGGTCATTTCAATTATCCTGTGTAGCCATTTAAGACCTGACATTCCACTGTATTTGATGAGTTCCGACTTAATTTCATCCACCCCAGCTGCTTTATTGCTCTGCAATCTATTGACCATTTTCTTCATTTCCTCAAATGTGATCCTATTTCCATCATCATTGCTATCCCATTCTACCTCGAAGTCTGAAACATTACTGAACGCATTTTCACCTACATTGAGCAACTCTTCAAAATATTCCCTCCATCTGCCCAAGGCATCCACAGGATTCACCAGCAGTTTTCCTGACCTGCCCAAAATACTTGTCATTTCCTTCTTACCTCCCTTTCGAAGACTGCTAATTACACTCCAGAATGGTTTTCCAGCAGCTTGACCCATAGTCTCCAACCTGTTTCCAAAGTCTTCCCAAGATTTCTTCTTGGATGCTGCAATTATCTGTTTGGCTTTGTTTCTCTCTTCAACGTAACTTTCTCTGTCTACCTAAGTTCTAGTATGTAGCCATTTTTGATATGCCTTCTTTTTCCTTTTACAGGCTGCCTTGACTGTGTCATTCCACCAAGCTGTTTGCTTCATCCTACTTTTACACACTACTGTTCCAAGACATTCTTTATCCACTTCTAGTACTGTGTCCCTGTACCTTGTCCATTCCTTTTCCAATGACTGTAATTGACTACATTCAACCAACTGGTACCTTTCTGAAATCGCTGTTATGTACTTGTGCCTGATTTCCTTATCCTGAAATTTCTCCACTCTTATCCTCCTACATATGGACCTGACCTCCTGCACTTTCGGCCTCACAATCCTAATTTCACTGCAGATTAAATAATGATCAGTGTCATCAAAAAATCCCCTGAATACACGTGTGTCCCTCACAGCCTTCCTGAATTCCTGATCTGTTATTATATAGTCAATGACAGATCTGGTTCCCCTGCCTTCCCAAGTATACCGGTGAATGTTCTTATGTTTAACAAAGGAGTTTGTGATTACTAAGCCCATACTGGCACAGAAATCCAAGAGTTGTTTCCCGTTCCTGTTGGCCTCCATATCCTCTGGTGTAAGAGAAAGATATCCCATTCCTTTCTTCACTCTCATTTGGATCGAATGTTTTCTTGTTTTTTTACTTACTAAAGTAGCCTGTGTTCTTCCTCAGGGTGCAAGATATCTCCATATCAAATTTCACCAAAATCGTATCAGCGGTGCAGTCGTGAAAACGCAACCGACAGTGACTTTTGCATTTAATAGCATTAGAAGGAAGGTATGGATTAATCATAATGAAGACTGGGTACCCTCTGCATTCTCGCTATTACGTGTGGCCGTTCTCGCATTTCAGTAAAATGAAATTAAATGGTATTTGTCTTTATTGGCTGGGAGACCCATTCGGGATGTTTAGCCTTTTGGTGCAAGTCTTACTATTTGCACCACTTCAGTGACTTGTGCATCGAAGTTGATAAAATGACGATGAGCACAAAACACACACACGCACATACACACACACACACACACACACACACACAGACACACACACCCATACACCGTCAAAGGAGCAGGGACCACACAGTTGAGGAACACTAACCACAAGGTCCTGAGCTCCTGACAGTGTAGATTTGTTATGAGGACTGACACTGATGGCACTGATCCTTAATAATTATTTTATATAATTATTAGATAGTGTTAATCTGACGAAGTAAGGAAATAAACGATTTGCAGTTCACTGCAGCAGAAATTTTATAGTATTTGTACAGGCTATATCATTGGAGATAAGAGAACGACTTGTATGAATATCAAGAGCTCAGATGGAAACCCAGTTCTAAGCAAAGAAGGGAAAGCAGAAAGGTGGAAGGAGTATATAGAGGGTCTATACAAGGGCGATGTACTTGAGGACAATATTATGGAAATGGAAGAGGATGTAGATGAAGATGAAATGGGAGATACGATACTGCGTGAAGAGTTTGACAGAGCACTGAAAGACCTGAGTCGAAACAAGGCCCCCGGAGTAGACAATATTCCATTGGAACTACTAACGGCCGTGGGAGAGCCAGTCCTGACAAAACTCTACCATCTGGTGAGCAAGATGTATGAAACAGGCGAAATACCCTCAGACTTCAAGAAGAATATAATAATTCCAATCCCAAAGAAAGCAGGCGTTGACAGATGTGAAAATTACCGAACTATCAGCTTAATAAGTCACAGCTGCAAAATACTAACACGAATTCTTTACAGACGAATGGAAAAACTAGTAGAAGCCAACCTCGGGGAAGATCAGTTTGGATTCTGTAGAAACACTGGAACACGTGAGGCAATACTGACCTTACGACTTATCTTAGAAGAAAGATTAAGGAAAGGCAAACCTACGTTTCTAGCATTTGTAGACTTAGAGAAAGCTTTTGACAATGTTGACTGGAATACTCTCTTTCAAATTCTGAAGGTGGCAGGGGTAAAATACAGGGAGCGAAAGGCTATTTACAATTTGTACAGAAACCAGATGGCAGTTATAAGAGTCGAGGGACATGAAAGGGAAGCAGTGGTTGGGAAGGGAGTAAGACAGGGTTGTAGCCTCTCCCCGATGTTGTTCAATCTGTATATTGAGCAAGCAGTAAAGGAAACAAAAGAAAAATTCAGGGTAGGTATTAAAATTCATGGAGAAGAAATAAAAACTTTGAGGTTCGCCGATGACATTGTAATTCTGTCAGAGACAGCAAAGGACTTGGAAGAGCAGTTGAATGGAATGGACAGTGTCTTGAAAGGAGGATATAAGATGAACATCAACAAAAGCAAAACAAGGATAATGGAATGTAGTCTAATTAAGTCGGGTGATGCTGAGGGAATTAGATTAGGAAATGAGGCACTTAAAGTAGTAAAGGAGTTTTGCTATTTGGGGAGCAAAATAACTGATGATGGTCGAAGTAGAGAGGATATAAAATGTAGGCTGGCAATGGCAAGGAAAGCGTTTCTGAAGAAGAGAAATTTGTTAACATCCAGTATTGATTTAAGTGTCAGGAAGTCATTTCTGAAAGTATTCGTATGGAGTGTAGCCATGTATGGAAGTGAAACATGGACGATAAATAGTTTGGACAAGAAGAGAATAGAAGCTTTCGAAATGTGGTGCTACAGAAGAATGCTGAAGATTAGATGGGTAGATCACATAACTAATGAGGAAGTATTGAATAGGATTGGGGAGAAGAGAAGTTTGTGGCACAACTTGACCAGAAGAAGGGATCGGTTGGTAGGACATGTTCTGAGGCATCAAGGGATCACCAGTTTAGTATTGGAGGGCAGCGTGGAGGGTAAAAATCGTAGAGGGAGACCAAGAGATGAATACACTAAGCAGATTCAGAAGGATGTAGGTTGCAGTAGGTACTGGGAGATGAAAAAGCTTGCACAGGATAGAGTAGCATGGAGAGCTGCATCAAACCAGTCTCAGGACTGAAGACCACAACAACAACAACATATCATCAGCTGCCCTCATGTGATGCATAGCATAACCAGTCGCAGTCTCACTAAAATACCCCACATTTCACTCTGTTATACTGCATTTAAATGATGCAATCGTTGAGAGTCTTCTAGTGTCTCAGCAGCCATAAGGAATATGTGATGCCCGATTGTTACCATGCGATAGGCTTGTGAGTAAATACTGGTATGGAATTATGTATTAAAAACATTGAGGACTGTACAAGAAATGTATTCACTACATCGAATCACAGCGCGTAGAACATGTCAAACAATAAAAGCATTTTCACAAATGTGATAAAGCTCAGATTTCAAAGAGTAAATAGAATTTTCGACGAGCAATTATTTTTCCGTATTACATGTTGTATTCTTCAAATCAACAAATGACTTAAACTACAGATTCTACAAAGTAGCGTATGTTCTTCAGCAGTGTTCAAGCTACCACCATAGAAAATTCCATCGAAACCTGTTCAGTGGTTTGGTTGTGAAAGCGTAACAGGCAGTTACTTTCATATTTATAATGTCAGTACAGAAGTATAGATATAGATTCTGGGCTATTATTCCATGGGCAGATGAATATAATGTGACGTTAGGCGATTTTCATCGGTCTTCACCATCGAGCTTAGTGAACAGTAGAGCTAGGTTCTAATTCCGGCCTCAGTACAAATTTTCATTCATCACTTCAATCTGCAAAATATTACAAACCAGTATTCCGATCACTGCCGAGGTTGATGAATGGCTGAAATCGCTATGTGGCTATAGCTACGCCGATAATTCTCCATCCAAGTATCATGAATTGTTATTATTATTTACATCTGCGTATGTCTCTTACATAGACACAGTATTGCAAACAAGGGAAACTCCAGCATTGGTCACATAAATCTGAATCTGATTTTTATTACTGCATATCGATTTCAGACAAAGAGTGATCATCATCGGTGCTAAGATTAAATTAAAAAAAAAGTCTATGCACAAATATGTGTCAATTTGTAATAGATAAATTGAGTTTTACAAGGCCGAATACATACCAAGACTAAGTTCAGTGGACTCTTATAATTAAGCTGAAAATATACCTTCAAATAAATATGTTCATAGTGAAGAAAGTTCCAACTAGCAGCTGAGCCAACTGCTTACGAAAACCTGTGCAGCTAAGCTCCATATCAGTGTCCCTTCTTTCCAAGAAGTACTGATGGAAATTTCCCATGGGTTTCCTCATCAGCCTGGTAAGGGCCGACGACAATGGAACGGCATGTGGGCCTGTGGACATGATCATCATCCTGGTACAGAATGACAACACCTACTTGTTTGCCGTGGCCTGGGCCACACTCCCTGTGCCCATTATCGTTCTGGACCTGGAGGAGACCACCATACCACCCTCTTAATGATGACCAGGTAAATCACAACCCCTGCACTGGAGAGCACTGTGGTTATTGGCTTTCTTAGGGATCACATCTTGCATGCTCATATAGGCAGTCCTAATGCGCGCTACTGATATCCTAATACTTTCCTTAACACATGCCAGTCTACGTTGGAAAGAGAGTCTGCCAGAATTGTCAATGGCACACGTTATCCCACCAATAAGTGAAGAACAGTTCTACGATGTGAACTCAGGCACCTCCTGAAAGAAGGTAGCGGAGATGTTGAAGTAAAGTCATTTGTCTACAGTTCGGGTGATAATGGTGTGATATTATGGTGGTAAGTCAAATTGCAGACTGTCTCAAAACTTTATCAACAGTGTCAAACTGGATTATTTTTCTGAAATCCAGGAAAGGCGGTCTCGTATGGCAGTCAGCTGTGTATTCTCTAGGTCGATGTATAATTGCATGTCCATGATCAAGTTATTGAGGATGCAGTTTGATCCCTCTTCCAGTGGATGTAGCCTCTAAAAAGCATGTATTAATGTCCTAAATACTGCTAATAAGGACGAATTCTGCATTGTATGGTCACGACTGGCGCGTAGTAGAAATTATAGGGTTCATCTAAGCATATGACTAAGTTTCAAACATCTAATGTCTGTGTGAATTATAACTTCACTGGCATCTAATTCCCAATCAGACACCAGGACCTGCTAAAATTCTAGAGACTAAATCCAGACTTCCCAGTATATGTATAGGCTCTTCAGGTAGACAAGAAACAAGTCAGAAGAAGACGAAGAGCACACTGTGCAGAACACGAAAGACATAAAGTATAAAGAAGGTGGTCCCTTCTATTTTTCAAAAACAGCCTGTCAATGCCGAAAACACGTAGATTTATTTCTATCCATGAAGATGAGATGCAATACTATCTCTGGATGTAAGAAGACGAAGAGCACACTGTGCAGAACACGAAAGACGAAGTATAAAGAAGGTGGACCCCTCTATTTTTCAGAAACAGCCTGTCAATGCCGAAAACACGTAGATTTATTTCTATCCATGAAGATGAGATGCAATACTATGTCTGGATGTAAGACACATCCCACTTACTTTCCGCCCAAATAAATAAAGACAGTCATAAACGGCATTTTAGCCGTAGATGTCTAAACCTTTTTGAATGGAGTTTGGACTGGTTGAATAACCCTCCAAGTACAGGGTCAGTGGAGGATTATTCAACCAGTCCTGACTCCATTCAAAAAGGTTCACCAGTACCACTCGCGTAATACAGCTACAGTATGCTGATGACAATGCTCCTCCAGCTCATTCACCTGCAAAGTTGCAGCTGACAGTTGATTCCTTCAGCAGGGCATACGAACGATTTGGTCTCTCCATCAATATTCCAAAGACAAAGGTGATGGCGCAGCCATCCATTTATGATGCACCCTTGGAACAAGTGGACCATTTCCTCTACCTAGGAAGCATACTGTCATCTAACCGCTCATCTGGAAAAGATGTGGAGAATAGATTACGTGCTGCCCATGTAGCATTTGGACGTCTTACAAAGCGTGTCTTCCTGAATAAAGACCAAACACTGTACACCAAACTGATGGTGCACAAAGCTGTAGTCATTTCCAACCTGCTATATGGTTGTGAAACCTGGACGTTATATTGCTATGATCTGAAGAAACTAGAACGCTTCAACCAACAGAAGCTAAGATATATCATGAACCTAAAATGGGATGACTTCATATCCAACACGGCTGTTCTTGAGAAAGCAAAAATGTATAGCATGGAAGCTCTTATCATTGGGCATCAACTCAGATGGGTCGGACATGTCCAGCGGACGAAAAATGACAGACTTCCATGCCAAATGCTGTACAGCGAAGTGAGCACAGGTAAAAGGCCACGAGGTGCCCCTCTCAAACGTTATAAGGATCAGTACAAGAAAAATCTGAAAAACTTGAACATCGATCCGAGTAACTGGTCCACAATAGCACAAGATTGAAGTCGATGGCACTCAGTTACCTCAAATGCTCTTCAAAACTTTGAGCTGGAACGTCGAAGAATGGAGAATAACAGACGCCGGAGACGTAAACTCCTCCAGGCTAAGCCACGTCCTCCACCTTCCATCAGCTGTAATGTCTGTGGCCGCTTGTTCCGCGCTAGGATTGGTTTGCTAAGCCATCCACGACACTTCCACGCCTGAACCGTGACAAAGGAAATCTCATGAGAGAAATGAAAACTCGGATACGAGTATCAGCCGACGACGACGTAATAAGGACAAGTATTTAGAAAAGCACTAAACCGACTGCACCAGGCAGGAATTGGTGCATGTGGACATGTCTACTGAGGCGAACACGCTCTTAAAGTGTAAGACTGCCCACCACCAGAAGCACTGCCCGTTTGCCGTTTATGCGGGTTTTGATTGCCCGCTAGCTCCTATGGTGCATTGTGAAAGATACTCCACTGCTTCCCATACTACCATCAGCGGACAGCACGAATCTTACGCAGCTGTGTATCAAGTTTAATGCTCGTGTGATTCAAGTTCTAACCGATTCCACTCATACGTTGGGTGTAATCCTGTTAGATGGTTGCAGGCTGAGCTCAATACCTTGCAGTAAGTGTTGATCGGATTCACCACAACCACATTCCCATGACCAAATCACAGGAGAATGATGCCTCACACAAACAGGCTAATTGTTGCAATATTTTTGGCGCTTTTGGATAGAAATTCGGAACCCCCCCCCACGCACAAGTCACTGTCGTCCAGTGGGAAAATTCCTCATAACAGCTCACAAAGCACGTAACTTGAAACACTAATTCCAATATCACATAGCCGTTTTCTTGCACAATTTGGGCGAGTATGATGCTCACTTCTTTGTTGAGCACTCGGGTGATTTCGGTTTGGGAGTAGATAAGTTACTGTCCTGGCTGGTGTGCTGAAAAATACATCTTATTCCCCAGACGTATCAAGTCAAAAATAGCGCTCCACTTAATGGATTCCGTAGATTTCACGCATTCACCTCTTCAGAAACTTTCTGAGATAACGTATCAGGAAAACATGAGTATCACTAGAGCTGCACATCCCGATGACGCCAAGTTTCAGCTTGTGACGAAGAATGATGTCTTTCCTTATAAATACCTGAATCTGAAGAAGACATCCGTCGGAACCTTACTTACCTGTATAACAGCGCTCACCAGTAAACATACAGGAACTGGCATAATACGTGCTGAATGCAGTTGTGTGGTGAATGTTTGGCAGGATTCGGCAGCCCTGCTTTACTAGAATATGCCCAACTATACATGGATACCAACGTACGCCTACCTGCGGATATTTCCGGGAAATTCTGGATTGTGTGAATGGACAGATACCCTCTGCAGTCTGACATTTATTACACTGCACCAGGGACCGTGTGGGATCCAGTGTTAACAAGAACATGTGTCAACATCGAACTGCTGACTGATGTTGTCATGATGGGCTTTTCAGATGCAGGATTTTCAGGTAACTTCGTAAGTGCGTGCATAGATACATCAAGGCGAACAAATAGAGTTAGACCGAGAAGAGTACAAACCATCTGATGATTTGAGATAAACCCTATACTTGAATGTAAACAATTTTTACTGGCACACCATGCAACACTTTCTGGTAGTTTCCTGGTTCCAATGCCTGTCTCAAAAGCATATCGCCAGAATGGGTAAGTACAAAGACGTTGCAGCGGATTCTGATGACATATGCGTCATGGAGGCAGACCTGTCATATCTTGCCCTTTCGCACGACGCGCGCGGTGATTTGCCGCTGTGTCCACGGTGACTAGTCCAAAGCAGTAGCTCCTTGACCAAACTGATGATGACAATGGGGAACAACAGAAATACATCATGCACTATAGAAACACTTAGTACTGCCTCAATTTGGGTATGGACCTCATTAAAGTCATCCACGCCATCTCCGTCAGTCATGCTGGTTGGGGGAGTACGTGGATGACAACGATTTTTTAAAAATAATGAAAAAATCCATTTTCCGGAAAACTATGAAAGATATGGGAAAATTTAGCGAAATACATTTAGTTTTCCGGTGGGATGGGCTCTATGGCTCAAGAGATTACATTGATGGCTCAAGTTTTGATCTTCCATCAAGGATTATTCGCTCTGGAGATGGCTACAGTGTTGGTGGGGTTCACGAAACCAGTTTATGTCGGGACGAGAGCACCGAACCTTTTCAGGCTGCGCATGTGTCACTTCCACTAAGAGTTTTCGAAACCAAACTTTGAGGATGCAAAGTTACTTTATATGGGCGCAAACAATTCCATCAACTGGGTGGAAGGCTGCGATCCTTATGAAGTAATAAGGTACTGTCCCGACACATTCTAAACGTCTGTATATGTGGCTAATAATCGTTAGGGCACAACACCTCTAAACGAAAAGATTATCGACTTGATGAAAGATGAGGCGCATGGTTCAGATTGTGGAGTTTGTGGGGCTCAGATCGTAAATGTACGCATGCCTTGCATGTGCAGGCACTATCACCATATCACTACCATTGTAATTTATTATGTTTTTACCAAAATAACAGAAAACACTGTCTCTATGTTGCCACCTACAACCCTCCTACTACATTTAGTTTCCAAATAACGTACACTATGGGAGGATAGACCTGTTAATAGGAAAATACTTACCCTTTTTACAGGATTTGACCGTGTGTTTTGTCTAATGGTTAAGTAAGACTACTCAATTCTTCTCCTAAAATCTTACCCAGCATTTACACAGAAACGCGGTATGAACAGTATTATATTGAAGCTAGAACCACTCAGTTCCAAGTTCATTTAGTGGTTTAAAGTATGTACTAACGGTCATCATCCTATCCAGGTAATGAAACAGTGAAGTATTAGAAAAGCAGAAGTGTAAATTTGGCCTACTTTCTTCTACTGTTTGATTTTGTTCTTCATATAAATTTTACTCCACTTAAACAATGTTGGCCTACAACCTTATACATCACGTTTTAGAAGAGAAAAAGCCCAGTAGACAACTTCAAGG
Organism: Schistocerca americana; assembly: GCF_021461395.2. Lineage (NCBI taxonomy): Eukaryota > Metazoa > Arthropoda > Insecta > Orthoptera > Acrididae > Schistocerca > Schistocerca americana. Next base: position 617,549,886 of record NC_060125.1, read on the forward strand.
AATTTAAAAAAAATTGACTAGGGGGACCTTTAGAAAAGCACTTTCCATAATCAACAAACTTAAATACTACAATACTTAGATACTAAAGCAAACACTATTTAAACTGAAAATTTCACTTCAAGAAAACCTCTTTCTTACTGGAATTTACTAATAAAAGCTATTACTCTTTGTATTAACTCTGTACATCCATTTAACAGATTCTAGCAACTTGGCTTCACTCTGATTGAATTGTGTGTAAGCAAACTTTTACTGCAGCACTTTCACTTCAAGAAAACTTTTTTCATTATTTACACAAAAACGATTTAAATGGTGCCTCTTTATATTAACTTGGCACTTCATAAGTCTGTAAAACAGGATACTCAGATTATTCAAACACCAGGAAGGAACCCTATATAGGTGTATGATTAGGATGAAATAACAGGGTGAACCAGTTTCTTTAAAGTTCAAGTATGATCATTCACTATTTAAGTTACTGGTTCACGCTGTACAGAAGTAGAATACAAAAAAAATCTTATATGGTGGCTGTAGGCTTGAGAGTGGCGAACAATTATAGCTGCTATACTACCTACACTACGGCCTGCAAGTATCTTTCTGTATGGATTCAATTTCTCATCTTGGCGTCGTTCAATTTTCCATACCGGAGCCCAACAATACGCAGGTATGCCGCAAGCCGTTTGCAGTCTTCAACCGAGGGGGTTTTGTGCAAATTTTCAGGCGGAGCTTGTCGTGCTCCACAAAAGTGTTGCCTCAATCACTGCTGCCTACAGACTGTTTGAGTTACTTCCCGAACTTGCTCTAGGTAGCGCGTCAATTCCCCTTTGCCACTTTTTTCACTCCCCAGAGCCACTTTCGTTTCGAAATAAAGTACACTGGCTTTTACATAACACCTATTTCTTACATTGTTCCTAAGCGTGACCAATTCTAACTATTGTCAACTTTACATCAACATGAACAGTTTGGACACCCAAATACTTTAAATGCAAAATACCATTAGAAAATTATTTAAGGTAATAATCAATTTTACTTACATTACTCAAATATAATGCAAAGAACTTCAACCTCCAGTATAGCACACTTTACGAGATGCATTCAACTTCTAAGGCCTCCGATTTTTTTTCTCTGGATTGGAAAGAGATAGAAACATGCGCATTGTTTTAAAACTGAGGCCGTGTTCATTGTCAATACGTCCCAGAGATAGCAGCACCATACGGCAGATGGAATTTTACCGCCAGCGGCGAGAATGAGAACTGTTTTAAATACTTAAAATGGTGACGTTTTCCTTACTTGAACAGCATGCAATCATTCGTTTTCTGAATTTGCGTGGTGTGAAACCAACTGAAATTCATCGACAGTTGAAGGAGACATGTGGTGATGGAGTTATGGATCTGTCGAAAGTGCGTTCGTGGGTGCAACAGTTTAATGAAGGCAGAACATCGTGTGACAACAAACAGAAACAACCTCGGGCTCGCACAAGCCGGTCTGACGACATGATCGAGAAAGTGGAGAGAGTAGTTTTGGGGGATCGCCGAATGACTGTTGAACAGATCGCCTCCAGAGTTGGCATTTCTGTGGGTTCTGTGCACACAATCCTGCATGACGACCTGAAAATGCGAAAAGTGTCATCCAGGTGGGTGCCACGAATGCTGACGGACGACCACATGGCTGCCTGTGTGGCACGTTGCCAAGCAATGTCGACGTGCAACGACAGCACGAATGGGACTTTCTTTTCGTCGGTTGTGACAATGGATGAGACGTGGATGCCATTTTTCAATCCAGAAACAAAGCGCCAGTCAGCTCAATGGAAGCACACAGATTCACCACCACCAAAAAAATTTCGGGTAACTGCCAGTGCTGAAAAAATGATGGTGTCCATGTTCTGGGGCAGCGAGGGCGTAATCCTTACCCATTGCGTTCCAAAGGGCACTACGGTAACAGGTGCATCCTACGAAAATGTTTTGAAGAACAAATTCTTTCCTGCACTGCAACAAAAACGTCCGGGAAGGGCTGCGCATGTGCTGTTTCACCAAGACAACACACCCGCACATCGAGCTAACGTTACGCAACAGTTTCTCCGTGATAAAACTTTGAAGTGATTTCTCATGCTCCCTACTCACCTGACCTGGCTCCTAGTGACTTTTGGCTTTTTCCAACAATGAAAGACACTCTCCGTGGCCGCACATTCACCAGCCGTGCTGCTATTGCCTCAATGGTCAAATCAGACCCCTAAAGAAGCCTTCGCCGCTGCCATGGAATCATGGCGTCACCATTGTGAAAAATGTGTACGTCTGCGGGGCAACTACGTCGAGAAGTAACGCCAGTTTCATCGATTTCGGGTGAGTAGTTAATTAGAAAAAAAATCGGAGGCCTTAGAACTTGGTTGGTTGGTTTGGGGAAGGAGACCAGACAGCGTGGTCATCGGTCTCATCGGATTAGGGAAGGATGGGGAAGGAAGTCGGCCGTGCCCTTTCAGAGGACCCATCCCGGCATTTGCGTGGGAAACCTAAATCAGGAAAATCAGGAAAACATAAATCAGGATGGCCGGACGTGGGATTGAACCGTCGTCCTTAGAACTTGAATGCACCTCGTACGTGTACAGAAAATATAGCATCGATATGAGAAAATTTTAATGCGAAAAATTATAAAAGTTTAGATGAACCACAAAAAATAGTGTTATAGCACCACTCAAAAATGGACTAAGCTTGTGGATCGTGCTCAGAGCCTATAACTATCCTAGATTACAAGGAGTGCCTACTCGAGGACGTTGGTCGTCCTCCATCTCGACTTCCGCACTTGGTGCAACAAGTAGTCTGTGGAACGTGAAGCCATGAGGTAAAGACTGCAACACAGCTGAACGTTGGTATCTCACGCCGTTACAATAAAAGCTTCATCTGCAAAGACTGGATCGGCACTCTCCCGCTCTGACACTATCCACTAGGATGATGGCGAGAGAGCGGATGGATTGATACTATGTATGTGCGTGGGACAGTAGTCTGCACCTTTTCGCGTAGGTGTGTGTATGCGTATGCATATAAAGGGCGATACAGCTGCCCCCACCGCTGCCGTCCATATTCTCTCACCACGCGCAAACTATTAGTCCTACAGAAGAAAATGATCAGGATCTTTCTGGAGGTAATTTAATGCAGTTAAATTTTGTAGTGGAATACGTTTTCTCTTTATACCGTAGTTTTCGTCAAGAATAACGTACAAACGCACCCCAGTTCCCACACTCAGCACCTTCTGGTCAGTATGTCGTTCATGACACTCCCTCTGACCACTGTACAAGTATTTGCTACTCAATGAATTATTTCCTACATTCGATCGGTTTTGGTGTTCATTGACTGGGTTTTTTATGCCACAGGCTTAGTCAAGCACTTACAAATTCTATATCTGAGGCTTGTGTAAATTTCATTAAACAGTTTTTTGCATTTTAACAGCTTAAAAAAATTGCATCGTTTTACTGGTCGGATATCGTCACTACGAAACTACTGTGCGTGCAACGGTTAAGTTTGGATCGAACCGTCAACGTAATTAGCTTTAGCGTAAAGCACTCCGTCTTCAGGCCACAAGTGGCCCATCGGGATCATCCGACCGCCGTGTCATCCTCACTGAGGATGACACGGCGGTCGGATAGGAGGGGCGTGTGTTCAGCACACCGCTCTCCCGGTCGTTATGATGGTTTTCTTTGACCGGAGCCGCTACTATTCGATCCAGTAGCTCCTCAATTGGCATCACGAGGCTGAGTGCACCCCGAAAAATGGCAATAGCGCATGGCGGCTGGATGGTCACCCATCCAAGTGCCGGCCACGCCGGACGGCGCTTAACTTCGGTGTCTCACGGGAACCGGTTTATCCACTGTGGCAAGGCCGTTGCCAAGCTTTAGCGTAACGTTTACAGAATAAATTTTTCTTTCATAACGATCACGGGGACGATGAAATTAATAATGTTAATGAAGTAGCCGACTATGCTGGTCGCGTAACAGACCAATGAACAGAGAACAAAGTAGGGCGAATATAGCGAACAGTTCGAGTAGTCGGCAATTTTTGTTCAGTTGGAAGTTGAAGTACCACGATCGCCATAGGCACTAGAAATCTTGACAGTTGAGGGATGAGTGTGGGAGTGGGATTCAAATGGTTCAAATGGCTCTAAGCACTTTGGGACTTAACATCAGAGGTCAACAGTCCGTCAAACTTAGAACGACTTAAACCTAACTAACCTAAGGACATCACACACATCAATACCAGAGGCAGGATTCGACCCTGCGACCATAGGAGCGGCACGGTTCCAGACTGAATCGCCTAGAACCGCTCGGCCACGAAGTCTGGCGGAGTGGGATTTGAAGCTCATTTTTGAGCGTCTTCCTTGAATAACTGGAAAACTACGGCCTCTAGCGGAAACGTATCCCAGTACAATATTTACTCACATTAAATTTACTACAAAAATTTGTTGTTAATTTTTTTCTGCAGAACCAATAGTTTTCGCGTGGCAAGCGAAAGGATTAGAAATTTTCGAACATGGTTTTGAAGGCCACCTGTAATATTGCGGGTTGTACAAAATGACAGCGGTAGGGGTAGCCGAATCACCATTTATCTCGCGTACTATGTGCACGTCTGTATGACTGTGGTTTTATTCTTCCCCTGCTGCTGATCCTACCAGTTAATCTCGTTTTCTCTCCTGTATTGTATCTACACTTCTGGCCATTAAAATTGCTATACCACGAAGATAACGTGCTGCAGACGCGAAATTTAACCGACTGGAAGAAGATGCAGTGATATGCAAATGATTAGCTTTTCAGAGCATACACATAAGTTTGGCGCCAGTGGTGACACCTACAACGTGCTGACATGAGGAAAGTTTCCAATCTATTACTCATACACAAACAGCAGTTGACCGGCGTTGCCTCGTGAAACGTTGTTGTGATACCTCGTGTAAGGAGGAGAAATGCGTACCATCACGTTTCCGACTTTGATAAAGGTCGGATTGTATCCTATCGCGATTGTGTTTTATCGTATCGCGACATTGCTCCTCGCGTTGGTCGAGATCCAATGACTGTTAGCAGAATTTGGAATCGGTGGGTTCAGGAGGGTAATACGGAACGCCGTGCTGGATCCCAACGGCCTCGTATCACTAGCAGTCGAGATGACAGGCATCTTATCCGCATGGCTGCAACGGATCGTGCAGCCACGTCCCGATACCTTAGTCAATAGCTGGGGAAGTTCGCAAGACAACAACCATCTACACGAACAGTTCGACGACGTTAGCAGCAGCATGAACTACAAGCTCGGAGACCATGGCTGCGGTTACCCTTGACGCTGCATCACAGACAGCAGTGCCTGCGATGGTGTACTCAACGACGAACCTGGGTGCACGAATAGGAAAACGTCATATTTTGTGATGAATCCAGGTTCTGTTTACAGTATCATGATGGTCGCATCCGGGTTTGGTGATATCACGGTCAACGCACATTGGAAGCGTGTATTCGTCATCGCCATACTGGCGTATCACACTGCCTCGGGTGCCTTTGATTACATGTCTCAGTCACCTCTTGTTCGCATTGACGGCACTTTGAACAGTGGACGTTACATTTCAGATGTGCTACGACCTGTGGCTCTACCCTTCATTCGATCCCCGTGAAACCCTACATTTCAGCAGGATAATGCACGACCGCATGTTGCCGGTCCTGTACGGTCCTTTCTGGATACAGAAAATGTTCGACTGCTGCCCTGGCCAGCACATACTGCAGATCTCTCACCAATTGAAAACGTCTGGTCAATGGTGGCCGAGCAACTGGCTCGTCACAATAGGCCCGTCACTACTCTTGATGAACTGTGGTATCGTGTTGAAGCTGCGTGGGCAGCTGTACCTGTACACGCCATCCAAGCTCTGTTTGACTCAATGCCTAGGTATATCAAGGCCGTTATTACGGCCAGAGGTGGTTGTTGTGGGTACTGATTTCTCAGAATCTATGCACCCAGATTGCGTGAAAATGTAATCACATGTCAGTTCTAGTACAATATATTTGTCCAATGAATACACGTTTATCATCTGCATTTCTTCTTGGTGTAGCAATTTTAATGGCCAGTAGTGTATATTGTATACAAGTATGTATATAATCAACATCTACACAGGTACTGCGTAAACCGCCTTACGGTGCGTGGTGGAGGGTACCATGTACCAGTACCAGTCATTCCCTCCCCTGTTCCACTCGCAAATAGAACGAGGGAAAAACGACTATCTTTATGCCTCCGTATGAGTCGTAGTTTCTAGTATCTTCGCAGTCCTTACGCGCAATGTATGTTAGCGGCAGTAGGATCGTTCGGAAGTCAGTTTCATATGCCGGTTCTCTTGATGTCGTCAATAGTGTTCCTCGAAAAGAACGTTTCCTTCCATCCAGGGATTCCCATTTGAGTTCCCGAAGGATCTCCGTAACGTTAGGTGTTGTTAGAATCTACCGGTAACAAATATAGTTGCCCGCCTCAGAATTGGTTTGATGTATTCATTCTATCATACCTAGTACGGGTCCCAAACACTCGAGCAGTACTCAGGAACAGATCGCACCAGCGTCCTACATGCGCTCTCCATTACATGTGAACCACACTTTTCTAAAATTCTGCTAATAAACCGAATTCGACCATAATCCTTCCCTACCACAGTTCTCACGTGCTCGTTACACTTCATATCGTTTCGCAACATTGCGCCCAGATATCTAAAGGACTTCACTGTGTCAAGGGGGACTCTACTAATATTTTATCCCAACATTATTCCTACGCATCCGCATTAACTTGAATTTTTCCACGTTTACAACCAGCTGCCATTGACCACACCAATTACAAATTTTGTCTACGTCGTCTTGTATCTTCTCACAGTCACTCAACATTGACACCTTACCATACACCACAGCATCATCAGCAAATAAACGCAGATTTCTGCCCACCGTGTCCACCAAATCATTTGCATATATGGAGAACAGCAGCGGTCCTATCACAGTGCCCTGAGGCACTCCTGACGATGCCCTTGTTTCTGATGGACACTCGCCGTCGAGGAAAACATACTGGGTTCTATTGTTTAAGAAGTCTTAGAGCCACTCTCACGTCTGTGAACTTATTCCATATGCCCATACCGTCGTTAACAGCCTGGAATGGGATACTGTGTCATATGTACACTCCTGGAAATGGAAAAAAGAACACATTGACACCGGTGTGTCAGACCCACCATACTTGCTCCGGACACTGCGAAAGGGCTGTACAAGCAATGATCACACGCACGGCACAGCGGACACACCAGGAACCGCGGTGTTGGCCGTCGAATGGCGCTAGCTGCGCAGCATTTGTGCACCGCCGCCGTCAGTGTCAGCCAGTTTGCCGTGGCATACGGAGCTCCATCGCAGTCTTTAACACTGGTAGCATGCCGCCACAGCGTGGACGTGAACCGTATGTGCAGTTGACGGACTTTGAGCGAGGGCGTATAGTGGGCATGCGGGAGGCCGGGTGGACGTACCGCCGAATTGCTCAACACGTGGGGCGTGAGGTCTCCACAGTACATCGATGTTGTCGCCAGTGGTCGGCGGAAGGTGCACGTGCCCGTCGACCTGGGACCGGACCGCAGCGACGCACGGATGCACGCCAAGACCGTAGGATCCTACGCAGTGCCGTAGGGGACCGTACCGCCACTTCCCAGCAAATTAGGGACACTGTTGCTCCTGGGGTATCGGCGAGGACCATTCGCAACCGTCTCCATGCAGCTGGGCTACGGTCCCGCACACCGTTACGCCGTCTTCCGCTCACACCCCAACATCGTGCAGCCCGCCTCCAGTGGTGTCGCGACAGGCGTGAATGGAGGGACGAATGGAGACGTGTCGTCTTCAGCGATGAGAGTCGCTTCTGCCTTGGTGCCAATGATGGTCGTATGCGTGTTTGGCGCCGTGCAGGTGAGCGCCACAATCAGGACTGCATACGACCGAGGCACACAGGGCCAACACCCGGCATCATGGTGTGGGGAGCGATCTCCTACACTGGCCGTACACCACTGGTGATCGTCGAGGGGACACTGAATAGTGCACGGTACATCCAAACCGTCATCGAACCCATCGTTCTACCATTCCTAGACCGGCAAGGGAACTTGCTATTCCAATAGGACAATGCACGTCCGCATGTATCCCGTGCCACCCAACGTGCTCTAGAAGGTGTACGTCAACTACCCTGGCCAGCAAGATCTCCGGATCTGTCCCCCATTGAGCATGTTTGGGACTGGATGAAGCGTCGTCTCACGCGGTCTGCACGTCCAACACGAACGCTGGCCCAACTGAGGCGCCAGGTGGAAATGGCATGGCAAGCCGTTCCACAGGACTACATCCAGCATCTCTACGATCGTCTTCATGGGAGAATAGCAGCCTGCATTGCTGCGAAAGGTGGATATACACTGTACTAGTGCCGACATTGTGCATGCTCTGTTGCCTGTGTCTATGTGCCTGTGGGTCTGTCAGTGTGATCATGTGATGTATCTGACCCCAGGAATGTGTCAATAAAGTTTCCCCTTCCTGGGTCAATGAATTCACGGTGTTCTTATTTCAATTTCCAGGAGTGTATTCCTGAAATCTAGAAATCTGGAATCAGCCTATTGCCCTTTATCCATAGTTCGCAGCATATCATATGAGAAAAGGGGAAGCTTTCGCACGAGCGATGCTTTCTAAAACCTGCTGGTAGTGTCATAGGCCCTCTGCTGTTCCTCATTTGCATAAATGAACTAGGTGATAATCTGAGCAGCCCCCTTAGATTGTTTGCAGATGACGCTGTAATTTACCATCTAGTGTAATCACCAGACGATCAATTGCAATTACAAAATGATCTAGAGGCAAATTCTGTATGGTGCGAAAAGTGGCTAATCGAACAAAAGTGCGAGGTCATAGGGTACTAAAAGAAATCCGATAAATTTTGGGTATACGATAAATTGCACAAATGTAAGGGCTGCCAATTCGACTAAATACCTAGGAATTACAATTAGAGCAACTTAAACTCGAAAGACCACATAGATAATATTGTGGGGAAGGCGAAACAAAAAAGACTGCGCTTTGTTGGCAGAACACGTAGAAGATGCGACAAACCCACTAAAGAGACAGCCTACGTTACACTTGTCCGTCCTCTGCTGGAATATTGCTGCGCGGTATGGGATCCTTACGTGGTAGGATTGACGGAGGACATCCAACAAGTGCAACGAAGGACAGCTCATTTCGGGTTATCGCGCAATAGGGGTGAGCCGAGCACGGCTCGCGTTTATCCCATTTATTGTTTGTCATCTTCTGTTACGATAGTGCCGCCTCGTTTTCTTATTCCATTTACTGGCGTCATTAACTTCCTACCTCACTTGCCCGTGAGCGGCAGCAGCAGCGCGTATCGATACGTACACTGTCGTACCATCTCTGGAGCGACCGATAGTACTTCCGGGTCGGTGTGTGTCTGGCAGTCACTTCGGGACGGACCAGCAGTTAAGGCACCGAAAGCCAGCGCTTGCCGACCGCTGGCGACAAACACGAAATGTCCGACTGAGAGAGATTGGAGTGAGACGACCATTGGTTGGTCGTTTGGTTGGTCGTTTCGTTGGTCGCTCGGTTGGTCGCTCGGTTGGCCATTCAGTTGGTCGTTCGGTTGGTCACTCGGTTGGCCGCTCGGTTGGTCACTCGGTTGGTCACTCGGTTGGTCGTTTGGTTGGTCGTTTGGTTGGTCGTTTGGTTGGTCGTTTGGTTGGTCGTTTGGTTAGTCGTTTGGTTGGTCGTTTGGTTGGTCGTTTGGTTGGTCGTTTAGTTGGTCGTTTGGTTGGTCATTTGGTTTGTCGTTTGGTTGGTATGTTGGTTGGTCGTTGGTTGGTCATTGGTTGGTCATTGGTTGGTCATTTGGTTGGTCGCTCGGTTGGTCGTTTGGTTGGTCGCTCAGTTGGTCGCTCAGTTGGTCACTCAGCTGGTCACTCAGTTGGTCGTTTGGTTGGTCGCTTGGTTGGTTGCTTGGTTGGTCGCTTGGTTGGTCACTTGGTTGGTCACTTGGTTGGTCGCTCGGTTGGTCACTCGGTTGGTCAGTTGGTTGGCCACTTGGTTGGCCACTCGGTTGGTCAGTCGGTTGGCCACTCGGTTGGTCACTCGGTTGGTCACTCGGTTGGTTGTTTGGTTGGTCGTTCGGTTGGTTGTTCGGTTGGTCGTCTCATCGGGCGACGTATAATTTGTCCTTTCACCGTTTCCTGGCCTGGGCAATTGGTCGGTTGGCATGGAGCAGCCAGGAAATCTCCATGGCGCGTAGTTTTGCTGAGGCTGCTGGCGGCGTCCACACGCGGTTGGAGTGTGTGGGGCTCTTCCCAGTTCTATGAGGTCCGTGGCTCATCGATCTTGGACACGAAAGTTGAGCTTTAACTTAATCTACCATCAAGTCATGACTGTTCTCACTGTGCGTTTGGCTTTCCTTGTCGGCTGTTGGGACATCCTCGCGAGCAATGACGTGTGTTTTCACTTTGGTAAATTTTAGCCACCTTCTGGTGGAGTTTAGCTGTACTTGGTTAGTTTGAACTGTAAGTGCACTAGGGGAATCTTCTGCCTTGTGGCCGTTAACATTGCAGTTACTTGCGCTGCCTGTTGACGTAAATTGAGGCAGTGTACTTTCCTCATCGTGTTGTCGCTGCCCAGCACGGTGTGTAGTTTGACTGGTTGTGTGCGCCAATACTTTCTACGTTCTTCCATTGAACTCCCTGTTGTGTGCTGGTCGGGTGGAGCGGAAGTTATCTTGTCGGTGGGTCCGTTGACTGTCTGTCGGTTGGGTTGTCGTCGGATCTAGAATGGTTGGACTGTTTGCCTGTCTCACCTAATCGAGCGTTAGTGTTTGAATTCCAGGCCGACCCTCCGAAACTTTTGACCGCCATTGGGTGTACTGCCTTTTCTTATTTGTTGTTGTTGTTTGTAATTGTATGGTTTCTAGCCGATTTTTAAATTAAGGTTGTTTTGCCCTTACGGCGTAAGATAGTTTGTGCCTTCAGCCTCTTCTAAAGAACTGTTTTAAGGTAAGGCCGTTAGCCTTTTAATATTTATTTTGGTTTGAGTCTTTAAGTGATGGGCCTTCAGCCTATTTCTAAATTAAAGTTGTTTTGCTCTTAAGGTGTCAGATTGTTTGGGCCTTAAACCTATTTAAAAGACCTGATCTAAGATAAGGCCTTCTGCATTTTAAATTCCTTCAGTTATTGGCTTTCAGCTGATTTTAAATTAAAATGGTCTTGCCCTTAAGGCATGAAATTGTATGGCGCATTAAGCCAGTAATTAAGTTCCAAAAAATAATGCTGTGGTTTTTTTTTAATTTTCTTGGCTCTTGTAATGTTTGGTCAAATAAACAAAGTTGTATGTTCAAGTGTAGTTGACAGCCGCTTATTTTGTCCGCTTTCCACAATTTAAACTACCTGTCTTGTTGCGGGTTTAGCAGCGCGTTTCAAGGGGGCGAGAGTGTCGCTGATACGAAACGCGAGTTGCGGTGGCAATCACTGAAACAAAGGCGGTTTTCTTTGCGGTGAGATCTATTTACTAAATTTCAATGACCAACTTTCTCTTCCGGATGCGAAAATCATTTGTTGACTCCCATCTACACAGGGAGAAATGATCATCATAATAAAATAAGAGAAATCAGAGCTCGAACGGAAAGATGTAGGAGTTCCTTTTTCCCACGCGCAATTCGAGAGTGGAATCGTAGAGAAATAGTATGAAAATGGTTCGATGAACCCTCTGCCAGGTACTTAAGTGTGAATTGCAGAGCAACCATGTAGATGTAGATGTAAATTATGCAGCTGGGCTAATCGGAATGCCTACTTCGTGAATTTAAATTTTAGCGCTCAAAGCTGCTGGTTTGGGATTATTTGTAGCAATACTTTTCAGTATTTATAATGTTAACATGTAATTTCTTTTCCCAAGATCTGAAGGGTTTTTGTTTCATTTCAGTAATGTACCATTCAGTGAATTTAGAGCTTTCCTGATCAACTATTCTTTTATTAACAAACATGCACTCCATATGTCTGTTTTTTTTCTTTTTCTTTCCCTACGAGAATGTTTAGTCTCCCCCCCCCCCAATACTTGGAATCTTTTACAGTAGTTTTAGTAGTTAAGCATAATAGTACCTTTTTGTATTTTACAATATTATGTAGGGTACTATCTAGTGTCTTTTACTGAGTGCAGACGCTTAGGTGTATTTTAAATGCACGTTACGAACCAAGCTAAAACCTACATCTACTATATTAAGTAGGGAACTCTTTACAATATTTTACTTTCTTTACTGATCTGGAGGGCAAGAATTAGTGGCGTGCCCTTAATTTCGCAGATTTGCTTAGTATTCATTATTTGCAAAGCAAGAATCACAGACCTAACATGTTCTTTCGCATTGATTGTAATATGTTCGTTGGTCGTCCGTTTCAGCCCGTAGCTTAAGAGCGCGTATTTGAGTGTTTCGTATTCTTGCTGAGCATCAGTGTCCGATTGCACTTAGCTATTTCTTCTGACTAATGAGGCAGGCAGTTTAGTTTGAGTTTCCCGTTTTTATGAGCCATATTACGGAAAAGAGACCTGAAGGTCAGAGCTTTGGTTTTAGTTTCCGAGTTACTATAAGTTGCCTTCCATTTATTCGGAGTGACCTTTAAATTTGCTAAATAGCTGCTAGTGGGATTCAGTTTTATGGCTGCAGTCGCTCACAGCTCTCGTGTCTCATTACATAAGCGTGGTTGACTCACAGACTGCAAGAACACACACGGCAGGTGCTCACGGCTGTTCAGAGTCCACCGGCAGCTCCGCCGAATGGTTGGTTAGTCAGTGGTCAAAGGTCTCCGGTACTCGCGTCCGCTGCTGCAAAGTACACTCCTGGAAATTGAAATAAGAACACCGTGAATTCATTGTCCCAGGAAGGGGAAACTTTATTGACACATTCCTGGGGTCAGATACATCACATGATCACACTGACAGAACCACAGGCACATAGACACAGGCAACAGAGCATGCACAATGTCGGCACTAGTACAGTGTATATCCACCTTTCGCAGCAATGCAGGCTGCTATTCTCCCATGGAGACGATCGTAGAGATGCTGGATGTAGTCCTGTGGAACGGCTTGCCATACCATTTCCACCTGGCGCCTCAGTTGGACCAGCGTTCGTGCTGGACGTGCAGACCGCGTGAGACGACGCTTCATCCAGTCCCAAACATGCTCAATGGGGGACAGATCCGGAGATCTTGCTGGCCAGGGTAGTTGACTTACACCTTCTAGAGCACGTTGGGTGGCACGGGATACATGCGGACGTGCATTGTCCTGTTGGAACAGCAAGTTCCCTTGCCGGTCTAGGAATGGTAGAACGATGGGTTCGATGACGGTTTGGATGTACCGTGCACTATTCAGTGTCCCCTCGACGATCACCAGTGGTGTACGGCCAGTGTAGGAGAGCCTCGGTCGTATGCAGTCCTGATTGTGGCGCTCACCTGCACGGCGCCAAACACGCATACGACCATCATTGGCACCAAGGCAGAAGCGACTCTCATCGCTGAAGACGACACGTCTCCATTCGTCCCTCCATTCACGCCTGTCGCGACACCACTGGAGGCGGGCTGCACGATGTTGGGGTGTGAGCGGAAGACGGCCTAACGGTGTGCGGGACCGTAGCCCAGCTTCATGGAGACGGTTGCGAATGGTCCTCGCCGATACCCCAGGAGCAACAGTGTCCCTAATTTGCTGGGAAGTGGCGGTGCGGTCCCCTATGGCACTGCGTAGGATCCTACGGTCTTGGCGTGCATCCGTGCGTCGCTGCGGTCCGGTCCCAGGTCGACGGGCACGTGCACCTTCCGCCGACCACTGGCGACAACATCGATGTACTGTGGAGACCTCACGCCCCACGTGTTGAGCAATTCGGCAGTACGTCCACCCGGCCTCCCGCATGCCCACTATACGCCCTCGCTCAAAGTCCGTCAACTGCACATACGGTTCACGTCCACGCTGTCGCGGCATGCTACCAGTGTTAAAGACTGCGATGGAGCTCCGTATGCCACGGCAAACTGGCTGACACTGACGGCGGCGGTGCACAAATGCTGCGCAGCTAGCGCCATTCGACGGCCAACACCGCGGTTCCTGGTGTGTCCGCTGTGCCGTGCGTGTGATCATTGCTTGGACAGCCCTCTCGCTGTGTCCGGAGCAAGTATGGTGGGTCTGACACACCGGTGTCAATGTGTTCTTTTTTCCATTTCCAGGAGTGTAGTATCTCCTCCAACAGTGCCATCGCGATGTGGAGGCCAACTCTTCAAAACTATTGGAAAACTTGTGATACACTCCCTAATTTTCTAATTCATCCCGGGTGGCTGATTTTTGGTGGATCTCCCAAAGTATCTGATTATTTGTTCAGCATCGTAAAGAAACGTTGGTTGTTCGTTCACCAGCAACACTCGCCTCTCGGTAGGTTATTACCCATAAGCTGCGAGTCTCGTTTTAACAATTTGTCAATGTTTTAAAAATTTTGAGTAAAAGGCTTTATTGTTTAATTTAATAGATGCCTGCAGTATTACTTTACTTGTACATGCATCAGCTTAAAAGTTCTTGTATATGTTACATAAATGTGAACTTACAGTTTCTGAGTGAATGTCTTCTCACACTCGACATATTATCAAAAAATAGCGCTTGCCGTCTAATGTGTCAGAGTTCTCGTACAACCCAAGTGTGCCACTTGGTGACTAAATGTATCGGGCAATCGGTGCGCTTGCAGTGGCTACTGGGAATCAGTGTACATTGAGAATAGTGTTTTCAATTAGAGGATTAGTCTCGTCTGAATTACTTGTGGATGTTTAATGCATTTCATCGTGATGTAGCACATGTTAATGAGAAAAACTCTTAATTTAATCGCGAATTTACTGTTTTTCTGAAGCATACCAACGAGTAAACCAGAAGTATTATCTGGCTTTCCCCAAGGGAGTGTTATAGGCCCTCTATTGTTCCTGATCTATATTAACGACATAGGAGACAATTTGGGTAGCCGTATTAGATTGTTTGCATATGATGCTGTCATTTACCGTCTTGAAAAGCCATCAGATGACCAAAACGAATTTCAAAATGTATTAGATAAGGTATCTGCATGGTACGAAAAGTGGAAATTGACCCTGAATAAAGAAAAGTGTGAAGTTATACTCACGAGTATTAAAAGAAATCCGCTGAACACCGATTATGCTACACTCCTGGAAATTGAAATAAGAACACCGTGAATTCATTGTCCCAGGAAGGGGAAACTTTATTGACACATTCCTGGGGTCAGATACATCACATAATCATACTGACAGAACCACAGGCACATAGACACAGGCAACAGAGCATGCACAATGTCGGCACTAGTACAGTGTATATCCACCTTTCGCAGCAATGCAGGCTGCTATTCTCCCATGGAGACGATCGTAGAGATGCTGGATGTAGTCCTGTGGAACGGCTTGCCATGCCATTTCCACCTGGCGCCTCAGTTGGACCAGCGTTCGTGCTGGACGTGCAGACCGCGTGAGACGACGCTTCATCCAGTCCCAAACATGCTCAATGGGGGACAGATCCGGAGATCTTGCTGGCCATGGTAGTTGACTTACACCTTCTAGAGCACGTTGGGTGGGACGGGATACATGCGGACATTCATTGTCCTGTTGGAACAGCAAGTTCCCTTGCCGGTCTAGGAATGGTAGAACGATGGGTTCGATGACGGTTTGGATGTACCGTGCACTATTCAGTGTCCCCTCGACGATCACCAGTGGTGTACGGCCAGTGTAGGGTATCGCTCCCCACACCATGATGCCGGGTGTTGGCCCTGTGTGCCTCGGTCGTATGCAGTCCTGATTGTGGCGCTCACCTGCACGGCGCCAAACACGCATGCGACCATCATTGGCACCAAGGCAGAAGCGACTCTCATCGCTGAAGACGACACGTCTCCATTCGTCCCTCCATTCACGCCTGTCGCGACACCACTGGAGGCGGGCTGCACGATGTTGGGGCGTGAGCGGAAGACGGCCTAACGGTGTGCGGGACCGTAGCCCAGCTTCATGGAGACGGTTGCGAATGGTCCTCGCCGATACCCCAGGAGCAACAGTGCCCCTAATTTGCTGGGAAGTGGCGGTGCGGTCCCCTACGGCACTGCGTAGGATCTTACGGTCTTGGCGTGCATCCGTGCGTCGCTGCGGTCCGGTCCCAGGTCGACGGGCACGTGCACCTTCCACCGACCACTGGCGACAACATCGATGTACTGTGGAGACCTCACGCCCCACGTGTTGAGCAATTCGGCGGTACGTCCACCCGGCCTCCCGCATGCCCACTATACGCCCTCGCTCAAAGTCCGTCAACTGCACATACGGTTCACGTCCACGCTGTCGCGGCATGCTACCAGTGTTAAAGACTGCGATGGAGCTCCGTATGCCACGGCAAACTGGCTGACACTGACGGCGGCGGTGCACAAATGCTGCGCAGCTAGCGCCATTCGACGGCCAACACCGCGGTTCCTGGTGTGTCCGCTGTGCCGTGCGTGTGATCATTGCTTGTACAGCCCTCTCGCAGTGTCCGGAGCAAGTATGGTGGGTCTGACACACCGGTGTCAATGTGTTCTTTTTTCCATTTCCAGGAGTGTATAAGTCCCACAAATCTGATTGCTGTTAACTAAATTCTTAGGGATTCCAATTACAAATTGTTGTGGGTTGGCAGGAGAGCCAACACCGTATTATTAGAGGAAGCGGAAAGTCACGCGTTTTAGCTCACGCAGGCTGGCGTGAGGTCTGGAACAGGACAAGGAAATTAGACTTTAGAAAAACGGATGTAGCTGGTGGAATACTTAACTTTAATCCGTAAATGGTGAACGTCGCTCTTGACTGTACATGACTCAGTATCAATAGTAACTGGTAATGGCGCCTTGCTAGGTCGTAGCAAATGACGTAGCTGAAGGCTATGCTAACTATCGTCTCGGCAAATGAGAGCGTATTTTGTCAGTGAACCATCGCTAGCAAAGTCGGTTGTACAACTGGGGCGAGTGCTAGGAAGTCTCTCTAGACCTGCCGTGTGGCGGCGCTCGGTCTGCAATCACTGATAGTGGCGACACGCGGGTCCGACGTATACTAACGGACCGCGGCCGATTTAAAGGCTACCACCTAGCAAGTGTGGTGTCTGGCGGTGACACCACACAAATAACCTAAGTTGGAACGATCACATAGATAATTTTGTAGGTAGAGCAAACCAAAGACTGCGATTCATTGGCAGAACACTTAGAAGGTGCAACAGGTCTATTAAAGAGACCTCTTAACCACACTTATCCGTCCTATTCTGGGGTATTGCTGTGCGGTGTGGGATCCGTATCAGGTGGGACTGATGGATGACATCGAAAAAGTTCAAAGAAGGCCAGCTCGTTTTGTATTATCGTGAGATAGGGGAGATGGTGTCACAGACATGATACGTGGAGTGAAAATCATTAAAACAAAGGCGTTTCTCGTTGCGACGGAACCTCATGAAATTTCAGTCACTAGTTTTCTACCCAGATTGCGACAACATTTCGTTAGCACCCGCATACATAATTTGAAATGATTATCAAGATAAAATAAATGAAATCAGGCACGTACAGAAAAATTCAAGTGCTCGTTTTTCCCGGACGCCGTTAGAGAGATACTGTTTGAAGGTAGTTCATTGAACCCTCTGCCAGGCACTTCATTGAGAATAGCAGAGTAATGAAGCAGCTGTAGCTGTATTTGTCTATCAGACTAGTGCACGGCTTTCCTTTTTAGATCCTCTTCTATAGAGACATGTCAAAACTGTCTCCAGTTGTTGTAGAACGCTTCATTGTGGCGGAAAGGTGTTTGTTGCGTTCAGGTTAAAGTGTCACATCTTTCAGTGGGCAATAAATTGGTCTGAGTTATCAGGGAACGCTCACTGAGAATGGTGCTGCCTTTCTTTATTTTCCATTAATGTTTCCTGTTGTTTTTCAAATAAATCCAACTGAGCGCTGAAACATTTTTTTTTCCAAGCAAATTACTATTAGTCTTTCAGTTAGTTTTTTCCATGCTTTGTTGATCATATTCGCAGTAAACATTAACATGTAGAATGTGTCAGTTGAACAAAAGATGTTTCAGATCCTTTCCCCTACCTTGCCAGGGGAGAGAAATCTCAGTCTTCTGTAACAGTAGATTATTTATATTAATACGATGATCAAATAATATGCAGGAGACATATGCGAAATTTTCAGCTGATATGCTGGAATATCACATTCTTTACAGTGTTGAATGTAGTATTTCTTTTTCCATTCGCCAAAATTGATTCCTGTACTCTTCGTTAACTGCTTCAAAATCGGATGAAAAACGAACTGTTGTCAGTGGTTTCTTAGTGAAAATATTTTCAACGATTATAACGCTTGATCAGCTTAGTTCTAAATCAGAGACTCCCACATACACAGAATTTCGAATCTTACATCTCTGACAGCAGGAACGTCTATGGAGTGTGCGTAACGTAGGCTGCTGCGCATAACAGCAACATCAAATCGAAAGACTCATATTACGCTGTATGATGATGTTGTCTACATTTTGCTCTAACCAGGAAAGTACTTGCGCTCGAACAAACACAAATACACCAAAATCGTGTGAGTAATAATGTAAAGGTCTCTTATTGCACTAGTGATACTCCCGCATCTGCAAAACTCTGCAGTCGTCCGTTAGAGGCCTCTGCGTATGCCATGCCGCATTGCACACTGACCTGCCGGTACGCCAGTCGGGACCAGTAGGGACGGTGCAGTTTGCCTCTGAAGTTGCGTTTTGTGACATTATTTGTGTATTGAAGCGTCAGATGGCTCGGCGATTGGAAATTAATCCTCCTAATGTAATGCGATTGGTTGAGATGAAGTTTCGAAGAACCCTTCTTCGTGAAGATGGTATTGGTGTAGAAGACGAATCATTCGCATGTATTCTGGTATCTATTATAGTGCAGAAATATGAGCATAAGTTAGAAACAGACACTGTTGTAACACTAACACATAATGATGATGATAGGGATGATAATGACGAACAACTCATTGCAAACGGTAGTCCTACGGCAAGTGCGGGAAGAGGCGATGGAAGCAGCGACAGTGAATACCAACCGTCTCCCAAGAAGAAGATTAAAGTTGCAAGTATCATCACGGATTTTGATGGCAACACACTGGAGAACATGTACGATGATTATTACGTAAGAGGTTTCGACACATACGACAAGCTTCTGAAAAGATACCCAAACTGAAGTCTAAAAGCAGTGTTAAAAACATACTGGATTACGTGGCAAAGAAAAGAGAAGGAAATACCGTTTTCAAAGGAAATCGTACACTGCTGTTGAAGACCATCAAGGAGCGTGTAATGGAGAAATTCGGTGAAGCGCGAGAATGCGGTTCGGCTGTTCATTATTGGCATTTACAACATTGGGCATTGGACGTAGCTAGAAATCTCAGGTGTACAAACTTTACAGCTTTACTAGGATTTATTACTAATTTGAAAAAGGAGTTTAGGATAACATCACGCCGTATCACTATGCTCCAAGCACGAAAAGATAAGGATGACGAATAAGAGCTCAAACGTTTGTTGCTGACGTCAATGAGCATATCACGAGAGAAAACATCGATGTTAGTTCTGTATGGAACTGTGATCAGAGTCAGTTCAACTATGAACTTTCCTGTGACAGAACACTATCCATGAAAGGGGAGAGAAACACTGTCGCGATGTTGCAATCAGTTAACTGTGCAACACATAGTCACACGATCGATGGTGCTATATCAATGGACGGATGATTGGCAGACAAACTCTATGTTTGCTTCCAAGAATCCAGCGGAAAGTTCGGACCCCGCGTGTCGAGGGAAATAGAAACGCGGTGCCCTCCAAATGTCGTCGTCGATGCAAGTGTGAGTGGGAAGATGACGAAACAACATCTGAAGACGTTTTTTCTCTCAGTTTTGAATCCACATTTGTCGAGAAAGTCATTAGCACTTTGTGACTCCTGGTCTGGACATAAGGATGAACGAGTACTACTGGTAGCATCTGGCGGAAAACATGTAGATTTAAAAATCATTCCGCCTAAAACTACAAAATATGCACAACCTCTGGAGGTGTATTTCTTCAGGCAATATAAAATATATGCCAAGAGAATAACAGACTTCATTAAACTACGTTCCAGTAATGTGCAGCCGAAATTTCACGACAGATTCTTTATTATGAATATGCATTCTGTCATTTACAATCAGTTATATGCGGGAGTATACAGACCAATGCTTCGTTACGCGTGGCAGAACGCTGGCTACTATATTGGTGAACCAGTTAACAACTTCAAAAGTGTCACCGACGTAGCGTTCAAACTGATATTATAGAATGTGCAAATACGCCATGCGATCAACTTGCATTTCTTCACTGTGCATTTTACAGTCATTCGTATTGCTCGTAGCATTTTATTAACATTCCGCATTTACATTTATAGTTAAGATTGCTGCATTGCGTATGGCGTCTACAATTACATCTACAGTGATATCTAGAACATGACTGCAGAGTTTTGCAGAAAAACGTCACCCACTAGCACATTCAGAAGTACCTTATGGTCCTGTAACCAAACGTTCATACAGATCTGTTTATTCGAGCCCAAGTACTTTCCTGGTAAGATACAAATTTTAATATTAGCGATATTTATTATATTTTCACACATTTATGTATTAGTAGGAGCAGCAATAGTGTTCACATGTTGCCGCTACCGATGCAATTTTAAATTCGTCAAATAAGAAAAAATAGGTAAGTAGCAGAACAGTGTAATTGTAATTATCATACCAGTAAGAGTCGCTTTGTGTGTTGATTAATATCGAGAAACAATATAATGAATATTATATTAAAACCGTACTTTACAAAAAGTACCAGATGCTGTCTGGGATACGATCACACTAGTCGAGATATATTCCCAACTGTCGAACCTGGACACAGGCCGGTGAAACTGACATTACCGGGAAATATCAACGCGGTGAGTCATGGAGATACAAATGCGGCGAACCTAATGTTTTGAGCTATATAAGATTGCGGACGTCGGCTTCACGTTTCCGATATAGTGACAAATTCTTTTTTTAACCTCAATTATTCTGCGTATCTGAATGCTTATTCCATAGATATGCCTACTCTGTGCTGGAGACCAAAGATCCTTGTATTTCGCTTCTTGTTTAACCACGAAATGGCGGCCACAAAATGTTAGCACAATGGTAAAGAAAGTAGTTTCTTACTCTGCACTCATATGAGCCTATTACTATGTACCAGATTTCTGGACACGAGTAAAATGAATATTTTCAAAACAAGTAAAAATTGTGACGGCTGCACTTTACTAGGTCCGCCTGATTTGAGAAATGAATCTATCTTATTTTTACTGATTTTCACTCAGTCATTCCACTGCATTGCAGAACAATCCATTCAGAGGCAGTATAAAACGATAAATTAGATATTATATTAGCCATACCTTTAAGTATGTGTACTTTATAAAACCACGTGTCCTAAACAATTTAGACTCCTCATCACCACAGTTAACATCGTAAGACCTTGCCACTACAGAAGATAGAAATTATCAGGGAATTATTTAGGTACTCAATAAATAAAAACTGATATTAAAAAATGCGAATACATTTCGGTGTCCCTCAATCGACGGATTACCTACCACAATTCATGTTATCTTATAGAGTGATAGAGAAATGCGTTACAAATAAGATAACGTATTTCCCTCAACATGGCATTAAATGTTAGGTTTTCGGGAAGTCATACCTACACGGTGTCTGTATTAACAGTAGAGATACACATATGAAGTAACAGACAACTGATTTCGGGAATACTGTTACAAATATTTGTCAGTTTCCTGCAGGACATAAACGGCGAGGACATAAAGCACACCGCGTAGCAGCAGCCCACAAAATTTTGTGTTGGCATTTTCAAAAACAAAACCTCAAGGTATACTGTAAGATTCGTATACTGTGTGAAGTAAGGAGCTATTCTGGTCGTGTGTGCATCTTTTGATGAATTATGGGACTCTTGAGCTGATGTGAAAGTCGTGCTTCACGTGTTTTCCCTGACTACTACACAGAGGACAATTCGGACGATTGTAATCTCCAGGCAAACACAGATTCTAGCCTCAACACCAGGGCTCTCTGTGCAGGTAGCATTAATGTCGCTGGTCTGACAAAAGGCAGTCGCTGGCGTAGCAAAGTGACGCCTGAAAGTGACCCCGAAATTATCTGAAAGATTTCTGTTCATTTAATCAAAGCGTGGATCCTTCTGATGTCACCCTCGCATAGAAATCAAAGAAAATGTTTATATAGCTTAATAATGGCCCTTTACAGGTATACGATTGGCTGTTTACTCTCATTCGTGGCTTTTTCTATGGGGGTTGTTAGGGAGCAACAACTTAATGTACTGTGGGAAGTACTTCTGCTGCCTAGCATACATTTTATTTATACAGAAAGGTCGTCAACACTGTGTAACAGGTATACGATTGGCTATTTACTTTCATTCGTGGCTTTCTCTGTGGGAGTTGTTAGGGAGCAACAACTGTAATGTGTGTTGGGAAGTACTTCTGCTGTCTAGCATATATTTTATTTATACAGAAAGATTGCCAAAAAGTGTTCCTAGTTCTCTGTTACACAACACTGTGTGTGAAAGCTGTATTCACTAGACGGAAGTGCAGGTCGTATTTCCTACTGTTATTCTGTTCTATTCTGAATATTTAGGAAGGGGTCTCCAGTTCCAAGATTCCTAGAAAACCTCCAGAAAACCAACAAATTTCTGTACAGTGAACATCATTTAACACACTCATAATTGTAATGACTTTCCTTTGTGCAATGACTACTGTTCGTCCACGAACTATCTCCGAATAGCGTCCGGTAACAGCCAGAACATTTCATGTGAGATGCAAAGAACACAAGAGAGCCTGTAAGTATGGGACAAACCGCCCCACATCTGCAGAAAACCTAAGAGAACACAGTCACAAACAAACCATTAGAGAATAAAGCAAGAAAACATTTAGAATCAACAATAAGAAAACACCTCCTAACACTGCAAGAAACTTATCAAATACAGAAAACTAAAGCAGGAAGGAAACTCCTGTTGAATGATCAAGTAAAATATAGCAAAGAATCCATTGTTTATACTAATACATAAAATAATAGAGTAACACTATAACAGAGGATTATTGTGTTAATAATACGACCTAGCCCCCTTTCCACTCACTTGTCCATGAACTGCCCCACAAGACGTTTAAACTGAAACCAAAATAAAAGATTCATGCATGTGTACTCTCTCCCTCCTCCCCCCCCCCCCCCCCGCCACTCTCTCTCTCTCTCTCTCTCTCTCTCTCTCTCTCTCTCTCTCTCATACATACATACATACATACACGCACACATACGCACAAGTAAACGCAGATGCCGACTAAAAACCGCAAGAACTGTAAGTAATCACTTATTTCCATAAAAAGCGAGAAGTGAACTGTTCTATATTCTACGAATAATACATATGAAAACAAAACCGTATCACTACAGTTTCCACTGATGATGCCCTAAAGTGAAAAAAGGCGAAATGCTCTGGGAAGATAAAACACAGTGCAGCAAGGGTAGGCGTTTTTATTTACAAAACAAATAATTACAGCTATTTTCTTTGATTGTCTGCATAATAGCCTTTGTATCATCTGCAAAAAGCCCTAATTTGGCCACCGAAAATAGATATAATGGTAGGTGAAGACTATACAGCAGTAACAGTAATGGGCCGGAACAGATCCATGAGGAACGCCCATTGTGACTTCTCTTTATGCTAATTTTGTGCCAGCACTCTTTACATAAATGAAGCTTCCTAGTGTAGCTTCCTACATCCTGCTTCTTAAACGAAGCATGCAGTGCTGCGATGGAACAGTAGTCGCGAAAGATGCCAACTCGTCATATATAAACATTTTAAAATGTAATCATGTGCTCAATGGACAAGTGGAAAATTCTATTGATTCAATCACCTTTGCTGCTGTTCGATCTCTGGTCATCTCAGCAACAGTCCTTTCACTTGCTTTTTTCGAATGCTTAACCAGAGCCACGTTTCACTATGTGCACACATCAAAACAAGTTTTGCATCCCATCGGTTCAGAGAGTTCCGGCCAAGTACAGAAAATTGAAATAGAGATCAACACAAACAATAAACATCATTTCCGCCCTTTTTATAGCTCATGGAAACCACACTTTGTATATTGTACCACCTTGCAGCGAGACCCTCAGAGGTGGTGGTCCAGATTGCTACACATACCGGTACCTCTAACCCACAGCAGCACGTCCCCTTGCACTGATGAATGCCAGTATTCGTTGTGGCATACCATCCACAAGTTCATCAAGGCACTGTTGGTCAAGACTGTCCCACTCCTCAACGGCGATTCGGCGTAGATCCCTCAGAGTGATTGGTGGGTCACGTCGTCCGTAAACAGCTCTTTTCAACCTATACCGGGAGTGTCGATAGGGTTCATGTCTGGAGAACATGCTGACCACTCTAGCCAAGCGACGTCGTTTTTCTGGAGGAAGTCATTCACAAGATTTGCACCAATCTGGCGCAAATTGTCATCCATTAAGACGAATGCCTCGCCAATATGCTGCCAATACGGTTACACTATCGGTCGGAGGATGGCATTCACGTATTTTACAGCCATCACGGCGCCTTCCATGACCACCAGCGGCGTACGTCGGTCCCACATAATGCCACCTCAAAACATCAGAAAACCTCCACCTCGTTGCACTCGCTGGACTGTGTGTCAGCCTGACCAGGTTGTCTCCAAACAAGTCTCCGACCATTGTCTGGTTGAAGGCAGAGAACGTGCTGCCAATCCTGGGCGGTCCATTCAGCATGTTGGGACCACCTGTACCGCGCTGTGTCGGGGTTGCAAATATGGACCTCTCCATGGACGTCAGGAGTGAAGTTGCGCATCATACAGTCTGTTGCGCACAGTTTGAGTCGCAACACGACGTCCTGTGTCTACACGAAAAGCATTATTCAACATGGTGGCGTTGCAGTCAGGGTTCCTCCGAGCCATAATCCCTAGGTAGCGGTCATCCACTGCAGAAGTAGCACTTCGGCGGCCTGAGCGAGGCATGTCGGTGACAGTTCCTATCTCTCTGTATCTCCTTCACGTCCGAACTACATCGCTTTGGTTCACTCTGAGATGCCCAGACACTTCCCTGGTTGAGAGCCCTCCCTGGCACAAAGTAACAATGCGAACGCGATCGAACCGCATTATTGAACGTCTAGGCATGGTTGAATGACTGGAACTGATCGGCTGTCGGACACCCTCCGTCTAGTAGGCGCTGCTCATGCATGGTTGTTTACATCTGAGTCTGTGGTACAATATCCACAGTCATCGTCTATCCTGGGGTGATGCAAAACTTTTTTTGATGTGTGTATTTGATGTCAGTATTCTGGTAAGGCGAGTGCTGTTTCCTCACTTGCGGCGAGCCCGTTCTAAAACCTCGGTGATGTAAAAGCAAAGAACGATAAAAACAGATTATGTTCAAGACGTCAATTCAAACATCGTTCGGCCGTCTAATTTTCGAACCGTTTTTTGTTTGGCTACGAGTTTCGGGGAGGTAATACCCTGTCTTCAGACCCCCTGAGTGGTTTGTAGGAAGATTCCAACCTCGGTTCCGCTCAACAAAGGGCCGGCATTCAAATACTGGTATCTCCAGACTCCTGTTTGATACAAAGGTCACTTCAACCATCATCTTTTTACGCGTCGGTCAGGGGGCCTTTAGATGGCGTAGTAAATCGCTGAAAGTGATAGCCAAATAAGATAACAGTTTGTGAATCAGACTGCTGAAAGGTTTTTGATTTGACGTCCGGCATCCATCTCTGAAATGAAGGACATACGGAGTTATTATGTTTGTCTTAAGAACGAAGTCATTTTATATGAATAGCAAAGTTGAGTCCTGGTTATGTTCATTATCTGCGAACTTGAATACAATTCACTTTAACCGGTGCCGAGCCCAATATTAATGGCAGTTATTCCTGTGGTTGACCATACTGTCATCTGGATGCCACAACGTGACTTCGCCTGCCCACCGAGCAGGCAGCTTTGCCGAAGGAACTCGATGGCAGTGCTACAGCCACAGCCGCAGCTAGAGGCGAGGGTTAGGAAGTCCTTGACCGGGGACGCGTATCAACAGTGACGTCACCCCGCCAGCGCGGCCGAGTGTGAGCCGAGCTTGCGTAACACAGAGCCAGTGAGGCACCTGTATTTGGCGAGTTGCCCACAGGGAGCCCCCTCGTAACCGCTGGCCTAGACGTTTCGCGTTTGATGCAATCACCGGTTATTCGGCATTTCCGCAAAAAACTGTGACCACATCGCCAGTTTGTTTTGTAAATGATTGTTTGGCCGCCGTTCCAAATGTCTTTCGTCAGTGTGCTATGTTTACGACTGGACCAGTGTCGCTTCCGCATCTCATAATATTTGACTTCACCGCAGGAGCGGATTAATTAACTTTTGTGTGGGGGGGGGGGGGGGGGGGGGGGCAGTTGCCCCTAGAAGAAGAGAAAGAAAGACCCAAGCCCCAAGCGCCCCCCCCCCCCCCCCCCCCGTCGGAGGTTCGGAGTGAGTTTAAGTTAGATTTAAGTTAGATTAATTAGTGTATAAGCCTTGGGACTATAACCTCAGTAGTTCAGCCCCAAGGGTCTTCTCCTTGACAGTTAACGAAAAATACCTTCAAAAACTGCTGTCTTAAGCTTTTTTACACTTGAAAATATCAGTCAATTAAGAAAAAGGTGTTTTATTATATACAAAAACTATTCAATTTCTTGAATGCGTATCATTCACAACCATTTTCTGAGTATCTTCTTTTGTATCATTCTTAACATTAAGCAACAAACTGATAAGTCTGTTGTTAACACAGAGTTGGAACCAAATTAAAAACAAATAAACTGAAATTAGAGTAAAATACTTTTCAAACTGAAGTTCTTAAGTTGTTGACAGTTACATTTTTGTCAGTTTACTATATATAACACAACAGAGGTGAACCTATATTAAAGGAAGAGTTTGAACTGGCTCCGAAAAAATTCAAAAACAACAAATCGCCTGGTATAGACAACATCCCAGCCGAACTTCTGAAATCTGGAGGAGCAAAACTGAGTCATGAGTTGTATAATCTTGTTTTCAAATTGTGCGAGCAGGGTAAAATTCCTACAGACTTTGAGAAAAACATTATGATCCCCATTCCAAAGAAGGCAAATGCTACAAGATGTGAAAATTATAGGACGCTCAGCCTAGTTACTCACGCCTCTAAAACAGTAACCTCAATTATCCTAAAACGCCTAGAACAAAAAGTCGAAGCTACACTCTCCGAAGACCAGATTGGATTCCGGAAAGATAGAGGAACCAGAGAAGCAATATTTGCTCTAAAACTAATAATAGAGAGACGACTAGATAAGAACCTGACAACAGACATAGCTTTCGTAGATGTAGAGAAAGCCTTTGATAATGTTAAATGGGATAAGATGTTTGAGGTACTCAAAAAAGAAGGAATAGACTATGAAGATAGAAAAATGGAACCTGTACAAAAAAGTGACAGCAGTTTTCCGTGGACGGACAAAACAAGAAGAGGTGCAGATACGGAAAGGTGTCCGACAAGGTTGCGCACTATCCCCTGTTATCTTTAACCTATACATTGAAGAGGCGCTGAAAAAAGTAAGGGAAAATTCACAGACAGGTGTAGTAATTCATGGCCAACGAATAGATATGATAAGCTATGCCGATGACATAGCTGTCCTGGCTGAAAGTGAAGAAGATCTTGTAGTCCTACTGAATAGAATGGATAAAGTTATGGGGGAAGACTATAATATGAGAATTAATAAAGCAAAAACAAAAGTAATGGCATGCGACAAAGAAGATCAAGTGAAAGTCCAAGTTCATGTAGGTAATGAACTGCTTGAACAAGTTGGTAAATTTACTTACCTGGGCAGTAATATTACCAGGGATGGAAGGAGCAAGGCGGAAGTGAGAAGTAGAATAGCTGAAGCCAAGGCTGCTTTTAACAAGAAGAAAAACATATTAACATCTAAGAGCATCAGCCTTGAAACCAGGAAAAGACTTTTGAAATCATATGTGTGGAGTGTGGCATGCTATGGGTGTGAAAC
Organism: Schistocerca americana; assembly: GCF_021461395.2. NCBI lineage: Eukaryota > Metazoa > Arthropoda > Insecta > Orthoptera > Acrididae > Schistocerca > Schistocerca americana. The sequence continues at coordinate 617,578,041 of NC_060125.1, forward strand.
ATGGACTCTCGGGACAGAGGAACAGCAGAAGCTAAATTCATTTGAAATGTGGTGCTATAGACGCATGCTCAAAATAAAATGGATCGACAAGGTCACAAACGAAGTGGTTCTGGAAAGAGCAGGTGAGAAGAGAAGCTTCTGGAGTTTCATTGTTAAAAGAAGAGTGCAATTTACAGGTCATCTATTAAGACATAAAGGACTCCTGAACACAATCATAGAGGGATATGTCGAGGGGAAAAGACCAAGAGGAAGACCACGGCTGAGGTACATGGATCAAATCGTGAAAGATGTGTTATGTAACTCCTATAAAGAAATGAAGAGAAAAGCTGAAAGACGCACAGAATGGAGACAAGCTGCCATAGTAGCTGTTGCAAACCAATCCTTGGATTGACCACTGCAGAAGAAGAAGTATATATAAAGCTTTCTGCTGTGGCAGATGGAAGCCCTGCTAATATTTGGTGCCCACAAATCGAACAGGAGGGGAATACGAGCCGGTGGTACAGGTAGTACGTTCTCTCGGGCACACAAAGTAAGATGGCCTGGGGAATACTTAATTAAGTGACTCAATCCACTGACCAAGACTCTTAATTCGCGTGGTTAACTTTGACGCGGATCACAAAAGTTACCGTTTGATTTTAGTTTAGTTTCAAGTCTCAGAGATTTCGATCGCCCCTCCTCCCCCCGCCTCTTAATCCACCCTTGGTTCATCCTGCTCGTAGAGTGTGTCTTGATCGTCTTTACTGTCAAATTTGAGGAATCAGGAGGTGGGGCCTGATGCCGTTTATTGATATAATCTTTCTTCTTTTATTCCAATTTGCTCGTATCGCCGAATGAGGCACAAACCGTTAGAGTGACGTAGCATCTAGCACCCGAGGTGCTCAGTGGCAATCGAGACCACTCAGTGCGTTATGTTACGTGGCCTGGGCAGCTTAGTTTAGTGCTGCGAACGCTATAGGACCACTGGACCACTGGCAACCACAATGGTACGAGTCTGTCTACGTCGTCATCATTCATGAGGCATGTTGCATAAAAATTTCAATAGCCTCTCGTATCTTTCTGGTTAACGGTAAGAGAACCCAATGACACAAGCGATTTGGGCAAAGGGCAGAAGAGCTGAGAATGAGCGTCTTGGAAGCGGAGAAGATGTTCCGCTGTTCGCGTGCTACAGTCTGGAGCGTCCACTGGAAGCACTTAATCAACGGTGAAACCAAGAGTGGGCGACAAGGTGTCTGCTTATTCTCGCCTCAGCGTAGAACATAGGGGTCTGGAGGCTTGGTCGCTTGTAAAGCAGGTTAGATGGCGATCTGTGGCAGATGTGACGACACAGTACACTGCTGGTTCAGGCGCGAGTTTTTCGGAGCACGACATTCAGCTTATATTGTTGGACCTGGGTCAGTGCATCGGGGTACCCCTACGTGCTCCAGTGTTGTCCCACCGACTTAGTCAGCTACGAGACTGAACCGTCGATCAGCGGAAAACCCTCACCTGGCCGGCTGAGTGACTTTACTGGATGCACCAGGACGATAGTCGTGTCTGGACACGCCGTCATACAAGTGGAAAGCTGTTTCAAACATGAACAGTGCCACGGTTGCAGTCCAGTGCCGGGCGTATTGTGTTATGAGGGACATACCCGAGGCTTCCGTATGACCTGTGGTAGTAACAGAAGGCACCGTGGCGGTGTGGACAGCGTAAACACTACTGGAGACAATCTGCGTCCGTTCTTGACATTTTTGCGCCTGTTCCGCCCATGATAAAATGAAGGTTCGGGAAATCACGAAAGGCGTGCTTTGAGGATTTCACAGAAAGAAACGTTATTATTCTTTCCTCTTTTTGCTTTTATTTATTTATTTATTTTTAAGCTCATCACATGGCCGGCCATTGTGGCCGAGTGGTTCTAGGCACTTCAGTCCGGAACCGCGTGACTGCTACGGTCGCAAGTTCGAATCCTGCCTCGGGCATGGATGTGTGTGATGTTCTTAGGTTAGTTAGGTTTAAGTAGTTTTAAGTTCTAAGGGACTGTTGACCTCAGATGTTAAGTCCCATAGTGCTCAGAGCCATTTGAACCATCTCATCACATGTAATGATCTTGGCTCCTACTCATTTTTTCTCTTATGCCACATTTTTTCTATCTTTGGCTAGAGACTGTTGAATTTTCGAGAGGTAGTCATGAAGCCAATGAAGGAATGTAGGTTCTCACACTTTTACTTTATGTCGACGACTGCAAAAAATTGACTTCAGACCAAAATACGCTATTTGTTATTGAAATTCCTTCAGCAGAAAGTCTAGAAATTAGCGAAACTCGTGTGACTGTATTATGTAGTATAGAAGGAAGAATTCATGATCAGATGTGTAGGTCATTTGGGGTTCCACATGGTACGAAATATCGTACACAAAATTACTGCCTCTAGCTGCAAGAGAAAGCGTAACCCATGTGGACACTGTGTCTAACTATGCTCAGATGACCAATACGGATATGTCATGCTGCTTCAACCCTGCACCAGAGTTCATGAATACAAGTTTCTGGAAAATGGTGGCTAGATTGTCTCTCGACAACCCTTTTTCTGTGACAGAGAGAACTGTAAATGCCTGGGTAGGTGAACAATCAAATACTTTCTGTGTCTAAACGAGTCAGTATTCACTGGCAACAAGCAGTCTTTCGTTATCTTGTTGATAGGCCACTGGCCTTAACACGTCAGAGACGTAACAACTGCTGTCAAAATTACTGGCTACAACGGACCTGACGTGGTCGTGTTGCGTAGTCAAAGCCGTCCCATACCATATCGCCAAGTCCCTTACGAGGAAGAATGCAGTCTGGCTACGTTCGCTGTCGTCTGAGCCTCCACACTGGAATACAGCAACAGTGATGTACGCATGTATGAAATGTGGGAAGTCGATCTGTTGCCACTCCTTTGTCCGGTGTTGCCAACTGGCGCGCCACAGTCGGTACGACTTAATCTGCTGCCGCAACGAGGCCAGCCGAAACAAAGACTGCCGTGCTGACATTCCATTGTGCTTCATACACCATCGGACAGTTCGTCAGGACAAACGTCTTGTTGCAGTCAAGGTCAATTCCCGCTTCGAGGTACGCCACGTGGCTGAATGACCCTGTACGGCACTGGTCGTTTTTGGCTCTTGCAGTCCTCCATGCTGTTGAGTATTGTCCTGTTGAACACCTCGATTCGCATGTTAGTTGTTGGACCATTACCAACGTGTCGACAATCACGACGGGACGGCGAACGGTCCTCTCGGTAAGCTACGATTCTGCCGCTGTAGACGTTTCTGAAACCCGCTGCTGTAGAGGACGTTACTGCTACCTACAATGTGTGGTAGTGTTGAAATGCTAACGATTTCCATACCCAAGGAAATCAGGTCAATTTAACGTTTGTAACAAACCTTCACGCTGTTGTAATTATAATGACTATAACTGCATATTCATTAAGATAAACAGAATTTCGTGTCGCAGCTGCACGTGTCTGAAAATAGTGTTATTTAGACACTGAAATGAAGAAGAATACTCAAACACGTTGCACTCTGCGATGGGCAGTTTTTCACTGGTATCAATTAGAGAAGTAAAATTTCTAGGACATTGTTCCCATAGCCATTTAACCATGGAAGGCGGCATAAAAACCACAATAAAAATTCAGTGTCAGCTGCACATATAATTTATATGGACACAGTGTTATCTTTAAGGCTTGAAGGTTCCTGTCACCATCATCTTCACCATCACTGACACTATCATATCAAGCATGTAGTAGACTTTGCCTGTTTCGCCTACCTATAGAGATTAGTGAAGTCCTCCCACCATGTTTTCTTCTGCGTACGTTTCTACCTCCGGGATACAATAAAGGATAAAAAAATCCATTTCCCCTGCCATATTCAAGAAACTTATGCACAAGGCAAGTATGGAATACCAAGTGACAGACTCAACAAGTAAATCCAAAGGTAAAACTTGGGAACATATACATTACCATTGGGAGCTAAATTATGAATAAACCAACACATGAAATTATAACACGATAGTAGAAACAGATAAAATGAAATATAAGACACGTGTTCAGGCGACAATTTGTAAGTTTAAATAAAGAAAATCAACACTGTAACACTGGAATTTGCTTAATTTTTCAGCTCTTACAGGAGCTCCACGACAGAATAGAAGGAGTGAGCCATGACGAAACTCTTCAGTTTAGACTTAAAAGTGTTTGGGCTACTGCTAAGATTTTTGAGTTCTAGTGGTAGCTTATTAAAAATGGATACAGCAGAATAGTGCACTCTTTTCTGCTCAAGAGTCAAGGAAGTGCATTTCACATGCAGATTTGATTTCTGCCTAGTATTAACTGAGTGAAAGCTGCTAACTCTTGGGAATAAGCTAATATTGCTAACAACAAAAGACATTAAAGAAAATATATACTGTGAGGGCAATGTCAGAATTCCCAGACTATTGAATAGGGGTCGACAAGAGGTTCTCGAACTTACACCACATATAGCTCGAAGAGCCCGTTTTTGAGCCAAAAATACCCTTTCTGAATCAGAATAATTACCCCAAAAAATAATACCATATGACATAAGCGTATGAAAATATGCGAAGTAGACTACTTTTCGTGTTGAACTGTCACTTATTTGAGATACTGTTCTAATGGTAAATAAAGCAACATTTAGTTTCTGAACAAGATCCTGCACATGGGCTTTCCACAACAACTTACTATCTATCCAAATGCCTAGGAACTTGAACTGTTTCGTCTCGCTTATAATATGCCCATTCTGTCTGATCAAAATATCGGTTCTTGTTGAATTGTGAGTTATAAACTGTAAAAACTGAGTCTTACTGTGATTTAGCATCAAATTATTTTCCACAAGCCACGAACTTATTTCATGAACTACATTATTTGTTACTGTTTCAATATTACACACAAGATCCTTCACTACCAAGCTGGTGTCATCAGCAAACAGAAATATTTTTGAATCACCTGTAATACTAGAAGGCATATCATTTATATAAATAAGAAACAGCAGTGGCCCCAGCACCGACCCTTGGGGAACGCCCCACTTAACAATGCCCCATTGGAACTGAACATCACTAACACTCTCAATATTTCGGAGAATTACCTTCTGCTTTCTGTTCTTAAAGTAAGAGGCGAACCAAGTGTAAGCTACTCCTCTTACTCCATAATGGTCCAATTTCTGCAGTAATATTTTGTGTTCAACACAGTCAAAAGCCTTCGTGAAATCAAAGAAAACACCTAGCGTTCGCAACCTTTTATTTAATCCGTCCAAAACCTCACAGAGAAAAGAGAATATAGCATTTTCAGTTGTTAAACCATTTCTAAAACCAAACTGAACATTTGACAGCAAATTATGTGAATTTAAATGCTCCAGTAACCTTGTATATACAACCTTCTCGATAACTTTAGCAAACACCGTGTAACCTCCCCCTCACTTATCGACCTTAATGACAGTGAAAAATTAAACCGCGTGTACCTAATGACACTTTGGGAAAAGCAATCGTCTTTGAAGTTAATCTGTCGGTAAAGAGGGAGGAAGGGTTACATCTAAATGAAAGGAAAAATGCAAATGAAACTGGTGGAAATTAATTTTGAAAAGGGGTAGAGTTAATAAAGAAAGTAAATGTGCGGCCATTACGTTAACAATTAACTAGCGGTAATTAGATATTTGAGATTTGGGGAAATTACGGTCGCCAGTCCTAAGGACAATTACTATAGTAACTGAAAAAGAAAGGTTATTACACATATAATTAGCACTAGAAGTGTGGCAACTGAAGGTTGACACGGGTAGTGTGAAAACTGAAAGTTCGTCAGAAGTAATAAATTTCGCTACACTCTGACTTAATTTAGCAAAAGAATTAATAAAACCGGAAAATCGAAAGTTAATTTAGTGACTAAAGTTAACAGTGAGCTTTCTTTCTGAAGCACATCGAAATTCAGTAAAATACGGTTAGTCTTGGGCTACCTCAACGATCATTTCAAAAGCTACTTGAATCTACGCAGTTTCGAAATAAGAGATTTAACTTTGAACTTGAATTAAATGATTCTGAGCAATTAACAATAGTAAAATTTAGTACGTACCAAGCTGAGCTGCAGTCACAGGTAAGCTAAAATACGGTAACAAAACTCGCACTCTTAATTTGTGTATGTGTAATCTAAATATTGTAGCCAGCTATGAATACCTTAACTGAACTTTGAAATTAAAGCAGTGAAATCGAATGATGATGGCGTTTGAATTTCAACGACACTCGGGTTCATTCCGGAAAAGGAAGGGACCCTGCTTGGTAATGCAATTGGGGCAATGAGCAACAAAGGTTCATGCTACGTTGCTGTAATTTTGTGATTTGAACGGTTTTAAAAGCTGAGGTCTCCCACACAGTTCTAAAACTTTACGTGCTTCCAGTCTTCCTGGTTGATTGAAGGTTTGAAGCCGTCGATCGAGGAGGTGCCGACAGTCACTCATTGTCGGCCGTCGCTGTTGCAGAAGCTGGATGTTGGCGCGCCTCCTTCTCGACACGGTCACCAGGCGAAACGGGCTGTTGATGTGCGCCAGCTAATGCTTCCCGTCCGCGACACCGTGTCAGAAACTATCATAGCAAGTCGAGCGCAATTACATGCTGCCAAACCCCGAAAGCGCGGCAACTCGCGGGAGCGTCACACAACACACCTGCTCCACTCGCTACTGCAGCCAGACTCTCTCTGCCCGCGCTCCACGCGGCAGATTTCACACTACCAAAGATCCTAAACACTTTTGTTCTCCACACGACCTATCGATGTAATCGTTCGATAGCATAGTTTTCCCTAGGCCAGACCCAGCGTAAAAATACAAATAATACTGTAAGTAGGCTGTTTATGTTTTCTCTATGTAAGTAGGCTGTTTATGTTTTCTTATTGGCAACATTACGTAGCGCTCAATATGAAAATCACTGGCTGTGCTGTGTGCAGTCTGTGGCTGCTTTGCATTGTTGTAATACTCGCCATTGTAGTGTTAGGCAGCTGGCTGTGAACAGCACGTAGCGTTGCGCAGTTGGAGGTGAGCCGCCAGCAGTGGGGGATGTGGGGAGAGAGATGGCGGAGTTTTGTAATTTGTCATGAACTGCTATATTTATATATTATGATATCAAGGTAAATACATTGTTTGTTCTCTATTAATATCTTTCATTTGCTAACTATCCCTATCAGTAGTTAGTGCCTTCCATAGTTTGAATCTTTTATTTAGCTGGCAGTAGTGGCGCTCGCTGTATTGCAGTAGCTTGAGCAGCGAAGATTTTTGTGAGGTAAGTGATTTGTGAAAGGTATAGTTTAATGTTAGTCAGGGCCATTCTTTTGTAGGGAATTTTGAAAGTCAGATTGCGTTGCGCTATCAAAATATTGTGTGTCAGTTTAAGCACAGTCATGTATAATTGTTGAAAGGGGACGTTTCATATGTCGACCCTTAGCCTAGGATACCTCACTGGAATCTTCTGATTTTTCTTGTAGTTTGTGTAATTAGCGCAGATTTTGTTTATTGCTAGCGCGTAACTGTAGAGAGAATCTCCTTTGTAGTTGCAGTCTTTCATTGTTGTACAGTAAAACAGTTGTGGCATGCATGTAGATTTGCAGCAAGTATTTCGCAGCTGCAATTAACTAGATATTACGCTCCTGGAAATTGAAATAAGAACACCGTGAATTCATTGTCCCAGGAAGGAGAAACTTTATTGACACATTCCTGGGGTCAGATGCATCACATGATCACACTGACAGAACCACAGGCACATAGACACAGGCAACAGAGCATGCACAATGTCGGCACTAGTACAGTGTATATGCACCTTTCGCAGCAATGCAGGCTGCTATTCTCCCATGGAGACGATCGTAGAGATGCTGGATGTAGTCCTGTGGAACGGCTTGCCATGCCATTTCCACCTGGCGCCTCAGTTGGATCAGCGTTCGTGCTGGACGTGCAGACCGCGTGAGACGACGCTTCATCCAATCCCAAACATGCTCAATGGGGGACAGATCCGGAGATCTTGCTGGCCAGGGTAGTTGACTTACACCTTCTAGAGCACGTTGGGTGGCACGGGATACATGCGGACGTGCATTGTCCTGTTGGAACAGCAAGTTCCCTTGCCGGTCTAGGAATGGTAGAACGATGGGTTCGATGACGGTTTGGATGTACCGTGCACTATTCAGTGTCCCCTCGACGATCACCAGTGGTGTACGGCCAGTGTAGGAGATCGCTCCCCACACCATGATGCCGGGTGTTGGCCCTGTGTGCCTCGGTCGTATGCAGTCCTGATTGTGGCGCTCACCTGCACGGCGCCAAACACGCATACGACCATCATTGGCACCAAGGCAGAAGCGACTCTCATCGCTGAAGACGACACGTCTCCATTCGTCCCTCCATTCACGCCTGTCGCGACACCACTGGAGGCGGGCTGCACGATGTTGGGGCGTGAGCGGAAGACGGCCTAACGGTGTGCGGGACCGTAGCCCAGCTTCATGGAGACGGTTGCGAATGGTCCTCGCCGATACCCCAGAAGCAACAGTGTCCCTAATTTGCTGGGAAGTGGCGGTGCGGTCCCCTACGGCACTGCGTAGGATCCTACGGTCTTGGAGTGCATCCGTGCGTCGCTGCGGTCCGGTCCCAGGTCGACGGGCACGTGCACCTTCCGCCGACCACTGGCGACAACATCGATGTACTGTGGAGACATCACGCCCCACTTGTTGCGCAATTCGGCGGTACGTCCACCCTGCCTCCCGCATGCCCACTATACGCCCTCGCTCAAAGTCCGTCAACTGCACGTACGGTTCACGTCCACGCTGTCGCGGCATGCTACCAGTGTTAAAGACTGCGATGGAGCTCCGTATGCCACGGCAAACTGGCTGACACTGACGGCGGCGGTGCACAAATGCTGCGCAGCTAGCGCCATTCGACGGCCAACACCGCGGTTCCTGGTGTGTCCGCTGTGCCGTGCGTGTGATCATTGCTTGTACAGCCCTCTCGCAGTGTCCGGAGCAAGTATGGTGGGTCTGACACACCGGTGTCAATGTGTTCTTTTTTCCATTTCCAGGAGTGTATTTTCAGTGCTATGTTAATGTGTTCTCCTATTTTTGCACTTCAAATTGTGCTTTTCTGTGTTATCGTGTGAAATATTGTGACAATTATGGCGTGTGAAAAACGTAACACTAGGCTCCAAACTAAACTGAGAAATAATAGTGACGACGAGCGTAGCTTATCAGCGCCGCCGAGCAATGAATTTACTAATGTTCAAAGTAGTAATTTGGTAACTGTGCACAGGGAAATGGAGCGGGCGTCAAACAATGGCGTGGACAGTGAAACAATTAGTGAAGAGGGAAGCATTATCGATCGATCGGTCGGCAATAGCTCGCCTCAGGAAGCCGAAATGACACGACACGATCTCGCAAATACTGTAGATTCAGGTTTTGGATCCTCAGCGTTTTCTCAAATAAGTCAAGACACATTTTCTGCTGGTCAAAATGTGAATGTTTCCGGTGCAAATTCACTGCCGAAAAGCACTGAGGAACATGTTTCAGACACCAATGCATTGTTATTACAATTAATACAACAAATGGGACAAACACAGCAATAGCTTCAAAAGTTAGACACAATGGAACAAAATGTTAAAAAGTTAGACTCATTGGAACAAACTCTTGAACAAACACGTGAAGATTTAACTACTGAGTTACATAACATTGAATCGAAATGTCAAAAAGTCTGTAATGACGTAAAAACACAAATTTGTGAGCATTTTCAACCTATTTTTTCGCGGCATGAAAATGCATTACAGAATCACGAAGCAGCCATAAAAAAACTGCAAACTATTGTTCATGAAAATCATGAGACCTTGCAAGCAAAATTTGACTCAGTTGCATCCATCGATTCGGTTACGCAACTTGCAAAACCTCAGGAAAACTTAAAGGACACAGTAGATACTCTGAAACTTGGTTCAGAAAAACACACTGAGGAAATAACTACACTATCGGAGAAAGTAGCCGAACTTTCGGATCAGTTCACTAATTTATCTACAAAGGTAGATGATGATCTGAATGACACAACAGCTGTAGCCTTCACGGACACTGAAGAGTATGAACAAATTAGAAAATTCAAACAAAATCAAAATCAAATCAATACACAGTACAAAAGAGGAATCCGGGAAGTGCAAGATCAGTTGGCACAAGTAGTACAAGAATTACGTGTTTCAGAGGACACTCGCGCCCCAATACGGGAAGAGGGACATAGAAATACGGAACAGACACAAAATAACAACACAGGGCACTTCGGAAATTGTGAAAGAAGTTGGCAAGGTACGCCGAATTTTGAGATGGAACCGCCGAAACGACGTAACAATGACCGACATGCGACTTGCCGACATGATGATTTTGACTATAAGCTGTTCATTACTACACGTAAATTCAAAACATTTAAGAATTCTGGCAACGACATTCATCCACAAGCATGGCTCCATCAATTCTCTCATTGTTTTCCTCCCAACTGGTCGTTAGAACACAGATTATAATTTATGTGTGGCTACTTGGAGAATGAACCAGCTGTAAGTATGCGATCGGTCATTCACGATTGCCACAGTGAAGGAGAATTTTACCATGCCTTCCTCTCAGCATATTGGTCTCAAGCCACACAAGACCGAGTAAAACATGGCATCATAATGATGAAACATTTCGAACAATCTGAATTTTCCAGTCTTGTCAAATATTTTGACCGAGCGAGGTGGTGCAGTGGTTAGCACACTGGACTCGCATTCGGGAGGACGACGGTTCAATCCCGCGTCCGGCCATCCCGATTTAGGTTTTCCGTGATTTCCCTAAATCGCTCCAGGCAAATGCCGGGATGGTTCCTTTGAAAGGGCACGGCGGACTTCCTTCCCCGTCCTTCCCTAATCCGATGAGACCGATGACCTCGCTGTTTGGTCTCTTCCCCCAAACAACCCAACCCTCAAATATTTTGAAGACATGTTGCATAAGAATCAATATCTTTCAAACCCATACAGCCCTTCAGAACTCATCCGCATTTGCTTAATGAAATTGCCTGAATATTTACGACATATTATTTTTAGCAGGATGTTGCAAAGACGACATTGAAGCTTTTCAGGGGCTGTTACAAGAATTAGAAATCGACACAGACAGTCGCGGGATGCAAAAACAGGAAAACAATCACTACAGGTCACATCCGTCACAATTTCGTGACGACAGAAGCAATAACTGGACACGACAAGCCTATTCTTACAACGCAAATCGTGACCAAAACAGACACCACCCATATGACAACCACTGGCAGAGTAAAAACAGGAAAACAATCACTACAGGTCACATCCGTCACAATTTCGTGACGACAGAAGCAATAACTGGACACGACAAGCCTATTCTTACAACGCAAATCGTGACCAAAACAGACACCACCCATATGACAACCACTGGCAGAGTAATAATAGTTACAGAGAAAGATCGCATTTCCGTAGTAAAGAATATGACACAGATTACCTTAGAAACAGACAATATGGGAACCAAAACAATTATTATCAAGGGAGACAGAATAACTTTAGACGCAACGGTCCAGCGCGCAGTTACGACTCAGGGCGAAATTCTCCACCACATGACCGACAAACAAGAAACTATGTAAACTACCGACAAAACGACAGACGTGAATTTCATCAGAACTGGCGTGATTCTAACAGAGCTGGGCCCTCTCGGCAAGGCGAATTTGTAGAAGTTAGGTCTCCTAATCCCAATAACAACGCGCGCCAACAAAGAGACAGACAATGACTCGCGCCACAGGCACCCACGTGCGCCGGCTGGCTCAGAGAAAAATGACATAGACGCTAACCTTGTGAAAAATTCCAGTATTCTTTACCGACGTATACTGCATGATAATTGCGTTCAAGCTGAAATTCTGAATACCTTGAAGAGTAAAAGATTGTACCACATTTCACATGTAAAACCGATTATTGAAAGATAATCTGCTTTTTAACTTTGTCTTTGCCATAAAACTTTTCACTTCACATTTCTAGTATGCTTTGTCAGATTTAGAATCTGTTAAACCAAGAGAACTTATTTAAACAGAAATTACGAATGCATTGTTATAATGAACAGACGACACAGTGTTGTTAGTTGTAGATTCTTGCTTGTTAGTTGCACGATTATGTAACGACTATCAGGCTTACATACTTAGGACACATACTGGTACTGCTAATGAGCTTTTAATGCAACATTTTGGTTTACTTGAAAATACATTCTGGGTTTAAAGTACTTTCTGTGAAATACCAGAGGACACAGTGGTTAGTTTATGTGACAGCTACACGATGTTATCACGACGCTACTAATGAGTGACAATTTACAATGTTGCTTTTGCAGTGTATCTGTTTTATATCTGCACAGTTTTCTGAATTCTTCTAGGAAGAAAAACATGTTTTAGTAGTAACTTTTGTGGTATAGCAACAATGAGACAGCCTTTTTCGTGGCATAACAATACGTTACTGTACAGTACTTTCTTCATCACGCCAATAAGCATAATAACTACGATATCTATACGCAAAGCATTTCACTTTTGTTTATCATGACGTAAGTACATTGACTTCTGCAGAACTTAGCTTTCAGAGGACGATAACTGCGACACTTCCACAGAGATTATCTTACAACATGACGCACAGTTTAGCGCTCCAGTACACGTATTTGAGTGATTAATTTCGCACTTAAAACATTTATTTTTTTAAGATATTTGAAGTACAATGATACAAGGGTTTTCCGTGATATATTTCATTCCATTGCTGTAATCTGTAACACCTGAGGATATAATTACATTAATCCTCAGGGGGGTACATGCTTACTTTGTGTACCATGTGTGTGGCAACCACAAGGAACCCTAGCTAATATGGTATTTGCTTATACAACTTTACACATCGGTACCATATTTCTCTAACACACAAATTACACAGCTATCTGATCATTTAACTGAGAGATAAACATGTTTTTTACTACATCAGTGACACATGTTTACGTAATTACACCGTTGGATAACTTCACACTTACGAAATTGTATTTTGTCTGTACTGTGTGAACACTTCATATTTTTTCGGAACCATTGTGATACTATGAGAGCTTTGAATGATATATTTGGTAAGGGAGCATGATTTTAAAGTACGTTTGAGGCAGATGACACTTTTGACATGAGCAGAGAATTTTTTTAATTATTGGAGGAAGCTACGATGATTTTGAGATTTGACTGAGGTGTTATGATGTTATTTTTATGACGACGATGTGTATTATGCTGCTGAGCTATGTTTATGATTAATAGGCTGAGGCTATATGAGTTATTTGATTATGCTTCATATTTATAATGACGAAATATTGACGAGTGTCGATGGATACATATATGTGTAATAAGGTAAGGAGTAATGAATAGTGGGTAGGGACTCTTGACTTGTGAAACAGGATGTTGGAAACCAAGAATCGTACTTTAAAGAGTTATGAAATGTGTGTAAATGCGTGAATGTATCACAATTCCGGCGAAAATTTTTTTGGACACTTATATTTATAGGATTTTGTTTCTACAGATTTGCAATGCTAATTCTTGACCTGTGAAATATTTTTATGTGAGACTGTCACTGTAGCGGAAACTGCTGTCGTAAATATTTCCGTAAGAAAGTTAAGTGACCACCTGCACGTAATGCGTCGCGGGCACCCACCTGGGCGACAGCCGCCCGAAAAAAAGCCATTAGCCTTTCAGCGGCACAGGTAGAAAAAAAAAAAGGGGAGGCCATTGTCCGTGCTACTGACATTTCCTTGTTGAAAGCATACTGTGGAGCTCGTAATTTATGATATTTACTGAAATGCCTAATAAAATGACAAGAAATATTTTTACATCTGCACACCTGATTATAACAAGCGTCTTTCTATGAGAGTTGAGAGAATTTCTACTAACTTATGAAATGTCACATGACTACTGAATGATATTTTTATGCTTTGCTTTTCATAGTTGCTTATTTCATTTGATATCTGGTTTCCAGCTGTGTTGCAGCATTGCTTTTATAAAATGAAATGCATTTGCTAATGTGAACACTTTCTGTCAACAGATCTATTAAATAATTATTTTATGATCCACATTCTTTAAAAAAGGAGCACTTGGAAAGGAAAGAACAATAAGAAGGAACTAGTAACAGTAACACATAATTTTCTTTTCAAGTACATGGTAATATTTCTTTTTACAATCAGTTGTTGTGGTGCACCACTTTAATTACATAGATATTAAGATGTGAATATACATTTCCCTTATCTACATTGTTGTTTTTACTGTAATATTTTTTCTGCTTGAGCTATGTCATGTTTAGGTATACGTTACTGCTGTTTGCCAGGTGTAGTGTTACTGAATTTGACTTTGTGTTACTCTGCTAAGCCAATTTTACTACTCATTTATTTTTCTTGTTGCTGCACATTGGCTCATATTAGTTGTAATGTAGCATTGCTTGGTAATTTAGATTTACTGTAGCTTGCTTTGCAAATTTCCATTTTTTTGTCATTGCTGTTTGTGTTACTTGTTTTGTGCTGCTGCATTGCCTTGTTCCTTAGTTTAGCATCTGAGCTCAGTAGATTTAAGTTAGCTTAAGAGGGGGTAGCCTCTAAGAGAATGAGTTTCGATGAATGGGAAGAAATGCATAGAGAAGTTATACGAAAAAAAGTACAGAAAACAGGTTTAGGTAGGATTTTCTTGGAAATAAATGTTGAGGTAAGAAATGTGTGAACATATAAATACAGAAAGCATGCTTAGATAGAATTTCTTTTGGTGGAAACAAAGGATGAAATAAGAGGAAATATATATGAAGTTTTGGGTTGGACTGCAGTACCACATGTTACACTGAAAACGAACCCTGTCCTTTCCTATTGGTGTTATCCCACTATGTGTTTGTGTACCCTTGTGTATTTGTTTTCTTCCTGTCTCTGTGTAATTCCATAGAATTTTTTTCTTCTTTTAATATTAAGCTACATTCACTATGATGAGGAATACTGTTATCCTCGAATATAATTGGCATTAATAATATGTTATTTACTTTGTAAAGATGTTAGATATTATTAATTCTGTTCTGTTTAATGCTCATGTGTGAAGTTGATGTTTCGAAAGTTACTCTGATCTTTTATGTATGTACTCATGTCATAATTCCTGTAACACTGATGTATATGTTATTTCGATTCTTTTGTAAAGCCCATATTACTACAAATGTTATCTGTACTATTATGTTCTTTAATGATGTATTTGTACCTTTGTAACTGTATTCTTATGTTATTAAATTGTAATTGTCACCAGTTCATGATATTATTAACTTGTTAGTTACATTTCACTGCACACATTTCTGTTGGTCATAGTATATGGACAATATGTGAGAAGTAGGGACTGTTAGTGTTTGCACGTGTGTTAATAACTCAGCAAGGGACTGGATAACAGCATTGCTGGTTCTAAGGACAATTTCAAAAACTTTGTGAGTGCACAAGTGGTGGTTTATGGACTTGCTATATTATCCGCAAGACTCTTCAATGGTGATTGTGCACCTGCACAGTCACAACAGATGGCTGTTGGCTATCTCTACAAGGACTACAGTGGGTCTACATCTTTGATGATCCATCAATACCATTATTTCCACAAGGACTGCAGTGGGTCTGCACCTCTGGTGGCCCACCAATACCGTAATCTCTACCAGGACTACAGTGGGTCTGCTCTGTGATGACCTACCTACCAATATTCTTCAAAACTTCGAATGACTTGCTGTGGGTTTGCTCCATTGTGGGCCATTACCTGTCAGCATGTCAAGAGTCAGCACTGTCTTTCCGTTGGAAGGACAACACTACTTCTTCAAGACGGCATGGAAATCCACTACTTCCGTGTGCATTGTCTTTTACTGCTCAGACTTTGAGAAAAGAAACGGCAGTTTCACTGTGATGAATGATCAGGACTGTCTTTATAGACTGTGAGAAAATTGGAGCTTTTGACCAACATAGTATCAATAAGTGTGTGCATTTCATTTCTTTGTTATTGTAATTATGAAAAATTTTTTCAAATCTGTATTGGGCACTGCCCAAACCAATTTGTAAAATTTTTTGTGGGGAGCATGGGGGCTATGTAAGTAGGCTGTTTATGTTTTCTCTATGTAAGTAGGCTGTTTATGTTTTCTTATTGGCAACATTACGTAGCGCTCAATATGAAAATCACTGGCTGTGCTGTTTGCAGTCTGTGGCTGCTTTGCATTGTTGTAATACTCTCCATTGTAGTGTTAGGCAGCTGGCTGTGAACAGCACGTAGCGTTGTGCAGTTGGAGGTGAGTCGCCAGCAGTGGTGGATATGGGGAGAGAGATGGCGGAGTTTTGTAATTTGTCATGAACTGCTATATTTATATATGATGATATCAAGGTAAATACATTGTTTGTTCTCTATTAATATCTTTCATTTGCTAACTATCCCTATCAGTAGTTAGTGCCTTCCATAGTTTGAATCTTTTATTTAGCTGGCAGTAGTGGCGCTCGCTGTATTGCAGTAGCTTGAGCAGCGAAGATTTTTGTGAGGTAAGTGATTTGTGAAAGGTATAGTTTAATGTTAGTCAGGGCCATTCTTTTGTAGGGAATTTTGAAAGTCAGATTGCGTTGCGCTAACAAAATATTGTGTGTCAGTTTAAGCACAGTCATGTATAATTGTTGAAAGGGGACGTTTCAATATTTACAAAGCAAAACAATTATACATCGACATAAATGCATAAACATATACAAATAGTAAAACAATTACAATATACAAAGACACAGAAATGTTATATCTTCAGGTAACAAAATAAGGAAAAAAAATTATAGTGCAGCAGATGGAAATAGGAGGATATGCATTTCCGGCCTTACAGCCGATGGCATAGAAATAGGTCTAAAATTGTCAACATTCTCCCTTTTTATAAAGTGGCTTCACTACCGAGTGCTTTAATCGGTCAGGAAACTGACCACTCCTAACGGAAAAGTTACAGATATGGCTAAGTACTGGGCTAACATACATAGAAAAATACTTCAATATTCTGATTGATACCCTGTCATATCCATGAGAGTTCTTGGTCATTAGTGATTTAATTATTAACTCAATCTCCCTCTTGTCAGTATCATGGAGGAGCATTTCAGATAACAGTCTCGGAACACTTTTTTCTACAAGAGCTATGATTCCCTGTTGGGACTAGGTTTCTATTTAGTTCATCCGCTACATTCAGAAAGTGATTATTAAATACTGTACATATATGCGACTTAGTAACACGGACATTCCCACTACGCACTGATTTTATATCCTCGACCTGTCTCTGCAGACCAGCCACTTCCTTTACGACTGACCATATGGTTTTAATTATATTCTGAGACTTAGCTATTCTATCTGCATACTACATACTTTTTGCCTTCCTAATAACTTTTTTAAGCACCTTACAATACTGTTTGTAATGGGCTGCTGCATTTAGATTTTGATGTTTCTAACGTTTTGACATAATTGCCACTTTGTTCTACAAGATATTCTTATCCCTCTAGTCAGCCACCCAGGCTGCCTGTTTGTGCTAGTACCCTGTTTTGAACGTTCTAACGGAAAGCAACTTTCAAAGAGCATGAGAAAAGTCTTGAGGAAAGCATTATATTTATCGTCTACCGTATCAGCACTTATAAACAGCTTGCCACTCTTGTTCCTTGGTAAGGTTTACAAAGGTCTCTACAGCAACTGGATCAGCTTTCCTAAAAAGTTGATAACTATATTTAACATGTGATGCAGCACAAAAATCTTTTAGAGTTAAAACTTGTGCATCATGATCTGAAAGGTCATTCACCTTTTTGCTAACAGAATGCGCTTCTAGCAATGAGGAATGAACAAAAATGTTGTCTATGGTTGTTCTACTGTTCCCTTGCACTCTCGTTGGAAAGAATACGGTTTGCATAAGAGTATATGAATTAAGGAGGTCTACCAGCATCCTTTTCCTTGCACAACCACTTATACAATTAATATTGAAGTCACCACATATAACTAACATTTTGTATTTACTATAAAGTGAACCAAGAACCTCCTCTAGCTTTAACAAAAATGTTGTGAAATTGGAGTCTGCAGATCTATAAATAACAACAGTTAGAAGTTTAACTCCACTAAATTTAACCACACCTGCACAACATTCAAACACCTTTTCAGTGCAGTACTTTGAAACATCAATTGACTCAAATGGGATACCGTTTTTCACATACATAGCTACTCCCCCACACCGCAAAGAGCTCCTAGAAAAGCTGCCAGCCAACCTGTAATCTAAAAAAGGTGCAACTCTAACACCCACTACTACAGGAATTTTTCTATGAGTGATCCCACCACCCCCACCTATGCTGTCACCTATAAGCTTTGCCAACTTCCCCTTCCCATACCTGTTGATGTGCAGGCCATGTCTAGTGAAACCCATCCTGCTGATAGACTCCACTGACACCACTGAAACGTGACTCACGTCTTCTGTCATCAGCGCACCCCCAAGTCTCATGTTATTACGCCTGACGGCTCTATTAAGATGAGGCCGATCGTGACGCTGAAACAGTTCCACGAAATGCACATTCGTGTTGCCAGTCTGAGTGGCTGTCTTTTCCAGGTCACCATCTATGTCATACTCCCCATCCCTATCAATACTATTACCAGCCCCACCCACAATTATGACCGTGACCATGACCCTGGAGACTTCTTCTTAATTTGGTCCCACGGAACAATAAATAAATAAATAACGAAGGAAACAGTAGTGAATTTTCGACTAACAAAGGGGCATGACTTCGTAGCCGAACGTCTTAACTGAGTAGGATAACTTCCAACAGATGAGAGACCTATTTGCAAAACCGCTGTTAATGGTTTCAGGTTATATGATGATATGCTCGGACTCGAATTAGAAGCACGGGAGGATGCCAAATCTCAAAATTATACTGGGAATCCAGAAATTATAAGTTTTAACTGCTTTTAATCTTCGCTTCATTATTATTTTTACTTGTGTAAATTGTTACTAACACCTGAAAAGTGTACTGGTATGCCAAGAACTATACGCTACTTTTCCTGTAACTTGCGTATTATTATTATTTGCTATTACTATTATTATTATTATCATCAGCAGTAATTACACTGTGTGATCAAAAGTATCGGAGACCCCCCAAAACATACGTTTTTCATGTTAGGTGCATTGTGCTGCCACCCACTGCCAGGTACACATCAGCGACCTCAGTAATCATTAGACAACGTCAGAGAGCAGAATGGGGCACTCCGTGGAACTCACGGACTTCGAACGTGGTCAGGTGATTTGGTGTCAACTGTATCATACGTCTGTACGCGAGATTTTCACACTCCTGAACATCTCTAGGTCCACTGTTTCCGATGTGATAGTGAAGTGGAAACGTGAAGGGACACTTAAAGCACAAAAACGTACAGGCCGACCTCGTCTGTTTACTGACAGAGACCTCCGACAGTTCAAGAGGGTCATAATGTGTAACAGGCAGACATCTATCCAGACCATCACACAGGAATTCCAAACTGCATCAGGATCCTCTGTAATTACTATGACACTTAGACGGGAGGTGAGAAAACTTGGATTTCATGGTGGAGCGGCTGTTCATAAGCCACACATCACGCCATTAAATGCCAAACAACGCCACGCTTGGTGTAAGGGGCGTAGACATTGGACGATTGAACAGCGGCAAAACGTTGTGTGGAGTGACGAATCATGGTACACAGTGTGGCGATCCAATGGCGAGTATGGTGAATGCCTGGTGAACGTCATCTGCCAGCGTGTGTAGTGCCAACAGTAAAATTCGGAGGCGGGGGTGTTATGGTGTGGTGGTGTTTTTCACCCCTTATTGGTTTGCGTGGCACTATCACAGCACAGGACTACATTGTTTTGTAGCACCTTCCTTCTTCGTACCAAGCCTCACCGACGAACATCAGTACCTCAGTGTAGCACTCCGTGAAGAACGGGCTGCCATTTCCCAAGAAACCATCCAGCACCTGACAGAAAGTATGCCCACGTGACTGATAGTATGCCCACCTGACTGAAAGTATGCCTGCGAGAGTGGAAGCTAGCGTCAAGGCTAATGGTGGGCCAACACCATATTGAATTCCAGTATTGCCGATGTGGGCGCCACGAACTTGTTAGCCATTTTCAGCCAGGAGCCTGGATACATTTGATCACACAGTGTATGGCCGCGCTGGCCGCGGGTGTAGCCCGGCGGTCTGGGGCGCCTTGTCAAGGTCCCGGGGCCTCTCTTCCTCCCCCCCCCCCCCACCCCCCCCCCACCCCGTCGGATGTTCGAGTCCTCCCGCGGGCATGTGTATGTGTGTAAGTTAGGTTAAGTTAGATTAAGTAGTAGCCGGCTTAGGGACCGATGAACTCAGCCTTTCGGTCCCATAAGACCTTACCACAAATTTCCAAAATTTCACATACTGACTGAATTCATAATATATAGTGATATTTTAAATGTATTATCCCTCTCGTGAGCGAATTAATTTATGTTTAGCATATTACTGTAAAAATTTGTTTCCTGATTTTGGGACGGATTCTCACTTAGGCCGTGCTTCTGAATTTCGAATGTTCTTTATTGCTTTATAATTACCTTAATGAACACACATGTACCTCCTGGCTCGAGGAGGAGTAAATGGTGCCCTAAATTTATTCCTCTTAGAGTTCAGTGGGACATATACGTCCCAGTTACAATGAATGTTTTACTGTGGATTGTAATCTGTAAGAATCGGAGAAAACAGGTACCACTACTATGCCAAACAAATTTATTTATTCGTAACGTAAGATTTTTTTGAAATTTTTCAAATCATGACCGTATACATAGTGCTACTTTGAATTAGCTACATATGAAATTAATAAATACCTATTATTTCCGTGTGCTGCCCGGTCTGCATCGCCTCCTTGTTCGAAAACTTTCTCCAGCTGTGTACAAGCGAAGGTCATTATCCAATCAAAAGGATGTGTTTTAGCAGTAAAATGACAAGATAATAAGCCAATTACAGTTCAGTCAATCGCTCGTCCTCCGGATATAAAATCCGTCACAAGAAAACAATGGAGATGGTACAGCCTAAGCTATATCCTGCCCTGCAACCACAGCTGAACACACAGCTATAATGGGAGGTGTTAACCGGTTCCATCAGCCGAGAGAAAGATATACTTTTGGAAACAGGTCACCCAAGTGGTGGCTTCGTCTTTATTTTCATTTGGAAGTTTCAATAGAAAAAAACAGTTTCATTAAGAGGATCTGTAACAGTGGGGGAAAATGTGGCCATCTTTCTTCTCGCCTTCTTCTTAAAATGCAGCTTTCAACTAGGAGAAATATAAAGAAAAAAAATCAAACCGAAACTATGTGGAGTTTACAATTTCATATTAAATTAAGTGAATTAAAATAATATTACAGTGCAGAATAAATATATTTGACAGGTGCATAAGATCGTAACGTCTTTGGTCTGCATGTTGGTATTCTGGTAGCTATGACTTTATTTTTCGATTGTCATTTTTTATTTGCAATTGACTGCTGCTATTTGAGTTTACATATCGTCATTTTGTCATTTGATGATAGTGAGTGGAGCTGTGGAAGTTAGAAAATGGAGTACCAAGTGGAGAAATCGGAACATTTCTGACATATATTTCTGTTTGAGTTAAATAGTGGGGTGACAGCAGCAGAGGCAGCTAGAAACGTTTGCGCCGCATGTGTGGATAATGCCATTGGACAGAGCATGGCAATAAAATGGTTTTCTCTCTTTTAAGGAGGATCATTTCGGCATTAGCGGCTCTCTAGGTTCAGGAAGACCTCCGGGGTTTGCTGAAAATCGTTTAGACACATAAATCACCAGTGCTCCCCGGTTGTGTATTCGGTAACTGGGAAGTGCGATAAATACGAACATTCCACCATCGTGCGAATTTACGTGCAATGGGGAAGGTTCAAGAATTGGGTGTAAGGGTACCGCGTGGTCTGAGTCAAAATCACAAAGAATCAAGGGATGGCCTTGTGTGCTTTTCGGCACGCTCATTATATATTGTCGTGTGAACAACACCGATGATTCCTATACTGTATTGTTACTTGTGATGATAAATGGTGTCTTTATGCTAACACAAGAAAAAGAACCGAATGGTTGAGCCTAAAGAAACGAGCAATTCGCCGTACAAGGACCTGCGTGCAGCCGGCCAGGGTGGCCGAGCGCTTCTAGGCGCTACAGTCTGGAACCGCGCGACCGCTACGGTCGCAGGTTCGAATCCTGCCTCGGGCATGGATGTGTGTGATGTCCTTAAGTTAGTTAGGTTTAAGTAGTTCTAAGTTCTAGGGGACTGATGACCTCAGATGTTAAGTCCCATAGTTCTCACAGCCATTTGAACCATTTGAACCTGCGGCGTGCACCCACAAAAAAAATGCTATGCATCTGGTGGAGCAGCGACAGTTTGGTGAGCCACAAACTACTTCTCAAGAGCGTAATGATCAATGCTGACACTTATGGTCAACCACTGCGATGTCTTGCAGGCGCAGTTCAAGTACACCGACCAGGAAGACTGCTACACCACGATAATGCTCGCCTGCATTCTGTTACACTCTAAAACGCTGTACAGAGTTTGGGTTGGGAAACCATTCCACACCCACCTCATTCACCTGATCTTGTGCTCTCACATTTTCACCTT
Organism: Schistocerca americana; assembly: GCF_021461395.2. Classification (NCBI taxonomy): domain Eukaryota; kingdom Metazoa; phylum Arthropoda; class Insecta; order Orthoptera; family Acrididae; genus Schistocerca; species Schistocerca americana. Next base: position 617,600,722 of record NC_060125.1, read on the forward strand.
TACCGCTCTCTATCGAGCAGTCTCCAAGGAACTCCCAATCGGGATGAAAAGGCGTCCCGAACATGACGAGTTCTTAGCTTCAAAAGTACCCTATTTCTACAGTCGTGGAATCGAAAAGTTACCCAAACGTTGGCAGACTGTTGCAAACAGTGAATGAGAATATATTATTGCTGATTAAAGTGTATGTTATGTGTATCTGTTCTGTACATTAAACCTAACGAAAACCGACCTATAATAAGTTTAAATTTAGACACAAATACGAGGGTCACTCCAAACGTAATGCACACTATTTTTGTAAAAATATAGTTTTCATTCTGCATGTGTGAAAGTTGTACAGTGTGTAGATACATCCTTCCCGCTTGTTTTCAAACTTATTTCAACCTATTCCCGTGAGTGGCGCCGTCACAGCATGTCTTCAAGATGGCTGCTAGACTCTACGTTCGTCAGAAGCAAAGTGCTGTCATAGAATTTCTGTGCTGTGAAAACGAGACAGCGGGAAACATCCACAAGAGGTTTTTTTAGGTGTATGGAGATGCTGCTGTCGATCGCAGTACAGTTAGTCAGTGGGCAAGCAGGTTAGGTGATGAAAGCGGGCACGACAATATTGAGGATTGTCCTCGCAGCGGCAGGCCTCGTACTGCACACACTCCAGACAGTGTGCAGAGAGTTAACGAATTGGTGACTGCTGACAGACGCATCACAGTGAACGAATTGTCACGCTACGTTGGGATACGGGAAGGAAGTGTTCGCAGAATACTGAACGTGTTGGCGTTAAAAATGGTTTGTGCCAGGTGGGCTCCCAGGATGTTGACAGTGGCTCACAAAGAAACAAGAAAAACGGTATGCAGCCAACTTTTGGAACAGTACGAGAATGGTGGAGATGAATTTCTTAGAAGAATTGTGACAGATGATGAAACATAGCTCCATCATTTTTCACCAGAAACGAAGAAGCAATCAATGGAGTGGCAACAAGCAAATTCACCCTAGAAAAAAAAAAAAATTCAAAACCACACCTTCTGCTGGAAAAGTTATGGCTACGGTGGTTTTCGATTCCGAAGAACTCTTGCTTGCAGACATCATGCCAAGTGGAACCACCATAAATTCTGATGCATATGTGACGACACTGAAGAAACTTTAACTTCGACTCAGTCGTGTTCGACCACATCGGCAAAAGCAGGATGTTTTGTTCTTGCACGACAATGCACGGCCACATGTCAGTCAAAAAACCATGGAAGTGATCACAAGATTCGGATGGACAACACTGAAACATTCGTCTTACAGTCCTGACCTGGCGCCATGTGACTATCATCTCTCTGGGAAACTGAAAGATTCTCCTAGTGGAACAAGGTTTGATGATGATGACTCCCTTGTGCACGCTGCCAAACAGTGGCTCGAACAGGTTGGTCCAGAATTTTACCGTGCGGGTATACAGGCGCTGGTTCCATGATGGCGTAAGGCACCTGAGACGGATGGAAATTATGTGGAGAAATGAAAATATTGTTCCTAAAGGATGTATCTAGACATTGTAAAACTTTCAAACATATAGAATAAAAGATGAATTATTTAAAAAAGGGTGTGCATTTCTTTTGAAGTGACCCTACTATGTAGTAAAAAAACTTTCTACATGCAATGGTCATGTAGAAAAACCATTAGGCGGATGCAAAAATGTTTTATCCATAAGTATTTTCACATATCTTTATATTTCTACAAAACAGTGGGAAAAAGACAGTAAAACTTTAACTGAGGTTATCTATTGTAGACAGGAATAAAATTACATAAAACTGCCCAAACAGAAGCCACACATGCAAAGCTGAAAAAATTAAGCGATAGCTCGAGCATTAGGCAGCAGACAACGTGCCTCTTGGCTCCAGTCAGTTGATAAGTTCAACGCTAGATCGCAGCACCACACAGATGTGTGACTTCCACGGCCGTATGAACTCAGGGAAAGAAATTTGTCTGTGGGGCACGTATGTCCCGCTGGTCATGAAAGGGTTACAAATCAATTTCCGCTAGTGTTATATGTAAGAACTAAGCACCGTGAAATGTATTCGCAGTTGCAAATATGCCCCTCTTCCACTTGTATAATGGAATGGCGACAATGCATGCATGCCCCAAGAAACATTGAATCGCAGTTCTTCACAACACAGGCACTGATATTTCGTAGTTATCGGCCACGGCCAAAGTTCATGGCTTGTAGAAAATAAACTAACGCTAACTCACAGTAAGACTCAGTTTTTACAGTTTCCAACACGCAATTCAACAAAACCTGAAGTTTTAATCTCACAGAATGGGCATATGATTAGTGAAACTGAACAGTTCAAACTTCTAGGTGTTCAGACGGTAAACTGTCGTGGAAAGACCACGCTCAGGATCTTGTTCAAAGACTTAACGCTTCCGTATTTACTATTCGAACGGGATCTAAAGTGAGTGATCGTTCGACACGAAAATTAGTGTACTCTGCTTATTTTCATTCGCTTACGTCGTATGGTATTATATTTTGAGGTAACTCTTCCCATTCAAAAAAAATATTTTTGGCTCAGAAACGGACGGTTCAGGGAATAAGTGCTGGAAGCTCACGAACCTCTTTGTCGACCCCTGTTCACGAGTCTCGGTATTTTGATATATTCCTTACTGTCATTTCTTGTTAACAATATTAGTTTATTCACAAGAATAAGTAGCTTTCACTCAGTTAATACTCGGCAGAAATCAAACAAAGCACCATGAAATGTATTCGCAGTTGCAAAATGTCCTTAACTCTTGAGCAGAAAGGTGTGCAGTACACTGCTGCATCCATTTTCAATAAGCTTCCACTCGAATTCAAAAATATCAGCAATAATCCACGCGCTTTCAATTCGAAATTGAAGAGTTTCCTCATGGGTTAGTCCTTCTATTCTGTCGAGAACTTCTTTGAAAATTTAAGCTGATTCTTGTTCTATTGTTGATTGCGTTTACTTAAATTTATGGACTGACTTTTTTTGGGTTCACAAACACTTTGTTTTTATCTGTTATTACTTTTACGTTGTAGTTCCCATGACCTTGGAGATTTGCTTCTTAATTTGTTCCTACGGAACTTGATGTGTAAATAAGTAAATAAATAACAGCGGACGTGCATGTTGCAAATAAAAATGTCTCCCCTGCACGACAACAGCTTTAACGGGGTGCACGAATGTACATTGACGATGACATATGGATGTTTTGACCTGGACATGAGTCGTACTCGGACTGCCAAAGTGATTAAGGCGACCGTAAAGCGAGGAAACTGGGTTCGACTCTCGGTCTGCACAAATTTGCACTGTCGTCATTCCCTCTTACAGCAGGAGGTGGTTCCAACTCCCAACTGCGAATATATTCAAGTGTTTCATAGAAGCTATATTGCCTGTAGCTTAGGACAGATATGCATGTCCGAAGAAACACTTTGCATCGGACTTCTTCACAAGACAGGTATTGCAGTTTCATAAATAAACATGTTTCTTCATCCTCTTCGACATCTACATCTACATCTACAAGGACACTCTGTACATCATATTTAAGTGCCTGGCAGAGGGTGCATCGAACCACCTTCACAATTCTCTATAATTACAATCTCGTAAAGCGCGCGGAAAGAACGGACATATGCTCGTATATCCTACGGGCTCTGATTTCCCTTATTTTGTCATAGTTCTCCCTATATAGGCCGGCACCTTCGCATTCGGAGGAGAAAGTTGGTGATAGGCATTCCGTGAGAAGATTCCCCCACAACGAAATACGCCTTTGTTTTAATGACATCCATCCCAAATTCTATATCATTTCGGTGTCACTCTCTCTTGTATTTCGCGATAATGCAAAACGTGCGCACTTCTTTGAACTTTTTCGATGTACTCTGTCAGTCCTGTCTGGTAAGGATCCCACACCGCGCAGCAGTATTCTAATAGAGGACGGACAAGCGTAGTGTAGGCAGTCTCCTTAGTAGATCTGTTACATTTTCTGAGTGAGTGTCCTGCCAATAAAACACAGTGTTTCGTTAGCCTTCCCGACAACATTTTCTATGTGTTCCTTCCAATTTAAATTGTTCGTAACTGTAATTCCTACGTATTTAGTTGAATTTACAGCCTTTAGATTTGACTGATATAACCGAAGTTCAATGAATTCCTTTTAGCACTCATGTGGATGACCTCACCCTTTCGTTATTCAGCGCAAATGGCCAAGTTTCTCACCATACAGATATCTTTTCTAAATCGTTTTGCATTTTTTTAATCTTCTGATGACTTTAGTAGTCGATAAACGACAGCGTCATCTGCAAAGAGCAACCGAAAACGGCTGCTCGGATTGCCTCCCAAATCGTTTATATGGATAAGGAACAAATGGCTCTGAGCACTATGGGACTCAACTGCTGTGGTCATAAGTCCCCTAGAACTTAGAACTACTTAAACCTAACTAACCTAAGGACAGCACACAACACCCAGCCATCACGAGGCAGAGAAAATCCCTGACCCCGCCGGGAATCGAACCCGGGAACCCGGGCGTGGGAAGCTAGAACGCTACCGCACGACCACGAGATGCGGGCAGGATAAGGAACAGCAAAGGTCCCATAACACTAGCTTGGGGAACGCCAGAAATCACTTCTGATTTACTCGATTACTTTCCGTCACTTACTAGGAACTGTGACTTCTCTGACAGGAAACCACGAATCCAGTCACATAACTGAGGCTGTGTTCCATAAGCACGCAAATACACGACAACCCGCTTGTGCGGTACAGCCGGAAGACCGAGAATCGTGTCAAGGGCAGTCGAGTGAGTCAGTGTGTTACACGAGAGATGGCAGCCGCTGGTGAGCGAGCAGCTTTTAGCGCCCGATATGAAAAGATTAGCGACGGTTGACGTCACGACGGTCACGTGACGGCCAGACTGCATCTGTCGGCGAGCGCTGGGGCTCAGTTGCTGCCAGTTGGCCGTCCCGAGGCGCTCAGCACAGCTAGAGGCGGGAACTGGACGCTTTGGTCGGGCCCCACCAGGCGGAACGGTCAGTGCGCGTTCGTAATCTACAGACACTGTGCGACGTGGACGCGGCTAGGATTTTCAGTTTCACGTTACTAGAGGCATGCTTCATATTCTTTCAACGCTCTTGTTGCTATCATTACCACAACAACTTCTCACTCCGCTATCCGGCTTCGAGGAGTGTGCGACCATTTATTGTTTGGAGAAATGAGATGCAAGGAAGGAGGTGCAACTACATAACGCCACTACATCTTTAGTGGGTAGCTGGTAAGAGAAAATCAGTTATAAATGACGCTAAAGGTGAGCAGTCGTGGTACATATTTCACGCGGACACGTAGCAAACGCACTGTGTTGTGAGGCGGTTGTGGAGCTCCTAGGGGGTGCGCGGATAGCTTCCTGCCCGCCATGGCGACCCTGGCCTGGCCGGTGTGTGACGTCAGCTGGGTGACCGCCGCGCTGTCTGCCCTCGCCTTGACACTGCTCGTGGTCGGAGCCCACGTGGCCCACAACTACTGGCGCCGCATGGGCGTCGCGCAGGCGAGGTCGCCCCTCTTCCTTGGCCACGCCGGGGACCTGCTGCTGGGCGCGAGGAACCTGTGTGACGTCATGGATGACGTGTACCACCAGCTGGAAGGACACCCGTACGGCGGCTTCTACATGCTGGACAGACCGTGTCTCATGCTGCGAGACCCCGATCTCATCTGGAAAATGAAACAGGACTCCGAACATTACTCCCGAAGGTAAGTTTCACCTTTTTTTTCCTTTTTTAGGAAGAATTATTTTCCGCCCTTAAGCACAAATATTATTATTGGTTACATCTTCCGGGCTGAGAGGCTGCAGACGATGTGTAAAACTTCTTCTTCCTGACGTTTCGTTGCCAACTGCGGGCAACATCTTCAGGGGTGAGTCAAAGACTGTCTGCCAGGCCGTGGAGGTCCCGTTTATATAGAGCGCATAGAGGGCACCACCATCCATCACGTGGGGCCGACTGTAATTCTATCTGACTAACGTCATTATTGTCGATTGAAAATAATCGATTGTCGCATCGTTGGTGCAAAATCGACTGCTGTATCTTATCTAACTTTAAGCCTTCATCTTTTCCATTAAAATTTTTGTGGTGTTTCCGAATCTCTATAGCTTCTCTGTACACGCGTGCATAATAATGCGATGTCCTGGCCAGCACGCTCGTCTAACTAAATTTTATTACATGATCACCGTCTTTGACAGTTGTTGCCCCTGAATGTTGTCGGGCACTTTCCTTCTCGGGTAGAGTGCTCGATCTATCTCGTTGTCAGCGAATCCATTTTTCTTAAAAGCCGTTCACAAATGATCTAGTTCATTTTTCACATAAATAAGCTCTCTCCACTAATGTTTCAAGGACACATCTCTTCTGCATGGGATGATGGCTTAATCTGTCGACAACCATCCTTGTTAACATTTAACTGACATTGTAAGTACGGTCAAGTTTGCTCAACATTTTAATGCCACGGAAAAGCTCCATTCTAACTGCAACAGTGTCAAACATATTCGAATAGCAGTTAACGTCATCACAATGTGAAACATGGCGTGGAAAAATACATAAGTTGTAAGGTGGCTATAATTTCGCGCCTTACAAGCGCTCATCTACATACCTTGCCATGATTTAAAACCGGAATTAAGTATCGTTTGATAGGTTCTGGTTCAAAAATGGTTCAAATGGCCCTGAGCACTATGGGACTTAACATCTGAGGTCATCAGTCCTCTAGAACTTAGAACTACTTAAACCTAACTAACCTAAGGACATCACACAGATCCATACCCGAGGCAGGATTCGAACCTGCGACCGTAGCAGTCACGCGGTTCCGGACTGAAGCGCCTGGAACCGCTCGGCCACCGTGTCCGGCGGATAGGTTCTGCATCGTATATGTTTAAAGATGACCCCTTGGAAATAGCTGCTAACGCTTATTGCATGAAAGGTGATGGATTGTCACTACTATGAAAATGGCGTAATGAATGATTGCCTATACAGCAGAGGTTGGAACGCCAGTTGAAATGAAAACGTAGGCGTAACTCAGACCCTGGGTGGAAAAGCCCACACAGGTGTGTTGATCCTGCTAAAAACAGCAAGTAACCCAAGACAGACGGTCGGGGCACCTGAGTGCTAAAGCACAATAGAGTGGTGGCTGGCTGGTGTTATAGCTAGGTTGGGAGGATAACCAGAAACTTTGAAAATCTTGGTCGCAGCAAAGAGGAACAAGGAAGCGTTACCTCGGAAATCACGCTGGCTGGGTTATTTCAGAGGATTTTCAATCTGAGAAGCGTACCATTGTATGAATTCCTAATTAACGCGGATGGGCATTTGCTCGCAAAATTTCCGCGCTGGACAACAAAAGAATAAAATATGGTTGGTCGGCTTCCGGAGGAATCTGTAGAGAGCGAGAATATTCCGTGGTTTCCAGAATATGATTCACTTTCTGCAGTTAACGAGGGAGGGGAACCGAGCTTTACTGGGAAGCCAGCGATGGAGAGAAAGGGCCTTCCGATTTGACCGCCCGTGTTTCACGATCGCTTTGTGTCAGCTTTGTTGGTACAGACACTGTGTTCGCTCTCAGGAGATTTCATAGTTAGAACGGTTAGGCACTGTACTGTTACGAACTTATACGATTCTGGTCTTCGTCATTGAGTATGCAGTGTTCAGTGATTGAGAGCACTTCTTCTGTCTATACTCAAGCAGAGACATTACCTGAATTCCGTTCTTGTGGCTGGGAGTTCACGTTTGTTGTCTGTAGAACACAGAGGGGAGAAGACAGTATTAGATTATACTAGTCAGAGGACCACCTTCTGCTGTCCTAGTGTTTGAAGGAGTTTATTTTGTGGGTGGAGTTCTTCCATCATCACAGACGTGTACACGAACTATCATTCTGATGCACAGATGCAGTACATACGATAATATTGCTAATTTCTTCGTGTTATTAGGCCTATAAGGGTAAACATCTGTGATCACATAAGTTTTATTTCCATTGAGGTTGCACGCCTCTGTAGATCAACTTTGAAAGTAGTGTCTTCAAGTGTTTGGTACGTAGATGATGCCAGTCATCTCGCGTTATTTATATTAGATCATGTAGCCATAAAAAGAGGCAGATTTGGGCAATTGATCAGTAATATTCTTTAGGAAATATGAACATTTGTAATATAAAGGGGTCTTTAATCTACAATAAATGTATAAGCAGAAACAACATTTATTATATAGTAGTTACTAGTTCCCTCAATCGTTCATTTATGTTTAGGTTGTAGTTTATATGTTAAAGAGCAAGAAGGAGGAAATAATATCACAATTAAGAAATCCTAAGATCTGCTTCAGGGTGTAGTCAGACAGGGCCAAATCTTGATTTTCGCTTTCAGTATTTTCCGTTGTGCACATTCGTTTTACACCTGCCTGGAGTAGCATCTTGGACTGTTATTAGCTCTGTAGACCAATGTTTCAATGACACATCTCTTCTGCCTGGGGTGATGGCTCGAATCCTTTTGGAGGTAACGGTCAGTGTGTGCATCTTTTCTATACACTTTATGACCTAAACTCTCATCTGCCCTTTTAATTACTGATACATCCGTAAAAATTAAGTTGTCCATTGCTTTCTTCATAGTAAATTGTATCTTTGGATTAATACTATTTAGGTGCATCAAGAAACCATACAATTCCTTTTCACCGTGATTCCATAACACAAAAGTGTCATCTATGCCCCCTATATAAGCGGGGACGTCCACGGCCTGGCAGCCAGTCGTTGACTCACCTCGGAAGATGTTGCCCGCAATTGGCAACGAAACATCGGAAAGAACAAGTTTTACAGATCGACCGCGGCCTCTCAACCCGGAAGCTGTAACTAATGAAGACGCCGGCCGCGAAAGCCTACACGTTATTTCAGGTGTTTTTAATTACTTTTACACAAATACCTGTACATTAATCTAGTTCCACCAGAATTTCTAACAGTATTTAGGCATTTATCGCAAGAATACTTTTCTGAATTCCATTTTCATAACAAATTGCAACCTCATCTTCATATCATCATTGTTGTGCTACTGAAGAACTAAATGGAACTAGAAGTGCAGGAAAAGTTGTACTCACGATGTAAAGCTTGTTTGCATGGGCATCTTCCGCAGCAGCTGTTAAAACCATTTACTATTGGTTACCCATCTTCAGCTTACTGCAGTTTAATTGAACAGAATTACACCAGACGCGTTTCGTTTTTATTTATAAAGGATCTTCCGAAAGACTTCGATGCACATATACACTTGGCAGTTTTTGCTATTCTGCAATTTTTCTTGCACTGTATTACTCACACGTCACTTTTGTGAAGTGTTTCTCACTCTGAACAGTCACAGTGTTTATGTCGGTTCATTTTTTTTTCATTCATATTATGAAAAAAAAGTAGTTTCGCAGGCTGGCAACACTCAAAACGTAATCGAAATCAAACGAACAGACATAAACGCTGTGACTGTACAAAGTGAGAAACACTTCACAAAAGTAAGTTGTAAATAATACAGCGCAAGAAATAGTACAGAATGGTAGGAACTGCCAAGTGCATATGTGCATCGAAGTAGCCGGCCGGAGTGGACGAACGTTTCTAGGCGCTACAGTCTGGAACCGCGCTACCGCTACAGTCGCAGGTTCGAATCCTGCCTCGGGCATGGATGTGTGTGATGTCCTTAGGTTAGTTAGGTTTACGTAGTTCTAAGTTCCAGGAGACTGATGACCTCAAAAGTTAAGTCCCGTAGTGCTCAGAGCCATTTGAACCATTTTCTTGCATCGAAGTCTTTAGACGTCAACCTGTGCTGGCTAGGAAGGAACATGTAAAAAGACACCGTTAGTAACTTGAACACCAAGTTTATAAACAAAACGTTGTTTTCAACGTAAAACAACCAAAAATGTATAAAAATATGAATCCAAATTGCAGAATAACCACGGAAGATGCTTTATAAATAAAAGCGAAACTCATCTGGTGTAATTGTCTTAAATTAAAGTGCAGTAAGCTCAAGAGGAATACCCACTAGTAGCTATGTAAAGCATCTCCTTTCTACAAATTTTACATAAACTTTGTTTGCCTAGTTTTCGGTGATGACAGATGGTCGACCACTGTCAACTTCTTCACGAACCGTCATGTTTAGACGCTCAAACTCATTTTATTACCATTTCATCGCTGGTAGAATTTTTACTATGAACTTCATAACTTGCCGATGAAACGTGACTTCTTCTTCTTTATCTTCCTGAAACGCTTCTACTCATGCAGTTCTGAGCCTCTTCAAAGTTTCGTTCTTCTCCACCACTCTATCATTCAGCACCTCCTCTTATTTCAGTCGTCTTCAGTTCACGTCATCCTTCACCTGGTCTTCCATCTTGTTCATCATCTTCCAGTTCGTCTTCGTCCAGATTCTCTCCATTCTAGTGCTCTTCTTAGAAGTCCTTCTGGTCCCATTCTTTTAATGTGCCCTAATTAGTGAAGCCTATTTCTCTCCATAGTTTCTTTTAAGAGACGATTTTCTAGGGTGTTTCGTGTAGGTTCATTCTTAATCCTGGCCGTTCCCGTCTTACCCAAGTTCCTCACAAAAAGTGCATCTCTGTTGCCTGTATTCTCCTCAGATCTTTCTTTGTCCACCATTCTGATCCATAGATAAAAACTGCCCAGCAAAATTACTTGTACATCTGAATTTACTTATGTCCAATAAGCGGTAATAAAATTTCGAAACATTTTCTATCCTCCGAAATTTCATCCTTAATGTTTCCTTTCTCACTCCCTAGTTACTTGAATGCACCTACATCTTAAATAATTTTTCCGTTACAACTTACATCCTTCATTTATTCATTTTTTCTTGTTTATTTTCATTACTTCATACCTGCTTCTTCAATTACTCTCTGCCGGGTTTTGAGCTGTTCTTCCCATTTCTGCTCCTTTTCTTCATAAATCATCGCATCAACTATATTTGCTACGATTTTCTTGTCATCTGCTGTTGATCCTTAGTGAAATTTCCTTATGATGTCGTAGATGACTAAGTTAGAAAGCACTTATGAGAGGATACTTCCTTGTAAAACACCTCTACTCGTTCTAAATCATTCTTATTCTTTTCCGTCTATTATAACACAGTTCAGGAATTTTTTGTAGCTATTTCAGGTTTTGAATTGGATCCTCTTTTACAATTTCAGTCTATCCAGACCTTGCCATATCTCTTCCCCTCTAAGATTGTCATAACCCTTTATTATATACGTCTTTCCCAAATTCTCGTTTATTTTCTACAACCTGTCTAGATGTAAACATAACATCTGTAGTTGATTTTGGAGGTCGGAATACCTGTTTTTCTTCTCTTAATTTGTGGTTCTATGTTACTACTAGTTTTCTGTAAAATTTTCTTTCGACCGTTGTGAGTGTTTACACGAATTTTTCACAGAGAAACGTACGCCACACTCGCTGTGATTTACATGAACTGTGGCGTTTTAAATAAGCATAAAGAAACGTAAGTCTCAGAGAATGCTTCCACCAAGGCGTCTGTGAGTAGACAATTGTGTAGCTAACTCAGCGCAAATTCACGGAACACGAACCACATCGCTGTGGCGGCATTACTTATAAAGAGTACATACGTAATAGGACATAACTTAGCGTAACGCAAAGGTTAGTATACAGTGAGCAAAGCGAATCGAAGACCGATCAGTGTTGCAGCACCAATGTGTTTACCTCCAAGACACTGGGCGGTAGGGGATGGAGAGGATGTATTAACAGTGAATTCTTACAAGTGGGTAGTTGTAACACATATTTTAAATATTTTGTACGTAAGTGGTGGTGCTTTAAGACGCGACCTCCAGTTCCTTAAGGAAGTCTGCTGTCACCGTCAAATTGCTCTCGTTTCTGACTGAAGTCCACCTCTCCATTGCCATCACAACAGCTTCTGCAGAATTAACTTTGATTTTCATCACTTCCTTTGGCGTGGCGTATTGTTGCCAGAGAAATGTGTTGGATAATGCCATCCGTGCTAGCGTTATGTAAACGCCATTCGCTCGGTTTATCTATGGAATTCTGACAACGCTTGCTCTCAAATATGCCAAAGGAAAAATAATCTGTCACCACAGTCTCTAGGAGTGCGACACCTGTTTCTTTTGTTAGAGGCTTCACAAAATACGTAGACTATGTGTCGAAGTGGTGCTGTTATCCTCTGGCACTGCCTGCTGTCCTGGCAAATGCTGATGTTGGTTGCGGATCGTGCAGATCATCTTCCGAAGAAATGTCGAAAGGTGCAGGAGCAGGAGGGGCTAAACGCCTGAAAGACTAAGACACTGTTGGATGCGGCATACGAATATGACGATCAGAATTAAACATATTTCCTACTTTATACGAAACAGACTTTCAACAGAAGTTGCACTTGGCTCGCGCATCACCTACATCGGCGAAGAAGCTCCAAATTTCACTACTTTTCCGCGACCGCGAGTTGCAAGCGATAGTACAGGAGACAACAGATACAAAAACTTCCCCGCGAATAGAAGAAACAGAGATTTTACAGGAAATAATAGTAATGGCTCAACGTGATAATTTACGTTTTGAATCTGAAGCATTATTTTTCTAAATAAATGTAAAACAGAAAGAGAAATCAATGAAAAATTAACCTTATGGCAGTGGTAAACATATACATTCTGTTTTAGATTGTATTTCAAGAGGAACAAAACATTATGATGCATATCGTTACTAAACTTGAAGTTTACTGCTAGAGAGTACTAAAAACAACTTATCACGTGGCTGTTAAGAAGATTTTGTTCGCCACATCATGCCAAAGTAATTTACGAGATTAAATGTCTTTCCTACTTCAAATGAGACACGCTTCTCTGTTTCTCTTTTCCTTGTTCCCTTCAGCTATGATCTATTTACACTGAAGAGCCAAAGAAACAGGTTCACTTGCGTAATATCCCGTTGGGCCCCCTCGAGCAAGCAGAGGTGCCGCAACACGACTTGGCACGGACTCGACTTACGTCTGAAGTAGTGCTGGAGGGAATTGACTCCATGAATCATGCAGGGCTGTCCATAAATCACTATGAGTACGGGGGGGGTGGGGGGGTGGAGACCACTTCTGAACAGCACGTTGCAAGGCATCCCAGATATGCTCAATAATGTTCATGTCTGGGGAGTCTGGTGGCAAGCAGAAGTGTTTAAACTCAGAAAAGTTTTCCTGGAGCCACTCTGTAGCAATTGTGGATATAGTGTGCTGTTGCATTGTCCTTCTGGAATTGATCATGTCCGTCGGCATGCACAGTGGACATGAAGGGATGCAGGTGATCAGACAGGACGCTTACGTATTTGATACCTGTCGGAGTCGTATCTAGGCGTATCAGGGGTCTCATATCACTCCAACTGCACACGCCCCACACCATTACAAAACCTCCACCAGCTTGAACAGTCCCCCTGCTGACATGCAAGGTCCAAAGACTCATGAGGTTGTCTCCACACCTGTAGCCGCCCATCCTCTCGATATAATTTGAAACTAGACTCGTCCGACCAGGCAACATGTTTCCAATCATCGGTATTTACGGGCCCAGTCAAGGCATAAAGCTTTGTGTAGTGCGGTTATCGAGGATACACGAGTTGCCCTTCGGCTCCGAAAGCCCTTATCGATGGTGCTTCGTTGAAAGGTTAGTACGCTGACCCTTGTTGATGGCTCACCATTGAAATCTGCAGCAAATTGGAGAAGGATTGCACTTTCGTCACGTTGAACGATTCTCCTCAGTCGTCGTTGGTCCCATTCTTGCAGGATCTTTTCCCGCCCGCAGAGACACCGTAGATTTGATGTTTTACCGGATCCCCGATATTGAGGGTACATTCGTGGTATGGTCTTACGGGAAAATCTCCACTTAATCACTACCTCGGAGAAGCTGTGTCGCACCGCTCGTTCACCGACTATAACATCACGTTGAAACTCACTTAAATCTCGATAACCAGCCATTGCAACAACTGTAACCGATCTAAAAAATGCGCCAGACACTTGTCGTCTTAAATAGGCGTTGCCGACCGCAGAACAGTATTCTGCCTGTTTGTATATTTCTGTATTTGAATACGCAAGCCTATAAGAGGGGGTATCGATAATTACATAGGTCTGCCATATGCTGACAACACTGAGCACTAAATGTTACCTACGGCTGCGCTGGCTATCAGTAGTATTCTTATAATGAATGATGGTGATTAAGTAAGCTACTGTACTTGCAATAACGTCGGCTGCCCACACGTCTGCTTGTTCGGAGAAGCATAGCTTGTGACGTGCCATACACAGTAGCTATACATTATACAACGTGTACATCATGCAACAAATTCATTAATTTCTTCTCATGGCTTATGTTCTTTGACGTAAAAAAAAAGACGTTGAACTCCAACTGTACCCTTCCAAGGATTTATTTATCTTAACTTTCTAAAGTAGCATATGTTACTCCTCAGCTTCCAGGTATCTCAATACCAAATTTCACCAAAATCAGTTTCGCTGTTTAATCGTGAAAACGGAAGGGACAGAGATGCTTTCGCACATATGATGATATAGTGTGGAAGATTGGATTAAACACTTTGAGAATTGTATAAGCACTGAATTCATTGCCTCGAATCGTACTGTGTAGGACATATCACCCAATAAAAGCATTTTCACACGTATGATAAAGCTAAAAATAAATTAGTAAATAGATTTTTCTAAGAGAAAATACTCTCGAAAAAAAGTAGCTGTGATGTACATGTACAGACAAACAGATGATTATACTTTCAGAAGACTGGATGATTCATCCAAGAAAGAGAGCTCCACAAATTGAGCAACTCAGCAACGCGTTGGTCCACCTCCGGCTCTTAGGCAAGCAGTTATTCCACCTAGCATGGCACTGTCTGATGGAATTGTTCGATGTCCTCCTGAGGAATATCGTGACAAAGTCTGCCCAATTAGCGCGTTAGATCATTAAAATCGTGGGATGGTTGAAGGGTCCTGACCATAATGCTACGAACGTTCTCAGTTGCGAAGAGGTACTGCCATGTTGCTGGCTACAGTAGCGTTTGAAAGGCAAAAAGACAAGCATTAGAAATTCTGGCCGTGTGCAGGCGGACATTATCTTGCTGAAATGTAAGCCCAGGATGGCTTGCCATGAAGGGTAACAAAACAGAGCGTAGAATCGTCGACGTACCGCTATGCTGTAAGGGTGCCGCGGAAGAAGACTGCCACAGAGGTCCTGCTATGAATAGAAATGTCACTCCAGATCATCAGTGCCAGCTGTAGGGACCGTATGGTGGGCGACAGTTAGGTTGACGCCCATTGCTGTACAGGGTGTCTGCAGACAAGTTTTCGACCTGGAATCTCATTGACTGTATTACAACTGTCTTCAGTGAAGATTCCCACTTCGGACTGAGCTTCAGTATCCATCGAAGACGTATCTGGAGACGCCCAAGACGAAGTTCTTTTGTGTGTGTGAAGTCTGTGAACTACACTACTGGCCATTAAAATTGCTACACCACGAAGAGGACGAGCTACAGACGCGAAATTTAACTGACATGAAGAAGATGCTGTGATACGCAAATGATTAGCTTTTCAGAGCATTCACACAAGGTTGGCGCGGGTGGCGACACCTACAACGTGCTGACATGAGGAAAGTTTCCAACCGATTTCTCATACACAAACAGCAGTTGACCGGCGTTGCCTGGTGAAACGTTGTTGTGATGCCTCGTGTAAGGAGGAGAAATGCGAATCATCACGTTTCCGACTTTGATAAAGGTCGGATTGTAGCCTATCGCGATTGCGGTTTATCATATCGCGACATTGCTGCTCGCGTTGCTCGAGATCCAATGACTGTTAGCAGAATATGGAATCGATGGGATCAGGAGGGTAATACGGAACGCCGTGCTGGAACCCAATGGCCTCGTATCAATGGCAGTCGAGATGACACCCATCTTATCCCCACGGCTGTAACGATCCCTTAGTCAACAGATGGGGACGTTTGCAAGACAACAACCATCTGCACGAACACTTCGACGCAGAAGCATGGATTATCAGCTCGGAGACCATGGCTGCGGTTACCCTTGACGCTGCATCACAGACAGGAACGCCTGCGGTGGTATACTCAACGACGAACCTAGGTGCACGAATGGCAAAACGTCATTTTTTCCAGATGACTCCAGGTCCTGTTTACATCATCATGGTGGTGGGAATCGTGTTTGGCGAGTCGCGGTAAACGCACATTGGAAGCGTGTATTCGTCATCGCCATACTGGCGTATCACGCAAAGTGATGGTATGTGGTGCCTTTGGTTACACGTCTCGGTCACCTCTTGTTCGCATTGCGCATTGATACTTTGAACAGTGGACGTTATATTTCAGATGTGTTACGACCCGTGGCTCTACCCTTCATTAGATCCCTGCGAAACCCTACATTTCGGCAGGATAATGCACGACCGCATGTTGCAGGTCCTGTACGGTCCTTTCTGGATACAGAAAATGTTCGACTGCTACCCTGGCCAGCACATTCTCCAGATCTCTCACCAATTGAAAACGTCTGGTCAATGGTGGCCGAGCGACTGGCTCGTCACAATACGCCAGTCAGTAGTCTTGATGAACTTTGGTATCGTGTTGAAGCTGCATTGGCAGCTGTACCTGTACACGCCGTTCAAGCTCTGTTTGACTCAATGCCCAGGCGTATCAAGGCCGTTATTACGGCCAGAGGTAATATGCACCCAAACTGCGTGAAAATGTAATCACATGTCAGTTCTAGTATAATATATTTGTCCAATGAATACCCGTTTATCATCTGCATTTCTTCTTGGTGTAGCAATTTTAATTGCCAGTAGTGTATGTTATTTTGCGTTTATTGCACTTCTCATCTAATGCAGCGCGAAAAAAGTTTTTAAATTTTTTCATGAGGTTGTTTTGCGAAAATTAAATCTCAAAGAAGTTATAGTTGTTCTCACAGATATTGTGACGTTCACCTACTTTATTTTTTCGTTGAATGTCCTCGGTGTCAACGTGCTGTGTTGTTATACTGGTTGAAAATTGGGGCGATGAAGTTCAACACTGACTACTTTAAATGTTGTAGCCGACAGGTGCACATTTGCGTTTCACAGTTCTTTACTTCCACCGTTCACAACCCCCCACCCATTAATACACAGTTATATAGCAAGTTCAATATTGTTTAACTTTCCATGCCGGCCGGGAAGTACGAGCGGTACTAGGCGCTACAGCCTGTAACTTCACGACTGCTACGGTCGCAGGTTCGAATCCTGGCTCGAGCATGGATGTGTGTGATGTCCTTAGGTTAGTTAGGTTTAAATAGTTCTACGTTCTAGGGGACTGATGACCTCAGAAGTTAAGTCCCATAGTGCTCAGAGCCATTTGAACCACTTTTTTTTTTAACTTTCCGTAAGTCTCATTAATAGATTTCTAAGAAAGATCAACATACTGCTAAAATATTTTACTGTTGAATATCAATGAAATCATTGGGGGAAGTAGCAACAAAACGACTATTCACGTTGGTGTGTACAATATATGAGTCTGGCGATATACCATCTGACTTTCGGAAAAGCATCATCCACACAATTCCGAAGACGGCGAGAGCTGACAAGTGCGAGAATTATCGCACAATCAGCTTAACAGCTCATGCATAGAAGCTGCTTACAAGAATAATATACAGAAGAATGGAAAAGAAAATTGAAAATGCGCTAGGTGACGATCAGTTTGGCTTTAGGAAAAGTAAAGGGACGAGAGAGGCAAAAAATGGTTCAAATGGCTCTGAGTACTATGGGACTCAACTTCTAAGGTCATTAGTCCCCTAGAACTTAGAAGTAGTTAAACCTAACTAACCCAAGGACGTCACATACATCCATGCCCGAGGCAGGATTCGAACCTGCGACCGTAGCAGTCGCGCGGTTCCGGACTGAGCGCCTAGAACCGCTAGACCACCGCGGCCGGCGAGAGAGGCAATTCTGACGTTACGGCTAATAATGGAAACAAGGCTAAAGAAAAATCACGACACTTTCATAGCATTTGTCGACCTGGAAAAAGCGTTCGACAATATAAAATGGCGCAAGCTGTTCGAGATTCTGAAAAAAGTAGGGGTAAGCTATAGGGAGAGACGGGTTATATACAATATGTACAACAACCAAGAGGAAATAATATGAGTGGACGATCAAGAACGAAGTGCTCGTATTAAGAAGGGTGTAAGATAAGGCAGTAACCTTTCGCCCCTAGTCTTCAATCTGTATATCGAGGAAGCATTGATGGAAATAAAAGAAAGGCTCAGGAGTGGAATTAAAATACAAGGTGAAAGGATATCAATGATACGATTCGCTAATGACATTGCTATCCTGAGTGAAAGTGAAGAAGAATTAAATGATCTGCTGAACGGAATGAACAGTCTAATGAGTACACAGTATGGTTTGAGAGTAAATCGGAGAAAGACGAAGGTAATGAGAAGTAGTAGAAATTTAGAACAGCGAGAAACTTAACATCAGGATTGATGGTCACGAAGTCAATGAAGTTAAGGAATTCTGCTACCTGGGCAGTAAAATAACCAATGACGGACGGAGCAAGGAGGACATCAAAAGCAGACTCGCTATGGCAAAAAAGGCATTTTGTGGCCAATAGAAGTCTACTGATATCAAATACCGGCCTTAATTTGAGAAAGAAATTTCTGAGGATGTACGTCTGGAGTACAGCATTGTATCAGTAGACTGATGACAAAAAAAAAAAAAAAAAAAAAAAAAAAAAAAACAACTGTGTAACCTAACCACACAGTTCTTGCAGAATAATTGGGTACGTATTGAACAGAGACTGTCATTGTTTTAACACACGGCCTGTTTGTGTCACACGTCTTTCACAGTTAAGTTCATGCAGTGTTGTTGACCTAACCAACACAGGTTTCTCGTCTGAAATTCGGCCGTTGACTGACTCAGTCGGGACCGAGCATTGGGCCTTTATAAATCTTCACAATACTAGGTACGGAAACTATACATTGTTTGATGTTTAATTTACAGAAATTAGAATTAAAACATCACTCATTAAATTAACTGAATACAACAAGAGTAAGGCCGAATTGTTTGTTTAAATGATGAAATTAACAGATATCTTTAGACAAATTAATTCCAAAGGAATTACCCGGATTGCCAAAAGTATTGTCTTTTGGCAATCCGGGTAATTCCTTTGGAATTAATTAAGAGCTGGCTTTGCTAACATGTTTTCGAATAGAGCCAAATAGACCCTTTGGGAATACTATTAGTTGTTCCTCCAAATGTTTATAATTAGTAGAGAATTTATATTTGTTTATAAGTCAACAATAGAATTAAAGATACTAAACAATTACTGATTTCACACTATAACAAAAGTATTAACTAGGAATAACTGAAATAAATTAGAAAATCGGTTACATACGTAAAACTAAGCACAATATTAGAACTGCTGGTATATTATTTAAGTCTGAGGGCCTACCTTTCTCTTTTATGGAAATGCAGATTATACTCACGTATGTTAATGGTAATTAGTCAGAAATGAAAAAAATTAATTAAAGGTGGCCGACCGGTGTGGCCGTGCGGTTCTAGGCGCTGACGGTAAACAAGAAAATGAGTAACAATGCACATTTGACATGAGCCAGGAGTCACTACGGGGAATTACTCTCATATCTCCCTAAAGGAAGGTTTTCGGACCTACGTTCAAGTGAAATTTCTGTAGTTGTCTCATGGCAGGAACGAAGCTCAAAATTTTCAGACACATATTCGTATACACGCCGCACAGCAGCGGTTTTTGATACCTCTGTGGGTGTACGCCATCTTGCACGAGACGTCTATGCCTAAACGCAGAAGAAAGACAGTGGAGATTGTGTTGCCCTTTGTTATTCGTAGTACACACAGATACATACACTCCTGGAAATGGAAAAAAGAACACATTGACACCGGTGTGTCATACCCACCATACTTGCTCCGGACACTGCGAGAGGGCTGTACAAGCAATGATCACACGCACGGCACAGCGGACACACCAGGAACCGCGGTGTTGGCCGTCGAATGGCGCTAGCTGCGCAGCATTTGTGCACCGCCGCCGTCAGTGTCAGCCAGTTTGCCGTGGCATACGGAGCTCCATCGCAGTCTTTAACACTGGTAGCATGCCGCGACAGCGTGGACGTGAACCGTATGTGCAGTTGACGGACTCTGAGCGCGGGCGTATATTGGGCATGCGGGAGGCCGGGTGGACGTACCGCCGAATTGCTTAACACGTGGGGCGTGAGGGCTCCACAGTACATCGATGTTGTCGCCAGTGGTCGGCGGAAGGTGCACGTGCCCGTCGACCTGGGACCGGACCGCAGCGACGCACGGATGCACGTCAAGACCGTAGGATCCTACGCAGTGCCGTAGGGGACCGCACCGCCACTTCCCAGCAAATTAGGGACACTGTTGCTCCTGGGGTATCGGCGAGGACCATTCGCAACCGTCTCCATGAAGCTGGGCTACGGTCCCGCACACCGTTAGGCCGTCTTTCGCTCACGCCCCAACATCGTGCAGCCCGCCTCCAGTGGTGTCGCGACAGGCGTGAATGGAGGGACGAATGGAGACGTGTCGTCTTCAGCGATGAGAGTCGCTTCTGCCTTGGTGCGAATGATGGTCGTATGCGTGTTTGGCGCCGTGCAGGTGAGCGCCACAATCAGGACTGCATACGACCGAGGCACACAGGGCCAACACCCGGCATCATGGTGTGGGGAGCGATCTCCTACACTGGCCGTACACCACTGGTGGTCGTCGAGGGGACACTGAATAGTGCACGGTACATCCAAACCGTCATCGAACCCATCGTTCTACCATTCCTAGACCGGCAAGGGAACTTGCTGTTCCAACAGGACAATGCACGTCCGCATGTATCCCGTGTCACCCAACGTGCTCTAGAAGGTGTAAGTCAACTACCCTGGCCAGCAAGATCTCCGGATCTGTCCCCCATTGAGCATGTTTGGGACTGGATGAAGCGTCGTCTCACGCGGTCTGCACGTCCAGCACGAACGCTGGTCCAACTGAGGCGCCAGGTGGAAATGGCATGGCAAGCCAT
Source organism: Schistocerca americana (assembly GCF_021461395.2). Taxonomy (NCBI): domain Eukaryota; kingdom Metazoa; phylum Arthropoda; class Insecta; order Orthoptera; family Acrididae; genus Schistocerca; species Schistocerca americana. Next base: position 617,621,741 of record NC_060125.1, read on the forward strand.
TCCACAGGACTACATCCAGCATCTCTACGATCGTCTCCATGGGAGAATAGCAGCCTGCATTGCTGCGAAAGGTGGATATACACTGTACTAGTGCCGACATTGTGCATGCTCTGTTGCCTGTGTCTACGTGCCTGTGGTTCTGTCAGTGTGATCATGTGATGTATCTGACCCCAGGAATGTGTCAATAAGGTTTCCCCTTCCTGGGACAATGAATTCACGGTGTTCTTATTTCAATTTCCAGGAGTGTAGATAATATTGCTCGAAGTATTTGTTCCACACCTATGGAATGTGTTAAGGGTATAAGTGCAAATGTTTTTATTGGTGACTGAGGACTGTGTAGTGAAAAGTATTACATCAGTTCTTACTTCATTGGAATAGTACTTGTTTACGAATGGAATTCAATAAGTAATGCAAAACAATTTTTTTCTGATAGCAGGTTGATTTTACTCAGGATTCCATTATACCATGTTATTCCCCACACTGCCGGCTCTTGTGGCCGAGCGGTTCTAGGCGCTTCAGTCTGGAACCGCGTGACCGCTACGGTCGCAGGTTCGAATCCTGCCTCGGGCATGGATGTGTGTGATGTCCTTAGGTTAGTTAGGTTTAAGTAGTGCTAAATTCTAGGGGACTGATGACCACAGATGTTATGTCCCATAGTGCTCAGAGCTATTTTTTTTTTTTTTTTTAATTTAAGGTGGCAGATGGCAAAACAAGAGAGGAAGTAAAGATATCCCAGTTGCTTTGTCACAACATAGCAAATAGTTTACGAACCAACATGAAATGAAGAAATGAATTAAAGGTGGCAGATGGAAAAACAAGAGAGGAAGTAAAAATATATCAGTTACTTCGTCGCAACATAACAAATAATTGACGAATCAAATTCCGTGTCGTTGTTTCTTCGTAAGAAGTGTCTCTTTGAAATGAACGAATTTAATAACAATTTCCTACATAGTGATGAGTGAGAAATTTGCCACCAACTTCTCATGCACTAAAGAGCCAAAAATCTCGCACACTCGCCTAATATCCTATAGGGCACTCACGAGCACGCTGAAGTGCCACAACACGATGTGGCATGGATTCGATTAATGTCTGAAGTAGTACTGGAGGCAACTGACACCATGAATCCTGCAGGGCTGTCCCTAAATCCGTAAGAGTACGAGTAAGTGGAAATATGAACAGCACGTTGCAAGGCATCCTAGATGTGCTGAATAATGTTCATGTCTGCGGAGTTTGGTGGCTAGCGGAAGTGTTTATACTCCTAACAGTGTTCATGGAAGCACTCTGTAGCAATTGTTGACGTGTAGGGTGTCACATTGTCCTGCTGGATTTGCCCAAGTCCGTCGGGATGCACAGTGGATGTGAATGGATTCAGGTGATCACACAGAATGTTTACGTACGTGTCACACGGCAGAGTCGTATCAAGACGTACAAAGGGTCCAATATCGCTCCAATTGCACACGCCCCACACCATTACAGAACCTCCAACAGCTTGAACAGTCCTCTGCTGACATGCAGGGTCCATGGATTCATGAGGCTGTCTCCATACCTGTATACGTCCATCAGTCGAAAAAATTTGAAACGAGACTCGTCCGACCAGGCAACATGTTTCCAGTCATCAGCAGCACCATGTTTATGTGGACGGGCCCACACGAGGCATATAACTTTGTGTCACGCAGTCATCATTGGTACACGAGTGGGGCTTCGGCTGCGAAAGCCCTCACCGATGATGTTTCATTGAATGGTTCGCACGCTGACACTTGTTGATGACCCATCACAGAAATTTGCTACAATTTGCGGAAGGGTTGCACATGTGTCACGTTGAATTCTTCTCTTCAGTCGTCGTTGGTCCCGTTCTTGCAGCCGTGCGAAATTAGCCGAGCGGTCTAAGGCGCTGCAGTCACGGACTGTGCGGCTGGTCCCGGCGGAGGTTCGAGTCCTCCCTCGGGCATGTTCACACACATTTGAACATTTGAACACCGGTCTTGCATGGCGATTCTCCGACCCCAGCGATGTCGGAGATTTCATATTTTACCGGATTCGTTATATTCGCAGTTCACTCGTGAAATGGTCGTATGGGAAATCTGCACTTCATCGCCACCTCGGAGATGCTGTGTCCCATCGCCCTTGCGCTGACTGTAACATCACGTTCAGACTCACTTAAATCTTGATAACTTACCATTTTAGCAGCAGTAACCGATCCAACAACTGCACCAGACACTTGTTGCCTCATATAGGTGTTAACGACCGCAGAGCCGTATTGTGCCAGTTTACATATCTCTGTATCTGAATACGCATGCCTATACTAGTTTCTTTGGCGCTTCAGTGCACCTCTGTGTTTGAGTAAGGATGCGTATACCAGTGTCTTTGGAGCTTCAGTGTAAGATGTGTAGGCCAACAATATTTACGTGCCCAGTTCTCAAACAGAGCAGCTGAGAGAATACTACATCTACTTACAGTCATTTCATTTCCTCTTCCACTCGCAGGTAAAGTGCGGGAAAAACGATGGTCTTTAAGCTTCGTATAAGCCGTAATTTCTCTCTTCTTCTCTTCGTAGTCCTTGAGCGGCAGCAGAATCGGTCTGCAGTCGGCCTCAAATACTGGTTCTCTAAATTCCTGTAATAGTGCCTCATGATGAAGTCGCTCCAGGAATTGCCATTTGATTTCACGAAGCATTTCCGTAATACTGGCGTTCTGATCGAACCTATCGTTAGCAAATCTAGCAGCACGCCTTTGAATTGCTTCAATGTCTTCCTTTAATCTGTCGTGGTTGGGATTCCAAACACTCGAGCGCTAATGAAGGGTCGCACTAGAATTCTATACGCGGTCTCTTGTGTACGTGAGCTACACTTAACCAAACTCTCCTAATAAAATGAATTCGATCAATCGCTTTCCCTACTACCAACATGACGTGCTCATTTCATTTCATATCGCACTGCAACGTTACGCCTAGACATTTAACAGAAGTGACTGAGTCAAGCAGCACTACTAGTGCTTTATTTGACAGGATTGTTTTCCCCACTCATCGGCATTAACTTATTTTTTTTCTACATTTACAGCAAGGTGAAATTCATAAAACCAAATAGAAATGGTTCAATTGGCTCTAAGCACTATAGGACTTAACATCTGAGGTCATCAGTCCCCTAGAACTGAGAACTACTTAAACCTAAATAACCTAAGGACATCACACACAACCATGCCCGAGGTAGGATTCGAACCTGCGACCGTAGCAGCAGCGCGGTTCCGGACTGAAGCACCTAGAACCGCTCGGTCACAGCGTCCGGCAAACCAAATAGAAATTCCATCAAAGTCACCCTGTATCTCCGTACGGTCTCTCAATTACAACACTTTCCGTTATATCACAGTGTAATCAGAAAATAGCCGTAAAGCGCTCTTCACTTTGTCCGCAAGATAATTTATGCATCTAAAGAATAATAGCTGTCCTATGACACTTACGTGAGGCACTCCTGAAGATACCATTGTCTCTGCTGAACACTCGCCGACGAGGGTCAGCGTAATAGATTCTGTTACTGAAAAAGTCTTCGAACTTCTCTCATTCCTGGGAATCTAAACCGTATGGTCGGACCTTCATCAACAGTCGTGACAGTTAAAAGCGATTAGCATCCGGCATAGTGTTGCCTTTGTCGCAGTTCGTTAGGTAACAATGATAGCCGTCTGCACCAGAATTCAATCCAGCTTGTCTTATTTTCACTCTCCTACTATGATGTGGAAACCGTGTGCTCTGATCTGCACAGACATCGTGTTGCTATTGGTCGCCAACGGTATAAGCTAACAGCTATTATTGTTATTCTTATTATTATTACTTCAGACGTTTGGGTCGTACTGGATCTCACGATGAACGGAAAATGAAATTTTAGTACTGTCATTTAGCCTTTATCTCTGCCCATATTTGTCTCATAGTCTCAACAGCTGGTGCTATTCTGACGATGCTGTCGGGTCAACATGGGAACACTTTGGGATTGTCTGTAGCAGAGTCTCATGTTTTACGATGTACTCTGAACGGTCTGCTCCGAAATACTTATGCCTGGTCCAGCACTGTACTCTGCTTCACAGACTGGACGCCCAACACTTTTTTGCCCTCTCGTGGTTTCACCGTCCTTCAACCGCTTTCCAGAGACCCTCGCGATAGTAGCACACTAACAGCGGACGAACTACGCTCGTTCACAGACGCCAGGTCACAGCGAAGTCGTTTGCGTCCGTATCTTTCCCCATTTACAGCGCATGTGGTCGATAGAATGATTCCCTGTTTTTCACTACGGGGAGCTGGAAACGACGGAGGGGCTCCGTCCCCGCCGCAGCCGCAGTGGTCCACAACCCCACGACGACTACCGCAGTCCACTTCACCCCTCCGCCGCCCCACACCGAACCCAGGGTTATTGTGCGGTTCGGCCACCGGTGGACCCCCCAGGGAACGTCTCACACAGACGAATGTAACCCCAATGTTTGCGTGGTAGAGTAATGGTGGTGTACGCGTACGTGGCGGACCTGTTTGCGCTGCAATCGCCGACATAGTCTAGCTGAGGCCGGAATAAGGAGGACCAGCCCGCATTTGCCGAGGCAGATCGAAAACCGCCTAAAAACCAACCACAGACTGGCCGGCTCACCGGACCTCGACACAAATCCACCGGGCGGATTCGTGCCGGGGACCGGCCCTCCTTCCCGCCCGAAAAGCCGTGCATTAGACCGCACGGCCAACCGGGCGGGCCCACTTACATAATCTGTCAGTCGCGGTAACGTGACTACCTGTCAAAAGATTGAAAAACCGCATTTCATATTGCGCTTCACAGCGAGACGTGCGGGAACAGAGTCAGTGAGGTTCCGGGGCCAGCTGCGCTAGGTTTCTCGATGGAGAACCATGGCGGGAACAGTCCGATCGAGGTGGTCCCAGAAATTCTCGATTGGGTTTAAGTCTGGGGAGTTAGATGGCCAAGAGAATACGGTAAACTCACTCTGGTGCGCTTTGAGCTATGCACATACAACGCGAACCGTCTGACACGTTGCGTTGTGCTGTTGGTAGATGTCGTCGTGCCGAAAAAAAAAGATTGCATGTAGAGGTTGATATGATCCCCAAGGATACATGCATACTTGTGTTGGACCACTGAGCCTGCCAGAATGGCGACATCACCCATGGAATACCCATTCCGTCTACTATTTCAGAGTGTGAATACGTAAAACTTCAATAGTTAGTTATCATTCATTGAACCGGTTTTGGAATCTTTTCAGGTTAATCTTCAGTTTGATTTTCGGAAGTTACGTATGTATTTGTACCATAATCGGTTCATGGAATACTAAATAACTGTCGAATAGAGTGACTGGTTGCGGTTTTATGTATTTACATTCTGTTAACAGTCACCGGTTCGAATGGCTCAAATGGTTCAAATGGCTCTGAGCACTATGGGACTTAACATCTATGGTCATTAGTCCCCTTAAACGTAACTAACCTAAGGACAGCACACAACACCCAGCCATCACGAGGCAGAGAAAATCCCTGACCCCGCCGGGAATCGAACCCGGGGACCCGGGCGTGGGAAGCGAGAACGCTACCGCACGACCACGAGATGCGGGCACCGGTTCTAAAATATCCACAATGGATAAACTCAATCTGTTGCGGAGTGTTTTGCTTTCAGACGCTTCACGCGTTACACACCAAGGCTATCTGTCGGATGGAGCATAAAATGTGTTTCGCCTGAAAAGGTGACCTGTCGCCATTCAGTGTATGTTCAATTACGCTATTTAACTTCCTGGCAGATTAAAACTGTGCGCCGGACAGAGACTCGAACTCGGGACTTTTGCCTTTCGCGGGCAAGTGGTCTACCATCGCAGGAGAGCTTCTGTAAAGTTTGGAAGGTAGGAGAAGAGGTACTGGCAGAAGTGAAGCTGTGAGGACGGGGCGTGAGTCGTGCTCGGGTAGCTCTGATGGTAGAGCTCTTGTCCGCGAAAGACAAAGGTCCCGAGTTCGAGTCTCGGTCCGGCGCACAGTTTTAATCTGCCACGAAGTTTCATGTCAGCGCACATTCCGCTGCAGAGTTAAAATCTCATTCTAGTTGCGCTGTTGCCAACCTGGGTCAGCGATGAACAGCAGTCAACAAGGGTGCATGAACCTGGCGCCTTCTGAGAAGGCCCATTTGCACTTCGTCAGTTATGAGTGTGCTTCTGTGGTACCGAGCGAGCAAAAAAACACACAAAAAATATATGGTACTGGCATTTTCACACTTCTAGAAGAGAAAGCTAAAATTTGTCTTAAGTTAATGTGTTTGGCGCTACCTTCTGAATGAGGTTAATAAGATAAAAATGTTTTGGTCTGTAGTATGAAATATTTCGCTATTGCTGTGAAACGTAAATAGCTCACAAACATTGATGCACAGATTGGTAAAACTGTTTCTCATTTAATGTCTGTGTAAAGTTTGCCCTAAATGGCACGACAGCAAATCAGGAAACCTGTACTTGAAGAGACCACCGCGCACAACGAAAGTGATTCTTGACGCTCTGCGATGGCTGGAGTACAGCATGACTCATTGATAGCGCTGAACAGTTTATCGTTGAAAGCCATTTGATAATCTCTCCTGTGAGGTAACGAATAAACGTGCGGAGCTGATACAGGAATAACGTTCCATTAAACATGTCTCCTGTTTCATATACCACGTCGTGAAAACAATTTTATGCCATTAGTAGCGCTAAAGGCAAAGGAAGCCAAACTCCTTTATGCTAGAACGACGCTGTAATCACTCTTCTTTACACAAGAACTATAGATAAGACGTATAAAATATATATAGACACATCAACCTTTTGTCCGTAATAGTATACATGGTAATCACTATAACTATTCGCCAACAGCATAAGAATACGTAAGACTGTGAATAAGCAAAACCACAAGCTGGCTGAAGAAGTGGATATACTACAACGGAATACTTTGAAAATGTGTACATAGTAGCAGACTAAAATAAAGCCATCAATACGAATGGCAATTTCTTATGGAATTGAGAAAACTCTTTTTGGTTTCAGCAAAATGTCTGTCAACACCCCTTGAGGAACGAGATACTGTCCAGACTATGTTAGTACACTGCAAAATATGTACGATACGTCAATGCTCCAGCTTCCATCAATCGGCATAGCACAAATTTCGAATATAAACAGTAGTTAAGTTGGGTGACGCCGTATTGTGGCGTTTATGCCACTTCTCTGCCTACGTGTTATTATGCTTTATTGTTACGCTTAAGCGTACAGCGAAGAAACGTCCGCGTCCTTGTAACATAGTAAGAATGTAGGAAGAAGGTAAGCATGCCGGAATCGCGGTGAGACTGATGTTATCAGAGCGTGAGTACGGTGGGGCGAGAAAGAAGCTGTGTCACGATGAAATCTTTTAGAGACTACGGGGACAAAACTACGAAGCCTGGCGTCAAGAAGCACATCTTTCATTGTTTAAGATTTACCTTGAGAATGTCAATGTACATCTGCAACCATGCAGCTGACGTTACTTGCACTGGTAACCTCTTAAAGAATTTCAATAACTTTCAATTCATACTCATAAAACAGTTGCAAATTTGAGTTACTTCAGATGATAAATGGTGCGCAAGATAAACCAGTCACAAGCGTTCTCTGAGCGAGCTGGTGCCAAACCGTTACGGTAGTTGAGTAGGAGTCTGTGATCGGTTTCAGAAGAGACAAGGCGCGATTCTGTACGTGAAGTGCCACATACGAGTGTAAACTCTTGCTGATCTTAAGTTCCTGTGAAGTATTATCTACGATATTTTACAGTACACGGCAAATAATGATTAGCATTTGGAAACTTTGCTGTGAAGGTTAATAGTAGCTCTCAAAATCGAGATTTCTTGATTTTGTGCTTCTGTGAATAAAAGAAAGTCAGTTGCATCCCATTGTTTTGCAATTATCATTATTTGTAGCGCTGAAGTTTTCCCATTTTGCCACTATGTTACGCCCTGTTTATTGCATGCGGCTGGCGGAGAAGAAATGACGGCACGTCATCTTTACAAGACAAGAGGTGAGCAATTCGCCTCCAGTTGTGCCAGGATAATGTGGACGCGGATGTTATATCCATAAATCCACCTTGTGTGTTACTCCTGGAATAATTATTTGGTTGAAAATATTACATACATAAACCCACCATGTAGTACTACTAAACTGATATGTTCTTCTAACGTCTTAGTACTGCTTGGCAGTACCAGTTTGGGACAATTTGTTCATCATCAGATGGTTGCACTGTATTTTTAGGATGAACTGTTGGTCAAGTGCTGAAAAATCTTCATGCACTGGTGTCCTAGAATGGAAAACAATTTATAATTGGGAAAAAATTCGATATGGAAATGATAATGACGAATAAACTCAAAATTTAAAAAGAATCAGTGTGTACCTGACGTACATACAAACAAAATTTACAATTTGTTTCCAATTATTGATTTATCCGAAACTAAAAGACACAGTTTTTCAAACGGCAATAATGTCGCATTTAGTGTGCACAAACCACTGAAAATTTAAGTGATATTAGAAAAAGCTTTAGGGGACACTGCATTTCCTAAGGATGTCCTCATTATGGCTCACCGTATCAAAGAAGGTTTTCACCTCAGGTGTAAACCACGAATAGATTACCGATCAGACTAAAAACAGTTCTAAAGATTTGAAGCCTTAGCGCTACGCTAATTGCGGACGCTCTTCATATATACAGATACAGACCATTTTTGAGCTACATTTTTTGCTTCAGTTTATATGAAAACAAACTTCAAATGAATTCATCTTGGTCTGGATTGCATCATAGTGTTAACAGTATCAAACTTCATTTATGGCGCTTTCTACACAAAATACATACTAAAATTTACAGCAAACAGCACTTTGAGATTTTGTGTGATGTTCTCTCCAAATATTGGTTTGATGCAGCTCTGCGTGCCAGTCTATGCTGTGCTAGCCTCTTCGTCTCCTAATAAGTACTGCAATCTACATCCACTTGATCCTGCTTACTGTGACCTTGCGTAGGTTCCCCTCTACGATTTTTACGCCCCACTCTTACCTCCATTGTCAAACCCACTGTTCCTTGATGCCTCATAATCTGATCTATGAACCCGTCCCTTCCCTCAGTCAAGATGTGCCATAAATTTCTTTTTCCCCTAATTCAATTTAGTATCTCTTCAATAATTGTTCGATCTACCCATCAATCCATCAACTTTTCAGGATGTGTAGTACATTTCAAGGACTTTTATTTTCTTTTTCTGTGAACTGCTTATCATCCACATTTCACTTCCATATAAGGCTGCATTCCAATCAAATACGTTCAAAAAAGATTTCATAGCACTTAAATTTACATTAGACATTATCAACTTCATTTTCAGAAATGCTGTTCTTGCTGTTGCCAATCTCCGTTTATTATCCTCTCTGCTTTGGCAGTCATCGATTATTTCCTAAACAAATAGCAAAACTCATCTACAATTTTGAGAGATTAATTACTACTCTAATTCCCTGGATATCTCCTGATTTAATTCGCCTACATTCCCTTGCGCTTGTTTTACTTTTATTGATATTCGTCTTATCTCTTTTCAAGACACTAATCGTTCCATTCAACTGGTCTTCCAAGTACATAACCGCCTCTGATAGAATTACTCTCCCTGAACTTTAAAAATTTCTACTCGGTTTCCTTCACAGCTTCTTCAATGTACAAACTGAATAATATCTGTACTAGGGAACAACTCTGTCCCACTCCCTTCTCAACATCAGCCTCCCTTTCATGTCTTTCAACTCTTACAACTACTGTCTAGATTCCACATAAATAGTAAACAACCCCTTAACTCCCAACATTTTATCCGTGCTGCAGTCAAAATTTCGAGGAGCGTAGATGACTCAACATTGTCAAAAGCTTACTCTAAATATACAAATGCTAGAAACGTAAATTTGCCTTTCTTCCAGCTGTCTTATAACATGAGTGGTGGGGTCAGCATTGCTTCACGTGTTCCTACAGTTCTCTGGAACTCAAACTGATCTTCTTAAAGGTCAGCCTCTAGCAGTATTTCCATTCTTCAGTAACAATTCCTGTCAATCTTTTGAATCCTTGACTTACTTAACTTACAGTCTGGCAGTATTCACAACTGAAAGCAACTGACTTCTTCGAAATTGGAGATAACAAATTCCTGAAGTCGGATGGTATTTCAACTGTTCCATACATGTTGCACGCCCGGAGGAATAATTTTCTCCTGGCTGGTTGTTCGAAGGATCTCAGAAATTCTGAGAGAATGTCATCTACTCCAGGCATCCTGTTCCTGTTAAGGTCTTTCAGTGCTCCGTCAAATTCTACTGTCTTTCAGTGCTCTGTCAAATTCTATTTGCAGTAACGTCCCTCCCGTCTCATCTTCATCTACTTCCTCTTTCCTAATATTCTATGGATGTTCATTTCTCTTTTAGAGGGCCTACATATATTCCTTTCACCTTTCAACTATTCCTCTTTTTCCTGGTACTGGCTTTCAATCTGAGCTCTTGGTACTCATACATCTACTTCTCATTTCTCCAACGGTCTCTCTAGTTTTCCTGTAAGTAGCGTCAATCTTTCCCCTACTCAGGCACGTTCATTACTGTCTTGCATTTATACTCTACCTATTTTTGCTTAGTCATTTTGCATTTACTGTCGGACCCATTTTTAGACGCCTGTATTCTCTTTTACCCTTTTCATTTGCTGCAAGTTGGCAATTATCAGTTACTGTAAAGCGATTTTTGAGTCGCGATACAAGAACAAGCTATTTTCGTTGTCTTAACCCATTAATACCGTGGGTCGCGAATTCGCATTATATCCTAGGGACGCTACCATATTTAACGTTGGTTGTTTTTGAGCTGCAATGATGATACGTACAGATTCTACACGAAGCTAACATCGCCTCTGACATTGTGCTGCGGTTTCCTGAGTGTTTAGCGTACTCCTAGAGGATCTTGCTGTTTGCACCTTTTTTCACGACATACACCGTCACTATTTAGAACGACAGCTGGATGCAAAGGCAAGTTCACTTCGGAAAATTATTTGTTGGTTCTGCAGTATCTGTGAGTGGCGTAAATCACATTTTGATGTAACAGTCTAGTTGTACGTGCAAGTGAATTCGAAAATATTGTTTCTGCAAAACATGTATCATTACGCGTTTACGTACCTTTGTTGGCGCACACAAGAGATGAAATCAAGAATCAAGTTAAATGAAAGCAAATATTGCGATATTTCAGTGACCGATTGTGTTCATTATTTGGTGAATCACCTAAAACCTGCATCGCAAATATGTAGGAAATGAAAGGTGCTACTGATATGCGGTTTTTACAGAATGAACTGTAGTCAGGGACTCGTATTGCTAGCTAATATTCAGAGTTTAATAATACTTAAAAGTGTAATTTTTGTTCAAGCATGCGCTTTTCTAAACGGAACAATGCCTATTGACAGTAAAAAACTAAAAGCAGAGTAAATTAGAATGTTAGTTGTTGTGTTGCAGGAGTCTGCTGTGGGTCGTTTGCGAGTTATCGTATTTTTCAAAAGTTATATGAATTCTCAACAGTATCGAGACAAGTAACCATTACAGGTTGCGTTCAAAATGACCACCGTCAAAGGCAATACAGGCTTCCACTGTGGCACGGAACGACTGCTGCACACGTGCTAGGATTTCACCGGAGATGTCCAAGCAGGCTGCAGTAATACGTCGTTGCCTATCATTAGGTGTTGTTGGTATGTCTTTGCAGACAGCATCTTTCAGCTATCCCCACAGAAGAATGTCTACAGGCGTCAAATCTGGGGAACGGGCTGGCCGGCGCACAAGTCCTTTGCGTCCAGTGGGAAACAATTCGTGAAGACATGCTGCAGTACTTGCGGCACTATGGGCCGGATAGCCATCATACTGGTGCCACAGGTTCCTCTTAATACGCAAAGGAAAGTCCTCTAGAATACCTAGGAGATGGTCTGTTAGGAGGCTGGTATACTTGTGCGAGTTCAGTCTTTCGCATATGAAAAACTGGTGTATAAGCTGTCGCTTTACTGTCCCACACTACATGTTTACACTCCATGGACCCTGACATTCCACCTGACGAAGCCAACGGGGATTGTCAACAGATCAATAGCGCATGATTCGGCGATTTATATGAACATGATTGGTAAATGTGGCTTCATCAGTAAACAAGATACACGATACATCTCGAGTATCCTGTCATAATGCCCATGTACAGAAGTTAAGACGATTCCGATAATCGTATCCATGCAGCTCTTGATCCAGAGAGGTGTGGTAGGGATGCAAACTACGTCGATGGAGAATGCGAAGGACACTTACTTAACTCATGCCACTTCTTCGCGCTATTGCGCTGGAGCTAACACGCGGATCAACTGCAACAACAGCAAGAATATTAATTTCCCCTCTTTTGTTGTCATTTGTTTCCTTCTGTCACGTTGTCTAGGTGTTACTCTATCACTCTTACGTAGCTGCGTGAAGAGGCTGATAAATAACTGCCGAGACGGTTGACGTCTACTGTGATATCTTGCCACGTACACCGTACAAGAACGAACTGCTTTCTATCTACAGTCGCCATACAGCATGAGCATGTCAGCTTTTTGTGCATTGGCAAATCCCATAGTCCACTCATGACCTGCTGTTAGGACTGTCACACACTAACCGACTATCAAGTAGCAGTGCACTCCAAGAACACAAAACCATACTATAGGTAACCAGAACAACGTCGTAACTAGCAACCATGTAGGTTGAATGGCACAAACAAGTGTCGGTAGGGAAAATTTTCAAAATACGGTATCTCGTAAACGGACTCGCCCTAGAATCCTGCAAAAACATCACTGATATTCTGAATTACACTATCTTTAGTCTTTTACTGTCAATAGGTATTGTTCCATTAAAAAAAAAATTGTATGTTAGCAGAGAAAAATACACTTCGTAAGCATTATTAACAACTGTTTATTGGCAAGCAGTACGAACCCCTGATTTCCAATCTACTCTGTGAAAAGCACACGTCAATGGCACTTTCCATTTCCGCTCGTATTTGCGGTGAATATTGCAATAATTCGTATCAAGATCCGATAACAACATTGTTTTGACTGATTGCATATCACTTTCATTGCGATGTTGAAATTCTAATGAACCGCTAATATTCAGAAGCTTTCCACGAAATGCCAGGCAGGGACTTTACTTAAAAAAAAAAAAAAAAAAAAAAACTGCCAGTATAGAGGCAGAAATGCTGTGCAGTAACCATCAAGTCCGTCAACATCGGTTCCAGATGAATATATGAATATACCACACTGATGCAGTAAGTTATTGATCTCAGTTTACAGACACAACGCGAAGACGTAAAAGAGCCAGTTTTATAGGGCAGAGAGTATTCATGTGTAAGAAGCGTAAAGTTCATCTGCGCCTAAACAAGAGAATAAACTGTTACCGAGAATTTCACTTACAAAGTCATATTGTATTATATATAATTATTTAAAAATCTGTTGCCAAGTATTTTTTTTTTGTTCTTGTAAATCCTGTCAACGTTTCATCAAAATGTTAAATAAAAATCTTTTACTAAATGAAGTGTTTTACAAGTCCAGTTGCTCCGACGGCTGTTGCAGATATGCCACATACCTGGCAGTTATAACATATCTGAGATTTAATCTTATATACTCAATTACACTTCATTACTGGTTACAAAATATGATTTTAGATTTTTACTTTCAAGTAGTTTCAGTAATTTTGTCCTCACTGACGTTTTTGCACTTTAAAGTACCATACTAGCAACAGAGGTTACTAGCACAAGACGATACACGTATACGAGGGGCGTTTGAAAAGTCCGTGCAAAGCCAAAGAGATGGCACCACCTGCGCGTATCGAGGCCATATTTAGTTAGTAGCATCTCTGGAAAGAACGCACACCAAGTTTCAGCCATATTGGTCTATTGCTTTGTGTTTGGCAATCGTGTGAATCAATGAAGTCGAGTGACTGTCAAAAAAATGGACAAAAAAGAATTTCGTGTGCTCATTAAGCATTACTTTATGAAAGGCAAAACGCCTCAGGAGACTAAATAGAAGCTTGATAAATGTTACAGTGACTCTGCATCTTCGACTAGAATGGTTTATAAGTGGTTTCAAATTTTCGTAGTGGCAATATGGGCGCAAGTAATGCTGAACATTCTGGACGGCCTGTGGAGGTTACGACTCCACAAATCATTGATAAAATCCATGATATGGTGATGGATGACAGAATACTTAAGGTGCGGGAGATTGCTAGTGCTGTGGGCATCTCGAGTGAACAGGTACATAATATTTTGCATAAATATTTGGACATGAGAAAGCTATCCGCAAGATGGGTTCCGCGATTGCTCACGCTTGATCAGAAACGGAATCGTGTGAAGTGTTGCAAGGATGGTTTGCAGCTGTTCTGGAAGAATCCGCAGAACTTTAAGCGTCGTTTCTTCACTTTGGATGAAACATGGATACATTACTATACTCCTGAGACCAAACAACAATCTAAATTATGGGTTACTTTGGAGAATCTGCACCAAAAAAAGACGAAGACCATTCCCTCGACCGGAAAGGCTACGGCGAGTGGCTTTTGGGATTCGCAAGGGATAATTCTCTTCGACTATCTGGAAAACGGAAAAACTATTACAGGTGAATATTATTCAGCGTTACTGGACCGTTTGAATACCGAGCTGCAAAAAAACGCCGACGATTCGACCGCAAAAACAGTCCTTTTCCATCACGACAATGCACCAGCACACAACTCAGCAATAGTGGTCGCAAAATTAATGGAAATAAGATTTTAACTCGTTTCACATCACCCGTATTCTCCAGACGTGGCTCCCTCGGACTACTATTTGTTCCCCAATTTGAAGAAATGGCTGGTGAGACAAAGATTTTATTCAAACGAGGAAGTGATTGCAGCAACTAGTAGCTATTTTGTAGACTTGGATAATTCCTGTTATTCGGAAGGGATCAACAAATTGGAACGGAGTGTGTAAGTCTTAAAGGGGACTATGTCGAAAAATTACCCCAAACACGTTAGTAGTTTTTTTTATTTTATTTTGGACGGAATTTTCAAACGTCCCTCGTATTTCAATTCTCGATTTTTCCCCACTGTGGCAATGTATACAACTCTTCTGGAAGTTCGGAGCACATGGTGTGGTCATCGTTGTGTCGATGTTCTTCCGTTTCTTATCAGTTCACAGGATTCTACCAGTTACAGTGGTTATAGCTCAAAGGAAATATGGGTTTTAAATTCATCTTTGTAATATGTTCCTAGCCTATCGTTTTTAAGGAGGAAAATCGCGACTTGTCATTATATTTTATCCGTTCCAGACTTATATATACTTTAGTTATTTATATATATGTGGCACTTATTGTTGATTGGAATATAACCATAAGACCGCATTTTCTTTTATTATGAAATATGATCATTACAGGTTTACATGTAGCTTCTTTTCGTTCGCCAGTCATCTCATAGAAATTTAGGCTCTTAATCAAGATGGCATTCTTGTTCGCATCTGTGCGATATGTGAAAACACTCTAATGTAATGAACTATTCTTCAGGTAGGGATCCACCACGTTTGCCATTAAGGGATCCAACGAAGTCGTTTATAGTGAATACAGTATTAATATGGGGAGATCTGGAGTAGAAAGGTAACAGAGACAATCGCAGGCTTCTCTCGGATAAATGCAGAGTTTTAGCGAGAACTGATTAATTTTTAAATCATCCGTTAAACTGAAACAGTTGTGAAAGCAAATAGTGCTGGGCTGTTAGAAAGAAATTTAATGCACGGAGCTCAGACGTAACAAAAGTTACACGGTTGGTCTCACCGTCTTTCGCAGCTGCAGATCGTCTTCACATTCGCAGTAATGCACCGTCCCCAAAAAGCGCCATTGCTGACATACGTGTTCCTCGAGACATGAAGACAGACGGAAGGAGGGTTTCGAGATTCGTGCTGCTCTCTAGTTTACCGAGAAAAGAAATGTGCTTCCATCTTTGAAAGCAGTGCCATTAATGGTGTGTTAGGCGTCGAAATAAAATAACGGTTGTACTTTAATATGTAGAATAGTCCGCAGTGACTGGTAGCTGGTCTCGGTTTCATTAAGAATTTTCCTACGCCTTTATCTTAGGTACGACTTACACCTCCGCTTACAGATCTCTGGTAATCCAGTGAGACTCATGCTGTGCCACTGAAGAACTGGAAGACACCTGATCTTAGTACTTCTTCGTGTCGACTCCACTCTCACATGGAAACATTCCCAGGTGTCAATTAACGACGTTGATGATGAGACCTGGCGGGTGTGTATGGCTCCAGTTTCACTTCTAAGGCGTAAAACACACGCCGAAAGGTAATATTGCATTTCAAGTTTAGAGGGAATATCTTGGAAACGATGACATATAAAACATGGTTTTCATATAAAAGTTGATACGTAATTAATGTTATTGAAAACTGTAGAATCGACTTTCATAATAATTTGAAATTTTGCAGAAAATCCCACCACCATTAATTAATTTTGAAAAATGAAAACATTTCTAACAACTCTTAAGCCACATACATCCCTTCGCACTAGGGCTGATTTCTGAAATACCATTTCTGGAAAATAAGTTGTACAGAATGTGCTGTCGGAGAATTTTCAAAATACTCCATTAAAATATTTAAAAATTTATTACTGTTCTAATTATCTAATATGATAATATTTATTTTATGTTTTGCATTGTTATTTTACGTTTTAAATTAATACCTCTTTTAGTTTCTTAGTTTCTCATTTTACAGATATGTGTTTTGTTAACCGAAAATAATAAGTACACTACTGGCCATTAAAATTGATACACCAAGAAGAAATGCAGATTTTATTGGGTATTCATTGGACAGATATATTATACTAGAACTGACATGTGAGCTGGTCGGAGTGACCGAGCGATTCTAGGCGCTTCAGTCTGGAACCGAGCGACCGATACGGTCGCAGGTTCGAATCCTGCCTCGGGCATGGACGTGTGTGCTGTCCTTAGGTTAGTTAGGTTTAAGTAGTTCTAAGTCCTAGGGGACTGATGAACTCAGATGTTAAGTGCCATAGTGCTCAGAGCCATTTGAACCATTTGAACTGACGTGATTACATTTTCACGCAATTTGGGTGCATAGATCCTTAGAAATCAGTACCCAAAACAACCACCTCTGGACGTAATAACGGCCTTGATACGCCTGGGCATTGAGACAAACAGAGCTTCGATGGCGTGTACAGGTACAGCTGCCCATACAGCTTCAAATCGATACCACAGTTCATCAAGAGTAGTGACTGGCGTATTGTGACGAGCCAGTTGCTAAGCCACCACTGACCAGACGTTTTCAGTTGGTGAGAGATGTGGAAAATGTGCTGTCCAGGGCAGAAAATCGAACATTTTCTGTATCCAGATAGGCCCGTACAGGACCTGCAACATGCGGTCGTGCATTATCGTGCTCAAATGTAGGGTATCACAGGGATCGAATGAAGGGGAGAGCCACGGGTCGTAACACAACTGAAATGTAACGTTCACTGTTCAAATTGCCGTCAATGCGAACAAGAGGTGACCGAGACGTGTAACCAATGGCACCCATACCATCACACCGCGTAATACACCAGTATGGCGATGACGAATACACGCTTCCAATGTGCGTTCACCGCGCTGTCGCCAAACACGGCTGCGACCATTATGATGCTGTATACAGAACAAGGATTCATCCGAAAAAATGACGTTTTGCAAACGTCCCCATCTGTTGACTCAGTGATCGAGACGTGGCTGCACGATCTGTTACAGCCATGTGGATAAGATGCCTGTCATCTCGACTGATAGTGATACGAGGCCGTTGGGATCCTGAACCCACCGATTCCATAATCTGCTAACAGTCATTGGATCTCGACCAACGGGAGCGGCAATGTCGCTATACGATAAACCGCAATCGCGATGGGCTAAAATCCGAACATTTTCAAAGTCGGAAACGTGATGGTACGCATTTGTACTTCTTATACGAGGCATCACAACAACGTTTCAACAGGCAACGCCGGTCAACTGCTGTTTGAGTATGAGAAATCGGTTGGAAACTTTCCTCGTTTCAGCACGTTATAGGTGTCGCCACCGGCGCCAACCTTGTGTGAATGCTCTGAAAAGCTAATCATTTGCATATCACAGCATCTTCTTCCTGTCGGTTACATTTCACGTCTGTAGCACGTCATCTTCGTGGTGTAGCAATTTTAATGATCAGTAGTGTAACTTATTATTATTTCAGAAAATAATTACAATAATGACAATCTGACAGGAACTGCTTTTTTACACAATGCACGTAAAATGAACGAAATTCTTCTCATAGTACACACGACAGTGAAGACAATATGAAACCAAATACAGCATGATTTGAAATTGTCACGGGTAATTCTCTAAATATCCTGATTTGTATCAGGCGTATTTCAGTACACTGATAAGTCTTGGCAAAGAGAATTGATTAAAATGGTTCAAATGGCTCTGAGGACTATGGGACTTAGCATCTGTGGTCATCAGTCCCCTAGAACGTAGAACTACTTAAACTTAACTAACCTAAGGACATCACACACATCCATGCCCGAGGCAGGATTCGAACCTGCGACTGTAAAAGTCACGCGGTTCCAGAGTGAAGCGCCTAGAACCGCAAGGCCAGAATTGATTATGTACTGGTGACTGCAGATTGATTACGTTGTTTCTCAAGTGGAGGTTGACATCATAATGATTCAGTATACATATATAGTATGCAGTTGTGTGCATGGTATACAAAATACACTGAAGGGCCACAGAAACTGGTACAGGCAGCGTATTCAGATACAGAGAAAAGTAAAAAGGCAGAATACGGCGCTGTGGTCTGCAAACGCGAAATAAGAATAAAATTGTCTGGCGCAGTTGTTAGATCGCTTACTGCTGCTATAATGGCAGGTTATCAACATTTAAGTGGGTTTCAACGCGGTATTGTAGTCGGCACGAGCGATGAGTCACAGCATCTCCGAGGCAGCGATGAAGTGGAGATTTTCCCGTACAATCATTGTACTGGTGTACATAAACATCAGGGATTCGGTAAAACATATGATCACCGACATCTCTGGGGCCGGAAAAAGATCCTGAAAGAACGGGACCAAAGACTATTGAAGAGAATCGTTCAACGTGTCAGAAGTGCAACCCTTCCGCAGATTGCTGCAGATTTCTGTGCTGGGCCATCAACAAGTTTCAGCGTACGAACAACTCAACTAAACATTATCGACATGGGCTGTCGGAGCCAAGACCCACTTGTGTACCCTTGACCACCCCACGACACAAAACTTTACGCCTCGCTTGAGCGCGTCAACACCGAAAAAAATGGAACCAATTTTACTCACATAGATGGTTCAAATGGCTCTGAGCACTATGGGACTTAACAGCGGAGGTCATCAGTCCCCTACAACTTAGAACTACTTGAAACTAACTAACCTAAGGACATCACACACATCCCTGCCCGAGGCATGTGCGACGGTAGGGGTCGCTCGGCTCCAGACTGTAGCGCCTAGAACCGCACGGCCACTGCAGCCTGCGTCAACACCGACATTGGACTATTAATGACTGGAGACATGTTGCCTCGTCGGACGAGTCTCGTTCCAAATTTTACCGAGCGGATGAACGGGTACAGGTATGCACACAAACTTACGAATCCATGGACCTAACACGTCAGAAGGGGACTGTTCAAGTGGGTTGCAGGCTCTGTAACGGTGTGGGACGTGTACGTCTAGATACGACTCTGACAGGTAACACATACATAAGCATCCTGTCTGATCACTTGCATCCATTCATGTCCATTGTTCATTCCGACGGACTTGGACAATTGCAGCAGGACAATGCGACACCCCAGAACTGCGACACGTCCAGAACTGCTACGGAGTGACTCTAGGAACACTCTTCTGAGTTTAAACACTTCCGCTAGCCACCATACTCCGCAGACATAAACATTATGGAGCATATCTGGGATGCCTTGCAACATACTGTTGCGAAGAGATCTTATAAAGGCACATTTGCATGCCGTGCGAGAGTTTCCTCGGAAACGCGAAATCTTAATTAAATAATTAATCTCTGACAAATAAATAAAGCCTATGGCACAGAACTGCAGCGCTATGCCGCTGATAAAACAAAAAACAATTAGGACACTCTTATGTTTCATTAAGAAGATGTAGGTCTGGTAGAATAGCTGGTGCGGGAAGCACGTATATTTTATTAACTGGCACACCGCCATATTTGATGTTATATAAGAACACTGCGAGTTGCAATCACACTAGGCACTCGACCCTGTAAAGATTCTATATTTATGAAAGTAAGTTGAATTATTTAACTGTAGGCTTATTCGTTGGATATATCCGATTTAACTAACTGTGTAAACTTTTTTATGTTTAGTAGACCGTCACCTGTGTACGACGTATTGACATGGCTGGCAAGTTATTCTAATACTGAGATTTTGAGTCCGCACCTACCGCAGCAGTCTTTGGAAACGATTTAAATACGAAGTCCGATTATTTGAATCACATTTCACGGTCAACTACGAATAACATTGCATTTACGAGAAAGCCATTGTCAAGCGTCTGATACCAAATAATTAAACGTCCACGTTCCAGATAAGCAAATAGTAATGAAAACCAATCAGTATCATACGTATACAATAATTAATATTTTATATTATTTTTTTTATTTATTTTATAATCTCCACGCCCTCGTACTCTTACGGATTTATGGATAACCCTGCAGGATTCATGGAGTCAGTTGCCTCCAGCACTACTTCAGACATAGGTTGAGTCCATGGTACGTCGTACTGCGGCACTTCTGAATGCTCGTGGGTGCCCAAGACGGTATCAGGAAGCTCTACCATTTTCTTTGGCTCTGTATTATGTTTCCCTTCTAGCATATCGGTTAGGTCTGCCTGACGTTCCACGAATATGCGTGTTGCTACGAGTGCTGACGTTCTGACGATATTGCTTTGTGTGTGTGGGCGCCTCAAAGGGCCATGAAGGTGCAGATGAAAGGCATCCGCGTGGACCCCATCTCGAAGCACCTGTTCGACGTCGACGACGAGCGGTGGCGTGAGGTGATGCAGCTGTACGTGAAGGGCTTCTCGCCGGCCAGGACGGAGCGGCTGTCCTGCTGGCTGGAGCAGTGCGGCCGCGGCGTGCAGCGCGCCCTCTCCCGGAGGATCCAGGGCGTCGGCTGGAGGGACGTCGACCTGCTGGCAGTCTGCTCGCGGTTCGCCACCGACTCCATCGGCTGCTGCGCCTTCGGCATCGAATGTGGCGCCATCGACGACCCGCGCTCGACGTACCTCCAGCTCGCCCTCAAGGTAAGAGCCACTGCCCTCTACCCACAGCAAAGTTTATGGTGGCTACTTTTGCAGGGTGGATTGTTTCCCATCATTAGATGGGAAAAGAGGAATATGTGCTGGTGGAAAGAGAATAGAATGTATAAGATTTGCCGACGTCATGGTATTAGTGGCAGAAAGTGAGCGGACAGTGAATAACATGCTGATGGATCTGAACGAAGCTTGGGTGAAATATGGGATGCAAATAAACGCAGCAAAAACAAAGAGTATGGTCATCAGTAC
Source organism: Schistocerca americana (assembly GCF_021461395.2). Classification (NCBI taxonomy): domain Eukaryota; kingdom Metazoa; phylum Arthropoda; class Insecta; order Orthoptera; family Acrididae; genus Schistocerca; species Schistocerca americana. Next base: position 617,643,335 of record NC_060125.1, read on the forward strand.
GAGACGCAGACTGTTCAATATTAAATTAGGACAATACACCATTAGCCAAGTAAGTGCATTTAAATATCTTGCAAGCACAATAACTGAAGACCTTAGATGCCACCAGGAGGCGAAAGCTCGAATTGCCATAGCGGAGGAGGCATTCAACAGAAAGAGGAGACTCTGATACGGCAAATTAGATAAAGGTCTAAGGAAAAGACTTGGCAAATGTTTTTTCTGGAGTGTGGCACTGTATGGGGCAGAAACATGGACGCTGAGACGAGAGGATGAAAAAGATGAGAAGCATTTGAGATGTGGATGTGGAGGACAATGGAGAGAATTAGCTGGGTGGAAAGAGTGAGTAATGAAAGAGTATTGGAAAGGGTTGATGAGAGACGATGTCTGCTGAAGGTTGTGAGAGAAAGGAAAAAGAACTGATTGGGACATTCATTGAGAAGGGAGTGCTTGCTAATAGATGCTTTGGAAGGACTGGTTTGTGGGAGAAAACTGAGAGGAAGAAGGAGATACAAGATGATAGACGACATAAAGGGAAGAGGAAATTATGCAGACGTGAAGAAAGCTACCATGTGAAAACCCGACTTTTGGCAGAACAATGATGATGATGATTCTCGTGATTAAAACTAATGCCACGTGCCACAAGCTGCATCCTAAGTCCTGAACTAACAGCTGTATATATTCCATTATTCCAATGTGTGTCTTCCCTTACAGTCTTTAACCTGCAAAGCCCCCTCCCGAACCATAGAGGCTACAAAAAATGGTTCAAATGGCTCTGTGCACTATGGGGCTTAACTGCTGAGGCCATCAGTCCCCTAGAACGTAGAACTACTTAAACCTAACTGACCTAAGGACATCACACACATCCATGCCCGAGGTAGGATTCGAACCTGAGACCGTAGCGGTCACGCGGTTCCAGACTGTAGCGCCTAGAACCTCTCGGCCACTCTGGCCGGCTCATAGGGGCTACAACTAGATGTCGTAACACATGTTGAATCATCATGTCCCTTCTTCTTGTCGGTGTTCTCCAAAAATTCTTTTCTTTGCCAATTCTGTTCAGAACATCGTCTTTCATTAGCACTTCTGTTCACCTAATTTCCAACGTTCCTCTGTAGCATCACATCTAAAACGCTTCGATTCTTTTCTGTTCCGGTGTTCCTACTGTTCATGATTGAAGGACGACTACAAGCTTCGAATAATATAGTAATATATTCCTGAATAATCATCTTGTGGTGCAGTTCTTCTTGTTGTCTCCGTGCTTGCTATCCCATATATTCCTGAAGCTCAGCTCAGCTGTAATAATTATACACGTATTACCCGAAGCAATGTATGAAAATTTGTGCCGGAGCGGGACAGGAACGCACATTTTCCTCGTACCACGAGTCATCACCTTCAGTGATATGAAGTAGGAAGAGATGGACACAGTAATTCGGGGGAAGGGGGCGTGGACAGAGAAAAGGAGGAGGAAGAGATGGATGGAGAGAGAGGAGAGTGGCAGAGGGAGAGAGGAAGGAAAGAGGAGGAGATGGAAAGAGAGAGGTGGAAAAGGAGAAGAAGTGATAGAGGGCGTAGGAGGAGATGGGCAGAGAGATTGGGAGGAGTTAAGAAATAGAGATAGCGAAGAGGAGAAAGGTGGAGGGAGAGAGATGGGAGTAGGAGATGAACAGCGAGGGAAAGAGGAGGTGGTGCACAGGGAGAGGGGGAGAAGAAGATAGAGAGAGTTGGGAGGAGGGGACGGATAGATAGTGGGGCAGCAACAGTCGGGTAGACAAGGGGGAGGGGAAGTATGAGATGGACATAGAAAGGTGGGAGAGGGAGACAGACGAATAGGAGATGGGAGTAAATCCATATCCGGGCAACGACAGTTACTCAATTAGTATGCAGATAAATCATCTACTCCATACTGCCGCATCGAATTAGTTCGGGAATGAGCTAGGCAGCCCAGTGAACATATCTGAAAAGCGTATGTCGGCACAAAAGAATTGACGTCACACGCGGTGCCCATAATGAAAACCTGTATTCTGAGTTTAAAACTTCATTGAAGTGCCTGTTCCCCGTGTGCCTTGTATTTCTCGCCCCGTCGTCTCCTGAAACACTGCAGGGACTTAGGAACACCCCTCTACATGTACGGCTACGTTAGGAACCCAAAAACTATCTGTGGCCGCATCTGCGACACGTGAAACTGCGCAGCGTCAGATCAGTGAGTTCGCCTCGCACCAACACTGTCGCGCCCCAGTGTGGCACGCTAGTCTGCTGGTCAATTGCCATGGTAGGAGCACTGCACTCTATAGGCGCAACGAATCTGTCCTCCTCGGGCAGGGTGAGCTGTATCAGACCCCTCACACGGCAACTCCGCTGAGAAAATTCAAGTTGAGCGCTACCGTAACCATCACGGCACAAGTTAAAAGGTGTCGTACCCAGCACAACACGGTTACTTTCTAAAGCGGGATTTTGTTACCCAAGCTCGTTTTGAAGAAGACGAATTTCCATACTTGGTAGCATCTTGCGGTGGGAATAATGTTGCGACGATCGACGACTCGTAGCAGTGTTGTTGATCACATTCCAACTAAAATCGGCTTCACCAGAGAACAGCTCTAACGGAAGGACACTACCATTAACGTTTGGACTGCATCATTGTTTGCAGCGTACCTGTACTATATTTGTAAGTTGATGAAGGGAAACAATCAGTAACGAAAACATAAATAACCGCTAAATACGTGCACCTTTTCGAAACACTCGTTGGTACTGCACACTTAAGCCCACACAGCATGCGTCAGCCTTTATGGACCTTAAGAAACAGGTGCACTAGGCACATAGTGCAGTGTTCCTAAATATTATTAACGAGTTTGGCGTTGAATCGAAACCGGTGATCATAATTAGAGCCACCATGCCCGTAAGAATTAAAGTGTGAAATTCTAAGGAGCCCTGTCGCATTTTTTTGGAGTCAAACAAAAGTTTCACTCGCTGAAGGGAAGTCTCTGTTGCTTTTCAACTACGTTCTCCAAATGATCACTTAATAATTACCACATAGACCAAAATAAGCTGCCCCTGGTGGAGCAATAAATACATATAGCGTAAGTAGGGAAAAGTTACATACATTGAACGTATCATACGGTAGTGAAGCCCAGTTCTACGAAAGTATTACAAAATACTTTCTGGGTTACCTAACTGTGCACATAAAATAACTTATGTTGTTGCTAAGGGATTCCAATATCAATCTAACATACAAGTTGTGGCCTCAGAGAAGTCGTTTTTCGAAATTACGATACGAATTATGATAACTATATTTACACAGATAGCAATTTACACTTAAAGTAAGTTAAGACGTTTAGAGCAATCGACAAAAGAGTATTTGGTTCAGAAGTGGGATCAAAAGTTACGCTGAAAAAACATTAACGATCAGATCTGGTGTTTTCGTTACTAGCTTCTGAGAATGAGATGACGTGTTGAATGGAATGGACGTCCTACTGTGCGCAGAATTATAGAAGCTAAATTATATAGAGCACCTATAACGGAATTGTCATTAAATATTAAAAAATTTAAAGCTTGAAAGTATAAAACCATGAAAAGTATATAACAGTAAATTGTGCAGCAACTAAGGTTGCAAGTACCGCACACAACTCGATTTCTGTAATCCTTTTCCGTCTACAATCCTTTCCGTCTTTTTTTATTTTACATTCATTGTTCTACAGCTTTATGATCTTAATGAAAACCTTTATACATCTTACCTACTTTCAGAGAAAGACCCTTATGGTTCTATACTTCCAGTGTTTTACAACCTTGGTATTTTAAGACCGTACTTCATATTTAGTTGCTTTATTTCCACTTTTACATTTTACTGTTTTATGCCTTTTACATTTTCATTCGTCCATTCGTCTACACTTTTAACATATAAACGTAAGGTTTTTACGTAATTAACTTTTTGCCATTTTAAGACCCATTCTTTAGTAGCACGCCTCCCTTGCCACCCTCCGCCATCCTCCCTTTTGTTTTGCGATAAGTTCCTATGGGACCAAACTGCTGAGGTCATCGGTCCCTAGGCTTACACACATACCTAATCTAACTTACGCTAAGGACAACAAACACACCCATGATGGAGGGAGGACTCGAACCTCCGACGGGGAACAGGAGGGGGGGTTGTTGGGGGGGGGGGGGGGGGGAAGTTGCACTAACCGTGCAAGGCGCCTGGGACCGCGGCTCCTGCGTTCTTTCCTCCCTTTCTGCCCCCCTCACTCCATTTTATAATTTTACTATCTTACGTCGTTTACAGTTTACCAGTTCACACATCCATTGTTCTGCACTATTAATAGTCGAAGAGAATTTTTACATGTTATATTTTTTTTTTAATTTTAACGTAAGGCCTTGCCTTGCCAAGCTCTTTAGTTCTCTACCACTCAACCTACCTGCTTCCTTTCCCTCTCCCAATCATCGCCCCTCCAATTAGCTCTTTCCCTCATGTTCCCTTTCCCCGTACCCTCTCCTGTACCTCTACAAGATAGTTGACCGCAGTTGCAAAACACTATATTCTGATGTGAGGTTGTGACAGACTAGACAGCTTGCTGTCACAGCTACTTAGGTAACATTTATATTTATGTACAATTGTGTTGTAATTATTGTGACATGTTATACGGAACATGTTTAGTTCTACGTTGTTTTAGATCTGAAGATGATCCAGAGGTATCTAAACCTTTCAAGTAATTAAAAAAGTGCAGCTAAAGAATTAATGAAGATTGATTTAAATTACGCGTCTGACAAAGTTGGAGAAGGAAGTTACGGAGAATTTGTGTATAGAGCACAAAAAAATGTTCAAATGTGTGTGAAATCTTATGGGACTTAACTGCTAAGGTCATCAGTACCAAAGCTTACACACTGCTTAACCTAAATTATCCTAAGGATAAACACACACACACCCATGCCCGAGGGAGGACTCGAACCTCCGCCGGGACCAGCCGCACAGTCCATGACTGCAGCGCTCCAGACCGCTCTGCTAATCCCGCGTGGCTATAGAGCAAAGCATCGCATGGATGTGAATCATGCAATTATGAGGAACCATGAAAGAAGAGTTATGACACATTTTAAATAATGAAAGGAACTAAGGTAAAACTGCCATCAACTTGAAGGTTACTCTGAACAACACAGAGCATTATTAGCTATGGATTGTAGAAAGTGATACCTCGTTGCCCTTCTCCTACTTGATTTCTCCTGTACTTTACAGAAAGACCGGCAGGACTGTGATCCACAGGAAACTTCAACATTTTTCACTTTAAGAAATATTGCCAGAAATGATAAGGGACAGATAAAAATCATAGGACTGACTGGAGATCGAACTCAAGACATTAAAGTATGTAATCTCGCACTTTGCCACACAATTAAAAGAATATGCTCAGAATCAGGTGGGCAGATATAACAATAAATAATTAATGTCTCTCCAGAATCGACTATGAAAGGAAAACTAGGAAACACTGACGAGAAGAAGTGGCAGGATCATAGGAAATGTGTTGAAGCGTCAGGCGTAGCGGGAACCGTACCAGGAAAAAAGTGTAGGATGAGGCAGACATTGGAATATATGCAACTCAGACATTAAACCTGCAGGGAAATGAAGTGATTGGTACAGGATAGTAATTCACTGTGGGCCACATTCTAACCGCCAAATGTCATCTATTACGTTTTAGAGTTCAAGACTTTTGGGTTAGTATACAATGCACTAATGCCATCCATTAGGTTACATAATATTTTAACAAACCAAAGTAAGTTACGATGTAGATTTCTGTCGTAATAAAATCCTCGTAGTGTTTGTAGATATGAAATAAGTAATCTGGAATTCGCAGGCAATGTATCCGACTCGACGAAAAAATTTCGTGGAGTTCCTGTCGATGTGGCACCCAGAAGTCGCCTGGATTTTCTTCTTCGGCTTCTTCACGCGCGACACCTACGACTTCTTCAAGGGAGTCGCCCTAGGAATTCTGCAGTACAGGCAGGAGAACCACCTCTGCCGAGATGACGTGATGCACGAGTTCTTGCAAGCGAGACTGAACGGCCTCGCGTCTGAGGAGAACACACCCACAAGTAAGATGCATTCAGACTTACGCTCTCGTGTGGCTAACTTGTAATTATTTGTATCACACGCTACATCGCCGTTTGACAACCCATCATTATCCCCGCGCAAATATTAACCGCCTGGTGCGAATAAGAAATAATAGCTTAATGACTTATTACAAGTACGCTGCAGATGGTATGCTGTCAAAACAGTAAGAAGGCATGAAAACAAGTGACGTGAAAAAATCCATTTTCACAATAACGTAATTACAGGGAAGATATAAAAACAAATTTTTGAAAAGCCCATGTTATTTAACTGGATTAAAATAAGAAAACAACCATGAGTTTTGTAAAATATTTTACATAAACAAATCGAGACCCACTGAAGACGGCACAGCTGTCGAAAACTGTTTGGATAAATAAAACATAAGAACATTGTGTCTTACATACGACGGAGTAAGAACATTTAATTGGAAAACACGGAAAGAAAGTTAACAGGAGCTTCCAGTCAGAGTGAGATGACCAGTGAAAATTTTTACCACATTAGTAATCGTACGGAAATGTCCTGCATGTCTGTAGCAAGTGCCATATTTATTTGGTTACCCGAGCATGCCCTCAGGCCTGACTCAAGCTATTATTGCCATTAATATATCCACTTCTCATTTCCAAACATTTGTGTTTGTGGTCCTGCGATAGGTTGCGTGGAAATAACATCACTTCCGTGGCACAGTTTAATGTAAATGCCTTTCTTGTTACGTAAGTCCATTCATTTTGTTTCAGCTAATATAATTACTGTAAGTACCCCAGCGACAGGATAAGAACCTATGCCATTCCCCTGTGCTGTTATTATGCATACCCAAAGAGAGAACTGTGCTGGTAGTATTTGGAAGTCATACATGAAATTATGAATGAAAATAATGATTTGAGTCAGGAAAGTGGAGCATGATCAGATAGCATAACTGTACAGTATCTTGATTCCATTGCAGGTCTGGTAGAAATTTTCATTAGTCATCGCATATACTTGGAATTTCCGACCGATATTCGCTGTTGTAGCTTCATATCGTGTAATCTTCATTGATTCATCATGATGCCTTCATTTAATATCAGTAAATAGGCTTTCATTTACTGGTAACGTGTATACATAAATATTTTCGTTTGTCCCGAAAAACGTTAGATATCACTACGGTTACAGTGGTGGTGGTGGTTAGTGTTTAACGTCCCGTCAACAACGAGGTTATTAGAGACGGAGCGCAAGCTCGGGTTAGGGAAGGATTGGGAGGGAAATCGGCCGTGCCCTTTCAAAGGAACCATCTCGGCATTCGCCTGAAACGATTCAGGGAAATCACGGAAAACCTAAATCAGGATGGCCGGAGACGCGATTGAACCGTCGTCCTCCCGAATGCGAGTCCAGTGTGCTAACCACTGCGCCACCTCGCTCGGTGGTTACAGTGGAAGTAACAGTAGTGGACCTGCCTGGGACCATAACGAGAGTAAGAAAGAACCTCAGTTTAGTAAAAATTGTTATTGCGCTTTCCGTTATACTTCTTTTAATGGTTTGGTCTACTAAGGACTACATGACTAACTTTTCCCTTCTTTTTTCCCCTTTTTTTTCTTACCAACAATTTCTCATTCTTTTCCTGTGTTTTTCTCTTCTTTCTTCTATCTATTTGACGCCTGTGTTTTTTTATTTGTTACTCCTGAAAGCCTTTGAAACTATTTACTTTCTCACATTTCTTTAAGTTCTTTGATCTATGTCACTGATGTTTTTCTATTTCTGTCACAAAAGTTAAAAATCTTCTTGTTTTAAATTCTTTCTTCATCTAATCATTTTAGGTGTCCACTGAATACAACACTTGACTTCCTCAATGCGTCTAATATTCAGTCTATTTTTTAATCATCTTCTTTATTACTTCTTAATTTCCTTTCCACATTTTCATATTACACTGATGTGATATACGTTATGGGGTATGCCCTAATATCGTGTTGGATCTCTTTTTATCCGACATAGTGCAGCAAATCGAAGTGCCACGGACTCAACAAGTCATTGGAAGTCCCCTGAAGAAATACTGAATCATGCTGCCTCTATAGCTATCCATAATCGCGAAACAGTTGACGGTGCAGGATTTCGTGGACGAGCTAACCTCTCTAATATCTCTCGTAAATTTTCGATGGTGTTCATGTTGGGCGCTCTGGGCGGCCAGACGATTTGCTGGAATCGTCCAAAATGTTCTTACAACTAACCGCGAACGATGTGACCCGGTGACATGGCGCATAGTTCTTTGGGACCACGAAGTACATGAATGGCTGAAAATGATCTGGAAGTAGCCTAACATAGCCATTCGCTGTCAATTATCGGTTCAGTTGGACCTTTGGAACCAGTAGTCCATTCCACGTAAACACAGCCCACGCCACTATGGCGTCACCAACAGCTTGTACAGTGCCTTGTTGACAATTTGGCTCCATGGCTTCGTGGGGTCTGCAGTACACTCGAACCCTAGCATCAGCTCTTACCAACTGAAATCGGGACTCATCTAATCAGACAACGGTTTTCCGAAATCGGGACTCATCCGACCAGACCATGGTTTTCCAGTCGTCTAGGATCCAACCGATATGCTCAAAATCCCAGGTGAGGACCTTAGGGCGATGTCGTGTTGTTAGCAACTGTACTCCCGTCGCTCGTCTGCTGCCATAGCCCGTTAACGTCAAATTTCGACAAGTTGTACTCACGGATACGTTCGTTGTACAACTCACATTGATTTCTGCGGTTATGAAATTTGGTATTCCGGGCACACTCTTGACGCTGAGGATCGCCGAATATTGAATTTTCTAACGATTTTCAAAATGGAATGTCCTATGCGTCTAGCTGCAACCACCATTTCGCGTTCAGGGTCTGTTAACTCCTGTCGTTCGGCCGTAATCACGTCGACTGAATACAAAAGATAACTCCGCCAATGCACTGCTCTTTTATATCTTGTGTCCGCGACACTGCCAGCATCTGTATTTATGCTTATAGCTATCCTATGACTTTTGTCATCTCAGCGTATGGTCCCATAACTTCCCTGATTATTTTTTTCTGCATGTTTTCTATTTCACCTAACTGTCTAGTTGTATTTATCGGCAGGCATTCCGAAGCATGAAGGCATTCAGATGTAAAAACACTGTGGTATTGCCGGAATTTTATATTTATGGAAACCTTAAAGAGGTTTTTTGTTAACTGAAAAGCTCATGCTAACATAGTTTCCTTCTCCAAAGTATATGGTGGTATTGTTTCAGATAAGTATTTAAATTTTGTTGCCTTTTTCTTTTTTTATATAAGCAGTTTCTATGTGTTTCGATGCCACTTCGCATCTGTCATATACTCTGTTTTTTCAAAAGACACATGTAGGTCTGGTTTCGTAGTTCTCTCTTGTAAGAGATTTACCTCCATTTTTAATAGATTCAGGTAGGATGGAAACATCGTCTGCAATCTCCAAGCAGTCAACAGGCAGTTTATCTATTTTCCAGCCCAATTATTATTTTATTAAATTCCTTCTCCTTTCATCATTATTATTATTACATTATATATTACCTCTCTACAGTGTGATGTCTCAGCTACATGTAGAGGCATAATTTCCTTTTCCATCTGTACAATCAGCATGAGGTAGCTAAGACTGTGTCTCGTACATACATCCCGAAAGGGTAATTAGAACAAGCCGCAGTTTTCATGAAACAGTAGAGGAAAATGTGGCGAATTGTCTACATAAGCAAGCATCTTTTAATTTTTACAGCTACCGAATTATGATAATTTTTTCAGTGGAATTGTATACTATATCTAATTCATTGTAAGAAGTCTTTGAGGAGTGTTTTATAGTCCTAAGCTATGATGAACAAATAGTAAGAAAATAACAGCGCCTCAAAGTACTGACACATTCATGAGGAAAGGTTGCATATACGTCTGTCCTATGGTACCAAATGTAAACGTTCACGTAGCACGTAAAATGTCATTATGGCTATCGGACGAAAATGTTGAGTGTAGCATTGATAGATGCTATAAAAATACCTTGGACTAACTGTGCGTCAAATGTCAACTCGACTTATTAAGGCGCTCGCGTATATTAAACCACGTTTAATGACTTTGGGACTCATCGGTGTATTCATGTATTTTTATCACAATTAAAAGTCGAGAGATATTAGCTCTCTTAAGTGTGAGGGCTATTATGTGTTTCCAGAACGACCGATCGATCGATTTACGAATCGATTTTCTGTTAAAAATTTGTGTAATTATCTATAGTAATTGCGAACGATGTCATGTTAGAGTGCCTTATGCGCAGCGGAATGTCACCGAATAGCTGTGACAACCTACCTGTTAGCAACTATAGTGAAGAGCCAAAGTAACCGGTACACCTTCCTAATATCGTGTAGGGCCCCCACAGGCACGCAGAAGTTCCCGAACACGACGTGGCATACACTCGACAAATGTCTCAAGTATTGCTGGAGGGAACTGACATCATGAATGCTGCAGGCTGTCCATAAATCCATAAGAGTACGAACGGGTGGAAATCTTTTCTGAACAGCACGTTGCAAGGCATCCGAGATACGCTCAATTATGTGCGTATCTGGGGTGTTTGGTGGCCAGCGGGAGTCTTTAAACTCAAAGGGTTCCTGGAGACACTATGAAGCAATTATGGACGTGTGGACTCTCACATTGTCCTGCTGGAATTGCGCAAGTCCGTCGGAATGCTAATGGACATGAGTGGTAGCAGATGATCATACAGTCTGCCTCGACCAGCTTGAACAGTTCCCTGCTGACATGCTGGGTTCATGGATTCGTGATGTCTCCTTACACGTACACGTCCATCCGCTCGATACAATTTGAAACGGGACTCGCCCGACGAGGCAACATGTTTTCAGTCATCAACAGTCCAATGTCAGCGTTGACGGACCCAAGCGAGGCGTAAAGCTTTATGTCGTGCAGTCACCAAGGGTACAAGAGAGGGCCTTCGGCTCTGGAAGCCCATAAAGTGCATATCGATGATGTTTCGTTGAATGGTTCGCAGGCTGGCGCTTGTTAATGGCCCAGCATTGAAATCGACAGAAATTTGCCGATGGGTATGTAACACTTCCGCCCTACTCGGACGTAGGTTAGCTATATAAAGCCTGTACTGTAATAAGTTCACGGGCTTCACCTTATGAACAAGGATTTTAGTACAAAAGTTGACCGCGTGTACCTAATAGAAGCAAGATCGGACTTATATTCAGTCAGTAACTACAGTGATGCATCAAGCAAATGTACAGTATAATTATTCTTTCGCATGGACAAGATGTATACACAGTAGATGTTACCTATAACTAACAATTCGGTCGAGAGCCTACTTAGGCAATGAGTGAGTTTTTCCTTGTACAAGTGGGTGCATGTACAAGCATAGTAACTCGTAGTAATGAAGTGTTATATGGCAAAGTTTGAAACCGGAAAAATCCACTGAACTAAAGTTTTCTCTTTTTGGTACTAATTTAGACGAGCTATATTTACACAACACCACACAGTAATGATTACTACGAACTGCATTTTGTATGTTGAGCAGACTGAAATCGGGCATAGATTGCCCTAGCGTCGACAATCTTAAAAGTACACACACAATATCACTATGAATAATGGAAAAACTCTAATACATTTAGGATTAATATAGAATTTAGCTTTACTGGTCAAATTTGATCAGTACACATCAAGGTTTGAACGAATGAACAAGAGCAAAAGGGGGGGCCCTGAAACTGTTATAGTCGTTATTCTGACACTATCTAGTACTGAAGGCAAATCAACACACAAAATTATCAATCTCTGGATAACTACTCTTTTGTTCTTTACTTCTGAATAATTTAACTGTCATTATTTCTGTCTCAAATTAATTAAATAACATCACTAACTCAATTCAAAAAAAAAACTCTTTTGTTCTTTACCCACATTTGTAACAACACACAGAAATTTTAGGCTCCTTTATGGCATAGATTAATCTGCTAATAATTTTCATTAACACAAACATTAAACTTTCAGCTTAGGATACTCGGATTGCACAATACGAGGTAAGGATCCTGTCTAGGTCAGTGATCAGGATAAGTCATGGCTAAAGCAATTCTGGTGAAAGTCACGTTATTATTTAACCATTAGAAACAGTTTCGACACTGGTCCACACAGATATACTTCTAAAGATGAAATAAATGTTTGACCTGTGCAAGTCGGTGCGGCGGTTGGCGGGCAGCGAGAAGCACGGCACACATGCAAGCACGGCTAAGGCTCACACAATATCGGCGCTTTCCATCTTCTTAGCGTCGTAATCTATCCAATTTTGTGCCTCAGAATATAGCCATGCCAAGTAGTCGTCGGAATCGGTTCATCCGAGGCTCAATGGAATCCACTTTTCCTAGGTGGCCTCCTCGGTACAGCACGTGTACTTCCGACTGTTGCTCGCCTCCGACTGTTTTACTGAGCCCGTTGTGCCGAACCGCGCCAGTGTGCGTTTTCCCGCCTCGCCTGCCTCCACCCTTTCCCGCTCCCCTACAGGTAGGGTATTCACCACAGGTTTTCTACTACACATATCCTAATGCATTACCTACGTATGGACCAAGTGTATAAATTACAATTTCCACATCTTACAATAGTTTTAATATTAAATACACTTTCCTTTGATTACCACATTATTTGAAATCTAACATAAATAATATTCGTTTCAAAAGTTACTCACAGTTTCTTTAACATGACACGAAAAGAATCGAAAAAGAAATTCAACACATTGCTATTATTAATTTGTCTAAATTCATAAAAAAAAAATTCTTATACGTATAATTCTCGTTACAGGTAGCACTTCTGACACGCTGAAAGATTCTCTTCAGTCGTCGGTGGCCCCGTTCTTGCAGGATCTTTTTCCGGCCGCAGCGATGTCGGATATTTTATGTCTCATCGGATTCCTGATATTCACGGTACACTCGTGAAACGGTCGTACGGGAAAATTCCCACTTCATCGCCACCGCGGATATGCTGTGTACCATCGTTCGTGTGCCGACAGTAACACCTGGTTCAGAGTCACTTAAAACTTGATAACCTGCCATTTTAGCAGCAGTAACCGATCTAACAACTGCGCCAGACACTGGTTGTCTTATCTAGGCGTTGCCGACCGCAGCGCCGTATTCTGCCTGTTTACATATCTGTGTATTCGAATACGCATGCCTATGGCAGTTTCGTTGGCGCTTCAGTGTATAAGTACTTGTGGGTATAAGGAGTTCCCCAACTACAATAGCGACCATTGATGCAATTACTGAAAGACGACACGACAATTTGACTGACCAAGGTGTTTGTTTATCAACTTCTCTCACAATTGAATGGTCCAAACCAACATGTCGTAAATACAGTAAGAATATACCAAAAGAAGGACCCTGTCATACTTTTAACTGCTAAGGCTCACTAAATAGATGACATGACTCGATGCGATGGTAATTAGTAAAGGTATTTTCAGTTTTCTCTGAAACAGTTTTTCACAGTTAATGTTCGTTCAAATTTTTAACTCATTTAATATCCACAATAATTATCCATTGCTTTTGCAGTAACGTGTTAAAAAGGGAGACATAGTGAAGTGGTGTCAAATCGGATTTTGGTTCACAAAATTTGGCCGCAAATTGTATAAATAGAAGAAAGACCAACACGAAGTAATAAACACGCACCAAAATGAAATTCGCAAAACTGTGAAAGAGAAAACTACCGAAAATATTTACTGTACAGAGTGGCCAAGGGTCTCCGTAACCCCCTTTAATAACCAATAGAGACCCCTAAACTTGAGAAAAATAACGTGAACAGTTCTTTAGACGGTTTTTCTTGAGATAGGAACCATGTAGACCTGCTCGTGAGAAACAGTCACAGTAACCGATGCAGATCTAAGAGACTGGACGGTCCTAATCGCAACTGAGATTAATATTTCTGATTTCAAGTCTTCTTCAATCTGGTAAGGGAGATTTAAGAAATCATACAGTGTAAGATGTCGGAAAACTACGAAGTTTACTTCAAGTAAAAGTGTAGAGGAGATGATACTAATTCAAAGCTGATATGAAAACGAAACTTGCTGTTATCCCTATATCTCTTGTGTCTAATGCCAATGAGTCAGATTTCGTGAAAGAACTGCGAGAAAGCCGCACATTATCATTTCGAGACGAAAAAATCAGATTAATGCTATGACACAATCACATACGACAATGATAGCGATTAGTATGGGCGGATTGCTGTTTTCAGTTTTTTATCTGTCTTCTGTGACTCGAAGGCATACTAGGACCAAAAATTAAGTGCTTCCTCACCAGCTGTAGAAATTAATTGCTTGCTTTTGTCGGACTGTTAGCCAGGCAATAACTATACCTCTATTGTTGTTGTTGTTGTTGTGTGATGTCCTTAGGTTAGTTAGGTTTAAGTAGTTCTAGGTTCTAGGGGACTGATGACCATAGATGTTAAGTCCCATAGTACTCAGAGCCATTTGAACCATTTGAATCTGTTGATATCAATCAGATTCCACCCTTAATAGCCACTGTGACTTTCGATAAAGAAGTTTCTCAACCGTGCAAAGTGTTTTTAAGGAAATTCCCCGACAATATAATTTTCAATAGCTCCGAGTCATTTGAGGTTTATCCGGAGAACAGTGTTCTTAAATTTCAGTCATTTGTGCATATTCAGATTGCATCGGCACGTTTTACGAACTCCTTTGAGTATTCACTCACTAAAATTTTTCTTGGTTTGTGAACGCATTGTCAATATGTAAAACTACCCACGTTTCGATCACTGTTCCAAGTGACCCTGTCCGGGGTGTTTTCCTTTCTTTTTTTTGTGTACTGCTGAATGAGAAAACTTTGTTTCTTACATACCTGCAGACATGGCTTTTATCTAATTCTGATAAGCTGTTAAAGATGAAGAGGAGGGATGTTAGAAGTTCGTTATTGATGTTTTATTATCTCTTTTCATTTGTGTAAACTCGACGTTTTGATTGGTGTTTTGATTACTGCTTGTGACTGGTGGAAATCGGCGAATGGAAAACCAGACGGCAGTACTGACATGGCGTTGTTTTCTTACTTTCTAGCGCTGCCTGCTTTAAGTATTCTCGGTATGCAGTACCATAAGCAGAGCGAAGGTCAGGGCCATTTCTTATTCCACCGGAATTCTGTCTAAATAAAACCGATAAATTCTGTGACGTACCTGAAGACATTAATTTTTGTTTCGTTCGGTTAGCCTGGTATAAAGAAAACGTTTGTTTTGCTCATTCAAACGACACTTCGCATTATTATGACAACTTTGGTGATTAAACAAGGCACTGTTTTATTGTAACTAAAATACACATTATTCAAAAAATGTAATAATTATGCAATATGTTACATCGTGATGTTTGTGTAGAGAAATATAGTATTTCATTTCAATAAATTAAAGTTACAGTTGATGTAAGTTGTCTGTAATGTAACATCAAACGCCGCTTAGGTTCATTTTCCTTTGCTAGCCATTTTTTGAGAACCACAATGCAACAGTTTAGCTGTCGGTGCGACTGTCTTTTGTTCAAAACACTAACAACAGATAGGGTGACATTTTATGCTTCAGATTCACGTGCGTCACTGCAGGCATTAGTAACATTTAGCGCGCTATGCTTTCCGGTCGTGACCGATAGCGCGGTAGTCTGGAACAGCTGTACAAATAGCTTACGAAAGCGGTTCTTCGTGCGAAAAAAGCAAGTAACTTGAATAATTTTAAAAAAATACTTGCGTTGCTTCTTAGCAGCTAAAATTTTGACAGTGAATTTCTTTCGTTGTATTCTTTGTGTATAAAAAACTTTAGGGGTCGGACCATTCCCTTGTCAGATGCAAAGGATTTTCAGCTGACCAGTAGTGGATAGTCCGACGTTTGATTTTCCCATATTTATAAGCAATATTTCATCCGTGAACCTTATCCTGCATAGAAACGCCGTGTCACTTGGCATTTTTCGGAGACACCATTAGAAGGGTAATCGCTTTTGTAAGTTATTGCCAAAAATCTGTTAATGGAGTGAAATGCGAAAAAGGGTAAAAGGCGTTCGAATGCAGAGTTCATACAACACACCTCAGGCTGATTCCGCTCGTGCATTCAAGCTACCCTAGCGTGTGAGGTGGACTGTAAGTGACAACTGGTAAAAGGTTAATTACACTTCTCTAATTGCTTGCTGTTATTTTTTATTAGAGCTTTATTCACGACTGTTCTAGTTTCTCGATTTTATTGCTTATTAGGTGTGCAGCGGAGTCCGGGTGGATTTTGTAGTGTGTCAGTAACGTCCGGTGCACCGGTCAGAAATCACAGCAACTGTGGACCATTTCCCTACACTGAGGTCTCCGCCCACCTCCGTCCTCACGAATTTATTCATCAGATGTTATCAGTGTTTCAGTACATCGTATTTAGTTATTACCTAGTGTGCTCTGTGAATGATTGGACAACTCTCATAGACGGCTTGAAATAAGGCAGTCTCGATAGCAAAATCTGAAATAACGTGTTTCGCCCTTTTGGGGAGTCATCAGAATGACCTAAGGGTGATAAATGACAACAGTGAGACGCATGCAGATTAAAATGGGGAAATGGGGTTAATGGAAAAACACAAAAGAGGCAACGTTTCAGGCTGTACAACCTTTACGACAATTAACCGTAAATGAAGGGCCTATTTCAATAGTGGTACAAGTCCATTGCCTCTACTTTTCTGCTTATAATGTTTCTGAAATTAATGGTCCAAACAAACGGAAAGAAAGGTTCATCTCTAGCAAGAAGCCATACGCTTGAATATTTCTGGTACCTCAACTGCAGATTTTTCAGCGCTCATTTAACTTTAGGATTCTGTATCTCAAAATGAACAAAAATGGACTTGTACCACTATTGAAATAAGCCCTTCAAATGTGAACTTACGTAAATATATATATGGAAAACCAACGTTCGTTTTCTGCATTTGGGCATAGATGTCTCATGGAAGGTGGCGTACACCCACAGAGGTATTAAAAACCGCTCCTGTGTGGCGGGTATACGAATATGTGTCTGAAATTTTTGACCAAGTCTGGTGTTCAAATAAAATTTATAACCAACCATCGTCCTACCGTCATGGGACGCATAAAAGAATTACGGAACGTGGAACCGAGAATACAACGCCAAGTATAGCTACAGTGTCTGCTGGATAGGTAAACTGTGGACAGCTGACATAATAGCCGACAACGCGGTCGAGAACACGACACGACAGCCGTTCAAATTAAATGTGTGTGAAATCTTAAGGGACTTAACTGCTGATGTCATCAGTTCCTAAGCTTACACACAACTTAACCTAAATTATCCTAAGGAGAAACACAGGCACCCATGCCAGAGGGAGGATTCGAACCTCCGCCGGAACCAGCCGCACAGTCCTTGACTGCAGCGCCCAAGACCGCTCGGCTAATCCCGCGCGGCTCGACAGCTGTCCAAGCTGGCCACACAAACAGAGCCGAAGAGGCAAGACTATACGACTGTAGTAGTAGACTTTACAGGTGGATGGCGCTGACTAACCAACGTGCTTACAAAAAGCGACTGCATAACTAAATTACATATCCGAAAGACAAATTTGGTAAAACATGAATTATTATAACTGAATTTAGTGCAATAATATTAATAAAAAAGGTGCGAAAACACAAAATTAATTCGGGTATGAAGATAAATTTACAGTGCAAAATTTGTAATGCCTGTCAAGCAATAAAACTTCAACTGAGGCTACAACATTAGAAGGATGGCTGACGTATCCTTTTCTCGACCACACTCTCTACTACTTGTCAGCTGTACGCAACGCTCCATCATGTGTACGCCAGAAATCAACTGGCTCCGTGTTAAATAAGATTTCTTAAATTTTCCTTAGTTTGTCATAGTTTTCCTATCCAGCAGACACTGCAGTTGTACTTGGGAATGTATTCCCGATTCCAGGTTCTGTACTGCTTTTATTCCTCCCATGACGATTTAATGACATATGTCGGCATTAATGGACGATTGTTGGTTTTCCACATTAATTTTTACATGTGTTTACAGATATGGTTAACTGTAGTCACGGTTTCACAGCCTGGAGCTTGTCCTCTATTGTGTTTTTTTTTATTAAGTCCATTTCCCAATTTTAATCTGCATGTGCCTCACCATTGTCATATTCCACCCCCGCCCCCACCTCACCCCCCAATCTGATGACGCTTCAAAACGGTGAAACGCGTCATTTTCTGTAAATAAAAAATTTCCACCGAGACTGTCTTATTTCAAGAAACTCATAACCGGTTGCTGTACCAGGCGCCCAGTATGGAATGGAACAAATTTTACTCACGTAGATGGATTTATTATCATATTTTCTAGTTTTTTCTCAGAA
Source organism: Schistocerca americana (assembly GCF_021461395.2). Taxonomy (NCBI): domain Eukaryota; kingdom Metazoa; phylum Arthropoda; class Insecta; order Orthoptera; family Acrididae; genus Schistocerca; species Schistocerca americana. The sequence goes on from NC_060125.1 coordinate 617,661,736, forward strand.
ACTGTAAGAAACTTCCTTTTTACCTACCGCGTTGTAAACATTACATGGAATATATCCTGCTGGTGCTTCTCAGCTATGTTGCGTGCTGTATGTGCTTTTTGTAACCAAGTTTCGTAGAACTCCGCTTTCTCCTCGCTAACCAAATAAGGTAGACGGCTGTTGTAGACCTCACTGTTAGTCTAGGCAAATTCTAAGGGGTGACCAAGCTGGGATGACACCTCTCGTCGAAACCACAGGAAACGATAGTCGCTGCACGCCACACCGACGAATGAGAAACGCTGGCGCAGCCAAGTCTCCTAGAGGTTCGCTACGCCACCACAATCGATGATCACGGCTGAGGGGAGGAATGCTCGTGAACACATACCGCTCCTAATAGCTGTGAGGGGAATTCAATATGTAATGCAACGCATTTTTTTCTCTGCCAGTTTCGGTAAAAAAATTCAGAATTTTCTGTGGGACATCGTTGAATATTCCTGCTTCAGCCCCTGTAGTTTCATAAGGCTCCGATAGGTGGGGGCGTTATATGTAGCCTTCAAAATGGCGTCTGTGACGGATGTGCGTTCCAAACAGAGGACTGCCATTGAGTTCTTATTTGGCGGAAAAGCAGAGCGTCGCAGATATTAACAGGCATTTTTGGACAACACGGTTGTGGAAATGAAGCAGCGATTAGTATGATTAATCAATTATTCAGAAACAGTCTTAATCGCTTTTATTATTATTATACCACCATCCGGTTTCAACCCGACGTAGGGGTCATCTTCTGGGGGTTTACACCATTGGTTGACTGCTGGTGGTGTCACTCCTGTCTACACATCGGCAGGAATCTATTAGAAGATGATTGGTTGGTATCTGCAAGGACATGTGGCAAGAGCAAGCCATTAACGCTTATTAGGTCATGTGTTGGAGTGTGGACACGTGGACGCAAAACAGTTAGTCTCTACTGAAAAGCTTAGTCCACTTAGGAATACTGTTATGACCATGCAGGTGGTAAACTATGTGACGTGTTTGTGGCAAGACAAATGCTGAGATAAAAAACTAACACACCGAAGCGGATACATATTAAGGTACCAAGGATTACAAGATCCACATTTATACTCCTAAGGCCATGTATATTTGTAACTAAGAACATCACTGTCATCTTGCTGTGATTTGCTAGGAAAGAGCCAAGCTCTACGATACCCTGACCTGAAACAGACCGCACAGCAAGCCGAGACATGTAATACAGGAAGTTTCAGAAGTGATGGTCAAATGTTTTTGAATAGTTTATTAACAGGCAGTTGCAGAATGTCTACGGAGACATAGCAATAAACAAAAGCACGCTGAGTCGTTGGGCAAGGCGTATGTAATCATCGCAGTAAAGTCACTCAAACTTACCCCATCTCCCGCGTACCGGCCTGTCGCACATAGCTGTGCTACCCTCAGTAAACTAAAGCACATTCGTCTCCACAAAAATACAAACGAACTTCTTCTTCTACGTGACAACACAAGGCCTCATACAAGTCGGTGCATTCGAGAGGAGTTCGCAAAACTTCATTGGGCTATTCTTCCGCATCCGCCATACAGCCCACACCTCACACCTTAGGACTTACATCTGTATGGCCCAATGAAGGACGCACTCCGCGGAAAGCCGTACGTGGATTATGGGGTAGTTACTGGTGCAGCAAGACCGTGTTTTCTACGTTGACCAATGCGGGCACACAGCGTATGGCCGTCGCATTCAAAGGAGATTACGTTGAAAATAGAATTTTGTAGCCAGAAGTGTGGAGAAAAACATGGTATAATGGAATCCTGAGTAAAATCAACCTCCTTTCAGAAGAAAATTGTTTTGCATTACTTATTGAATTCCAAATGGTTCAAATCGCTCTAAGCACTATGGGACTTAACATCTGAGGTCATCAGTCCCCTAGACTTAGAACCACTTAAACCTAACTAACCTAAGGACATCACACACATACACACATCCATTCCCGAGGCAGGTATCGAACCTGTTACCGTAGTAGCAGCGTGATTCGCGACTGAAGCGCCAAGAACCGCTCGGCCACAGCGGCCGACTATTGAATTCCATTTGCAAAACTATTACTATGCCAATGAAGTAAAAACTGATGTAATACTTTTCACTACACAGTCCTCAGTCACCAATAGAAACATATGCACTTATACCCTTAACACCTTGCATAGATGTGGAATAAATACTTCGAGTAACATTATCTCCATATCTGCATGTACTACGCATAACAGAGGGCAACACAATCTCCACTGCCTTTTTTCTGCTTTTGGGCATTGACGTCTCATGCAAGGTTGCGTAAACCCACAGAGGTGTTAAAAACTGCTGCTGTCCGGCGTGTATACGAATATGTGTCTGAAAATTTTGAGCTTCCTTCCTGCCATGAAGCAACTATAGAAATATCACTTGAACGAAGCTCCGAAAATCCTCCTATAGGGAGATATGAGAGTAATTTCCCGTAGTGACTCCTGGCTTATATGAAATGTGCATTTTTACTCCTTCTCTTGTTTACCGTTGGCCATGGCATTTTTTTCCTCTAGGTTTTTCTTTTTAGATTAACTTCCATTGCAACACATCACGAACATATATTCAGTGTCTGGAAATCCTGATACGCAGTACATACATACGGGCTAGTAGCATAATTTTATTCTGAACGTTACCCTGTGGTCCGGATATCTTATGCAAGCACGTTTGTGCATCTCCACAAACGCTTGCGAGAGACGGGCTCATTTGAGAAGAGGGCTGTAGATGGTGGAAGACCACGCGATGTGTGAACGGTTGATCTTGAATAAAGGGTTCTTCGTATATGGATGAAACTTCATTAACTAGCCCAAGCAGAAATGAAAGAGGGAAGGCGTTAAATACTTGTCGAACTGTGTCCACCGGTCAAAAGCCGGAATGAGAACTGTCTATAGAACGAACCGCAGCAAAAAGTGCACAAAGAGAGTCAGTGAAGTTCTGGACGCTAGCGCCGTGGCCAGCTGCAGTAGCTTTCTCGATTGAGGGTTGTAATGGTACTTGAATTACGCAACCATTACGGCACCTCACCTGAACCTCTCGATACCAGCAATAAGTAAAGTAGTTAACATATTTCTGAGACAACATTCAGATTTGATTTAATTAATGTAGAGGTACTTTGATACATAAATATGTTTGTGTTGCAATGATATTATTCTTATATGTATTCTTTTTTTTTCACTATGATCTTTGACGTACTTGTAACTCTGATTTTTGGGCGCATAAGCGATTAATAGTTAGTTAGAGAGTCGGACCTTGAAAACGTCAAGTCTTGGACGTCATGTTGGAAAGACGCATATTGTAGCCAGTTTATAAAATGTGAACTTTAACAGTGAGGAAGGTGTTTTCAAGTATGTTTTGTATTGTGAAGTGATGTTTTGTGTGTTACGTGATATTGCAACAAAATCAATAAAATAGAAGTGTAACTTATAAATTCGGAGTGCTGATTACTTTTTTACATCACCATTGTCCTGCAAAAGTGTAATCTTCAAGAATGGTTTGTGAAACACATCTATAAAAATTTTGAATTTAGCAGAATAAAACCTAGGCCTCTTTGCATCCGAGCTTGGAATAATCACCATCTAGATTTTCGACGATAGAGCCATGATTTTACAACGACACCAGCGTGGGAAATACGAAATGATGAGTGCTTAGTTTATTCATTATTACATGAAATGACTTTATTAACTGTGCTCTAATGACACCTGCCACATAATAACTTTGTTGTCAACTGAAAATGCGGTATTTAGCAGCGTTAGAAACACCACAACCATTATTAAATTTTGACCTTTGTTGCGGTAGGGTTGTTACAGGGTCCACGGCGCGAAGAGCCCGCTCAAGGCGGTCCCACAGATACCCGACTGGTTTAGATTCGGTGTGTTTGGTGAGCAGGACAGCACGGTAAACTCAACATGGTGCTCGTCGAACTACGAACGTACATTGCGAGCTGTGTGATTCGTTGCATTGTCCTGCTGGTAGATGTCACCGAGCCGAGGAAAAACAAACTGCAGGTGGGGATGGACAAGGTCCCGAAGGATAGAAGCATACTTGTGTTGATAGAGAACGACGAGACTACCCATGTAATGCCAGGAAAACATTCCCCAAACCATAACGCTCTCTCCTCCACACTGGAAACTTTCGATGATTTTTGGAGAGTGTTTATGCGTCCGATGCGGCATAAATCGTGACTCCACTGAAAATACCACTTGTCGCCAGTCAGTGGACGTCCAGGTGCGGTGATGGCGTGCAGACTCCAGCTTTTGTCGCTAACGAACAGCATCAGATTCTACATCTACATCTACATCTACATGATTACTCTTGCAGTTCACATTTAAGTGCTTGGGAGAGGGTTCATCGAACCACAATCATACTGTCTCTCTACCATTCCACTACCGAACAGCGCGCGGGAAAGACGAACACCTAAACCTTTCTGTTCGAGCTCTGATTTCTCTTATTTTATTTTGATGATCATTCCTACCTATGTACGTTGGGCACAACAAAATATTTTCGCATTCGGAAGAGAAAGTTGGTGACTGAAATTTCGTAAATAGATCTCGCCGCGACGAAAAACGTCTTTGCTTTAATGACTTTCATCCCAACTCGCGTATCATATCTGTCACACTCTCTCCCCTATTACGTGATAATACAAAACGAGCTGCTCTTTTTTGCACCCTTTCGATGTCCTCCGTCAATCCGATGTCCCACCTGGTAAGGATCCCACACCGCGCAGCAATATTCTAACAGAGGACGAACGAGTGTAGTGTAAGCTGTCTCTTTAGTGGACTTGTAGCATCTTCTAAGTGTCCTGCCAATGAAACGCAACCTTTGACTCGCCTTCCCCACAATATTATCTATGTGGTCTTTCCAACTGAAGTTGTTCGTAATTTTCACACCCAGGTACTTAGTTGAATTGACAGCCTTGAGAATTGTACTATTTATCGAGTAATCGAATTCCAACGGATTTCTTTTGGAGCTCATGTGGATCACCTCACACTTTTCGTTATTTAGCGTCAACTGCCACCTGCCACACCATAGAGCAATCTTTTCTAAGTCGCTTTGCAACTGATACTGGTCTTCGGATGACCTTACTAGACGGTAAATTACAGCATCATCTGCGAACAACCAAAGAGAACTGCTCGGATTGTCACCCAGGTCATTTATATAGATCAGGAACAGCAGAGGTCCCAGGACGCTTCCCTGGGGAATACCTGATATGACTTCAGTTTTACTCGATGATTTGCCGTCTATTACTACGAACTGCGACCTTCTTGATAGGAAATCACGAATCCAGTCGCACAACTGAGACGATACCCCATAGGCCCGCAGCTTGATAAGAAGTCGCTTTTGAAGAAAGGTGTCAAAAGCTTTCCGGAAATCTAGAAATACGGAATCAACTTGAGATCCCCTGTCGATAGCGTCCATTACTTCGTGCGAATAAAAAGCTAGCTGCGTTGCACAAGAACGATGTTTTCTGAAACCATGCTGATTACGTATCAATAGATCGTTCCCTTCGAGGTGATTCGTAATGTTTGAATACAGTATATGCTCCAAAACCCTACTGCAAACAGACCTCAATGATATAGGTCTGTAGTTCGATGGGTTACTCCTACTACCCTTCTTAAACACTGGTGCGACCTGCGCAATTTTCCAATCTGTAGGTTCAGATCTATCGGTGAGCGAGCGGTTGTATATGATTGCTAAGTAGGGAGCTATTGTATCAGCGTAATCTGAAAGGAACCTAATCGGTATATAATCTGGACCTGAAGACCCGTATCAAGCGATTTGAGTTGCTTCGCCACCCCGAAGGTATCTACTCCTAACAAACTCATGCTAGCAGCTGTTCGTGTTTCAAGTTCTGGGATATTCCATTCGTCTTCCCTGGTGAAGGAATTTCGGAAAACTGCGTTCAGCAACTCCGCTTTAGGGGCACAGTCGTCGGTAACAGCTTCGGAGCATGAACCAGGCAACTCCTGTCGAGGTCCACACGCAGCAACGTTCACTGAACCGTCGTTGAGGAGACGGTGTTGGCAGCCCCTTGGTTCATCTGGGGGATCAGTTTATCAGTAGATGCACGTCTACTCGTCCGTACACACATCCACAGTCATCGTTGACCCCCGTCATCCATGGACTGTGGCGCACTATATGTTACCTCGGTGCTGGTTTTGGACAGCGCCATCTTGCCAAGCACAGTATACTTCAACCACTGCAGTTTACAAACTTAGTCGTTTCGGAAATGCTTCCATCCTCAGCTCGATTGAATCACACCAGTTTGGCTGTCAGATAAATCGCTCCCTTTCCTCATTACGACACTGACTGCATTATTTCCGCTTACCCCCAACACGATTTATATACCCTGCTAGTGCTGCCACCTGTCGTCTGTCAGTGGCTACTACACGTTGACGTCGAACGTAGGTGGTGGTCACAGTAATATGTAGAACACTCCGCATGAATATCTTCTGTATTCATTACACCTTCAACGGGTGCAAAAATTAAATGAGGCAGACTTTCAGCCAAGAATAATTTTGTGGCAACGCATGTTGGTAAACGCATTATTTTTCTGACAAAAATAATGAAGTCTTTCATACTTCCCTAACGAAGGATTTTGGGATGCGAAATCATACATATATTTTACAATGTTGTGAGGTCAAGAATAAATAGCTTAATTTTCTGACTCATGTATATACACCCTGTATAGTGGACACACGTCGTCCCCAACATTAAGGCAGTTGTTGATGGTAAAAGTAGTGAAATCTTCGAAAAGTTGAGTTTTAACTCAAATGTGTCACTGCTTGATCACAGGGATAATTTGACATAAACCTTAATGCATAAATCTTTGGTACTGACTGTTGTTGTTCTTGTGGTCTTCAGTCCAGAGACTGGTTTGATGCAGCTCTCCGTGCTACTCTATCCTGTGCAAGCTTCTTCATCCCCCAATGCCTACTGCAACCTACATCCTTCTGAATCTGTTTAGTGTATTCATCTCTTGGTCTCCCTCTACGATTTTTACCCTCCACGCTGCCCTCCAATACTAAATTGATCATTCCTTGATGCCTCAGAATATGCGCCACCAACCTATCCCTTTTTCTAGTCAAGTTATGCCACAAATTTCTCTTCTCTCCAATTTTATTCAATATTTCCTCGTTAGTTATGTGATCTACCCATCTAATCTTCAGCATTTTTCTAGAGCACCACATTTTGAAAGCTTCTATTCTCTTCTGGTCTGAATTATTTATCGTCCACGTTTCACTTCCATACATGGCTACACTCCATACAAATACTTTCAGAAACGACTTCCTGACATTTAAATCTATACTCGATGTTAAAAAATTTCTCTTCTTGAGAAACGTTTTACTTGCTATTGCCAGTCTACATTTTATACCCTCTCTACTTCCATCGTCAGTTATTTTGTTCCCCAAATACCAAACTCATTTACTACTTTAAGCGTCTCATTTCCTAATCTAATGCCCTCAGCATCACCCGATTTAATTCGACTACATTCCATTATCCCCGTTTTGCTTTTGTTGATGTTCCTCCTTTCAAGACACTGTCCGTTCCGTTCAGCTATTCTTCCACGTCCTTTGCTGTCTCTGACAGAATTACAATGTCATCGGCGAACCTCAAAGTTTTTATTTCTTCTCCATGGATTTTAATTCCTACTCCGAATTTACTGGCTAGCTGTTGATTTTTCGCCGCCTGTTTCAGAGTTCTCAGACGACTCCCTGGTGGCGTACGTGTTCGCCACGTTTGGTTTCGGACTCGGAATCGTCGCACGTGTGCTGAGCTTCTGCCTGTACGAGCTGTCGCTGCACACTGAAGTGCAGACCCGAGCCAGACAACAGGTAGATGCAGTCCTCAAAGCGCACGGCGGGCAGCTGAGCTACGAGGCGGTCCAGGAGATGACCTACCTCGACATGGTCCTCAGCGGTAAGACAGGCTACCCAAATGACTTCTTTCTATCACAGCAAGTGTGCCAAGGCAAGTACACAGTTTCGTACTATGCACAACGACGACGCTCTAAAATATGGTTCTGTCAGGCAGATACCAGTATGCTTCTTTCGGTTAGATTGTGAGTGACAAACTTCTGTATCCTTCTCCTATGCTATCTTGTGGTCCATCTGTAATGGCCTAGCTGCCAAAGCCATGCTGAATCCTAAAAAGCAATCGAGGGAAGGGCACAGTTGCTGGAACAGAAACCAGTCGAGAAGTCTGAATAACTTGAACAGTATTACAGGCGTAATAATATCACACTGTTTAGAATTCCAGTGAATGACAGAGAGAATGCAGACGAATTAGTGACTAATCTTGTCCGTGAGAAGCCAGGCCTGCACGTGATACTGAAATAACATTGACTGAAGCTACAGAGCGGGACATAGCACGCCAGTACCTACAAACCCTAGACCATATACAGTGAAATGCGTGTCGCTCAGGAAAAAATAAAGCTTTAAAGTGGAGAAGAAACTCACGAAGTCGGGTTAGACACTACGAAAAGATCTCATCTCTGAAACACTAAATATTTTTAGCAACACGGTTTTCATATTTGGGCTACAAAACGTATAGACAGATGATTCCAGGTTAGTGGTGGAGACCGAAAATGGAGAAAGCTCGGTGTGAAAAATCAATCTGCAGGAAGGCATCAGCATTTCTCTGTGACCTACAAAAATAAAAAAGGTCTTCGCTCTTGACTTTGGAAAGGAACTTGTACAAACACTTATACTTCCAGGTATTGATCACAGCGATGTTGTCCTGAAGGTCCTTCTTAGGAAAAGTCACGGCATCTGGAATTCGTAATGAATGCCTGTGTCCGTTATCAAACAATACCACCACTTGCAAAGTAGGTTAGAAATCGGATTAATAATGTTGCTCACGCAGCATATGTTCGCTTTATCGGGCAACAAAAAAGTTATTCACTGTGGATGGTATCGTCAGAATGGAAATAATGAAGTCACTGTACAAAAGTCATTAATTTTGGTACTTATCTTGAATGGATTCCCACGTAGATTTCGTCGAAGTTGTTGGCTCATCTTGTTGATTCTAGGGTGATTCCACTTTGACTGCAAGAAGGTCCAAATCTGTATTTTAGCAATATTTGATGACCTAACAAATGCATTTTTCAGGAAATTCTCAATGATCAAACAATCCCAGAACAGAACAATGGTATGGTAGAAATACTTTTTGACTTGGTGTTCACGATCCACATTTTTATTAAAAATTCTTGTAAATTCACATATACTTCATCGTAATTGTCACATCGCCAAGAAAACAGTTTTGTATCAATCTTCGTATATTTAATTTCCACTTTAAGCAAACACAAGACTTGACTGTTCTTTTACAAAGCGCAATAACAGCTTAACTTCTGCAAAGTGAAACAAAGACTGCTCTCTGCGAATTCGCGCCAAAACGGTTACAAGTAAGTCAAAGATTATGACAGTCTCACAGAAATGAATATACACAAGAACCATATCACTGTAATACATCGATACATCGGAGTACCTATGCATTAATAAAACCAAATGTTAATATTGTCACAAAAATATGTCTGTTACTTCGCAGAAAAGTAGTACGACATTACTGGTATCGAGAACTGGGGTTGGAGTGCCGTAATAGCCACGTAAATGAAGAACCATTTCAGTTTTCTATGTGATGTTCGACTTTTTGATGGTATTTCACCACCACAAGCACAGCTATTCTTGTTGCGTGCAGATAAGCGCACAGATATCCATACCATCTGTCTTCTCAACTGTGTTGTGAACCAACACTGCCCCTCATATCTCTCCTAGACCTTAACGCTCTTGTCTCAGCAACACGGCAGAAATATACGTTTCTATCAGACTAAATCTCTCCTGTAAATATTCTTCATGGGTTTGCTGCCGGATGACGTTGTGCAAATTAAACAAAATTTCCTCCGAGCAACTGTCTGCCATCTTCAGGTGTTTGGACCTTGCTGGTGGCTAGGTACGACTGACGGTATCCGCACCTCGACGTCGCTCTGTATAGAACACGCATGCAAAAAAGCACAGGAGCGGAAATGGCGCATACCCAGTGATTTGGAGATAGATGGCGGCATACTCAAACGCCCTCTGCCGAAAATCGCAGAGCGGCCCACCTGCTCGTGCACTGCACGCAATCTTTATTAACAGTGCGGCCAGGCGTTACTCACTAAAAAACCACAATAGATCAATGTTATGACGGGTCTGTTATCGATAAAATCTTGATTTTCTCGTCGTGATTTAGTAGCAGCTAATGCAGGTTTCCAGGCTGGGCTTAGTCAAAATCCAGCATCCCTGTTGATTATATTATCAACTGTACGGATGTATATTGCTTCCTTAATGATCGTTCCAGAAAGATGATATCGGGGATAAAACTTATGTCTTTTCATAAATCATGCGATTCCCTGTATTCAGACAGTGTTCTACAGTTGCTGCCTTTTCCGGCTGACGTAGGCGTGTATGACGCCGATGTTCGTCGCAGCGTCCTTGTATAGTGCGACGCGCCTGCTGTATATGTATGCAGCCCCACATTGACAAGGAATCTTGCACATACCGCGTTTCCTCAGGCCGAGATCATCCTTAAACCAACCCAAGAAGTTTTCCGTTTTTCATACGGTCTAAAAACACACTTAATGTCATGTCTTCCGAGGACTCTTCCGATTCTTGATGATAGGGCATCAAAATACGGCAAAAAGGCCCAAGTGGTGCATGTTTTCGTGCCTTAAATCCATTCTGTCCGACTCCATCGTTCAGCCACTTTCTCGAATTCCTTCTCAGTAGCTGGGACGAGAATCCGGAATAAGACTGCGCATTACATTAGAGAACTGAATAATATCTCCATGACATATCTACTGAAGCAACAACAAGGATTGCCATTGTCCCTGTACGCCTCGTTACCATTGCACCAGATACTCCCCATTTAACTTTATTCTTAGCTAGTACAGTTAACTTGAATTTCCTTTCACCAGGACTCACTCTATCAGAAAACGTCTACTTATGGCCACCTATAAAGCCTACTTTGTATCTGTCATTACCATTATTGTTATTATTGTCATTATTGTTGTTCTTATTATTACTGTTATCAGTAGCAGCAGCAGAAGTACAATTACTGTCAGTATTAACCTTATCAGTTCATGTTCAGTATTACTGACTCACATTCTCACTTTGTCGCTCACATCATTGTGCAACTTTTGCTGTATTAAAATTAGTAATTCGTAGGTAACTACAAAGTGACTCAAAAGAACGGGAAATTTTGGAACGGAGATTAATGGACGAGCACAATCACTTTACACATATTTATTTACGTAAACATATAGTACCTGAGCCGTGGCGCCATTGATTTAGTAGACTGTTCTGTCTGGCGCCACTGGATCAGGGGCAGCATCGACTATCCCTCTTGCGGCCCCATTGCCAATGTCTATGAGGAAGAGTTGGTGTCTGAGGGTTGTGTCCTTAGAAGGCCTTTATTTGACGATGTATACACACATCAAAAAATCATTCCAGTTCCTGAAGATAGACGTTGACTGTTGATATTGTATCACAGACACAGTCCCTTTGACTGTTCAGAGATGTCACTAAACCTGCTCAAAGATGTAAACAACCACGCATGAGCAGCTCCTATTAGACGGAGGGGTCCGACAGCCGATCAGTTCCAGCCATTCCATCAGGAAGGAGGTACACGGCTCGTGTTGTCTGTAGTTCAACCATGCCTAGACCGTCAGTACCGCGTTTCGATCCCGTCCACATTGATACTCACCAGGAAGAGCTCTCGACAAGGCAAGTGTCCAGGCGTCTCGGATTGAACCAAAGCGATGTTGTTCGGACATGGAGGAGATACAGACACTCGCTCAGGCCACCCAAGGGCAGTGGATGACCGCTACCTACGGATTATGTCTCGGAGGAACCCTGACAGCAACGCCACCCTGTTGAGTAATACTTCTGTTGCAGCCACAGGACGTCGTGTTAAGACTCAAGCTGTGCGCAATAGGCTGCATGATGCGCAAGTTCACTCCCGACGTCCATGGCGAGGTTCATCTTTGCAACCGCGACACAATGCACGCGGTACAGATGGGCCCAGCGACATGCCGAATTGACCGCTCAGGATTGGCATCTAGTTCTCCACCGATGAGTGTCGCGTATGCCTTCAACCAGGCAATCGTCAGAAACGTATTTGGAGGCAGCCCAGTCAGGCTGAACGCCTTAGACACACTATCCAGCGAGTGCAGCAGGGTGGAGGTTCCTTGATGTTTTCGGGTGGCATTATGCTGTGCCGACGTACGTCGCTGGTGGTCATGAAAGGCGCCGTAACGACTGTGCGTTACGTGAATACCATTCTCCGACCGATAGTGCAATCATATCGGCATCGTACTGGCGAGGCATTCGTCTTCATGGACGACAATTGGAGCCCAATCGTGCACATCTTGCGAATAACATCCTTGAGGATAACAACATCGCTCCACTCGAGTGGCATGTGAACCCTATCTAAAATGCCTAGGATAAATTGAAAAGGGCTGTTTACGGACGACGTGACGCACCAACCACTCTGACGGATCTATGCCGAATCGACGTTGAAGAGTGGGACAATCTGGACCAACAGTGCCTTGATGAACTTGTGGATAGTATGCCACGACGGACACAGGCTTGGATCAGTGCAAGAGGACGTGCTACTGGTTATTAGAGGTATCGGTATGTACAGCAATCTAGATCACCACCTCTAAAGGTCTCGTCGTACGGTGGTACAACATGCAATGCGTAGTTTTCATTAGCAATAAGAAGGCTGGAACTGATGTTTATGTTGATCTCTATTCCCATTTTCTGTACAGATTCCGGATGTCTCAGAACCGAGGTGATGCAAAACTAATTTTTGATGTATGTAAATATGGGGTTTGCTGGCCCGAGAAGAAGGCACGAAGTCTGAGATTGGCAGTAGCGATGCAGCAAGAGGCGGTCACGAGGTCCGAGCGACCAAAGCCACGAGCTGCACAAGGAGGGCCTGCGCAGAGCGAAGATATCAGAGTACTTCACCGGTGTCAGCGTCGGTTGGTTGTCGACATTCGTGTCGGACGACCGCTCGTGGCATGGCTGCCCTCTTCTACCTGGCTTTTATCGGCACCACTCGGTAACCGCTGGGACGCACCGTGGATCTACGGAACTGCTTGCTGATAAAGGGGAATAACATTCTGTAATCCTCGTGGTGATTTGTTTCATTGTCTACCTGCCCTCCTTATTATTTTCTAGTTCGTACCTGACCCTCAGAGTTTTACTCGGTCGGCTCTTTGGTAGTAAATACAGACAGTAGTATTGTACTAAGACTCTAGTTGTCGCTTGAGAATTTGTCCCGCTGTTATATTGCCTTTCCTTTCTCGTTTGTACCGGACCATTAATACTCTAATTAATCGGCTCTTGGTCGTAAATACAGCCGGAATTGTCGTACTAAGGCACAGGTTGCTGTTAAACAAAAGAGGGAATTGTGGTTAGATTTAGCTGCTAACCGGCTCAATTCTCTGATTGTAATTTCATTTATCAGTCATTAGTTGTAATCTCAACAACCTGTTGTACTAAGCTCTTTTCTTTTACGCGTTTGAAAGATCTGGTCGTTTTTGATTTATTTTATATGGATCTTGTGATTCCGTCGGGTGAGTTCTCTTGTAACAAATGTTCACAAGTGATGTTTTAAGATTTTCCTTCAGAGCGGATTTAATAACACACAATCAGCAACACTTTGAAAATATTAACAGCCAACTGTCACCAGGTCTTTAGTCAAAATAAAGTTGTCAGAAGGGACGGGTTGGGATCCAGTAGCACCTTGGTTGCCGATTGAAATTAAGAGGTTGGTTGTTTTGAAGAAAGCCTTATCCATGTCATATTGTTTGCTGATCTGTTTAACCTTTAAACAACGGTGCGAATCTCAACCCCGTAGCTTTAGACATACAGTGTTCAAATTAAAAGCTAAACCATCAATTTTGAATAACTGAATCACCCTTGTCATCATTGGTGCTTATATAGTTTTGATGTGTTGCGGAAGGGCATTTCATAAGACAGACTGTGTCCAGTGCGGTAGTAAACACCGCTGTTTCACCCGATAACGGGCGGGTTGCAGGGCCGTCTGTCTTGTAACCATTGTCATATTGTTTGCTCTTTTGCAATACAGCACTTCAGATCTCTTTTGCAAAGATTAAAAGCTCATTCAACTTAAGGTTTAACGTTAACAGAATTAGGCAGATTTGTTCATTTTGTTAAAGAAACTTTTATGGTTAAGTGCATCGATTATCTGTAAAACACAGTTTATGTATTGTTAAATAAACAGGTTGACTGAAAAGAAAGTTATATTGATGGGTCCTCCCTTCCAAGTTTACCTTAAGTCCAGTAAGTACCACGTATCAGTACCGAGTATGCCATTACTGAATATCAGAAGCATTCTTATTTCTCGAACATCTCATTGGACAGATGACATCCCCCACGCCGCACCCATTCCTGCAGCCTGATAGGAACGTTATGCTAGACCCAGCCTAATATTTCGATAGGAATCCTGGAGATTTCCTCTCGTATTGTTGTTCTAAGTTATTCGGTGGTAGCAGGTCGGGTACGGTACACCGCGCTATCGAGGTAGGTCAATAAGAAAAAAATCACACTCTGTCATGTCAGGCGATCTTGGGGGCCATGAAGTGTCACCATGCCTTGAAATGACACAGTTACTAAACAATGCTCGCACAACACCCGTCGATATCCGAGGCGAATACGTCGTTCCTCCATGTTGAAACCAACTGTTGACAGGAAAAATGTGGCAGTTAGGCCGCTACAAAACTTTCCATCATGGCGACATACACAGCAGTCGTTACAGTGGACGGGCGGCCATCATCATCTTGAAAAAAGTAGGGGCTTATAACGCCGTTCAGTGACAAGGGGCTGTGCAGTGGACGCTCGTGTGCCTGATGTGGATTTTGCTGAGACCAACAGCCTAAATTCAGTCTGTTGACAAAGCCACTGAGGAGGAAGTGAACCTCGTCCGACTTCCACAGGTTGTTAATGAAACTACTGTTGTCGTGCATTTACGTTAACACAAGTTCAGCATATTATCTACTCATCAGGAGATCGTTCGCTTAAAGTTACCGAACGATCCGCAACTTTTACGTGTGAGACTTTAAACCCACTTTCAGTATTCGTTGAACATTCGAACGATTCTACTGCAGAGACGTCAAACGTAGCACTCTACACTTTCTTATGAAAGCAGTTCGCACAGCTTTGATACTGTCTACCATACGAGCAATACGGAGTCTCCCTGCAAAATGCTTCTTCACAGCAGAACCCGTTTTTTCAAAATTACGGGCCTAGGTGATTGCTTCCGCTGAGAGAACACGATCATTACGTCCAATGGTGAAATGAAATGACGTCCCAATTCTCGACGCGCAGTCCCGACACTTCCTTATAATGAGCTTTTGCCTCAAAGGCACGCTTCTCACCATTATATTGCTCCATATTTACTGTTTATCAAATGGCAAGACAGTGAGAGCAGGATTCTATCTGTAATTCGGTGCTACCTACTTCGCAGCGTTGCCACAACACGTTCCAAAGTGCCCATCCTTTTGAACCACTCTGTACGATACAAAAAAGATACCGTATGTGTGAATCATGCCAACGGTTCTGCCGCAATGGTGACACGGGTTCCCGTCAGATTACCGAAGTTAAGTGCCGTCGGCCTGGGCTAATAACTGGATGGGTGACCATCCGGTCATCCGAGCTCTGTTGGCAAGTGGGGTGTACTCAGTCTTTGTGAGGCAAATGAACTACTTGGATGGGGAATAGCGGCACTGGACACGAAAACTGACAACGGCTAGGAGAGCAGTGTGCTGACCACATGCCCCTCACTATCTGCGTCCAGTTACGCCTGTGGACTGAGAATGACACAGCAGCCGGTCGGTACCTTTGGGCCTTCATGGCCTGTCAGGGCAGAGTTTAGTTTAATATTGTATGTGTGAATGATGCCCTGATGTAAGCACTCCGTCTTAAGACCACAAGTGGCCCACCGGGACCATCCGACCGCCGTGTCATCCTCAGTGGAGGATGCGGATAGGAGGGGCGTGGGGTCAGCACACCGCTCTCCAGGTCGTTATGACATGTATTCTTGACCGAAGCCGCTACTATTCGGTCGAGTAGCTCCTCAATTGGCATCACAAGGCTGAGTGCACCCCGAAAAATGGCAACAGCGCGTGGCGGCCTGGATTGTCACCCATCCAAGTGCCGACCACGCCCGACAGCGCTGAATTTCGCTGATCTCACGGTGAACCGGTGTATCCTCTGCGGCAAGGCCGTTGCCCGCGCTGATGTAAGAGAGAGCCAAAATCACATCAGGTTGAGTAAAAAAACAAACAAATAAATTAGAGAAATAATTTTATGTCGTCCGCTGCTTCAGCGTACACTGACGAGTGAAAGAAACTGTTCAACCTGCCTAATGTTGCTAGGGCCCCCGTGAGCACGCGGAAGTGCCGGAACACGACGTAGTATGGACTCGAATAGTGTCTGAAGTAGTGCTGGAGGGAACTGACACCATGAATAATCCAGGCCTGTTCATAAATCCGAAAAACTTCAAGGGGGGGTGGGGGAGATCTCTTCTGAACAGCACGTTAAAAGTCATCTCAAATATGCTCAATAATGGCAATGTCTACGGAGACTGGTGGCCAGCGGAAGCGTTCAAACTCAGGAGAGACTTCCTGGAGCAACTCTGTACCAATTATTGACGTGTGGGCTTTGGGTTGTGCTGCTGGAATTGTTCAAGTCCGTGGGAACGCACAGTGCACATGAATGCATGCTTACGTACGTGTCACCAGTTAGAATCGTACCAGGACAGGAGTCACATACCATTCCAATTACACACGCCCCACACCATTACAGAGCCTCCACCAGCTTGAACAGTCCCCTGCTGACACTTGTTGATGTCCCAGCAATGAAATCTGCATCTATTTGTGGAAGGGTTGCACTTCTGTCACGTTGAACGAGTCTCTTCAGTCGTCGTTGGTCACATTCTCCCAAGATCCTTTTCCGGCCTCAGCGTTGTCGGAGATTTGATACTTTACCGGGTTCCTGATATTTACGGTACACTCGTGAAATGATCGTACGGGAAGGTACCCACTTCTTCACTTCCTCGGAAACGTTATATCCCATCGTATGTGCGCCGACTATAACACCACGTTCAAACTCACTTAACTCTTGATAAGCTGCCATTGTAACAGCAGTAACCGATCTAACAACTGCACCAGACAGCTGTTGTCTTATACAGTCACCGTATTCTGCCTATTTACCTATTTCTGCAGCAATCCTGGACCTGTGGGGTATCGAACTACCCTGCTGCAATTGCGCAAGTCCGTCGGAATGCACAATTGACATGGATGGATGCAAGCGATCAAACAGGATATTTACGTATGTGTCACTTGCAGAGTCGTATATAAACGTGTCAGGTTTCCCATTTCACTCCAACTGCACACGCTACACACCATTACACAGCCTTGACCAGCTTGAGCAGTCCCCTGCTGACATGCAGGGTCCATGAATCCATTAGGATGTCTCCATACACTTACACGTCCATCCGCTCGATAGAATTTGACACGAGGCTCATCCTACCAGGCGACATGTTTCCAGTCATGAAATCTCGATGCTGAGGGCCCACACTAGTCATAAAGGGTACATGAGTGGGCCTTCGGCTCCGACAGCCAATGTCGATTATGTTTCTTTGAAAGATTAGCACACTGACACTTATTGATGGCCCAGCATTGAAATCTGCGAAAGGGCTGCACTTCTGTCAGGTTAAACGATTCTCTTCTGTCGTTGTTGATCCCGTTCTTGCAGCATCTTTTTCCGGCCGCAGCGATGTCAGAGATTTGATGTTTCACGCGATTCCTGATATTCACGGTACACTCTTGAAGTGGTCGTACGGGAAAATCCCCACTTCATCCCTACCTCGGAGATGCTGTGTCCCATCGTTCGTGCACCGACTGTAACACCACCTTCAAACTAACTTAACTCTTGATGACCTGCCATTGTAGCAGCGCAATCTATCTAACAACGGCGCCAGACAGTTGTTGTCTTCTAGAGGCGCCGTATTGTGCCTATTTACAGGGTGTCCAGAAAAGGGCTCCCTGATTTCAAAATTAAATGTCTCGAAAACAAAGATCGATAGAGGAATGCAGTAAACGGTATGTTTATTGTGAAAGCTGTAAGAAGTTTATACAGCGGCTTGAAATAATAGTTACAAAAGCTGCTAACAGATGGCGCTGTACGCTGTACAGCTCATATCAGCATACATAAGTGAAATAATCGTATGAAAACAATCTTTGCAAACAATCGCATCACAAGGTTTTCAAAATGTTCACCATTGCCACTACAGAGGTGGCGCAATCGAAGAATGAAATTCGCCATCACATTTCGTAGAGTCTCAACCGAAATGGATTCACATGCCACAGAGATCGCCGATTCAAGCTCGTCCAGTGTGGCGGGATGCTTCGGGTAGACCATGTCTTTCACTGTGCCCCACAAAAAAAAGTCACAGGGAGTCAAATTCGGCGAATATGGAGGCCAACCCATGCCTGCATCAGTAAATTTGGGATATTCCAAAGCAATGACTCGATTTCCGAAGTATTCCGCAAGAAAGCGGAACACTTGTTCGGTCCGATGTGGTCGGGCTCCATCTTGCATAAAGCATTCAGTACCTGGTCGATCCTCTAGCGATTGCTGTGTGGCGACAAATTGTTCCAAAATTGCAACGTAACGTGCACCAGTGACCGTTTCTCGAATGAAAAATGGGCCGATAATGCCTCTGCTGCATACTGCAGCCAACTCAGTAACTTTAGGAGAATACAGGGGCTTCGCTTCACACCTATATGGCTTTTCGGAACCCCAAAATCGCCAGTTCTGCTTATTCACGTATCCATTCAGGTGGGAGTGTGCTTCATCTGTAAACCAGATACAGCCAACATCAAATCCTTTACTATCAATCATTGTGAGTATCTGATTAGCAAAGGCAACCCTTTGTTGCACAGCTCGCACGGGTATGGCCTGGTGCGTTTGAATTTTGAATGGAAACATGTGTAGGCTCTTTCTCAGTATTTTCTGCGTGCTGGACCGCTTCAAACCAGTCTCAGATGCAATTCTGCGGGCGGATGACATTGGATTTCGCTGAATAATTCCAGAAACCGTGGCGATATTTTCAGGCGTAACTGCGGTTTGCTTGCGGCCAACATGCCCCACTAGATCATCAGTTACGCTGCCTGTTCGTTGAAATTTTGCGAAGAGCGTACGAATGGTTTTCGCATCGGGTCCTTTTGGAACATTAAATCGTGCTTGAAAACTTCGCCTTGTTGCCGTAGGACTCTCTTCTAACCTGTGGTACTGTAGCACCAGAAAAACGCGTTGTTCAATGGAGTACATGGTTTTAATCTCTTCCTTCGGTACGCTAACCTCCTTTCACGTATCAATAGCGGAACTGATCGCTCTGGGCTTCGGATAACTATTTATACTAGGCATTACGTATGGCGATTACAGCGCCATCTGTTAGCAGCTTTTGTAACTATTATTTCAAACTGCTGTATAAACTTCTTACAGCTTTCACAATAAACATACCGTTTACTGCATTCCTCTATCGATCTTTGTTTTCGAGATATTTAATTTTGAAATCAGGGAGTCCTTTTCTGGACACCCTGTACGTGTCTCTATAGTTCTATACGCACGCCTGTACCAGTTACTTTGGTGCTTCAGTGTGGTACAAGTTGAGACTGTAAGGTAGTAGTGCATGAGCCTCTTTAGAGAATAGCATTAGCTTCTCGTCAGACTTGTGAGGAAAGAGGGGAGCTGACAGCAGGTGTTTCCGGCAGAGACGCTGCGGCTGTACCCGGTGGTGGGCGGTGCATTCGTGGAGGAGTGCACGCAGACACACCGCCTCAGCAGCCCTGGAGGCTCCAGCATCGTGGTGGAGGCGGGCACCCGCGTCGTGGCGCCGCTCTTCTCGCTCCTGAGGGACCCGCGACACTTCCCGGAGCCGCTGCAGTTCATCCCGGAGCGCTGGAGCCCGGAGAACAGCGCGGGGCGACACCCGGGCGTCTACATCCCGTACGGGGAAGGCCAGCGGCGTTGTGTTGGTGAGTCTGTCTAACTGAGCATTGCACTGAGTGGCTGCAGCAAGTAGCGCGTATCAGTATACAGGGTGGTCCATTGATCGTGACCGGGCCAAATATCTCACGAAATAAGCGTCAAACGAAAAAACTACGAAGAGCGAAACTTGTCTAGCTTGAAGGGGGAAACCAGATGGCGCCATGGTTGGCCTGCTAGATGGCGCTGCCATAGGTCAAACGGATATCAACTGAATTTTTTAAAATAGGAACCCCCATTTTTATTACATATTCGTGTAGTACGTAAAGAAATATGAGTGTCTTAGTTGGACAACTTTTTTCGTTTTCCGATAGATGACGCTGTAATAGTCACAAACATATGGCTCACAATTTTAGAAGAACAGTTGGTAACAGGTAGGTTTCTTAAATTAAAATACAGAACGTAGGTAGGTTTGAACATTTTATTTCCGTTCTTCCAATGTAATACATGTACCTTTGTGAACTTATCATTTCTGAGAACGCGTGCTGTTACAGAGTGATTACCTGTAAATACCACATTAATGCAATAAATGCTCAAAATAATGTCCGTCTACCTCAATGCATTTGGCAATATGTGTAACGACATTCGTCTCAACAGCGAGTAGTTCGCCTTCCGTAATGTTCGCACATGCATTGACAATGCGCTGACGCATGATGTCAGGCGTTGTCGGTGGATCGTGATAGCAAATATCCTTCAACTTCCCTCACAGAAAGAAATCCGTGGACGTTAGAGCCGGTGAACGTGCCGGCCATGGTATGGTGCTTCGACGACCAATCCACCTGTCATGAAATATGCTATTCAATAGCTCTTCAACCGCACGCGAGCTATGTGCCGGACATCCATCTTGTTGGAAGTACACCGCCATTCTGTCATGCAGTGAAACATCTTGTAGTAACATAGGTAGAACATTACGTAGGAAATCAGCATACATTGCACCATTTAGATTGCCATCGATAAAATTGGGGGCCAATTATCGTTCCTCCCATAATGTCGCACCATACATTAACCCGCCAAGGTATCTGATGTTCCACTTGTCGCTACCATCGTGGATTGTCCGTTGCCCAATAGTGCTTATTATGCCGGTTTAGGTTGCCGCTGTTGGTGAATGACGCTTCGTTGCTAAATAGAACTCATGGAAAAAACCTCTCATCGTCCCGTAATTTCTCTTGTGTCCAGTGACAGAACTGTACACGACGTTCAAAGTCGTCGCCATGCAATTCCTGGTGCATCGAAATACCGTACGGGTGCAATCGATGTTGATGCAGCATTCTCAACACCGACGTTTTTGAGATTCCCGATTCTCGCGCAGTTTGTCTGCTACTGATGGGCGGATTAGCCGCGACAGCAGCGAGAACACCTACTTGGGCATCATCATTTGTTGCAGGTCGTGGTTGACGTTTCTCATGTGGCTGAACACTTCCTGTTCCCTTAAATAACGTAACTATCCGCCGAACGGTCCCGACACTTGGATGATGTCGTCCAAGTTACCGAGCAGCATACATAGCACACTCCCGTTGGGCCTTTTGATCACAATAGCCATATATCAACACGATATCGACCTTTCTCGCAATTGGTAAACGGTGCATTTTACCACGTACTTATACGTTTGTGACTATTACAGCGTCATCTATCACAAAGCGAAAAAAGTGGTCCAACTAAAACATTCATATTTATTTACGTACTACACGAATATGTAATAAAAAAATGGGGGTTCCTATTTTTAAAAATCGCAGTTGATACCCGTTTGACTTATGGCAGCGCCATCTAGTGGGCCAACCATAGCGCCATCTGGTTTAACCCTTCAAGCTAGACGACTTTCGTTCTATGTAGTTTTTTCGTTTGACGCTTATTTCGTGAGATATTTGGCTTGGTCACTATCAATGGACCACCCTGTATATCATATTTCGTGCTTTTTGTTTGTAGATCTGGAGGGCTATCATACTCTTTAACCATCCGACAGCCTTTGCCGTATAAAGACCTCCACTGGCTTTCCGTTTCCTCTACGATCGCCTATTACACGTACCCCACGCTACTCTTCCATGCTTTCTGAAGGCATCCACCTACTTACCGCTGAACAATGGTCACAGTCTTTACTTATTTCTGGGAATCCACCAAAGAATTTCCTTCGTTCAGCTGTCTGCTAGTCACCTACCTGTGTGTCCCATGCGCCTCCATTTCATTTTTTCTACAGTTATCGCTACCTTCGCCTCACATGTCTACCCCTTCCTGCATTTTCCAAGGTTACGGCACGATACTAGGATGGCCATGATGATAAATCATGCCACCGAAATTTTTATGTGCAAACTCTTAATGTATTTTAAGTACATCAACCTTTATTAATATTCTTCATGAAACTTCCTGGCAGATTAAAACTGTGTGCCGGACCGAGACTCGAACTCGGGACCTTTGCCTTTCGTGGGCAAATGCTCTACCACTTGAGAGCACTTGCCCAGAAAAGGCAAAGGTCCCGAGTTCGAGTCTCGATACGGCACACAGTTTTCATGTGCCAGGAAGTTTCATATCAGCGCACACTCCGCTGTGGAGTGAATTCTATAAATATTCTTCATCTTTATTTGTTGTGTACATAGTTCCGCATAGTCAGCACGTACACAACTTTCCCACTAGAGCGCACTCCGCTAAGCACAACAGCGCAGGCGCAGCACTCATCCGTCTCCGCACTACGAGATGGCGCTGCCATAGAGACGGACCAAATTCTGCTTTCGCCAACCCGCGTATTAATATGTAATGCAGCCAATGAGATTGCTGCTTATGTAGAACCTTTTCTCCTCGTGGATCACACTTGTGCAGTGCTACATGAACACGCAAGGTATTATAACGAGTGTACAGACCTCTGATTAGTCAGTTTGCATTTGTCTGCACCAGTCTGTACCAGTCTGAATTAGTCTGTGCCAGTCTGTACGAGATCTGCATTTGTCTGTACCAGTCTATAGTCAAGTTTCAGTCTGTGCCTAATAAGTTTACCATATTCCTGTACATAGCCATGAAGATAAATGTATTGACACTTTTGTCAAGCATCAGAGATATATGTGAGAATAAGACTAATATACCAATACCAAAGGAACTTCAGATTGTCAGTTGTAAATAGCATCCAGAACCAAGTTCAGTAATGTTTATGCTTGTTATTATTTTAATAAATGTGTGTGAAAATTAATCAAGTTCAGTTTAAAGTTGGTCACTGTCAATCTGCTACTCTAAGCATGCAAGTGGCATTTCTATCGTCTGACCTAATGGCAGAAGATAAACACGTCACGATAAGACCACGAGACATATTGCTGACACTCGCCTACTTCGTTAGAGCGACAAGTCAAATAATCTGATGGTGTGTGTACTGAAGGTCTTATAGTACGCACGCCACATTATTCTTCACGCTTACATATTTATTTCTAAGCGTAGTGACCCTGCAGACGAGCACATGTCTTCCAACGACAGACGAGTTTGTTGGTACCGTCACCGTGTAATGTTACACTTGGTTGATGGCGCCCTGAAATGTCAGAATATTCCAGCATATGACACTCACATTCGTTGGTCATTCCATGGACAACTTCGACTTACTCATACAGCAATGCAGACAAGAAGATCAACCATGAAGGCAGCAGACCTAATACAGTGAGTTATTTGAGATGACTGAGGTCTAAACTATCAGTACAGCTAAGAATTCACCGCCAGCTCTCCAGTCAATACTAATGCCATAGCAAAGGCACGCTCAGGACGAATATGCCAAGAGCAATACGCTCAAACAAGAGTCAGGATCAGAATCTCCTCTCCAGACTGGATCCTGATTCCGAAGACCAAGTTTCTCCACCCCTCCCTTTACTCAAGCTTCCGTAAACTTGCAAACAGCATTCATGCAGCCGCCCCCACAAGGGTTTCCTGCCAATCACAAGACTCCACGAGCTCCGTGTCTCCCCACTAACTTACCTGCTTTGCCCACCGGCCAATCCTAATGGAAGTTAATAATATTCTTTTCCTTGCTGGAGAAGCAGCCGATCCTTGACTCGTAAATTTTCACACAGAGAGGAGAAGACATTACGCTCCCAAATTGTTTTTACAAGGTCACTTTAGGCTATGTGTTTTTATTTTCCTTTTATGCATAAAGTGAGCAACAGATTTATCACAGAGATAATTCTCTGGATGAACCGAACATGACAACATGTCTGACCATGGGCGTTGGCTAAACTAAGAGAAGTGCTTTAGTGTCGCAACATAGACCGTTTCAGAGCCGCCATAAGTGAGATGTTCCATTCTAAAATTCTTCCGAAGGCCTGAGGCTTCGCCCAACTGGCACACCCCCCCCCCCCCAAAAAAAGGTTCCATGACATGCGTAGTAGATTGCGATAGCATCTACTACACTGTCGTAAGCCTTGCCGTGCGACCTACTTCTCTCTTGTGTCTCTGTCCCTGTCCTTGCCGTGGCTAGAGGCGCCTTACAGGCAGATCCAGGCAGGCAGGTTCTTCACCTCTTTGGTCGAAAGCATTGTCCGTACACCAGTGCGGGAAATTCTTCAGACCAATGTTCTGTCCCCAGTAAGTGCTTCAAGATGTTTCCCACCCTCATAGCTGCATGAGGTTTCCAAGTCCCAAATGTCCACTGAAAGATTTACTGTTTAATAACCTATCTGCCTGCTTGCTGTCAATTCCACAAAATACTATTTGAAGGAGAGCCACCATAAAGATCCCGAATGGATCAACAATGTACATGCACCAATCATTGCCTGCTGATGGTAATAACGTCCTGTCATCCCACAAAAATGATATGTAGGATGTAATAACAACATAAAATAGTACCCTAGAAATGAAAATAAGTGAGAGAGTGACTTGTTCTCTCTCAAATTGAGTACACGGATTGACAACTTGGATAAAACATTTCAAATGTAGAATGATCCCCCATTTGGAGCACGGAAAGGGCACCACTCAGAAGGATGTCTTTATTAGGAAAAATGTAACTGGTGTTCTACGAATCGGGGTGTGGAATGTTAGTTTCACTGATCAGGCAGAAAGGTTAGAAAGTTGGATAGAGGAAATGGATAGAGTGAGGTTAGATACAGTGAGGGTTGGTGATGTTTAGTGTCAGCATGAGCAGATCTTCTGGGCAGATGATCACATGGTTATAAATAGAAAACCAAATAGGGGTAATGCAGGAGTGGGTCTAAAAATGAATAAGAAAATTGGATTTTGTGTAAGCTACTATGAGTGGCACAGTTATCACGTTATCGTAATCAAGACAGATACTGATTCAACACGTACCGCAACAGTACAAGTTTATGTGTGGACTAGCTCCACAAACGATAAAAGATTGAAGGAATATGTGATGAGATAAAAGCGATTATTTAGCTAGTTAAGAGAGAGGAAAATTTAATTATGATGGTTTATAAGAGTTCAAGAAGTAGGAAGAATAAGGGAAGAAGGACTTTAGAAGAATATGAAATGGGGAGAAGGAATGAAAGAGAAAGCCACACAGTACAATTGTCAGCAGAGCATAATTATTTAATCATTGCTAACAGATGGTTTAAGAATGATAAGAGAAGACTGTATATATGGAAGATACCTGGAGTCAATGCAAGGTTTCAGTCTGATTATGTAATGATAAGGCAGAGTTTTCAGAACTATGTTTTAAACTGTGAGATATTTTCTGGGGTGGATACAGTCACTGGCCGTAATTTATTGTTTATGAACTGTGAATTAAAACTGAAGAATTAGACAGAAAATTAAGGAGAAAATCAGAGGCTGTTGATAGTTTCGAAGGAGCATGGATCAACGATTGATTACAGTAGGGGAAAGAAATGCAGTAGAATACGCCTGGATAGCTTTGAGAGATGAGATAGTGAAGACGACAGAGGATCAAATAAGTGAAAAGACAAAGCCTACTCGAAATACTTTGGTCCCAGAGGAGACATTGAATTTAGTCTATGAAAGAAGAAAATATAAGAATGCAGTTAGTGAAGCAGCCATGGGGGCACACAGATTTCTGAAAAATTAGACTGATAGAAAATGCAAAATGGCTAAGCAGGAATGGCCAGAGGACAAGAGGAAGGTTGTAGAAGCATGTATAACTAGGTAAATGGCACATACTGCCCAAAGGAAAATTAAAGAAAGCTTCGGTCGAAACTGAAGCCAAGATCTCATGAAAAACCCCTGATAAGTAGAGAAAGGGAAAGCTGAAAGGTGGAAGGAAGTACAAAGGAAATGAACTTGAAGGCAATATTATAGAACGTGATGAGGAAGTAGACGAAGGTGATATGGGAGATACGATATGATACTACGAGATGAATTTGATAGAACACTGAAAGACTTTAGTCGAAACAAGGCCTCTGTAGTAGACGACATTTCGTCAGAACTACTAGGGGGTGCCAGCCATGAAACAACTACTCCATCTGGTGCAGTAATTCCAATTATTACCTAAATATCAATTTAATAACTCATGCTTGCAAAATGCTAACACCAATTCTTTGCAGAAGAGTGGAAAAATTGGTGGAAGCCGACCTCGGGATGATCCGATTGGGCCCTGGAGAAATGTTGGAACTCGCGAGGCAGTACTGACTCCAAGACTTACCTTAGTAGATTGCTTAAAGAAAAGCAAATCTAAGTTTATAGGTTCTGTAGAATTAGAGGAAGCTGCTGTCAATGGTGACTAAATACGATCATTGCAATTATGAAGGTAGCAAGGGTAAAACACAGAGAGTGGAAGGTTATATATAACTTGTGCAGAAACCAGACGGGAGTTATAAGAGCTGATGGGCACGGAAGGGAAGCAGTGGCAGAGAAGGGTGTGACACACGATTGAAATCTATCCTCAATGTTACTCAGTCAGAACAATAAGCAAACAGTAAAGGAAGCCAAAGAAAAATTTGGAGAGGAAATTAAAGTTTAGGGAGGTATTGCATCTCCCTACACATTAAACAATTCCCCAAATTTTTGAGGTTTTCCGACGACATTGAAATTCTGTCAAAGACAGCAAAGGGCTTGGAAGTGCAGTTGAACGGAACAACGTCTTTGAAGGAGACAATAAGATCATTAATAAAAGCAAAGCAAGAATAATGGAATGTAGTCTAGTTAAACCAGTTGACAATGAGGTAATTCAAATAGGAAACGAGACACTCAAAGTAGTATGTACACTCCTGGAAATTGAAATAAGAACACCGTGAATTCATTGTCCCAGGAAGGGGAAACTTTATTGACACATTCCTGGGGTCAGATACATCACATGATCACACTGACAGTACCACAGGCACATAGACACAGGCAACAGAGCATGCACAATGTCGGCACTAGTACAGTGTATATCCACCTTTCGCAGCAATGCAGGCTGCTATTCTCCCATGGAGACGATCGTAGAGATGCTGGATGTAGTCCTGTGGAACGGTTTGCCATGCCATTTCCACCTGGCGCCTCAGTTGGACCAGCGTTCGTGCTGGACGTGCAGACCGCGTGAGACGACGCTTCATCCAGTCCCAAACATGCTCAATGGGGGACAGATCCGGAGATCTTGCTGGCCAGGGTAGTTGACTTACACCTTCTAGAGCACGTTGGGTGGCACGGGATACATGCGGACGCGCATTATCCTGTTGGAACAGCAAGTTCCCTTGCCGGTCTAGGAATGGTAGAACGATGGGTTCGATGACGGTTTGGATGTACCGTGCACTATTCAGTGTCCCCTCGACGATCACCAGTGGTGTACGGCCAGTGTAGGAGATCGCTCCCCACACCATGATGCCGGGTGTTGGCCCTGTGTGCCTCGGTCGTATGCAGTCCTGATTGTGGCGCTCACCTGCACGGCGCCAAACACGCATACGACCATCATTGGCACCAAGGCAGAAACGACTGTCATCGCTGAAGACGAGACGTCTCCATTCGTCCCTCCATTCACGCCTGTCGCGACACCATTGGAGGCGGGCTGCACGATGTTGGGGCGTGAGCGGAAGACGGCCTAACGGTGTGCGGGACCGTAGCCCAGCTTCATGGAGACGGTTGCGAATGGTCCTCGCCGATACCCCAGGAGCAACAGTGTCCCTAATTGGCTGGGAAGTGGCGGTGCGGTCCCCTACGGCACTGCGTAGGATCCTACGGTCTTGGCGTGCATCCGTGCGTCGCTGCGGTCCGGTCCCAGGTCGACGGGCACGTGCACCTTCCGCCGACCACTGGCGACAACATCGATGTACTGTGGAGACCTCACGCCCCACGTGTTGAGCAATTCGGCGGTACGTCCACCCGGCCTCCCGCATGCCCACTATACGCCCTCGCTCAAAGTCCGTCAACTGCACATACGGTTCACGTCCACGCTGTCGCGGCATGCTACCAGTGTTAAAGACTGCGATGGAGCTCCGTATGCCACGGCAAACTGGCTGACACTGACGGCGGCGGTGCACAAATGCTGCGCAGCTAGCGCCATTCGACGGCCAACACCGCGGTTCCTGGTGTGTCCGCTGTGCCGTGCGTGTGATCATTGCTTGTACAGCCCTCTCGCAGTGTCCGGAGCAAGTATGGTGGGTCTGACACACCGGTGTCAATGTGTTCTTTTTTCCATTTCCAGGAGTGTAAGTTTTTATATTTGGGCAATACCGATGTTGGCCGAAGTAGAGAAGACATAAATTGTAGCCTTGCAACGGCAAGAAAAGCGTTTCTGAAGAACAGAAATTTGTTAACATCGAATATACTCTGAATAACCAAAGAAACTGGTACACCTGCCTAACAACGCGTAGGGTCCCCGCGAGCATTTAGAAGTTGCGCAGTACGACGTGGCATGAACTCGACTAGTGCAGGATGGAATTGTCACCATGAATCCTGCAGGGCTCTCCACAAACCCATAAGACTCTGAGCGGGTGGAGATCTCTTCTGAATAGCACGTTAAAAAGCATTCCATATATGCTCAGCAATGTTCACGTCTCAGGAGTTTGAAGCACAGCGGATGAGTTTAAACTCAGAAGAGTGTTCCTGGAACCACTCCGTAGCAATTCTGGACGTGTGTGGTGTCGCATCGTCCTGCTGGAATTGCCCAAGTCCGTCGGAATGCGCAATGGACATGAATAGATGCAGTTGATCAGACAGGATGCTTATGTACGTGTCACCTGTCAGAGTCGTATCTGGAATTAGCAGGGGTCCCATATCACTCCAACTGCAGACGTCCCACACTATTACAGAGCATCCACCAACTTGAACAGTCCCCTGCTGATATGCAGGGTCCATGAATTAATGAGGTTGTCTCCATACCCGTACACGTCCATGCGCTCGATACAATTTGAAAGGAGACTCGTCCGGTCAGGCAACATGTTTCCAGTCATCAACAGTCCAATGTCGGTGTTGACGGACTCAGGCGAGACGTATAGCTTGTTTCGTGCAGTCACCAAGAATAGACGACTGGGCCTTCGGCTCCAAAGGTCCATATCGATGATGTTTCGTTGAATGGTTGGCACGCTGACACTTACTGATGATCCAGCATTGAAAACTGCATCAATTTTCGGAAGGGTTGTACTTCTGCCTCCTTGAACGATTCTCTTCAGTCGTCGTTGGTCCCGTTCTTGCAGGATTTTTTTCCGGCTGCAACGATGTAGGAGATTTGACGTTTTACCGGATTTCTGATATTCGCGGTATTCTCGTGAAATGTTCGTACGGGAAAGTTCCCACTTCACTGGTAACACGGAGATACTGTGTCCTATTGCTCGTGCGCCGACTATAAGACCACGTTCAAAGTCACTTAAATCTTGATAACCTGCCATCTAACAAGTGCGCCAGACACTTGTGGTTTTATATAGGCCTTGGCAACATCAGTGCCGTCTTCTGCCTGTTTAAAAATATCTCTGTACACGAATATGCATGCCTATATCAGTTCTTTTTGGCGCTTCAGTGTAGATTTCAGTGTTAGAGATACTTTTATGAAGGTGTTTATCTGGATTGCAGCCACGTACAAAAATTCAAATGGCTCTGAGCACTATGGGACTCAACTTCTGTGGTCATCAGTCCCCTAGAACTTAGAACTATTTAAACCTGACTAACCTAAGGACATCACACACATCCATGCCCGAGGCAGGATTCGAACCTGTGACCGTAGCAGTCCCACGATTCCGGACTGCGCAGCCACGCACAGAAGTGAAACGTGGGCGATAAGCAGTATAGCCAAGAGGAGAATAGAAGCTTTTAAAATGTGGTACTATAGAAGAGTACTGAATGTGAGACCAGGAGATGAATACAGTAAGCAGAATCGGAAGGGTGTAGGTTGAGGCTTGTTCAGAATAGACTAACATGGACAAGTCTTTGGACTGCAGACCACAAACATAGCGCTAGTGAACCGATAGCTTTATACTCGTAGATTCCTTTAACACCTTCTGTTCCTGTCTCATACTCCAATTGGATCAACGAAGATGATTAGGCCGTCTATGAAACATGTTTGTCTAATAAAAATGAGATAACTCATTAGCAAGAAGACATTTAATGATGTCATTTACCGTAGTTCTTTTTTATTAATCTCCATCATATTGCTGAAGATTACCGTGGCAAATTTCTAATGGTTCAAATGGTTCAAATGGCTCTGAGCACTATGGGACTCAACTGCTGTGGCCATCAGTCCCCTAGAACTTAGAACTACTTAAACCTAAATAACCTAAGGACATCACACACATCCATGCCCGAGGCAGGATTCGAACCTGCGACCGTAGTGGTCGCTCGGTTCCAGACTGTAGCGCCTAGAACCGCTCGGCCACACCGGCCGGCGCGCAAATTTCTAATACTCGACATTCTCCAATGACCTCACTGTTGACAGGATGATAAACTCTAATCCGCCTTCCTTCCCTCTAAAATTCAAAAGTTCTCAACTGCAATTTATTTAAACTTTTACCCCTCTCTTGGTCTGCTCTGCAATTTTTACGAAATTAGCGAATCCTTGATGGCTCAGAATGTGTCTTCTCAATCTATCGCTTCCTTAAGTCACGTTATTCCACAAATTCCTTTCCTTTCCGTTACTAATCAGGGCCTTGTCCTTAGTAAGACATTCTACCGATCTAATCTTCAGGCTTCTTCCGTAGCACCACATTTCACAAGCTCCTATTCTGCTCTTGGCTGAACTGTGTTCGAATGTGTTCGTTCTCTATCTGTTACAATAATCCCACATTTGTGAAATATCATTTCTGAGTCTGTGGTCGTAGAGAGGTGGGGTAAATTTTGGTGAATCTTATCAACAATTATGCATGGAAGTGTGATTGCATAACTGTTCATGTATACGTAAATGATCTTCCACTATTTTGTCTGAAGATGAAACTGTTGTCTCTTTTCTAGGTGATACAATATTAGGAACTAAAGGTAGTACTATTCTTACACTATGAATATACCAAATAGGATAGGTTTACCATAATATTTTACAATTATTTAGCATGAGCTATAAATATGATTTACATTAGTTGGAAAATCAACACTGCTGATTACTTGAGATGGGTTGTATGCTGACAGATACTTCACATTCAATATTCCATTGATGTCCTTTATTCTTACAAAGCATCCTCTTGCTTCAAAAACCAAATAAAAAATGTTAACAATATTTATACATACAAAGGCAAAAGACTACTTACACAGGGCCCATCTGGTCGTTGACATTAGTAGAGAATTAAGTAAGATACACGGTTCATTCCACTAATGTAACCACCTGTCAAAAGCCTGAGTAGCCACTTTTCGCAGCCTAGACGTGCAGCAAGAGTGTCAATGCATCCTGGAAGGTTCACTCAGGGATGTGGAGCCATGCTGACTCGAGTGCTGTGGCTAGCGGCACTGGGTTTGTCGATTGAGAATCCAAGGCGCGAAAATCCCGATCGACGTGGTCCCACAGATTCTCGTTTGGCTTTAAATCTGAGGAGCGTGGTGGTCAGGGAAGTACATCCTGGTGCTCTTCGAATCACGCAGGTACACTGTGAGCTGTGTGACAAGTTGTGTTGCCCTGCTGGTAGATGCCATCGTGCTGAGGAAGAATCAACTGCTTGTAGAAGTGAACATTACCCCCAAGCATAGGTACGAGCTTTTGTTGATGTTTTGTGCATGCAACGAAAATATTCCGCTGATGTTAAGGTTCCTTCCCCTTGATTAGTGGCTAAACACAGCAACGACCAGCTATTCTATGGAGTGTGGTTCATCTGAAAAGGCCACCTGCCTCTACTCAGTGGACGTCCACGTCTGGCGTTACCATGCAAATTCCAGCCTTTGTCACCGATGTAATCAGCATCGGTGCATGAACCGAGTGCCTGCTGTGGAGGCCCATGCTCTTAAACATTCACTCAATAGTAGTAGCACTTTAGTTTACCTAGACTGTCAGTTGTTTAGCAGTTGGATGGCTATTTGCCCATACACATCTCTGCAGCCCTTATTCACCACAGCAACACAGGCACCTCGACGCTAGTTTTATATCGCACCATTTTCCATACATGGTGTACTATAACCAAGGTGGCCCATGAGCAGTTTACAAACAG
This sequence comes from Schistocerca americana, assembly GCF_021461395.2. Lineage (NCBI taxonomy): Eukaryota > Metazoa > Arthropoda > Insecta > Orthoptera > Acrididae > Schistocerca > Schistocerca americana. The sequence continues at coordinate 617,694,339 of NC_060125.1, forward strand.
AGCTGTTTCAGAAATGCTTCCACTCTTCGGCCAAAATCCAATGGTCACGCCTTTGAGCACGTCAGATAAATCGCTTTGCTTCCTCATTGCGACGACGACTGCACATCTCCTGATATGCTTTATATAAACTCCACTGCTGATGCTGCCATCTACTATTTATGACTGGTTATTGCGCTTTGACACTGAATATGAGAGGTGGTCACATTAATGTGACTGGACCATGGATATATATATATATATATATATATATATATATATATATATATATATATATATATATATATATATGCGTACTCATAAATGTGACACAGTATATTGGATGTTAATGGATAATGTTGTGTAAGTTAAGACTGAGTTAAAGAACTTGACCAATTCCGTCTACTCCACTGGAGAGTATGCTCGAAATTCCTATTAAATTTAATATTTTATATATTATGCTAGCCTTGGACGGCAATCTGCCTTCGTGTCTACTCTCTAGTGCTATGTTTAAGTGAGTGTTCAGTGTTGTGTGTCCCCTTTTTTAAGTGTTTCGAACAGACACTGTACTGTCGCTAAGAGTTCTTTTTACTCCTGCGAACAGAAACCAGACTGTCGCCATGTTTTTTAGTTGTTTACTTTTGAATACATTGTGAACAGTGATCGAAGTGTTACAAATATTTACTATCAAAAACAGTCTTGATCACAATTTATTTATTACGGTGACTGGTTTCGACCACTACTGTGGTCATCTTCAGATCAATGAGTAAGGACCTGCTTCTGCTGGAGAATGAGTAGTGATCAAGACTGTTTTTGATAGTAAATATTTTTTAATTGTACCTCTCTAGTTACCATGTGTTTTAATCAGCATCACCAACCCTTTGTTTTTATATTATTAACTTCCCCTCTCTGGAGGTGGGGATCGAAATTCAATAAAGAAAAAAAAGTTCGGCAGTGACACATTATATGCTTAGTCATCTCGCTGTGTGGAACCAACATAACGGTACATTATTTCCACACTGCAGACACCTGCCTTTTGGAACCAAAGAATGAGAATAATGTATCATTAGTGTGATAGAGTGCTCCATAATGCCTTCTTGACTATTTTAGCTGAAGATTTCTCGAAGACTACCATGAAGTTTGGGCTAGCGTCGCTGCTCGAACAATTCGAACTGAGTCCTTGTTCCCGCACACCGAATCGGCCCGCCAAGCTGCACCCACAGATTAACCTGTTGACGCCCAGAGAAACACTTTGGGTGCGTGTCGCACAGCGCGCCTGGCTCTCCTGCGACTGACCTGCCGGGCTCCAAGAAGAAATTTGGGTTGCTGTCACTGCTCACGGAGTTCGAACTGAGTGGGACTCACCATACACCAGAATCTCCTGCCTAAGCTGCACTCACTCTCTCAGTAGCCGACGCTCACAGAGACACATTGGTGGTGTGTGTCTCACAGTGTTCATGGCTATTCTGTGACTGACCTTCGAAGCATCTACTTTGATTCGGTGAATCGACCACAGAGGTTTTGCACGCAATGCTGTAAGGTTATACGCATGCCTGCTCCGTAATACGTTATTAGCAGCATATCGTATGATCCAGTTCTCCTCTGAGTGTATGAGGCACTTAGTGTAAATGCCTAACTTAATAAATTTGCCCCATCTATGTTAAATACAAATTATTTATTTTCTTACATATTCCCTTCTTGAGGAAATAAATTTCTCACCAAGTACCTTCCATTTTTCACCCTTTCATGGGTAATTTTTTTTTTTGTGTGTAGGCTTATTTGAAAAACTGGCTTCCTTTGTGATAAATAATACTCTTTTGTGAGTGTGTGGGTTTTATTTTGTCAAGTTGCGCAATGGATTGATCCAACAAGTACCCTTTCGCTCCTGCAAGAAACAGTTTCCACCTCACACTACTACAGAAGTCAGACAGACGCTCCTAATGTACCAACAAGAACTGCTTGAAAAATATTCGGCAACAAATATCTTCTGGAGTCGTCTGCTGTAAGGAAAAGACACAACAATAGTCTATATATTCTTACGTAACTAGTGGGATACTTGGGTATGGGAGTATTGATAGTCAGTGTAAGAAAAACAGTAAACGGAAGAAAAATATTATTTATTACAAAAAAATTCTGAGAAATCAAGTGAAACTTTTTCTTATAAAATAATAATAAATTTCAAAGTTCTTTTCGGAACAGTAGATTGCCTCTTATGGATAGGAATGCTATTATTTTACAAAGTATGGAAAGGTTCTTTTCTCCCTTTTCTTTAAGAATGTTATTTACTCGGCAGAATGGCTGAGAGCCGCACCTACACAATTTGAATAACTTTTCTAGATACAGTCAAGGCTGTCACATGAGAAATGTAATGGAGTGTTCTGTTATGGAGGACAGATGAGGTTTGCATACGCTGTAGTGCACAATACCATGAGCTGCTACAACTGCTGCCTGCATCGCTCGCTGCTGACAAATAATACATCTATCTCTTTCTCTCTGAATTAATCTTCGCCAGTCAAACTTCTCCCTATGAAGTCAAGGACCCCTATCCGCCCCTAGTCTAACTATTGGCATGGTACACCGGTCAGATAACCAGTCCACCGCGATGCCACTTAATACTCGCTTGAAGGCGTTTAACTAGTACTCTGTCCATGTTCACACTGCACAACAAGTGTGATCGCCAACACAGTGAACAATGCTTAATTGCAAGTGACTCAACATAGTCACTCCGATTCGCTAATGACAGAGGTGCTCTCCCAGTGAAGTACTGAGGAGAGGCTTTGTTCCTCGCTCTTTGCATACGTGTATGAGCACACTCGCTCTCGTTACGTGTTCCTGCTCCAAGAGCGCTTCTGGAAAAGTTGCGACGGTATATGATTTGCTGCCTTCCCTCACTCCTCTGACTCTTTGCATCAGAAATATACCGCCAATCAGCGTTTAAACGGGAGAATGACATTTCATTTAAATTGACCAATGCTGAAATCTGTAGCATTCCTGCCGATATCCATTCACTCCAGCAAAAGCTGTCTTCTCTCTGGGATGACGCTGCAGCCAAAGTAGGTACGTTGTGGACCCAACCCTCTGAATGGACAGTCTTCCCAGTGGGCTGGTTCCCTCTTTACAACGAAAATTCCTGTGGCCATCATATTGTGTACGCCAGCCTGGACTTTTTCCAACCTTGGTGTGCACATGTGATTTTTTTATTAGATTTGCATATCGCTTACATGAATTCATGCAAAATTGACTCTACCTTATCGAGTTTGGGCCTGAATGAAGCGTCTTGATGTGCAGAATACGATTGTGACGGCGGAGTATGTAAAAAATGAAGGTCAGGAGACCACACCACCTTACACCTTAACTACCAAACAATTTTAAGTTGAATGATTTTGAAAGTCGGGGAAGTGGGACAAATATGTCCTAATAACTTAACTAGATCCATAGGTTCAAGTGAACCTAAGAATTTCAGAGCTACATTTTTAGTTTTAGTATGATTTTATTAGAATATTAATTATACATAAAAGTGTAAAAAGTCAGAACCAAAACCTATTTAATCTCCTGACAGTCAGAAACATGAAATATCACACACAAGTATTCAACAAACATTAGGAGAGGGATTTGAAATACCAGACACAAATGTTCTTTACATTCTAAGAAGTATTTTGGGAAATATACGTCCCATAACATACTAATTGTCTACAAACGATCGGAATTATGCATAGTAATTTTTCAAAACGATGTCTATGATGCATAAGAAAACACTGTTAGTTACTTCGGATTTTCTTGGACTGTAGAAGATAGTGATTTCATCTGATTTTTGTGTTGTACATACACACAGTAAACACACAATGCTTTATTTGATCGCTCAGTGTCTGTAGGTTTCTTCTCCAAGTTACGAAAGCATCTCGCTACAAGCAGGCATTAGATATGAGATATATTTGTCCCAGCACTCAAAACCGCATATTAGCTTAAAGTGTTTACCCCTACAAAAAAAGGACTTGAGAAGCTCTGTGAACTATGATTCTCTCTTCATGATGCAGAAGTAGTTGCTTCATGACCTGCTCGTCAGAGAAGTATTACGTACGAGCTACTTCCCTACGCTTGGGAAATAACTGCAGGGCACCTTGGTTGAACACGTTTTGGGGTCGCAGCTGTAATTCATAATGCAAATGGTGAAATCTTTTGATGAGAAAACTGGATGAATATGCAGGCCTGCAACAAGTATACCATGTTTTCATCAATTTCTAGTCGAAGCTGTCCAATATCTAAGCGTACTGTCGACTGAATGGTTTTCATCTTCTCTGAGAAGTCTACCAATGTGGGGCCATTTGTACCTCAAAAAATAGTCTTCGTAGCTGTTGCAACAGTCGGGAATGTCTTCGTCTTTGCCGGCCGCGGTGGTCTCGCGGTTCTAGGCGCGCAGTCCGGAACCGCGCGGCTGCTACGGCCGCAGGTTCGAATCCTGCCTCGGGCTTGGATGTGTGTGATGTCCTTAGGTTAGTTAGGTTTAATTAGTTCTAAGTTCTAGGGGACTGATGGCCACAGCTGTTAAGTCCCATAGTGCTCAGAGCCATTTGAACCATTTTTTGTCTTCGTCTTCGTTGGAGTAACTGTACCAGAAGCAACCAATTTTTTATTGTTGATTGATTTTTGGCGTATGGTGATGAATCCATCTCGCTGAAATTTCTTCAACAAAGGTTCCCCACAGAAAGCCACATTCATTTGCTGCCCACAATTATTCAGAGTGTTTCAAAAAGGACTGTACAACTTTAAAAATTCATATAAGCTTATTGAACTAATGTAGAGCTGGGTTTAGTGTTATTTTGTAGGGAAACACATCAATTTATTTACCTTAAACTAAACATGTTGTATGTGGTTTCCGTTGGTTATCCTGCACACATACCATCGGAAGCCAGTTTTTTCCCAAACGCCCTGTAGCCTTGCACGTGTAACTTGTTCAGTGGCGGCGTAAATTCTTCCTCTTAGCACACTGGACTCGCATTAGGGAGGACGACGGTTCAAACACGTTTCCACCCATGCTGATTTAAGCTTTCCATGAGTTCCCTAAATCGTTTCACGCAAATACCGGGATGGTTACTTTGAAAGTGCACGACCGATTTCCTTCCCTGTGCTTCCCTAATCCGAGCTTGTGTTCCGCCTCTGATGACCTCTTGCTCTAAATTCAGGTAGAGAAGCCGGCACATGAGGTACAAACACGATACCTTGATGAATCCCCATAAAAAGTCGATTGTTGTGAGGTCTGCGGAACGTGCTGGCCATGCAATTGGCTCGTCATGGCCAGTCCATTGGCCTGGAAAGCGGTCACTGAGATAATCCCGGGCGTCAGCTAGGTAGTAGAGTGGTGCATTATCTTGCATGAAGTAAACATTTCGTTCCTGGTCATCCTTATCGATCTGTGGTATCAAAAATTGTTGTAACATATCCAGATATACTGCCCCATTGGTGGTTCTCTCGCTGAAAAAAAGGGGCCGTACATTCTGTTCTTGCCCAGTACACAAAAAAAAAAAAAAACGCTCAGTTTAGGACCATCACGAACATGTTCCAATGTTTAATGTGGGTTTTCACAGCCCTAAGTCGACTCGTCAGAAAAGATGATTATGTCCAAGAAATGTTCATCCCTATATAATCGATGTAACATATTCGTCCAGAAGTTCTGGCGAGCAATTTTATCAGTGTCTTTTATTGCTTGTACTATCGTCAATCTTTACGTTTTCAAATACAAACGATTTCTCAACACAAGCCAAACAGTCGTATATGGGATTTGTAGTTCACGAGGTGCACGGCGGGTCGATTTCGTAGGTGTGTTGACAAAACGTTGTCTCACACGCTCAACGACGTAGTTCAAAAAAATGGTTCAAACGGCTCTGAGCACTATGGGACTTAACATCTGTGGTCATCAGTCCCCTAGAACTTAGAACTACTTAAACCTAACTAACCTAAGGACATCACACACATCCATGCCCGAGGCAGGATTCGAACCGGCGACCGTAGCAGCCCCGCGGTTCCGAACTGCGCGCCTAGAACCACTAGACCACCGCGGCCGGCTAACGACGTAGTCAGATGTGCCTGAACGACCTGATGATTTCCCATGTCTTACCGAGCACCCTGTTTCTACTAAACATTTATACCGCTCATAGATATTATGCCTACTTGGAGGGTCTTTAATGTACTTGGTACGGAAATGACGCTGACATGTTGTCACCGAGCCGCGCAGGATTAGCCGAGCGGTCTGAGGCCCTGCAGTCATGGACTGTACGGCTGGTCCCGGCGGAGGCTCGAGTCCTCCCTCGGGTATGGGTGTGTGTGTTTGTCCTTAGGATAATCTAGGTTAAGTAGTGTGTGAGCTTAGGGACTGATGACCTTAGCAGTTAAGTCCCATAAGATTCCACACACGTTTGCACATTTTTTTGTTGTCACCGACTTTGAATCTTCAAACCAAAACACACAGCCAGCACGCTCGGGTCTAGTGAAGGCAGCCATCCATAACGCAACTGCTGTTAGTTCTCCTTACGGTGCGGTTTGGCACTAGCGAACTGCCCGAGACAAAACTTGATGTATTTCCCTAAAACCTAACACTACAGTCGCTTCTGTAGGTACTAAGAATTCATTTACATGAATTTTCGAAGTTGTAAAGCCTTTGTGAAACACTCTGTAAGTCTAGGCAGCCACTGAGCTGACAGTTCTTCCGTCATCAACTTATCGTGCATAGCATTGACTGACGTTAGTGTGGACACACATTTTCCCTCTAATACTTTGTGCACTTTCGTTCGAGTGTAAGCGAGAATTATGATGTGAACGTCTGCAGCGATTTCTTCGGTAAAGTCCACCGATAGACCTGTGTGATCTGCATCAAAATCGAATGTTTGATCACATTTAAATTTGTTTATTTAGCGTGTAGTGCTTCTCACGTTATGGAAAATGGTCACTATAAAGAAGAATCAGTTTCATTACTACCTCTTTACACGTTTTCCAGTCCAAAAGCAAACTGTGAGTCGCTAAACGTGAGTGTACACTTTCCATGTGGGCGGAAACAAGATGCAAAAGAATTCAAACCAACATACACTATGTGATCAAAAGTATCCGTACACCCCCAAAATATACGTTTTTTTCATGTTAGGAGCATTGTGCTGCGACCTATTGCCACGTAGGCCTACTCTATGTAAGCGACCTCAGTAGTCATTAGACATCGTGAGAGAGCAGAACAGGGCTCTCCGCGGAACTCTGGGACTTCGAACGTGGTCAGGTGATTGGGTGTCACTTGTGTCATACGTCTGTACGCGAGATTTCCACACTCTTGAATACCCCTAGGTCCACTGTATCCGATGTGACAGTGAAGTGGAAATGTGAAGGGACACGTACAGCACAAAAGCGTACAGGCCGACCTCGTCTGTAGACTGACAGAGACAGACGACAATTGAAAAGGGTCGTAATGTGTAGTAGGCAGACATCTAACCAGACCATCACACGGTAATTACAAACTACATCAGAATCCACTGCAAGTACTATGGCAGTTAGTTCAAAAATGGTTCAAATGGCTCTGAGCACTATGGAACTTAACTTCCGAGGTCATCAGTCCCCTAGAAATTAGAACTACTTAAACCTAACTAACCTAAGGACATCACACACATCCATACCCGAGGCAGGATTCGAACCTGCGACCGCAGCGGTCGCGCGGTTCTAGACTGTAGCGCCTAGAACCGCTCGGCCGCTATGGCCGGCTATGACAGTTAGGCAGGAGTTGAAAAAACTTGGACTTCATGGTCAAGACTGCTAAACGACGCCTCGCTTGATGTAAGGAGCGCAAACATTGGACGATTGAACAGAGAAGAAACGTTGTGTCAAGTGACGAATCACGGTACACAATGTAGCGATCCGATAGGAGTATGTGCGTATGGCGAATGCCCGGTGAACGTCATCTGCCAGCGTGTGTAGTGCCAACAGTAAAATTCGTAGGCGATGGTGTTATAGTGTAGTAGTGTTTTTCATGAAGGCGGTTTGCACCCCTTGACATTTTGTGCGGCACTATTACAGCACGGGCCTACATTGATGTTTTAAGTACCTTCTTGCTTCCCACTGTTGAAGAGCAACTCAGGGATGGCGATTGCATCTTTCAACACGATCGGGCACAGCCTGTGGCGGAGTGGTTACACGACAATAACATCCTTGTAATGGAATGGCCTGCACAGAGTCCTGACCTGAATCCTAGAGAACACCTTCGGGATGTTTTGGAACGCCGACTTCGTGTCAGGCCTCACCGACTGACATCGATAGTTCTCCTCAGTGCAGCACTCTGCCATTCCTCAAAAAACCTTCCAGCACTTGATTGAACGCATGCCTGCGAGAGTGGACGCTGTCATCAAGGCTAAGGGTGGGCCAACACCATGTTGAAATCCAGCATTACCGATGGTGGGCACCACGAACTTGTAAGTCGTTTTCAACCAGGTGTCCGGATACTTTTAATCACATAGTGTATGAGTCTGTGTCAGACTTGCTTTAGCGTCGTCTTAAGGAATTCAGCGTACGACGATAACGCTAACTATCGACAGCAACGACATCTGTCTTCAGACAAGCGTACTTGGTGAGTACCATCTTACATAGCACACAGGGTGATTCAGACGCCGTCACCCGTTGAACTCAGGTTGATTCGCACATTTTTGTATTTCTAAGAAACCACTGCCACTGGCTAGCGTAGTGAGAACTGCGGAAACCAGATCATACTGCCCCAGGTTTTTCTGTGAGGCTGCTTGCGTGGGTTAGCATTATAACCACTACGTGTTGGAGTCTCTCTACGTTCTCTTGCAATGCTGTGCGTGATAACCGAGTGCACCCTTCAAAAATTTTTGAATATACCAATTGAAAATTCTCTACATTACATTGAAAGACCAAAATTTTAAGTTCTGTGTCACTGTTGCGTCAAGAAGTATCGTAACCTTATGGGAAAAGATTAAGTTACAAAAATTGTACCCTTTATTATACTAATAATACTATTTAAAACGATACTGCAAGTTCTTCAACTTATTTTTAAAGTTTGTTAAGGAATTGCGGCAGCAGATCGTTTAAGTTGTATTTGCAGTTCAGGAATAATGTGAGGTTGGGTTCTTGAAGTTGCATTATAGAGGTTTCCTCACGTCAAAAAGTTATCTCTTGGTAAATCATGAGATTGAAGGGCAACCGTTTAAAAAAACAGTTTCAAGCAAATGATGGTTTCGTTGCATATATGAGCCGTACATAATCCTTTTGAAACCAAATGCACTGTGGCACGTCTTTATACACCTGTATCCAGAAGTTACGTGTTATGATGAAGGTTTGTGAACACTGAATTGCACACGTGAAGCTCACATTTTATGTGTGTGTGTGTGTGTGTGTGTGTGTGTGTGTGTGTGTGTGTGTGTGTGTAGGGAGAATTCTGTAGGTAATGTCCATTTTCGCAATGCAAATGCGAGAAATCTTAGCATTCATTTATCCCAATCAACCCACCTGTCGGTAGGAGTGGAACTGACGACAGACAGAACACTGAACGTTGTCCACCGCTTTCTGATAACAACTCCTGAACAATCGACTTCCGTACGATTGTATCTTTAAACATTTGCGAAATATCTTGTAAACTCTGGAATCAAAGATACAAAACTGGCTAAAGATGCTTCATGCAGTTCTCGTGAAACTCTAAGGACATCCACTTACACTTTGATCGTTGTTTTTCTTCTTCTTTTTTACTTTATAGCAATTTCGGCTGAATTTCTTTGACAGAGTGAACCACATTTCCTGTCTCCTCGAACACTTCTTATAGGTAGCTGACGGTTATTTATGTTTTGTGCACCTTATAATACAATAACAAATGTTAAAAAAGTGTTTCGATATATGGAATTGACGAGATTAATTTTTCGGAACTCGGACAAGCACAATAAGATGGGCTGCGCCTATAAACTAATTAATATTAGTTCATATTAGCTCTGCATGAAAGAAATATTCTTTTTCCTGACGTAGATTTGTGATTATCAATTAATAATACTACGTCCGATCGCCGTATCCACCTACAAAATTTTGACCGTGTCCGTGTTGCGTTAATCTGATCTTCGCGAATACTCCGAAGTACACAGGTGGGCTTCAGTTCTTCTTATTGCAGTACTACTTGGAATAATGAATAATACAATCTTTCAGCTAGTAAAGAATAACCGCCGTCTGCTTCACGTCTGCTAGCAGCGAGCTACCTTAATTTAAGTATTAACTGTATTTTTCTTACTTGTCACTTCTTCTTCCGTGTGTTTTTGCTTTTAGGAAGCTTTAATTGTCGAGTGCTATTAATAGTGTTCCATAGATTTCGTGTTTGTTTGCAATACAGTCCAGAGACAGGTAGTGCTAATTTCATTGTTTTCTACAAGAAGTGGCTAGCAATCACAGTTTAGTCAATAATCAGCCGCGTTTAGTGAATTAGCAGTATAGTTAAAAGTTGATTAACTCTCTTCAGTAAATCGATTCCTTAGGATGGATAGGATGTGTGACTGCAGTGTACGGACGCAGGAGGAGCTGGCCACTGTTCGCGAACAGCTGAACGTGTTGATGGCCGCGGTCAGCCGTCTTCAGGCTGCTGCCTCGGAGTGTAGCGGCAGTGGGGAGTCTGGTGCGTCGCAAGGTACACCCCAGGTGTTACATGCTTCACCCACTGTCCCTGCTGTCGAGACATCTTCGCCGGTACCGGGCGCGGTTGGGCCACCCTCTCCCCAAGGGGAGTGGCGGGTTCAGCGGCGTTCGCGGCGCACGAGGCTGAGGGTAAATGTGGAGGCTGGCCGTGTGGCATCGCCCGCTCTGCCTGTGAGTGGACATGCGGCTGCTTCTTCAGCAAGGTCCGAGCAGGCACACGGGGAGAGGGGTTAATTAGTTTTTGGGAGCTCCAACGTTAGGCGGGTGATGCCGCCCCTTAGGGAAACAGCGGTAAGGTCGAGGAAGGAGGCCAGTATTTACTCTGTCTGCTTGCCGGGGGGTCTCACCCGAGATGTGGAGGGGGCCCTACTGGCGGCGATAGAGAGCACTGGGTGCACTCGACTGCAAATTGTTGCTCATGTCGGCACCAATGACTCTTGCCGTCTGGGTTCAGAGGTCGTCCTCAGTTAGTACAGGCGGTTGGCGGAATTGGTGAAGGCGGAAAGCCTCGCTCGCGGGGTGCAATCAGAGCTAACTATTTGTAGTATCGTTCCCAGAACCGATCGCGGTCCTCTGGTTTGGAGCCGAGTGGAAGGCTTAAACCAGAGGCTCAGACGATTCTGCGGAGATCTGTGGTGCAAATTCCTCGACCTCCGTTATCAGGTGGAGAAATGTAGGGTCCCCCTGAATAGGTCAGGCGTGCACTACACGCCGGAAGCGGCTACAAGGGTAGCGGAGTACGTGTGGAGTGCACATGGGGGTTTTTTAGGTTAGAGAATTCCCTCCCTAGGCTCGACAAGACGACTCCTGAGAAGCGGCGAGGTAGGAGTAGGCAAAACGCAACAGGGAATAACAATATTGATGTGCTAATAGTAAACTGCAGGAGCGTCTATAGAAAGGTCCCAGAACTGCTCTCATTAATAAACGGTCACAACGCCCATATAGTACTAGGGACAGAAAGTTGGCTGAAACCAGACGTAAACAGTAATGAAATCCTAAACTCAGATTGGAATGTATACCGCAGAGACAGGCTGGACAGTGAAGGGGGAGGCGTGTTTATAGCGATAAGAAGTGCAATAGTATCGAAGAAAATTGACGGAGATCCGAAATGTGAAATGATTTGGGTGAAGGTCACGGTTAAAGCAGGCTCAGACATGGTAATTGGATGTCTCTATAGGCCCCCGGGCTCAGCAGCTGTTCTGGCTGAGCACCTGAAGTATAATTTGGAAATATTTCGAGTAGATTTCCCCACCATGTTATAGTTCTGGGTGGAGATTTTAATTTGCCGGATATAGACTAGGAGACTCAAACGTTCACAACGGGTAGCAGGGACAAAGAATCCAGTGAAATTTTTGTAAGTGCTTTATCTGATAACTACCTTGAGCAGTTAAACAGAGAACCGACTCGTGGCGATAACATATTAGACCTTCTGGTGAGAAACAGTCCCGAACTATTTGAAACAGTTAACGCAGAACAGGGAACAGCGATCATAAAGCGGTTACGGCATCGATGATTTCAGCCGTAAATAGAAATATTAAAATAGGTAGGAAGATTTTTCTGTTTAGCAAAAGTGACAAAAAGCAGATTACAGAGTACCTGACGGCTCAACACAAAAGTTTTGTCTCAAGTACAGATAGCGTTGAGGATCAGTGGACAAAGTTCAAAACCATCGTACAATATGCGTTAGATGAGTATGTGCCAAGCAAGATCGTAAGAGATGGAAAAGAGCCACCGTGGTCCAACAACCGAGTTAGAAAACTGCTACGGAAGCAACGGGAACTTCACAGCAAACATAAACATAGCCAAAGCCTTAAAGACAAAAAAAAAAAAAAAAAAAAAAAAATTACGCGAAGCGAAATGTAGCGTGAGGAGGGCTATGCGAGAGGCGTTCAATGAATTCTAAAGTAATGTTCTATGTACTGACTAGGATGAAAATCCTAAGAAATTTTGGTCTTATGTCAAAGCGGTAGATGGATCAAAACAAAATGTTCAGACACTCTGTGACCAAAATGGTACTGAAACAGAGGATGACAGACTAAAGGCTGAAATACTAAATGTCTTTTTCCAAAGCTGTTTCACAAAGGAAGACTGCACTGTAGTTCCTTCTCTAGATTGTCGCACAGATGACAAAATTGTAGATATCGAAATAGACGACAGAGGGATAGAGAAACAATTAAAATCGCTCAAAAGAGGAAAGGCCGCTGGACCTGATGGGATACCAGTTCGATTTTACACAGAGTACGCGAAGGAACTTGCCCCCCTTCTCGCAGCGGTGTACCGTAGGTCTCTAGAAGAGCGTAGCGTTCCAAAGGATTGGAAAAGGGCACAGGTCATCCCCGTTTTCAAGAAGGGACGTCGAACAGATGTGCAGAACTATAGACCTATATCTCTAACGTCGATCAGTTGTAGAATTTTGCAACACGTATTATGTTCGAGTATAATGACTTTTCTGGAGACTAGAAATCTACTCTGTAGGAATGAGCATGGGTTTCGAAAAAGACGGTCGTGTGAAACCCAGCTCGCGCTATTCGTCCACGAGACTCAGAGGGCCATAGACACGGGTTCACAGGTAGATGCTGTGTTTCTTGACTTCCGCAAGGCGTTCGATACAGTTCCCCACAGTCGTATAATGAACAAAGTAAGAGCATATGGACTATCAGAGCAATTGTGTGATTGTATTGAGGAGGTCCTAGATAACAGAACGCAGCATGTCATTCTCAATGGAGAGAAGTCTTCCGAAGTATGAGTGATTTCAGGTGTGCCGCAGGTGAGTGTCATAGGACCGTTGCTATTCACTATATACATAAATGACCCGATGGATGACATCGGAAGTTCACTGAGGCTTTTTGCAGATGAAGCTGTGGTGTATCGAGAGGTTAACAATTGAAAATTGTACTGAAATGCAGGAGGATCTGCAGCGAATTGACGCATGGTGCAGGGAATGACAATTGAATGTCAATGTAGACAAGTGTAATGTGCTGCGAATACATATAAAGATAGATCCCTTATCATTTAGCTACAAAATAGCAGGTCAGCAACTGGAAGCAGTTAATTCCATAAATTATCTGGGAGTACGCATTAGGAGTGATTTAAAATGGAATGATCATATAAAGTTGATCGTCGGTAAAGCAGATGCCAGACTGAGATTCATTGGAAGAATCCTAAGGAAATGCAATCCGAAAACAAAGGAAGTAGGTTACAGTACACTTGTTCGCCCACTGCTTGAATACTGCTCAGCAGTGTGGGATCCATACCAGATAGGGTTGATAGAAGAGATAGAGAAGATCCAACGGAGAGCAGCGCGCTTCGTTACAGGATCATTTAGTAATCGCGAAAGCGTTACGGAGATGATAGATAAACTCCAGTGGAAGACTCTGCAGGAGAGACGCTCAGTAGCTCGGTACGGGCTTTTGTTAAAGTTTCGAGAACATACCTTCACCCAAGAGTCAAGCAGTATATTGCTCCCTCCTACGTATATCTCGCGAAGAGACCATGAAGATAAAATGAGAGAGATTAGAGTCCACACAGAAACATACCGACAATCCTTCTTTCCACGAACGATACGAGACTGGAATAGAAGGGAGAACCGATAGAGGTACTCAGGGTACCCTCCGCCACACACCGTCAGGTGGCTTGCGGAGTATGAATGTAGATGTAGATGTTCTTTTCTTCGATGCACATAAAAAATACAGACTTTTCACTCATTCACATAACTAAAATGGCTACCTCTGATTACGATATAAAATAACGTGCGTCTATCTTTGTTCATTATGAGGGAGCCAGTCCTTCCTCTTACCGAGGAACAGAAAAAATTTTTTTTTTCTTTTAGTTTGAAACGGTAGGCGCAGGCCATTCGCTGCGCTACTGCTTCACCTTTTCTCTTTGCCTTTAAGTGAAACAAAAACATAAAAGCAAGAAATGCAAAAGGTACATCACAACCTGTATGACACATCTCTACCAATGCATTTTGTGTCCTGAAAGCAATGGGACACCTAAAGTACTAATTAAAAATGAATTCTCTCTGCTGTAATGTGTAACCTAGTCTTTTTTCTGATAAACACGATCATACATCCATTAAGAAATAAACATTGTTCCACATGGTAGAATCTCTTTTTCAACATATAATATGGCAAAAAATTGAGGCCACACCTTAATTATACAAAATGAAATGCGTTACTGAGAAATAAGTGTAATAAAACGCAATTTCTTTTTATTTTGAGACTTGAATTGAAACTCAGTTACTGTACAATAAATAACTGAATTGCGTACACACGACGTTATCAATATCATTTAGCTCTGAGGTCACGTTCAGGTGAAGAAAGGAAGCGAAGTAAGTGTTTAATGTTCGACAGACAGCTCTGAAGAGGAACCTCATTGACGCATGGGTTGGTAAACTCACTGTGTGCAACGTAAATGTCTACAATCGACTGAGTGGACTTATCACAACTGTGTACTCCCATTCAACCAACTAATGCGTAGACGAAGACGTCGTTGCGGAACATGTCATATCCAGAGGTAAGTAGCAATATCACTATTCTGATGCGTTTTAGAAATATGACTTTCGTCTGCTGCTCGAGTAATCAAAAATAGTGACGGGGTTAATTCACCCTAAACTGCCCTTGTATCGAAATATCGAGAGCTGTTGCTATTTTGTGTGCCGGAATCGTGATACACTGCACAGCAGCGGAACACATTACTTTCAATTATTTGTCTAATGGTGGTAATTAGCTGGAATTGGAACTGATTATATCCTGAAGTACCGCTGATTATTACGCGTGGCTTAAAAAACGCAGTAATCACACTTAAAACGCCCCTTTCAAAATAATTAACACAATTTTGAATCACTGGAAATCGCTGAAGCACTTTCGTAGAGAAAATGGAACAAAATTTAAAACAGTAATCACATTAACTTACTACGTCAATTCAGAACGATATATTTCGTACATCTCCCAATTCCCAATAACGCATACACGTCAGTCACACAAACCAGAGTACCCGCTACTGCGAAGAGGAGGAATAATGACAAATAGATGTGGATAATGCAGTAACCCAGCATAAAACGAAATTTCGAGCAGCGAGGAGCAATGTTGTTTAATTCAACTTGATTTCCACATCCGAGCAAATCCATTCTCGCTGAATTATTTCAAATGCGTTACAGTCCTGGTTTTGGCAACTTATTCCCGTAACCAAAAAACCCTGAAGTAGCACATACAATAACATTATAGATTAGAACCAACATTTCATGGCACGTTTGTTCGGTGGTAAGGTCGACCAGGGTTTCTCCACCCCCCCCCTCCCCCCCTCTTTCTCTCTCTCTCTCTCTCTCTCTCTCTCTCTCCATCTCTCTCTCTCTCTCCTATATTTAACAATTTTACGTTTCGAGTGGCAAAACCTTTTTTCTAACTACGACGATGAGCACTAGACTACTCTCCAAAATATGTAGTGCTCACAAAGATTTTCGTACAGGCGTAACAAGTTTCGTTTAACATTCTCATGATACGCAGTTATCGCATTTTCAGTTTTTTATGGTATCTTAAACATTACAATTTACTTGCTAACTGAAGTTGAAAAAACATTAGTTTCACGATAAGATGAGGGGACATGCAGGCAAATAGGAAAAATTAAGCGTCTCTGGGGAAATGAAACTGCGAAATAGCGTTAGTTGTACTGTGCTCCGTTTGAGTTAACAAAGGGACACTCAGTTACATAACGGACCTGATAAGAAATGAATTGTCATGAAGGACAGAAACTGCAGCGTTAGGAGTGACCTGTACGAAACAGGAGTAGCAACTACACCTACAAATGTGAGTTTTGTGAAGATCCTACAGCTCCATGACGACCCCTCGCTTAACGTTGCTTTGAGCCGTGTCAACACTGAATTGAGGAGGATAGTCCAGGCTGAAATGAAATCTCATTTAAATGCAGTGCCTGTTGCTAGATATCGGAGATGAGGATGTACAAGACATGCCGTACACGTAAATAAGAGAGGGAAAGATAGGACGGCTGAGCATTCTGCAGGAAATGTAGAGGGCGCCACCATCACACAAAGCAGGGTCCCTGTGGTTTCTGGTGTCAGAGGGGCACCTTTTTTAGGCTAAACGCGTGATTCGGGCATCCTGTTTTGCTGTCAAAACAACAGAAGAGTCTCACGTAATGCTTAATAATACACAGAAGAGTGAAATTACCTTATTTCATCAGAACATTAAAGGACTGAGTAATAAGACCGAAGAGCTTATTATCTGTTTGAAAAATTTTGAGAATTCTGAAAAAGAAAAATAGACATCCTGTGACCATATGAGCACCACGCAACCACAGGGTTAGATAAGTTGCATGTAAGATATTACAATAACAGCTTTCTCTTGCAGAACTGTTTTGGGAAACGGAGGAGTTCTTACGTACATAAAGATTTGAATTAAAGTTCAAAGACACTGACGCAAGCAGATTTTGTAGTAATCAGCACATAGAAGTTTGTGCTTATCACTTAGTACTGAAAAATACTTCACTTGTAATTGTAACTCTATATGGATCCCCACTGGGAAATTTTAAACTATTTGTGAGCAATTTGGATTCCTTACTGTGCTCTCCGTCAGACAGCAGCGAGCATTGATAGTCGGTGCGGTGAAATTGCAAATTTTCTAAACGAATCGGGCATCAAAAATTATCTCGAAACCTTACTGGTGTCCTACAGTTTGATCTCACTAACAGAATTTCCAACAGTAAATACAGTAGGAACCTAATAGTTAACGTTTCCTTTGATGAAATTGCAAGCAAGGATACATCTGGATACCCAGAACAAATGCTCTGTCAGATCGTGATGCACGGTAAGTAAGGATAAATAAGAGAGTGATTTATAGTACTAATACACCCCAGGAGAAATCACGCGAAATAATTTATGAAACCAGAACCAATGTATTTAAGAACAGTTTCAAGAAATGACCTGAAATTAAATTTATAATGAACCAAAAGCTAACATAAAAATTAACCTACACTCCTGGTAATGGAAAAAAGAACACATTGACACCGGTGTGTCAGACCCACCATACTTGCTCCGGATACTGAGAGAGGGCTGTACAAGCAATGATCACACGCACGGCACAGCGGACACACCAGGAACCGCGGTGTTGGCCGTCGAATGGCGCTAGCTGCGCAGCATTTGTGCACCGCCGCCGTCAGTGTCAGCCAGTTTGCCGTGGCATACGGAGCTCCATCGCAGTCTTTAACACTGGTAGCATGCCGCGACAGCATGGACGTGAACCGTATGTGCAGTTGACGGACTTTGAGCGAGGGCGTATAGTGGGCATGCGGGAGGCCGGGTGGACGTACCGCCGAATTGCTCAACACGTGGGGCGTGTGGTCTCCACAGTACATCGATGTTGTCGCCAGTGGTCGGCGGAAGGTGCACGTGCCCGTCGACCTGGGACCGGACCGCAGCGACGCACGGATGCACGCCAAGACCGTAGGATCCTACGCAGTGCCGTAGGGGACCGCACCGCCACTTCCCAGCAAATTAGGGACACTGTTGCTCCTGGGGTATCGGCGAGTACCATTCGCAAGCGTCTCCATGAAGCTGGGCTACGGTCCCGCACACCGTTAGGCCGTCTTCCGCTCACGCCCCAACATCGTGCAGCCCGCCTCCAGTGGTGTCGCGACAGGCGTGAATGGAGGGACGAATGGAGACGTGTCGTCTTCAGCGATGAGAGTCGCTTCTGCCTTGGTGCCAATGATGGTCGTATGCGTGTTTGGCGCCGTGCAGGTGAGCGCCACAATCAGGACTGCATACGACCGAGGCACACAGGGCCAACACCCGGCATCATGGTGTGGGGAGCGATCTCCTACACTGGCCGTACACCACTGGTGATCGTCGAGGGGACACTGAATAGTGCACGGTACATCCAAACCGTCATCGAACCCATCGTTCTACCATTCCTAGATCGGCAAGGGAACTTGCTGTTCCAACAGGACAATGCACGTCCGCATGTATCCCGTGCCACCCAACGTGCTCTAGAAGGTGTAAGTCAACTACCCTGGCCAGCAAGATCTCCGGATCTGTCCCCCATTGAGCATGTTTCGGACTGGATGAAGCGTCGTCTCACGCGGTCTGCACGTCCAGCACGAACGCTGGTCCAACTGAGGCGCCAGGTGGAAATGGCATGGCAAGCCGTTCCACAGGACTACATCCAGCATCTCTACGATCGTCTCCATGGGAGAATAGCAGCCTACATTGCTGCGAAAGGTGGATATACACTGTACTAGTGCCGACATTGTGCATGCTCTGTTGCCTGTGTCTATGTGCCTGTGGTTCTGTCAGTGTGATCATGTGATGTATCTGACCCCAGGAATGTGTCAATAAAGTTTCCCCTTCCTGGGACAATGAATTCACGGTGTTCTTATTTCAATTTCCAGGAGTGTATTTCATGATATATTCATATCACTATTTGAAAAAAGCTTTTCACATAGGGTAATCAGAAAGGACATTAAACGTCATGTGAAAAACCATTCATCGCTAGAAGCATTTAAGGTACTTGTGAAAGGGAAAGGGTAGCACCTAGGGGTAGCGTCTTTGATTCATAATCAAAACGTCTTCGGTCCCGGGTTCGATCCCCGCCACTGACTAAATTTTGATAAATAATCAGCATTGACGGCCGAAGACTTCCGGCATAAGAAGTCAGCCTCATTCTGCCAACGGCCTTGTCAAAGAGGGCGGAGGAGCGGATAGAGGTTCAGGGCACTCTCTTGTCCTAGGGGTGGGAAATTGCCCCTAAAGGCGGAAGAATCAGCAATGATCAACGACATGAGGATGCAGAAGGCAATGGGAACCACTGCATTAAAGACACGTAACGTGTATCCACAGGACATGTGGCCTGTAATTGAAGAAGTGTCATGATGATCTCTCCATTGGCAAAAGATTCCGGAATAGTCCCCCATTCGGATCTCCGTGTGGGGACTGCCAAGGGGGAGGTTACCATGAGAAAAAGGTTGAATAATCAACGAAAGGATAACGTTCTACGAGTCGGGGCGTGGAATGTCAGAAGCTTGAACGTCGTAGGGAAACTAGAAAATCTGAAAAGGGAAATGCAAAGGCTCAATCTAGATATAGTAGGGGTCAGTGAAGTGGAGTGGAAGGAAGACAAGGATTTCTGGTCAGATGAGTATCGGGTAATATCAACACCAGCAGAAAATGGTATAACAGGTGTAGGATTCGTTATGAATAGGAAGGTAGAGCAGAGGATGTGTTACTGTGAACAATTCAGTGACCAGGTTGTTCTAATCAGAATCGACGGCAGACCAACACCGACAACGATAGTTCGGGTATACATGCCGACGTCGCAAGCTGAAGATGAACAGATAGAGAAAGTGTATGAGGATATTGAAAGGGTAATGCAGTATGTAAAGGGGGACGAAAATCTAATAGTGATGGGCGACTGGAATGCAGTTGTAGGGGAAGGAGTAGAAGAAAAGGTTACAGGAGAATATGGACTTGGGACAAGGAATGAAAGAGGAGGAAGACTAATTGAGTTCTGTAACATGTTTCAACTAGTAATAGAGAATACCCTGTTCAAGAATCACAAGAGGAGGAGGTATACTTGGAAAAGGCCGGGAGATACAAGAAGATTTCAATTAGATTACATCATGGTCAGACAGAGATTCCGAAATCTGGATTGTAAGGCGTACACAGGAGCAGATATAGGCTCAGATCACAATATAGTAGTGATGAAGAGTAGGCTGAAGTTCAAGACATTAGTCAGGAAGAATGAATACGCAAAGAAGTGGGATACGGAAGTACTAAGGCATGACGAGATACGTTTGAAGTTCTCTAACGCCATAGATACAGTAATAAGGAATAGCGCAGTAGGCAGTACAGTTGAAGAGGAATGGACATCTCTAAAAAGGGCCATCACAGAAGTTGGGAAGGAAAACATAGGTACAAAGATGGTAGCTGCGAAGAAACCATGGGTAACAGAAGAAATACTTCAGTTGATTGATGAAAGGAGGAAGTACAAACATGTTCCGGGAAAATCAGAAATACAGAAATTCAAGTCGCTGAGGAATGAAATAAATAGTAAGTGCAGGGAAGCTAAGACGAAATGGCTGCAGGAAAAATGTGAAGACATCGAAAAAGATATGATTGTCGGAAGGACAGACTCAGCATACAGGAAAGTCAAAACAACCTTTGGTGACATTAAAAGCAACGGTGGTAACATTAAGAGTGCAACGGGTATGCCACTATTAAATGCAGAGGAGAGAGCAGACAGGTAGAAAGAATACATTGAAAGCCTCTATGAGGGTGAAGATTTGTCTGATGTGATAGAAGAAGAAACAGGAGTCGGTTTAGAAGAGATAGGGGATCCAGTATTAGAATCGAAATTTAAAGGAGCTTTGGAGGAGTTACGGTCAAACAAGGCAGAAGGGATGGATAACATTCCATCAGATATTCTAAAATCATTGGGGAAGTGGCAACAAAACGACTATTCACGTTGGTGTGTAGAATATATGAGTCTGGCGACATACCATCTGAGTTTCGGAAAAGCATCATCCACACAATTCCGAAGACGGCAAGAGCTGACAAGTGCGAGAATTATCGCACAATCAGCTTAACAGCTCATGCATCGAACCTGCTTACAAGAATAATATACAGAAGAATGGAAAAGAAAATTGAGAATGCGCTAGGTGACGATCAGTTTGGCTTTAGGAAAAGTAAAGGGACGAGAGAGGCAATTCTGACGTTACGGCTAATAATGGAAGCAAGGCTAAAGAAAAATCAAGACACTTTCATAGGATTTGTCGACCTGGAAAAAGCGTTCGACAATATAAAATGGTGCAAGCTGTTTGAGATTCTGAAAAAAGTAGGGGTAAGCTATAAGGAGAGACGGGTCATATATAAAATGTACAACAACCAAGAGGGAATAATAAGAGTGGACGATCAAGAACGAAGTGCTCGTATGAAGAAGGGTGTAAGACAAGGCTGTAGCCTTTCGCCCCTACTCTTCAATCTGTACACCGAGGAAGCAATGATGGAAATAAAAGAAAGGTTCAAGAGTGCGATTAAAATACAAGGTGAAAGGATATCAATGATGCGATTTGCTGGTGACATTGCTATCCTGAGTGAAAGTGAAGAAGAATTAAATGATCTGCTGAAGGGAATGAACAGTCTAATGAGTACACAGTATGGTTTGAGAGTAAATCGGAGAAAGACGAAGGTAATGAGAAGTAGTAGAAATGGGAACAGCGAGAAACTTAACATCAGGATTGATGGTCACGAAGTCAATGAAGTTAAGGAATTCGGCTACCTGGGCAGTAAAATAACCAATGACGGACGGAGCAAGGAGGACATCAAAAGCAGACTCGCTATGGCAAAAAAGGCATTTTGTGGCCAATAGAAGTCTACTAATATCAAATACCGGCCTTAATTTGAGAAAGAAATTTCTGAGGATGTACGTCTGGAGTACGGCATTGTATGGTAGTGAAACATGGACTGTGGGAAAACCGGAACAGAAGAGAATCGAAGCGTTTGAGATGTGGTGCTATAGACGAATGTTGAAAATTAGGTGGACTGATAAGGTAAGGAATGAGGAGGTTCTACGCAGAATCGGAGAGGAAAGGAATATGTGGAAAACACTGATAAGGAGAAGGGACAGGATGATAGGACATCTGCTAAGACATGAGGGAATGACTTCCATGGTACTAGAGGGAGCTGTAGAGGGCAAAAACTGTAGAGGAAGACAGAGATTGGAATACGTCAAGCAAATAATTGAGGACGTAGGTTGCAAGTGCTACTCTGAGATGAAGAGGTTAGCTCAGGAAGGGAATTCGTGGCGGGCCGCATCAAACCAGTCAGTAGACTGATGACCAAAAAAGAGTACGTAATTGCTCTGAGCTCTTGTACAATTAGGCATAACGTGGGGACGAATCAGGAGAATGTAAAAAAGTCCTTCGGCAATAATTGATAACGATTGCACATACGGCATGTACATAACTTGGAACTTGAGCATTATCCACTAGGAGCAGACTTTTCGCAGTGGTACCCGGAAAAAAGTCAAATGCATCCTGCCCTTCCGTCAGCTGTACTGTTTACAAATGAAGCACGGGCTTCAGCATTCACAATTCGTTTCTTTTCAGTTAGGTTAATCCACATGCGACATTGTCACATCCTAAGTGAATGTGTGGGCAGGAGTGGGCGGTGAGTGTTTAATTTGGTCTTCTCTCATACATAGTACATAAAATGACAAATTGACGTGTGTTATTACAATTTCCTCGCCAGAACATTGCCAGAATTGCTGGATGACGTGCCGCTCGCTACATGACAGTACCTGTGGTTCCACCATGACGGGGGACTCGCACGTTTCACTCGTCCCCTGCGCCGATTCTTGAACCGACAGTTTCCATAAAATTGGGTTGTATGTGGTGGTCCTGTATCACGGTCTATTCGGCGCCCTAAATAGACTCCTCTGTACATTTTTGTATGAGAAGGAACCTTGTTTGTAAAGCCCATGTTGAATCAGAATAGGATCGAATTGCCCGGATGCGCGGATAGTAGCAGCGGTAGGAACTAAGGTCACTTCCGCAGTCTTTGACACTCTACTGTAACTGAAGTAATGGTGTTACGTTAATGTTCTTGTCTATTGGTAATGAAGAATTAAAACTTCTTTGTGTTATTTTTTACCCTCACAGAAAAACACATTAGAAAATGTGTTTTCGTTGTCCCACGTAACCTCACCAGTTCGTTAGTTTGATTAATTTTCATGCGGAGAAAACTCCTTCTACTGGTTTAAAAAATCATCGTAGGAAAATATGAAATTAGAGAAAAATATTTGTTTCTAAAAATGGCTCTGAGCACTATCCGACTTCACTTCTGTGGTCATCAGTCGCCTAGAACTTAGAACTAATTAAACCTAACTAACCTAAGGACATCACACACATCCATGCCCGAGGCAGGATTCGAAACTGCGACCGTAGCGGTTGCTCGGCTCCAGACTGCAGCGCCTAGAACCGCACGGCCACACAGGCCGGCATTTGTTTCTAATTCCATCACAGAGTTTGTCGGTTTAAATAAAAAAACTAAGGGACGATGGTAAAATTCCTGACTTCTTACTCGATTTCATCGCAAAACATCGTGTATAACGGGACGGAAATCTGCTGTTAAAACTCTAAAATTACGAATCCAATATACTCGCCGCCTCCATGTGAACGCTCCTCTTGCTCTCACTTTCCTAAGTCTATTTCCATAAGCTTGATACGGGGTCCACCGCCAAAACCTCTACATTCCACATCCTCGCCAAAATACTCTCTCTGCAAAACTCTCCAACCTGCTGCTCAGTTCCTTTAACTATTGGAACTCAAAGAGCAAATAAAGAAAATTCTACAAATTATAAAAAGGATTAATACCTCCATATCAAAGTAAATACTTCTAATGCTAGAAACACAAGCTAGAAAAGAAACTCAAGGGATTACTACTAATTATTTAGCAGACAACTACAAAGCTGCCGGCCGAAGTGGCCGTGCGGTTAAAGGCGCTGCAGTCTGGATCCGCAAGACCGCTACGGTTGCAGGTTCGAATCCTGCCTCGGGCATGGATGTTTGTGATGTCCTTAGGTTAGTTAGGTTTAACTAGTTCTAAGTTCTAGGGGACTAATGACCTCAGCAGTTGAGTCCCATAGTGCTCAGAGCCATTTGAGCCAACTACAAAGCTCCAACAGTAATACTGAGGGAAAAAATAGTAAGATGGCCCATAGCAGCATAAAAAATACAGAAATTTTAGCAGGAACATTAAAAAAGTTACTAAATTGCGGATATCTTCTAAAACTACTACAAATACACAGATAACTCTATTAAAAACACCAGTAGAAAGTATTGACACACCCGCAATCCATGAAATCTACAAATCTTCCAAAGAGTTCAGAAACTATAAGGGAAATGGAGAAGATTAATCATTTGCGGAACTTCGGAAATTTGCAGCACAACCAGTGAATATATCATTACACTTCTGCATAGTGAAAATCTGGAACAAAGATGAAGGACATTGCACTACAGATATAATCTATTAATCACACAAAGGAGGAGCCGAATCAAACCCAACCAACTACAGAGGAATTTCCCCTTCGGGTATCACACATACAGTCGTGTCAAGAACTCTACACAATCGTCGTAAAGATCAACTTGAACTGGTAATAGAGATCAGCTTGAAATGGAACTCGGAGAATAACAAGAAGTTTTACGTGGATATCACATTGATCTTGCTACTGGAATACTACAAAAAAAAAGGCAAAAGCAACAAGGCATCACCTTTGTAGACTTAAAATCAAAAGAAGACACAGATCTTCAATGATGAAGATCTTAAGGAATTTGTCTTCCCCCAAATTAAAAAACTCTAGCAGACACCAAATCTAAAATAAGTATCAGAGGCGTAATATCTTAGACATGTACGATTAAAACAGGGATAAGACAGTACATTCAGTAATTAAAACTTCCGGACTAAGAGGCCGTGGTCCAATAATAGAAATACTTCTCCCTGACGTTTCGTTGCCAGCTGCGGGCAACATCATCTGGGGTGAGTCTACGACTGGCTGCTGGACCGTGGAGGTTCTGTTTATATAGAGCGTGTAGAGGGCGCCACCTCTCGTCACGTGTTGTCAGCAGTAAAATTCTCTACAGCCTCTCTACACATACGTGCATAGAGATTTTTAAACACCACAATAATTTTAACAGGAAAGAAGACGGCTTGAAGTTGGATAAGATATGGCGATCGACTTTGTACCAAAGATGTGACAATCGATTACCTTCGATCGAGAGTAATGACGCCAGCCAGAGATAGATTTACTGTTGACAACACGTGACGAGTGGTGGCGCCCTCTACACGCTCTATATAATCAGAACCTCCACGGCCTAGCAGCCTGTCGTAGACTCACCTCAGATGATGTTGCCCGCAGCTGGCAACGAAATGTTAGGGAGAAGTATTTCTACTATTGGACCACGGCCTCTTAGCCCGGAAGTTTTAATTACTGAAGACGCCGGCCGTGAAAGCCTACACGCTATGATAAGACAGGACATTGTTTATCGCCGTTCCATTTCAACCGTGCATTCGAGTACGTGATGGAATGGTACAAGGAAAATTCTAAAAACATAAGCATTGGAACGAAGAAACATCAAATAAACTTCAGTTGGTTGGGAAATCGCTGGTGAGTTAACATTACAAGCTAAGGAAATCAGAAATCAAATAACAAGCCTACAAAATACAGCACGAAAAATAGGACTCCGGATGTTATTCAGAAAGACGGAAATAATTCTAGCGGATTCAGTAGTAATCAATCATGTAACTCTAAACAACAGGAGAGTAAAAATAGTGAAGCAATTTAAATACATAGGAGAAATATTAACATGCTACTTGGACGGCAAATACGAACTCTCAAAATGGTAAAAGCTCAAACATTAACGTTAACTACATACAACAAAAATGTCTATCTGCAGAAACTAAATTAAAACATTACAGGACGGTGGTTCAACTGCAAGTGACATACGGAAGTGAAACTCTTTTCAAAGTCACTCAGGAAACAGAATCGACAAAATACTACAAGTAGAGACGATAATAGCTACAACGTGCTTAAATAAGAAATATCAAAAAGATGCATAATTGTGGATAATGCCAAAGGAAGTGGTGTGCATAGAACTGGAGCACATTACAGATAGTGTACGGAAAAAAGTATCTCTTTTTTGTCACATTATGAGTATACCTGAAATCATATTATGAGGAAAAACTGTACAGAAATTTTGGCACACGAAGCAACAAATACAATGGATAAAGGAAATCAGGGAGGATGTAAAAGCGCTATAATTAACACTGGTCGATTTGAAAAACGAAACAGATAGTTGAAAGACGCTGAATGACATAAAAATAAGATTTAAACCAAAAATAGACAAACTTCAAACAATAAAAAAGGTATTTAGGTATGAGAAACGTCAAAACATCAGAATGAATTAGAAGTTACTTGGAAATTCGGAAAGAAAACCTGTTGAAGAAAATGACCACAAAATGGATAACTGAAGTGGTCCAATGAGGCTTTAAAAGCAGAAGAAGAAGTTATGACAAGTCTCCTACTACTGTCTGTTGATGCACTTTCTCCACAATGATAACCTGTTTGTTTCCTTTCAGAGCATCTTTTTCTTCTTATTGTGTATCCCGTCTAGTACCGGGTACACTGCAAGCGAGCCTTGGTAAAGTTATTTCATCTCACTTTAGATACCGATACCGTTCATGTGGCCACAGTTGTTATCCAAGGTAAGAAAGCCGTCTGTGTAGCCTATCGGTGAGTTGTGTAAACTTTGTTCTCTGTGATATTGTACTTTAGTCGTACCGCTTTTTCTGATGTATCGGGGAACAGCCGAGCATTTGCCTTAACGAGCGTGGGAAACCGCCTAAGAACCGCACTCAGTACGGCCGGAGCACCAGTGACGGCCGTTAATCCGCTTCGGGACTTAGCACTCTGCGCGGTATGCTATACGACCACATGCGCTGAACACCTTGTAAACTGTTAAAAGTGAGTGAAAGGCGCCTAAGGTACATATGACCTACCAGACTAACGCAGCCAACACATACGAAAAGATGAAAACCATAAACCAGCGATCAGTAGACTCCTCCCAACCGGTAAGCACAAGATAAAAAATATTAAGCAGCAAAATGAAGTAAGTCGTGGGGTTGTAACAACAACAACGCTGTACTATTGTACATAAAATAATTTTTTCTTCTGATTTTCGATAAATTAGTGTAATCGATGTTCTGAATTCATTTCTTTTCTTGTCATGTCATTATGTTAAAGAAACTGTAAACAATTTTCGATGTAAATATTAATGTTTATGTCAAATTGCAAGCAATATCATAACAAAATTGAAATGTAAGAAATGTTGAAACTGTTGTAAGATGTTAAAGTTGTAATTGTGCGCCTGGTCCATACGTAGGCAATGTATTAGGATATGTAGAATGCAAAACCTTTGGTGAATACCCTATCTGTAGGGGAGCGGTAAAAGGTGGATGGCAGGCGAGCGGGGGAAAATGCACACGGGCGCTGCACGGCATAACGGGCTCAGCAGTAGTAGTCGGAGTTGGGCATCGGTCTGAGAAACACGCTCTGGATCGAGGAGGCTCTCCTGGAAAACGTGATTTCATTGAGCCTCGGATGTGCCGTTTCCGACGACTATACAGCATTGCTATATTCCATAGGCACTAAATGAAAATGTATTGCGACGCTAAGAAGAAGCAAAGCGCCGATACATCAAGAGCCATAGCTGTGATTGTATGTGTGCTTTGCGCCTCGCCATCTCGCTGTCCGCCAACCGCCGCATCGACACGAACAGGTTGAATCTTTTAGTACTGTATTCGTGTGGACCAGTGTTACTTTTGTTCCTGACTGTTCAATAACAACTTAACTTTTACCAGAACTGTCCCAGCATTTAATTATCCTCATCACTAACCTAGACAGGGTCCTTTCCACATGTTGTGCAATCCGAGGGTCCCGAAATGAAGATTTAAAGTTTATGTTAATAATACTTACCTGCAGACCTATCTATGTTAGAATGATGTTTAAAGAACTTTGTTGTTAATGAATATATAGGTAAATAATATAGGTCTGACAAAGTTGGAAGATAATGTTGAAATTGGTTTAGTAATGAAGGCTAATTAATTTGAGACAAAAATAATGATAGTTAAATGAGCAAGAAATAAGACAAAAAGAGTAGTAACTCATATATTGGAAATCTTGAGTGCTTAACGATTTTAATAATCAAAATTTTCAGTACAGTGATCATAGCAGTTTCTGGGTCTCCCCCCCTCTCTTTCTATTGATTTAAATTCTGAAGTGTACTGAACTGATTTGACCAGCAAAGTTAAAGTCGAGATAAAACCAAAAGTTATTAGTGTTTTACCTTTTTCAAAATTGACATTGTATGTGTGTTTCGAAAGTGCTATTTCTAGGGTAACCTATGCCCGATTTTAATTAGATCGATAGACTGTACGAAGTTTGTAGTAAACATTATAGTATATTGTTGTGTATTTATGGCTTGTTTATATTTGTACAGAAAGTGAAATTATTATTTCAGTAGATTTTCTGGTTCTAAAATTTACCATATTATGCAGAGTTACTACGTGTTGTTTTGCATGCACGTACTTCAACTTGTACAGGGTAGAAACTCAATTAATGCCCAACTAGGCTGGCGACCGTATTATTAACAATTTGGTAGCCTCTGCTGTGTCGTTCCTTGTCCGTCCTAACGTGTAGTTGCACTTCAGACTTGCTTGACGTATCATTGTTGTTACTGAGTGGGTGAAAGTCTGATTTTGCCTCCATTCAGGTACACGCGGTCAACATATATACCAAAATCCTTTCTTATAAGGTGAAGCCCGTCAACTTACCATAGTACAGGCTTTAATAAGTATCGTGCGCAGTAGCGTAGGGTTACAGGGTATGGGCCCCAACCGCTGATTCCTCTATACATAACAGTAGCTTGAAATTTCCTAACATTGCCAAAGATGATTAATAATAACAGTTTCAGATGGATAAGTTTCTTGCGCAATAGAGGAAACGTATTCGTAACTGCGAATATGAACTACACCGGCTCCATACTGGAATGGCGATAATGAAAATTTGTGCCGCACCGCGATTCGAACCCGGATTTTCTGCTTTACGAGAGCGGTCGTTTCAATCGCTTCAACTGTTCGTGCACGAATCACATCGAGATCTAAACTTTCGTTTGTCGTACTCCATATGTCACAACCTACACTTGTACGTTACGTATATTCCCGTCCAGGAAGGACATATACATTGAGAGTCGGATGCCTGGTATTGGAGAATAAATGCGAAACAGCAGTGCCCGTGTTCTTAAGAATTATGATGCAATATTACTCCCGACATGCACTCAAGTTCAAAGGAATATTGCACCGTACTTTTTAGTAACACAGCCACTACCATTTCATATTCTTGTAATTTATGAAGACACGTTATAGACACGTACTGCCGCATACACTACAAGATCGGTTGTATGTCACAACTACGACACAGCGAGAGCTTGCTCGTAATTCAGTCTCAGAAGCGCAGTTCGACTGTCCGCGGTACTTCACATGGTCCCAAGACACGGAAAACGAAGCGCCCCATGCAAGACTGTTTTCTGCGGTAAATTTATCCTTGGACACTCTCCTTAATTTTACATATGTGTCTGTTTAGTTTACATATAATCATTTAATCATAATGATGTGTGATACATATAGATGACCCTTCCAAATTTCGCATAATATTTAACTCAACACGCCTTCAAGTGACTGATAGCTTTGTGAGTACTGTTGGAATCACATAAACTGTTTAAGTTAACCCTGTTTGTGACATGGAGGGTACTGGGCCGACTCTCCTTTCCTCGTTGCTCACATTCTTCCAGAATTCAAGAGCAGAAGCTCGATGAACTTCCAGGCTTACAAACTACACAGACGCGGCTAATTTCCGAGCACGTTTGACAGACGACACAATCTTTGGGACAGGTGGCGTGTTGAACCTGTGAGACCTGAGTAGATGACGAATGTATAACTTCTGTTGCCAGTGTGCACCGTCCAAAAACGGTGAAGTCGGGACCACGAGCTGGCTAGCGGCAGGACAGAACCAAAACCGAAAAATTTTCGAAGCAGATGTCATGGCCATGCAAAAATAAATAAATAAATAAAGGATTGGGGAAGGAAGCACGTTTAATCATCCACGATGCAAGTAGAATGGTGTAGGAACGAGAGACTATGGAAGATCTAGACCCGCCTTTGTTCTTCAAATTAGGTAATGTAATTAAACAAAATGTCAACTGACAGAGCTTGACCAAAGCTATCGAAATAGAGTACTAGATATTGTACTAACTAAATACTGTTTGAACGACGAGCCACCGTTCTCATTCTTGTGATTTTGTTCGGTTCAAATAACCAACATCCTTCACTGAAATTAACTGAGTTATAAAAATTCCAAAAAGAAATAAAAGGTCATGTCGGGTTTATGGAATTTCAGAGCTCTGAAAAGTTGTTCCAACTTAATAAGTAATGTACTTAGTTACGTATGCAGTGTTCCAGAGGCACAGGGAATTTTTCCAGATGCTTTAAAATCTGAAATTGCGAAACCATTTCATAGTAAAAGTGACAAGATAACCCTAGATAACTATCGCCCAATTTCCTTACTGCTACCTTTTTCTCAATGTATTCGAAAAGGTAACTTACTCAGGGAGCCGCACAGTGAACTGGAAACAACTTACTTAGTATATCACTGTTTCGATTCCAGAAACGTTGCTGTATTGAGAATGCTATTTATACATTCGATCATCAAATAGTACGGGCTTTAAATAATGGTGTATCGCCAGCTGATATTTTTTGTGATCTTTCCAAGGCGTTTGATTGTGGAGATGTAGATGCTCTCTCAGAATAACTAAAGTTTTATGGAAATGATGGTTTTACACACAGCTGATTTTAATCATACTTAATAAACAGAACGCAAAAAGTTGTGCTGAATAATAAAGTCTGTGTCGGAAAGGTATAAAATATTGATGACTGGGGAAAAAAAAAATCACAAAGGACGTCCCACAGGGTTCAATTTTGGTTCGACTGACATTCCTTATCATATGAAACGCCTTCCAGTTAACGTTGAACAAGCAAAATTGGTACTTTTGGCAGAGATGACCAGTATTATAATATATCCCATTAGAGAGAAAGAAACAGAAGACTTGGAAAATCGTATTTTCAAAAAAATTATTCATATATATTCAACAAATAGAATCATACCAACAATTGGTATGGCACATGCTCAGGAGTCAATAAATAGGGTAAAATGCTCCAAATTTTTTGGTGTAGATACTGATGAAAATTCCAATTGGAAGAAGCATATTACTGAGCTTCTCAGTCAATTAAGTCCAGCTATTTTGTACAATTGCTAATCTGGGAAACAAACGATCAACCTCCTGACATATTTTGGGTATTTACACTCAGAAATGATGTACGGAGTAATCTTTTGGAGTAACTCTGAAAGAAAGTACTTATTGCAAAAAAGCGAGCAGTAAGAATAATTTGTGGTGTTTAGCCGTGGACGGCATCTTAACTGCATCGTCACAGCACATATATTCGCTAATGAAATTCATCGTAAATAATCCATCAAAATTTGAGAAGACCAGTAATGTACATACCTACAACTAGAGGGAAAAATGATCTTTGTTACCCATTGCTAAAGCTACCAGTGGCTCAGAAATGAGTTCGATATGAAGCGACAA
The DNA here is from genome assembly GCF_021461395.2 of Schistocerca americana. Lineage (NCBI taxonomy): Eukaryota > Metazoa > Arthropoda > Insecta > Orthoptera > Acrididae > Schistocerca > Schistocerca americana. The sequence continues at coordinate 617,726,232 of NC_060125.1, forward strand.
AAGTTTTTGATCCTCTGCCCAATAACATAAACTGTCAGACACGTAGAGAAGCAAGTTTTAAATCTAATTTAAAATCATTTATCCTGGATAGCTTCTTCTACTTCATTGATGAATTTTTACTTAAAAACTGGTAGCCAGTAAAAAAAAATTAAGATAAGTGCAGTTTCATGAATAGGACTAAGAACAGTAATGTGTTTATTAATGTTAAAACTAGCCATGTACGCATATCCTGTGAACTGACTTGTTCCACATTATTTCGACAAAAGATTCGTTCAAATGATCTGTGGAAGATGTAACTAACGAACTAAGGATAAATTTTGTTCTCAATAAATAACCAAAACAATATTGAAATAACTCTCAAGGTAAGTGCTCCACCGAAAAACAAAGTACATGACACAGAAGATGGCGCATTTCTTGATAAGGCTGAGGAATAAGGCTAGTGCCAATAACAAGTTTTCAAATGGTTTTTATTTATTAAAATGGTCAAGAGTTATTGATAGGAGATTGTACGCAATGTTTCACAGATAGTACTATGTAACATTTGAGAAGTATCAGTATGCAAGCGAGAGTAGTAGTGTGTACCAGAGAGTAGAATAAAAGATTTTTAAGCGATAAATAAACGGCAGTGAACTGACTGGACCGTTCTATCGTGGTGCAACTTACCAGGTAGCTTCGCTGTGACAGTAATTTTGATTGGTTTTTTATTGTTTGCCCGCTTGTTGCTTTGGTACCTGAGGTTAGGTTCAGGAGTTCTTACGTTGTGTAGTGACTCACCTTAAATTCACAGTTGATGGACCCCGTTCTGCACTTCACCATGCAGTAACTCGATCATATTACATTATTACATGACCTGTCCCAGGCAACCCGTTCTCTCATCTTGTCACAGCTACTTTATGGGAAAACTTTAAAAGTAATTTAGGTAACAGAAGTTGATTGTTATGCCTACAACCAATAACTGAACCAAATGTTGATGTTAGCAATTTACCACGGAGATGCGTGGCCTCTAAACATCTTGCTTGACATAAATCTGATATTAACACATGGACGTCAACTGTATTTGGCACCACAGAGCAGAGAATCGTCACAGGAAAGGATACAGTCAGAATATGTCCTTCCGGTATATTCAGCAGTGCACTATACCCATGCAAACTTCATCTTCAGAGGGAATGCCAGATAAACTTTACTCGTACTAGTAACACTAAAGTACTTTCTATGCCACTCGGGTCTTAAAGTAATCGAAACACTACACATACCATTGCATGTTTCACGGCACGCCTTGACAGAACCAGGTGAAAATTACGCATTCACTAAGGGTCCTATACAGCAACCATTGGCCCATTGGTGCTGAAAACACTGATACTGACAAACGAAACGACGGCAGCAGACAAAACGTACAGCGTAAACGTACTTACTTTTATCTGGAGAGACGTGGAGCCTTCAGTGAGCCGTTTCTTTTCTAATAATGCTATCCACAGATTTAAAATACACTTTATGTCTCTGGTACAACATCAGATGATTCTAACATCTCTGTCAGACGTCAGACTTTCATAATAGATTGTCGTAGGTCCCCTTCTGACTGCAGCGTTCGCAAAACAATAAATTTCTCCCACACCTATATTTTCTTCCATCTCCAACCAGGACAGATGGTAGAGTCCATTCACTCCGCTGAAGGGTGTCTTCGCATGTTTACTGCTTTCATCAATCTGCTGTAGAGCGGAAGGCCACCTACTCAGAGCGTCCTAAGACATTCTCGAAGCTCTTGCAGGACTTTCACGCGTGCGCCATGCTGCCACGCCCTCTCATTTCTCCATGGGAAAAGCCTCTTTACGCCATGTTCTGCATTCTATCTCCCTGCTTGAGATGAATACAAAATCAGCTTCCCGCTTGCCTTCTTGCATTATGGCGTCTCGTACTTTTACATTAAACTAACTACAAGATTACTTTCGTCGTTACACACTACGTGGTTACAGAAAACGATTCAAATAACTGCAAACCTTCGTCTGAAAGCATTAGAATGACTATTCCCTATTTTAGCAAGTATATTATCCTTAACAGAATGAAAATAATTGGATGATACGAATGAGTGGTGTCTGTTCTTTTGGACATGGTCGAAAGAACTAAAATCACGCGGAATCCGCACGTGTGAGACTTATTATGTAAATTGAAGGCGGAGGGGGAGAAAGGAAAGAAACTATTGATCATCACACAACCGTTCAAAACCTTTTTGCGCGTTTGTGTGATCACATAAAGAAATGTTGTTTGATGCGGTTGGTATCTGTGAGATTACTTGTTCTCCTGTTGCAGTGCTGCCTCTCGACCGTTTCTATCTGCTCGGCCGTACATCAAAACGATCCCGGCTTGTTCCAGACGCGATTATCGAACCATTCTGCTACTTACAGTACGTTGCTTCAGTAGCACGGCCCGCAACACACAAGGAACACACGGCACATGGCCTGTGGAACTTTCATTCGTTAGCGCTTTCTATGGTGTTAACGGTGCCTTTCCAGACACATTTTCATAGGACCTCTTTCCTTCATTTCCAAACAGGAATCCGCCCGTGAAGTTTGTCGGTTTTATTAATTTTCATCCTATGTACATTCAAATTTTTTATGGCGTTTAAAAATTTTATTTTCGAAAAATAACACATGTACCTTTTTCTCAGAAACTATTCTTGAGATTTCTACAAAATGTTCTCCTTTTAATCTCTCTGCATACGGTAAGCTTCTCTCGTGAAGGTTTTTGAAGCTATCGAATGGAAGAATTTTAATACTTTTATAATTATGTATACACAATATAAAATGAATGCAAAATTCGAACCACTTTGTCCCATTATACTCAGAATTTCAAAACTTTCTGTTGAGACAACGGTTATTGGTATTATAATTCTAGCCTTCATGGATTCTGAGGAAAAGGTACAAAAATTAAAAAAAAACAATTTTCAAAAAATGCAATTCAAATTTCAACTGAGCATTTTTTCTTGTGCCAGAAGGTCCCAGATTTGTACTTACGATCTTCTTTTCTTTCCACGCCTCTCTTCTGGTTCTTGTTTTCTGTCATCTTTCCTTTACAATGTCACAAACTGACCTTTCAGTTGCAGAGAGGCGCTGTAGTTGCATTTTTCTCAAGATGAGTGAAATTTCCTATCTAAAAGTCCATTCTCTCGAATACCTCCAACCGCCATACGTTCCCATCGTTAAATACAAGAAATGCGTCATACGTTGCAATTCTGACGATTGAAGCAGGTGAAAACAAGAATTGTTTCTTCATAAACGAAACAGCTGGTTGTTTATTGTTTCTAAGATACGGAACTAAGATCTATAAAACCTAAGAGAATATTTCACCGCTGTGTAGATACATTCCGTGCAAATTTGCTTGAAAGTGAAGCGTGGAATCGGTGTTTAACGAGCTAATATTGTAGTTTTGCTTCAAAAAGCAGGCATGGCAGGAAGGCAGTTACACACACTGAATAATTTTTCAGGTACTTTGGATGTGATTTCAGCATTGAAACTTTGGGAACGTATTGTCCAGGAGTTCCATTAACAAGTTAAAAATAAATTGAAAATTTATATTTTAATGCAAGCTAGAAGAATACCTGTAGTATGAACGCAACGCCACCATTTGGGTATAAGCAAGTAAGTAAATTGGACAATAAAGTACGTAGGGAAGTGTGTTCCCTGTACAGCTCGGGCGCTGATAACCTCGTTGTAGTGCGCCCTAAAACACTAATCATCATCATCTCTCTAGAGCTGTATAGGAGTCATTAGGCAAATTAGATAGTGGTGCCCCATAGGAGAGCGAGGTAGCGCACAGGCACAAGAGCACTCAGGTTCTGCAGGTGCCAACAGATGGAGCAACAAGGGTTGTCTACAAGTCAGTCACAGGAGATACGACGCATGGCCACGTGATCGACAGTCACGAAGATATTGCTGGTGTCAATAGGCGTTTCGGTATTGGTATCCACTGGAGTTACATTGATATCATGAAGAGAGCCAGAGTATAAATCTTCAAACAAGAGCCAAGTTTGTAACAAGATCATTATCCAGAGAGGCATTGCAATTACCAGTGGAAATACCACGGTAAATCTACTTGATTGGCCAGGAGACCCCATCTGGTGTGTTCGGCCAGCTGGTGCAAGTATTTTTATTTGATGCCACTACGGCTACTTGCGGTTCGGTGGCGCTGAAGTGATGATGAGAGCACACAAACCCAGTCACCAACGGACAAAATCCCCGACCAGGCCGGAAACGGTTCCCTGGGACCCCGCGATCAAGAAGCACCGACTCACTGCAGGACCACAAGCTGGTGAACAGTAGTTCTGTAGACTTAATATACTACTGGCAATTAAAATTGCTACACCGGGAAGATGACGCGCTACAGACGCGAAATTTAACCGACAGGAAGAAGATGCTGTGATATGCAAATGATTAGCTTTTCAGAGCATTGGCACAAGGTTGGCGCCAGTGGCGACACCTGCAACGTGCTGACATGAGGAAAGTTTCCAACCGATTTATCATACACACAGCAGTTGACCGGCGTTGCCTCGTAAAACGTTGTTTTTGTGATGCCTCGTGTAAGGAGGAGAAATGCATACCAACACGTTTCCGACTTGCATAAAGATCGGATTGAAGCCTATCGCGATTGTGGTTTATCGTATCGCGACATTGCTGCTCGCGTTGGTCGAGATCCAATGACGGTTAGCATAGAATGGAATCGGTGGGTTCAGGAGGGTAATATGGAACTATGTACTGGATCCCAACGGTCTCGTATCACTAGCAGTCGAGACGACAGGCATCCTATCCGCATCGCTGTAACGGATCGTGCAGCTACGTCTCGATCCCTGAGTCAACAGATGGGACGTTTGCAAGACAACGACCATCTGCACGAACAATTAGACGACGTTTGCAGCTGCATGGACTATCAGCTCGGAGACCATAGCTGCGGATACCCTTGACGCCGCATCACAAACAGGAGCGCCTTCGATGGTGAACTCAAGGACGAACCTGCGTGCACGAATGGCAAAACGACATGTTTTTCGGATGAATCCAGGTTCCGTTTACAGCATCATGATGGTCGCATCCGTGTTTGGCGACATCGCGGTGAACGCACATTAGAAGCGTGTATTTGTGATCCCCATACTGGCGTCTCACACGGCGTGATGGTATGGGGTGCCACTGGTTACACGTCTCGGTCGCCTCTTGTTCGCATTGACGGCACTTTGAACAGCGGACGTTACATTTCAGATGTGTTACGGCCCGTGGCTCTACCCTCCATTCGATCCCTGCGAAACCCTATATTTCAGCAGGATAATGCACGACAGCATGTTGCAGGTCCTATACGGGCCTTTCTGGATACAGAAAATGTTCGAGAACTGCCCTGGCCAGCTAATTCTTTAGATCTCTCACCAACTGAAAACGTCTGGTCAATGGTGGCCGAGCAACTGGCTCGTCACAATACGCCAGTCACTACTCTTGATGAACTGCATAGGCAGCTGTACCTTTACACGCCATCCAAGCTCTGTTTGACTCAATGCCCAGGCGTATCAAGGACATTATTACGGCCACAGGTGGTTTTTCTGGGTATTTATTTCTCAGGATCTATGCACGCAAATTGCGTGAAAATGTAATCACATGTCAGTTCCAGTATAATGTATTTGTCCAATGAATACCCGTTTATCATCTGCATTTCTTCTTGGTGTAGCAATTTTAATGGCCCTTCATCTGTAACCTTGCGAAAGCCCTGTCAGCGCAGAGACCGCATTTGAGGCCATTGTGTCGAAATACATTTTGAGTCTAGCGCCTCACCGATTTCAGCAGACTAGCAATAATTTTTTGCGTAATGGGAGAGCCAGGTGACTAAAGAGTACGACTATGTCTCGGTTTATGAGGCATAGCCAAACACGTCATTGTGTCCATTCTTACCCTACAATTAGGTTCCCACTTGAGTGCGACATAAACTGTAGGGGCTTACAGGATAGCCACATCAACAGACAGATACGCAAACGTAACATACTCCCCAAGAGTTGATCAAGGATGTTTCGTATACGAGCAGAGGTCAGTTCTCTATGAGTTCAGCACCCACAGAGCTACTGCAGATCTTAGCATGAGCTTTTCATTTGGCGTTCGTAAATTCAACGGAAGTACTGCAGATGCCAGCAAGAAAGTCAGCATGTGTAGCCACACAGGTCAACCGTGGGAGTTCCAGGCACACTATTAAGAGGTCGACAGAGCCACTGCTTGCGTCAGCAGCCGATTCAGGCTGTGTGGGCTAAAACATTATGGTAAGAAATACTAAGTGTGCTGGAGCAAACATCACGTAAATGTATTCCAGGTGCCATCAAGTGAGTTCATACGTGAGTTCCCGCAGGTCACTCAGAGTTCTAGACAGGCTTCGACGTGTGGCTGAAAGAGGTATAACACGTGTGCTAAAGTACATGTGTTGTAACAGTTTGGCTATAACAACCGTTCGTCCGTAATTTTAATCCTCGTGCACATCACTGATCGATTTTGCTGAGCGGTCAGACGTAAAAACATGTAGGGGACTTATTTTGTGGTAATTTGCCACAAAACGTGTTGTTGTTGTGGTCTTCAGTCCTGAGACTGGTTTGATGCAGCTCTCCATGCTACCCTATCCTGTGCAAGTTGCGTCATCTCCCAGTACCTACTGCAACCTACATCCTTCTGAATCTGCTTAGTGTATTCATCTCTTGGTCTCCCTTTACGATTTTTACCCTCCACGCTGCCCTCCAGTACTAAATTGGTGATCCCTTGATGCCTCAGAACATGTCCTACCAACCGATCCCTTCTTCTGTTCAAGTTGTGCCACAAACTTCTCTTCTCCCCAATCCAATTCAATACTTCCTCATTAGTTATGTGATCTACCCATCTACTCTCCAACATTCTTCTGTAGCACCACATTTCGAAAGCTTCTACTCTCTTCTCGTCCAAACTATTTATCGTCCATGTTTCACTTCCATATATGGCTACACTCCATACAAATACTTTCAGAAACGACTTCCTAACACTTAAATCTATACTCGATGTTAACAAATTTCTCTTCTTCAGAAACGCTTTCCTTGCCATTGCCAGTCTACATTTTATATCCTCTCTACTTCGACCATCATAAGTTATTTTGCTCCCCAAATAGCAAAACTCCTATACTATTTTAAGTGTCTCATTTCCTAATCTAATTCCTTCAGCATCACCCGACTGAATTCGACTACATTCCATTATCCTCGCTTTGCTTTTGTTGATGTTCATCTTATATCCTCCTTTCAAGACACTGTCCATTCCATTCAACTGCTCTTCCAAGTCCTTTGCTGTCTCTGACAGAATTACAATGTCATCGGCGAACCTCAAAGTTTTATTTCTTCTCAATGGATTTTAATACCTACTCCGAATTTTTCTTTTGTTTCCATTACTGCTTGCTCAATATACAGATTGAATAACATCGGGGAGAGGCTACAACCCTGTCTGACTCCCTTCCCAACCACTGCTTCCCTTTCATGTCCCTCGACTCTTATAACTGCCATCTGGTTTCTGTACAAATTGTAACTAGCCTTTCACTCCCTGTATTTTACCCCTGCCAACTCCAGAATTTGAAAGAGAGTATTCCAGTCAACATTGTCAAAATCTTTCTCTAAGTCTACAAATGCTAGAAACGTACGTTTGCCTTTCCTTAATCTTTCTTCTAAGTCGTAAGGTCAGGCCAAACGTGTTCCAGTATTTCTACGGAATCCAAACTGATCTTCCCCGAGGTCGGCTTCTACTAGTTTTTCCATTCGTCTGTAAAGAATTCGTGCTAGTATTTTGCAGCTGTGGCTTATTAAACTGACTTACTTATTAAACTTATTAAACACAAAACGTATAGAAAGAAAAAGTTCTCCGATGACTTGCAGTCTACGGAAACCCTGAGAAGACGCTACCTGTCCTGCTCTGCGTGGGAAGCGGCAGCAGGGCGACAGTACTGCAGCAGACACAGGGTGTCTGGACTCCACTGTGGCTTGCAATAAATATGAAATTAAATATTAAATTGTGTCTAGTCAGTCTTTACAATGTATTCCTGATTCACTAAGATATACTAGTGGCCATTAAAATTGCTACACCAAGAAGAAATGCAGATGATAAACGGGTATTCATTGCACAAATATATTATACTAGAACTGACATGTGATTACATTTTCACGAAATTTGGGTGCATTGATCCTGAGAAATCAGTACCCAGAACAACCACCTCTGGCCGAAATAACGGCCTTGATACGCTTGGACATTGAGTCAAACAGAGCGTGGATGGCGTGTACAGGTACACCTGCCCACGCAGCTTCAACACTATACCACAGTTCATCAAGAGTAGTGACTGGTGTATTGTGACGAGCCAGACGTTTTCAGTTGGTAAGAGATCTGGAGAATGTGCTGGCCAGGGCAGCAGTCGAACATTTTCTGTGTCCAGAAAGGCCCGTACAGGAACTGCAACATGCGGTCGTGCATTATCCTGCTGAAATGTAGGGTTTTGCAGGGATCGAATGAAGGGTAGAGCCACTGGTCGTAACACATCTAAAATGTAACGTCCACTGTTCAAAGTGCCGGCAGTGCGAACAGTAGGTGACCGAGACGTGTAACCAATGACACCCCATACCATCACACCGCGTGATACGCCAGTATGGCGATGACGAATACACGCTTCCAATGTGCGTTCATCGCGATGTCGCCAAACACGGATGCAACGATCATGATGCTGTAAACAGAACCTAGATTCATCAGAAAAAATGACGTTTTGCCATTCGTGCACCCAGGTTCGTCGTTGAGTACACCATCGCAGGCCTCCTGTCTGTGATGCAGCGTCAAGGGTAACCGCAGCCATGGTCTCCGAGCTGATAGTCCATGCTGCTGCAAACGTCGTCGAACTGTTCCTGTAGATGGTTGTTGTCTTGCAAACGTCCCCATCTGTTGACTCAGGGATCGAGACGTGGCTTCACGATCCATTACAGCCGTAAGGATAAGATGCCTGCCATCTCGACTGCTAGTGATACGAGGCCGTTGGGATCCAGCACGGCGTTCCGTATTACCCTCCTGACTGCTAACAGTCATTGGATCTCGACCAACGCGAGCAGCAATCTCGCGATACGATAAACCGCCATCGCCATAGGCTACAATCCGACCTTTATCAAAGTCGGAAACGTGATGGTACGCATTTCTCCTCCTTACACGAGGCATCACAACAACGTTTCACCAGGCAACGCCGGTCAACTGCTGTTTGTGTATGAGAAATCGGTTGGAAACTTTCCTCATGTCAGCACGTTGCAGGTGTCGGCACCGGCGCAAACCTTGTGTGAATGCTCTGAAAAGCTAATCATTTGCATATCACAGCATCTTCTTCCTGTCGGTTAAATTTCGCGTCCGTATCACGTCAACTTCGTGGTGTAGCAGTTTTAATGGCCAGTAGTGTAATAGTTTTCCGTTGCCAAGAAACTTACTTAATTTAATTGCATTGAATTTTGAAATATTTTAAACCTTTAATAACAGACACAGAGGTATATGGTGCACTCTAAGTAATATTTTTTGGAATAATAATATGCAATATGCTACAACATCCTACCCTCCACATGATTCGTAGCTAGAGTTCTTTTGTGTGATAGTAGTGAATTGTCAATAGTGAATTTAACTTTAATATATTGAACAGTTTTATGTCATTTGTAATATTAGTATCTGTTTCGATAGCTTAAATAGACCTACATTCGATAATCTAACAATGCAGGCTCATAAAAGCCAAACAATTTGTGTAAAAATTTCTTAGATCGTCGCTGAGCAGCGACTACCTGATATTTCAAAGAAGATCATACGCGCCACAGCGCAGAATACGAATTGTTCATAAATTGTATCGATAGTGATATTTTGTGTTTCTTATTTTTTTACAGCTGAAGAATTGTAATCCTCGTCTGTTACCACAGACCTGATATATTTTTTTTAAAGACGGCGGACGTGTATATTGCGTGGTCCGCAAACACTAATTAGTAATTATAAAATATTACTATTGTTCAGTGGTATGTAACAATTTGTGTGTGCAGCTAAGATGAAATGTCGAAAATGTTAAAGGACGTTATTTAAAGAAGCAGCCAGCAAGATATAAAATTGAAATATTACGGAGCCTATTGCTAGCAATACTGACTGAGGTAATTAAATTGGTTATTGTGCTCTCAAATGCTGTAGTGCCTGCTTATTACTCAAAGTATTTCTCTGCTACCCATCTCCTATTAATGGCAACAGAAATAACGTTGTTTTTATAGTTTTCATACAGCTACCAGCGACTGACTGCATGTCGGGAAACGTCGTAGTTAAGGCAGAAGGCGCACTGCTATTTACCTTGTTTGTGTTTTAAATCCAATTTCTTTTAATGTGTGTTGTAGTATACGAAGAAAATTTCCAGTTCTGTCTGGTCCCTTAGGTTTCTCTGTTCGAGTCTCATATCCGGTCGTGATCGAACGTGATCACGGCACAAATAAATTAAGTGGCAATGCGAACTCTGTTCTTAATCTTGAGAACGCTACGGCTTGTGCAAACGATTTCAGGTGACATATAAACCATCACATACAGTACTTAAGGCTCTAAAAAGTCTTTGCTCTTCCCGCAAAGAAGTGGTGCAAACCTCACGACAGATTCCTGAATCCTCACAAGAGAATAATAATTTAATCAAAATATAAATACATTTAAAAAACACTACACATTGTGGGATAGCTAATTACGAACGGTGCATAATACACCGAAGCTCCAAAGAAACTGGTATAGGCATGCGTTATTAACATATAGAGATATCTAAACATGCAAAATACGGCGCTGCGGTCAGCAACACCTATGTAAGACAACAAGTGTCTGGCGCATTTGTTAGATTGTTTACTGCTGCTACAATGCCGGATCATCAAGATTTAACTGAGTCTGCATGTGGTATTATAGTCGGCGCACGAGCTATAGGATATCGCATCACCGAGGTAGTGAATAAGTGGTAGATTTCCCATACGACCATTTAACAAGTGTACCGTGAATATCAGGAATCCGGTAACAGATCGAATCTCCGAAATTGCTGCGGCCGGAAAAAGATGCTGCACGGACGCGACCAACGACGACTGATGAGAATCGTTCAACGTTTCAGAAGAGCAACTCATCCGCAAATTGTTGCAGATTTCAATTCTGCGACATCTGCAAGTGTCAGCGTGCGAACAAATCAACGAAACATCATCGATATGGCCTTACATAGCCGATGGCGCACTCGTGTACTCATGATGACTGCACGACACAAAGCTTTACGCCTCGCCTGGGATCGTCAACACCTATATTGGACTGATGATGACTGGAAACATGTTTCCTCGACGGACGAGTCCCGTTTCAAATTGTACCGGGCGGATGGACGTGTACGGACATGGAAACAACCTAAAGAACCCACGGACCCTGCATGTCAACAGGGGACTGTTGAAGCTTCTGGAGGCTCTGCAATGGTGTGGGGTCCGTCCCGTTGGAGTGATATAGGACCCCTGATACGTCTAGATACGACTCTGACAGGTGAGACCTACGTAAGCATCCTGTTTGATAACCTGCATCCATTCATTTTCATTTGGCATTCCGATGGACTTCGGCAATTACAGCGGGACAATGCGACACCCCACACGTCCAGAATTGCTACAGAGAGGCTCCAGGAACACTCTTCTGAGTTTAAACACTTCCGCTGGCTACCAAGCTCCCCAGTCATGAACATTATGGAGCATGTCTGGGATGCAACGTGCTGTTCAGAAAAGATCTCCACTCCCTCTTACTCTACGGATTTATCGGCATCCGTGCAGGGTTCATGGTGTCAGTTCACTCCAGCACTACGTCAGACATTAGTCGAGTCCATGCCACGTCGTCTTGTGGCACATATACGTGCTCGAGGGGCGCTACATGATATTAGGCAGGTGTACCAGTTTCTTTCGTTGTTCAGTGTATTTACTCTTTCGAAACGCTCGTGTCTCTGAGAGATTTGGAACTTGAGATTTCGCATCAGAGAAGAATTTTAATTACATTGGGATCATATCAGTGATTATTGAGGGCATCAATCTAATAAGCAGTTGCGCATGATTCTGGAGATTTAATGCTTGGCCCCTAATGCAGGTGATCTCACATGGACCAGAATTTAATATTCTATAATTATCTTTGATCAGGAGTGTGTGTAAACGAACAGTTACAAGTCACGTTATGATCAGCTCAAGATAGACAGAACGTCACATTGGCAACTACAGACACGTCCCAACAGTATGTCATCACAGGTCAGAAACGGATTGGCTGCGATCAGCGTGAGCCACATAGCCAAAAACGTATTGCAGCTGCCTGCGCAAATATCAGCACATGTGGCTCCGTATGACAGTTTTTGCTGACATCCATGAGAAAACATAGCACAACCTTGGGCAGCTCCACCTTCCTTCAGAAACGCGGTTCGATGCATGGTTTGTGGTAAGAACTCTGGATATACAAAGTATGAAATATTCGTATTGAAGGTAACGTAGTTACGCTTTATTGGTTCATAATGTCTAAAATGTGTATATCTGTGATATGTATGGTTTTGGGATAGAAACAGTGTGCAGTGTGAGTTGCTGTTTCTTTCTGTTACTATGGTTCGAGGGCGCTGGAACAATTGCGCTGGGCTTGCTGCAACAATGTGCGGCGTCGTTGAAATCTGGTCATCATACGCAAGAAGTCGACGGGCATGCCAAGCTGAAAGATATCGTCGTTGCGACAGATGCCTTTCATTATTATTAAAAACAAACATATTGTATTGCATTTGAAAAATAAAAAAAGATCAACATCTTTGTGTGATATTAATTCACGTATCAGTTGTTGACTGGTTATGTTCACATCATTAAGTCCCATTCATATACAGGAGCATCCAGAATTCCTTTTATTACACTAACGATACAAATGTATTATGAAGAACGAACAAAAACTGAAGATAAGATGTTGTTACGAAATTTAAGACATGTGCTGAGAGGTTATTTGTTGCAAGAGCGTTTGTGTTAGACTCTCATCGTGTTACATCTTATCCAGCTCATGTTATTCAACAGAAGCGGAATGATTAACTGTGTGAAGCTCATAAAAAGGAAAGTGGATTGTCTTCAAGACTGGAGATTTTCGGTGGAGTGACTTTCAATTTCGGAGGGAGTATTAAAATTCGCGATCAGCTTTGAAAGACTATAACTGCACGTAAAGTGAACAGGTGCCGCAATTTTTGACAGTGACGTAACGCTAGCTCAGAGATACGAGTTACGTAATTGCCCTCATGTCTGACTAGATGCATGTTCTTAACAACGGACGACAACAACTATATTTTGAACAGCAAAGAATACGTTATTGCTTAAGATAATGAGCAGATTTATTTATTCCAGTTACACTACTAATGCCAGCTAATCCTGTTAAACAAGAGACTACTGGCATAATATATTTCTTCGGAACAGACTACGGTGATATAGACCCAGTCGGTATTAGTGCAACAGTTTGCAACATTATCATGAAGTCAGGGCCTTAGCAGGATAGTATTGGTAACTGGAGTGAAGACTAGGTAACTGCTAAGAGCACTGAAAGACCGACCTGGTCAACATACGAGGTGTGTGAGAAAAGTAATGAGACAGACAACACTGGTAGCGATCTGGCAACGCTGTCTTGTTCTCCTTCAATAGACCGGTGTGTTCATCCCATTCCAGATGCTCAGCCCGTGTTTCAGCTCAGTACAGCCATCACATAATTTTTTAAAGTGTCGTCAGTGAAACTACGTTTTTGTTGTGGGTTATGGAATTATAACAGTGAAATTTAGAGAAACATTATGCCATATTTGTGTTATACATGTTGATTCACCAGTGTGACCTTCGAAAAGTTGAAACAGCCTTATAGGGAACATTCCTGATCAAGAGCGCAAGTTTTTCGTAGGCAGAAATCATTTTTGGAAGGCCGAGAATACGTTGCAGATGAACCTTGCTCAAGGAGACCTTCGACTTCAAAAACTGACGAAAACGTCGAACGTGCGCCTGCCCTTGTAAGATCAGATTTACGTTTAACAACAAGGAGGATGGGTGACCTGCTAAACACTTTCACCGTACATCAAATTTTGACCGAAGTTTTTCTCATGCGAATGCTTTGTGCCAAAACTCTGCCGAAAAACGTCACAACTGAGCAGAACGACAGTCGGAGAAACATGTGTATTGATCTTGAGAGTACTTCCAGTGACCACGAATGGTTCAGTGGTGTGATCACACGTGACGATCCTGAGGTGAAGTGGCAAAGGGAGGAGTGGCACACTGAGATATCTCCTAGACGGAAAAATGATAGAATCAGCAAATAAAATATCAAAACAACGTCGATTTGCCTTTTTAGCAGTGGGATTGCCGTGCATAAGAAATTTCTTCCTCCAGGACAAACTGTCAACCAAGTGTTTTACAAAAGAGGTCCTTGAAGGGCTCAGGAAAAGGGTTAATCGAGCGAGCCTCGACGTTGCAGGCAAGTGGTTGGTGCCCCATGTCACACGGACAATTCCATGACAGAGTTTTTGACCTCAAAAGGCATTCCTGTTGTTCCGTTGCCCCCCTTGTTCAAAAATGTTCAAATGTGAGTGAAATCTTATGGAACTCAACTGCTAAGGTCATCAGCCCCTACGTTTACACACTACTTAACCTAAATTATCCTAAGGACCAACACACACACCAATGCCCGAGGGAGGACTCGAACCTCCGCTGGGACCAGCTGCACAGTGCATGACTGCAGCGCCCTAGACCGCTCGGTTAATTCCGCGCGGCTGAAGCCTTGTGACGTTTTCTTTCCCCGAAATTGAAAAAGTCTTAAAAGTACGTCATTTTGGTACTCTGGAGAACATTCAGACTAATCTGACCGACATGTTAAAGGTCCTATCAGCTGAAGCTTTTCAGCGCTCCTAGCTACACTGGGAACGACTCCGCCGGTGTATAGCTGCCAAGGGGAAAATATTGTTGGTAGAAAAAAATAAAAATTTCTGTAGACAAAATATCAGTTTCATTACTTTTCTCACATACCTTGTATAGCATCACCGTTGCTAATACCATTGGAAATCTTTTGTTGTTAACTAAGTAGACAGTGAGGTCGAGTAAACGACACAGTGGAGAAATGTCTCTGTATGTCTGTCTTTTTAGAGATGGTTGTGGGACTCGACTGTTCGATAGCGGATGTCAAATTAAACACCTTTTCCACCTTATTGTATTTGGCAACCAGTTTCAGCGTTTTACTTCGCTATCTTCAGGCCCATAATCGACGTGCAGGAAGAATCTACCTCGGTTGTGATCATAGGAGAGGCCAACAATACTGGTATTAGCAGATATCTACTTGCTACAGTGAACAAGCGATGTCAGCATGTGATGCTTGAAGTGTTCACTGTAGCAAGTAGATATCTGCTAATACCAGTATTGTTGGCCTCTCCTTTGATCACAACCGAGGTAGATTCTTCCTGCACGTCGATTATGGGCCTGAAGATAGCGAAGTAAAACGCTGAAACTGGTTGCCAAACAAAATAAGGTTGAAAATTGACGGCTCAAAAGTGTTTGACAACCCCCATTGGAGAAATAGTATGCCCACGCGCACACGCCACAGTTTCAGGAGTGCCAGGTGCAACAAAAGACGTGGCACACACTGGCAATGTATATGTCAGCAGCCAAGTCAGCAGTTGTGGCCTCACAGGTCAGCGACAGGAGTGCTCCGCGCGCCGTGAAACGGGGTGCTCACAGGTACTGCAGGTGTCAGTAGGTGAGTCAGCACCTGGGATCCCACGGGTCAGTTCCAGGTGTGCTGTGTGCGTGTGCCGCAGAGGAGTGGTGCACAGAGATGCTGGAGACACGTCAGCAGGCGAGTCAGCACTCACTCGTCGTAGGCGAACCAGGTGCGGCGCGACACTCGGACGCGCAGAGGTTCGGCTGGAACCAGCAGCCGCGCTAGCGGGTGAGCTCTCGGCGGGCGCTCCGGAGTCCGAGAACACCGGCTCAGCTCGAACTGGGCGAGCAGCGATGCCAGGCCGAACTTCATCGTCGTCTTCGAGAAGATTTCAGCTGAACAGAAGAAGATGCGACATGAAAACACTTAGGATCTCGAGTGAGCTACAGTGGTTAACATTGAGGTGACAGGAGAAGTCATGGGACAGCGATGCGCGCGTATGGACATGGTGGTAGTATTGCTTACACGAGTTGTAGAAGTGCAGTGCATTGGCGAAGCTATTATTACTACTCAGGTAATTCCCGTGAAAGGATTTCCGACGCGATTATCGCCACACGATGGGAATTAACAGACTCTGAACTCTCAATTGGAGCTATAAGCACGGGACATTCCATTTCGGAAGTCGTTGGGAAATTCAGTATTCCGAGATCTACAGTGTCAAGAGTGCGCCGAGAAACCCAAATTTCAGGAATTGTCTCTCACCACGGACAACGCAGTGGCCGTCGGCCTTCACTTCTACATCTACATCTACATCTACATCCATACTCCGCAAGTCACCTGACGGTGTGTGGCGGAGGATACCTTAAGTACCTCTATCGATTCTCCCTTCTATCCCAGTCTCGTATTGTTCGTGGAAAGAAGGATTGTCGGTATGCCTCTGTGTGGGCTCTAATCTCTCTGATTTTATCATCGTGGTCTCTTCGCGAGATATACGTAGGAGGGAGCAATATACTGCTGGACTCTTCGGTGAAGGTATGTTCTCGAAACTTCAACAAAAGCCCGTACCGAGCTACTGAGCGCCTCTCCTGCAGAGTCTTCCACTGGAGTTTATCTATCATCTCCGTAACACTTTCGCGATTACTAAATGATACTGTAACGAAGCGCGCTGGATATTCTCTATCTCTTCTATCAACCCTATCTGTTACGGATCCCACACTGCTGAACAGTATTCAAGCAGTGGGCGAACAAGCGTACTGTAACCTACTTCCTTTGTTATCGGATTGCATTTCCTTAGTATTCTTCCAATGAATCTCAGTCTGGCATCTGCTTTACCAACGATCAATTTTATGTGATCATTCCATTTTAAATCACTCCTAATGCGTACTCCCAGGCTATTTATGGAATTAACTGCTTCCAGTTGTTGACCTGCTATATTGTTGCTAATGATAAGGGATTTATCTTTCTATGTATTCGCAGCACATTACGCTTGTCTACATTGAGATTCAATCGCCATTCCCTGCACCATGCGTCAATTCGCTGCAGATCCTCCTGCATTTCAGTACAATTTTCCATTGTTACAACCTCTCGATACACCACAGCATCATCCGCAAAAAGCCTCAGTGAACTTCCGATGTCATCCACAAGGTCATTTATGTATATTGTGAATAGCAACGGTCCTACGACACTCCCCTGCGGCACACGTGAAATCACTCTTACTTCGGAAGACTTCTCTCCATTGAGAATGACATGCTGCGTTCTGTTATCTACGAACTCTTCAATCCAATCACACAACTGGTCTGATAGTCCATATGCTCTTACTTTGTTCATTAAACGACTGTCAGGAACTGTATCGAACGCCTTGCGGAAGTCAAGAAACACGGCATCTACCAGTGAACACATGTCTGTGGCCCTCTGAGTGTCGTGGACGAATAGCGCGAGCTGGGTTTCACACGACCGTCTTTTTCGATACCCATGCTGATTCCTACAGAGTAGATCTCTAGTCTCCAGAAAAGTCATTATACTCGAACATAATACGTGTTCCAAAATTCTACAACTGATCGACGTTAGAGATATAGGTCTATAGTTCTGCACATCTGTTCGACGTCCCTTCTTGAGAACGGGGACGACCGAGAGCAGCGGCGTAGAGTTATCAGTCCCAGCAGACAAGAAACACTGCCTGAAATAAGTGTATAAATTAATGTGGGACGCACGACGACCGTATCCGTTGCGACAGTGCGGCGAAGTTTGGCTTTAATGGGCTGTGGCAGCAGACAACCGAAGCGAGAGCCTTTCCTAAGAGCGCAACTTCGCCTCCTGGGCTCAAGGCCACACATGTTGGACCCTAGACGAATAGAAAACCGTGTCCTCGTCAGGTGAGTCACCGCGTCAGTTGGTAAGAGCTGACCGTAGGGTTCGAGTGTGGTGCATACACCACAAAGCCGTGGTCCCAAGGAGTCTACAATGCACTGTGCAAGCTAGTGGTAGTTCCATAATGGTGTGGGCTTTTTTTACATGGACCGAGCGGGGTGAAGCAGTGGTTAACACACCGGACTCGCATTCGGGAGGACGACGGTCCAATCCCGCGTCCGGCCATTCTGATTTAGCTTTTCCGTGATTTCCCTAAATCGCTTTACGCAAATGACGGGATGGTTCCTTTGAAAGGGCACGGCGAACTTCCTTCCCCATCCTTCCCTAATCCGATGAGACCGATGACATCGCAGTTCGGTCTCCTCCCCAAAATCAGCCACCCCCTGCTTTTTTACATGGGATACGCGGGTCCTCTGGTCCAACTGAACCGGTCAGACCATTTGGAGCCATTCATGTACCTCATGTTCTCCAGAAACGATGCAATTTTTATGGATAACAAAGCACCACGTCACAGAATCACAACTGTTGACAGCTGGTTTGAACAACAATGTGGACAATTCGAACGAATAGTTGCTCCCAGACTGCCAGACACGAATCTCATCGGACAAAATGGGATATAATCGAGAGGTCAGTTCGTGCACAAAATCTTGCACCGGAAACACTTTCGCAATTATGGTCGGCTGTAGATGCAACATGGCTCAGTATTTCCGCAGGGCACTAACAACGACTTTTTGAGTCCATTCCACGTCGAGTTGCTGGAAACGAAGTCTGACACAATATAAGGGGTATCCCATGATTTTGGTCACCTCAGTGTAAACGTTCTGTATACTATAGTTGCGATGTTTCGCTAGAAACTGTAAACAGAATATTGGGTCACCCCCTTAGAAATACCAGGGTTTTCAAAGAACGAATGTCACAGTAATTTTATACTTCCGCTTTTTAAAAGCGCCTTTCGCTGGACTGCTAGCGGTTATGGACTGCTTTAACGTGGAATGAAATAATTCTTGGAAACGAGTTAGGAAATTATAGCTACCAGTCACCATTCTCTAAAGTGAATTTTCAGTTTAATAAACGAGAAAGATAAAAAACTTTAAGCTTTTCTCTGAGGGTCCTCTGCAACACAGAAAAGCTGTAAGAATGGTAGACAATCCACAGACAATATGTTCGCCATTAGACAATTCATTAAGGAACACAGAGAATTCGGTAGAGACACACACTGACCATTCATATACACTCTAAGACATAAAGCACTGATACACCAAGAAGGAGTTGTGGAAATTGGTTTCTGACTGATATTCATACATGTATCGACGGAAAATGCAAAATTTTTAACTTCATCGGCTGATGAATGAAAGTGTGATGCTGTGGCGGAATTTTATCTCACTGCTGGCAAGGATAGTAAACATGGAACATGTCGATACTACCGTGCGGTTAAAGGCGCTGCAGTCTGGAACCACAAGACCGCTACGGTCGCAGGTTCGAATCCTGCCTGGGGCATGGATGTTTGTGATGTCCTTAGGTTAGCTAGGTATAAGTAGTTCTAAGTTCTAGGAGACTGATGACCTCAGCAGTTGAGTCCCATAGTGCTCAGAGCCATTTGAACCATTTTTGTCGATACTATTGCATAAAGTGCTTACCAATTTCACTCTGTGTACTCAGCGTGACAGTAGCTATTCTTCGAAGCAGGAGCGTGGACAACATATGCAATTGTCAGCACCTGAGACAGTAGTTGGGCTTAAAGAAGCCTGTCGGAGGAATCAGCGAATCGCTCGACATTTGAACAGGAGCGATGCTGCTCTTTGATAATGTTGGCAGGAGTGTGTGAACCTTGACCGAATACACCAACAGTAAAGCAGCGGTCGACGCAGAACGACGAAAGAACGTGATGGCAGAGCAAACGTCAGAGAGGCACTCAGAGACCAGAATTCATCACTATTCTCGATCAGACGTGCTTCAGTGACCACAAGAACCACTAATAGGTGGCTCACAGAAAAAGGGGCTGAGGTCACGGCATCCCTTGCGCCAGCTACCGCTGGCCTTCGGTACACCAGCATCCCCGCCTGCAGTGATGCCGGGCACATTCGGCCTGGAACCTCACTGACTGGAGTAGAGTTGCCTTCAGTGATGAGTTTGGCTTCGAACTGAGCCCCTATGACAACCGAACACTTGTCTGGAGACGCCTCACACAGCGGTGGTGTACCAGCTTGACCGTCACCCGTCAGGCAGGGGTGATGGCGTGGGGTGCCATTTCATTTCATACCAGGACCCCTTTGTCATCCGCGGCACCCCTACAGCACGGCAGTACGTCGACGATATTCTACGTCCCGTTTTGATGTCCTTCATGACAGGCCATCCTGAGCTTACATTTCAGCATGGTATTGCCCGCCCGCACATGGCGAAAGTTTCTACTGCTTGTGTTCGCGCTTGCCAAACCCTACATTGGCCAGCAAGGTCATCCGAGCTCTCCCAAATTGAGAACTTTTGAAGCCAGGAGCCTCCAACCACTTAAGGGTTTTGACGATCTAACACCCAAATTGAATACAATTTGGCACAATGCTCCTCAGGAGGGCTGCCAACTGTCAAAAGCGAATAACTGCCTGGATAAGGGCCAGAGGTGGACCAACGCGTCATTGACTAGCTCAATCTTTGAAGCTCTTTCCCTTGAATAAATCACTTGTGTTAATATACGAGGTGCATTCAAGTTCTAAGGCCTCCGATTTTTTTCTAATTAACTACCCACCCGAAATCGATGAAACTGGCGTTACTTCTCGACGTAATCGTCCTGCAGACGTGCACATTTTTCACAACGCTGACGCCATGATTCCATGGCAGCGGCGAAGGCTTCTTTAGGAGTCTGTTTTGACCACTGGAAAATCGCTGAGGCAATAGTAGCACGGCTGGTGAATTTGCGGCCACGGAGATTGTCTTTCATTGTTGGAAAAAGCCAAAAGTCACTAGGAGCCAGGTCAGGTGAGTAGGGAGCATGAGGAATCACTTCAAAGTTGTTATCACGAAGAAACTGTTGTGTAACGTTAGCTCGATGTGCGGGTGCGTTGTCTTGGTGAAACAGAACACGCGCAGCCCTTCCCGGAAGTTTTTGTTGCAGTGCAGGAAGGAATTTGTACTTCAAAACATTTTCGTAGGATGCACCTGTTACTGTAGTGCCCAATGGAACGCAATGGGTAAGGATTACATCCTCGCTGTCCCAGAACATGGACACCATCATTTTTTCAGCACTGGCGGTTACCCGAAATTTTTTTGGTGGCGGTGAATCTGTGTGCTTTCATTGAGCTGACTGGCGCTTTTTTTCTGGATTGAAAAATGGCATCCACGTCTCATCCATTGTCACAACCGACGAAAAGAAAGTCCCATTCATGCTGTCGTTGCGCGTCAACGTTGCTTGGCAACATGCCACACGGGCAGCCGTGTGGTTGTCCGTCAGCATTCGTGGCACCCACCTGGATGACACTTTTCGCATTTTCAGGTCGTCATGCAGGATTGTGTTCACAGAACCCACAGAAATGCCAACTCTGGAGGCGATCTGTTCAACAGTTATTCGGCGATCCCCCAAAACAATTCTCTTCACTTTCTCGATCACGTCGTCAGACCGGCTTGTGCGAACCCGAGGTTGTTTCGGTTTGTTGTCACATGATGTTCTGCCTTTATTAAACTGTCGCACCCACGAACGCACTTTCGACACATCCATAGCTCCATAACCACATGTCTCCTTCAACTGTCGATGAATTTCAATTGGTTTCACACCACGCAAATTCAGAAAACGAATGATTGCACGCTGTTCAAGTAAGGAAAACGTCGCCATTTTAAGTATTTAAAACAGTTCTCATTCTCGTCGCTGGCGGTAAAATTCCATCTGCCGTACGGTGCTGCCATCTCTGGGACATATTGACAATGAACGCGGCCTCATTTTAAAACAATGCGCATGTTTCTATCTCTTTCCAGTCCGGAGAAAAAGAAATCGGAGGTCTTGGAACTTGAATGCACCTCGTACTACATTGTAGCAGGAAACATGCAACATCTACCAATTATCAGAAATTGGCTTTGCAGAAAACGGAAGATCTAAGAACAGGACAAGTTTGAGAGTAAAATCTAGAGGCAGTTTGTCTCCAATTCTTTATAGTATTTATTTTGGCAACATGCTGAAGCAATTGATGTATGGCATGCTGCCGAGTACAACCTGACTTTCCAGATCAGGCAGCATGCCATATATCCAACTACTAAACATCATGATGGTACAACGAGAAAAATCTCATTACCCCCAGTCAATATACTAGGGTCGTCGTGAGCATCGGATTCCGGAGGCTCACGGACATCATGAGAAGAATCGGAGCTTCTCAAACTCCCTCAAGACCAAATGCAAACACTACATCGGCACATTCAACGTGAACACACTGATGAAGGCAGGAAAGATGAAACAACTGACAGACACTCTCGAAAAATTTCAAATCAAAATATGTGCACTGCAAGAAACGCGATTCACAGGCGAAGACCATTTCAACACGGAGAATTTCAGAATATACAACTGAAAAACCTAAGGCTTTTTGGCACAGGATTTGCAATACACAGGTCCATCACGGACAGCATAATCGGCTTTCGTCACCAAACGAAAGAATCAGCATCACCACAGTGAAATCAGCCAACAAATCCTACACAATAATCAACGCACATGCACCGACTAATGACTACAACAGGAAAAACCCGGGCGAAACTGATGACTTCTGGACGACAATGGAAGAAACTATCAGAAAAATTCCTGCACATAGAGTCAAATAATACTGGGAGACTTCAATGCTAAACTCGGAAAAGAAAAGATATACAGACATACCACAGGAAAACATACTCCACACAAGGACACAAACAAAAACGGAAAACATCTGATAGACTTTTGCAAAAGCCACGAACTCGCCATTATATCAACAAAACTCAAGAAACCAACACGGAAACTTACCACATGGAAGTTCCCCAGCGGAAAGCAAGAACTACAAATCAACCACGTAATAGTCCAGAAAGAATCACAAAAAGAAATTTTGAACATAGACACACGTAAAGGCTACTTCGACTCAGACCACCACCTACTACAGATCAGGATTCGTCTTTTGCCCAAGAAAAAGCTCCAGAAGAACAGAATTGTTAGACCAGATCCAGTATACCTTACTTTAAACCAGATACAAATATTAGACAAAATTAAAATGGAGAAAACGACAGACTGGACACAACTTTCAGGAAGAATCCGAGAGGCCATGAAACGAGCACAAGCACCACGCACAAGGAAACACCGTTGGTGGAACCACACATGTTACCAAGCTATTGACCAACGACTCAGTGCATGGAAAAAATTTAGTAGCCATAAATCCCAAGAGAATTGGATGAACTTCCTGAAAACATAAAAGCAATCTAGCAAAATCATTCGCAGTGAAAAACGGCAGTATGATAAACGGCGACTGACGGAGATCGAATCGGACTTCATGAAGAACAATACAAGAAACTTTTACAGAACGTTCAGAGAAAATATGACTGGATATCAACCACCCAAATTGTGCTTCAGAAGACCGGATGGAACCCTAGAAACCAATACCAAAAACAATTGTGACATTCTGGCAAAGTACTTTGCAAAACTGCTCAACACGGAACCCCCTATGGTGAAATGATGACAGAAACGAGCACGTACAATCTAGATAGTGAACCTCCAGCTCTAGCAGAAGTTAAAGAAATAATCAAGTCACTCAAGAATCGCAGAGCACCAGGAGAAGACGGCATCATCGCGGAAATCTGGAACTTACAAGACCCAAAACTCACCAAAGACATCCACAGGACCTTGGAAGATATCTGGAAGACCATGAAAATTCCTGACGACTGGAAAATTGCCCTGATACACCCACTACACAAAAAAGGTGACAAGATTGACCCGAACAACTACAGAGGAATATCTCTACTACCGGTCACATACAAAATCCTCTCTAAAGCTTTACTGAACAGACTAGATTGACAGACCGACCACTTGATTGGGGAATACCAAGCAAGCTTCCGTAAAGGGCGGTCTTGCGCAGAACAAATTTGGAACCTGAAAATGATTTTACAACACAAACAGATTCTGATCATTACCTATGTCGACTTCAAAAAGGCGTACGACTCTATCGACCAGAACACTCTCTTCAAAATTCTAGCAGAATACAAAGTAGACAAAACCAACACGACCTCCAAAGTAAAGCTCTGTGGGGAACTATCTGAGCCCTTTGAAACTCGCACAGGTGTCCGACAAGGCGATGGCCTCTCACCTCTCCTTTTCAATCTGGTGTTAGATAAGGCCATAAAAGAATGGGAAACATCACAACAGGGGATAACCTTAGGAAACCTACAGATTAAATGCCTGGCTTTTGCAGACGATTTGGCGATTGTCACGAAAGGTATAAAAGAAACAAAAGACGCTATTGAAAAACTACACGAAATCGCTTCCATAACTGGACTACAGATCTCTTACGAAAAGACACAGTTTATGAACACAAAGTATGGCACGATTTACAAAACGGCAAACTTCAAATACCTCGGTGAAACACTGCAAATGAGCGGACATAACAGAGACTCAAACGAAGTAAGAAAAAGTAAACTGGGCAAGGCATACAAAGTAGTGTGGAATCATTACAACAAGATCTCACAAAAAGCCAAATTACGCCACTACGACACGGTGGTGCTCCCCGAGGCACTGTATGCAGCAGAGACCACACTAATCCTAGGGCATACACGTATCAGACAACTAGAAAAAGTATAACGGAAAATACTTAGGAAAATATTTGGCGCAACTAACAACAATGGAATATGGATCAAGAAACCTACAGAGGAACTATACAAACATACGGAGACAATCGCAGAAAAGATTAGAAAACGCAGACTTCAATTCTATGGACACCTATACAGAATGCCATCACACAGACTGACCAAACAGATCTTTGACTGGGTAACCACTAGAAACAACAAATGGGTGGCAGAGGTGAAAAACGACCTGAAACAGCTCAACATAACAGCAGACACAATAAACGACGGAATAAAATTCAGAAACATCATTAAGAAAAGTAAACTACATGACATACAATGTGACAAAGGAACAGGCGTAAAATAGACCGAAGAACGCAAGGAAGATCATAGCCGGAAGATGAAAGAAATATGGGCAACCAAAAAGGCAATCAAGATGAAGCCGAAAACACAAAGCCGACAAGAAACATGGGAAGAGGACCAGAAACAGAAACACAGCGAGCGAATGAGGGAAGTTTGGGCCGCAAGGAAGGCAGCAAAAGGAACTGGCCACGTAGTTAAGTCCAAATGCGCTCTTTAAGGGCAAAACACCAATAATAATAATAGTAATATATATTTATATATACAGGGTGGTCCATTGATAGTTATCGGGCCAAATATCTCACGAAATTAGCATCAAACTAGAAAACTACAAAGAACGAAACTCGTCTAGCTTGAAGGGGGAAACCAGATGGCGCTATGGTTGGCCCGCTAGATGGCGCTGCCATAGGTCAAACGGATATCAACTGCGTTTTTTTAAAAATAGGAACTCCGATTTTTTATTACATATTCGTGTAGTAGGTAAATAAATATGAATGTTTTAGTTGGACCACTTTTTTCGCTTTACGATAGATGGTGCTGTAATCGTCACAGACATATGGCTCACAATTTTATACGAACATTCGTAACAGGTAGGTTTTTTAAATGAAAATACAGAACGTAGGTACGTTTGAACATTTTATTTCGGTTGTTCCAATGTGATACATGTACATTTGTGAAATTACGCATGCTGTTACAGCGCGATTACCCGTAAATACCACATTAGTGCAATAAATGCTCAAAATGTGAGATATTTGGCCCCGTCACGATCAATGGACCACCCTTATTACTTCAATGAAAGAAATTATTTCTACTCTTTACTGTCGATCAAATTGTGATTACTGATGAGGTAAAACCTCTCATACGAGCTGGTCACATTTAATAGCTCCAAAGAGAACAAAAGTTAGCCGCGCGGGATTAGCCGAGCGGTCTCGGGCGCTGCAGTCATGGACTGTGCGGCTGGTCCCGGCGAAGGTTCGAGTCCTCCCTCAGGCCTGGGTGTGAGTGTTCGTCCTTAGGATAATTTAGGTTAAGTAGTGTGTAAGCTTAGGGACTGATGACCTTAGCAGTTAAGTCCCATAAGCTTTCACACAGAACAAAAATTATGCCTTTCATGGGCCAGGGTCAATTTCCAGTCAGTAATAATTAATGGACAGTAAACAGAAAGAGAGAACCTTTTCAAAACCCGCCTCCGTGGCCGAGGTTGCTAACGCACGCCTCTGCGGTGGCGCTCGCACCGAGGAATCCATGGACGCTGCATGTCAGCAGGGGACTGTTCAAGCTGGTAGAGGCTATGTAATGGTGTGGGGCGTGTGCAGCTGGAGTGATATGGGACCCCTGATGGTCTAAACACGACTCTGACAGGTGATACGTACGTAAGCGTCCTGTCTGATCACCTGCATCCATTCATGTCCATTGTACATTCCGACGGACTTGGGGCATTATCAACAGGGCAATATCAACACCAATAGTCTTTTTGTTGCCACTTCCCACAATTATTTTAAAAATTCTGATGGAATATTATCTTTTCCTTCTGCCGTATTTGCACTTACGTCTTCCAAAGCTCTTTTAAATTCTGATTCTAATACTGGACCCCTCTCTCTTCTATATAAACTTCTGCTTCTTCATCTATGACATCAGGCAAGTCTTCACCCTCATGGTGGTATTCAATTTACTCTTCTCATCTATCCGCTCTATCCTCTACATTTAACAGTGGAATTGCACCTTTGACACTACCATCCTTGCTTTTCATTTCACCGAAGGTTATTTTGACTTTTTACATGCTACACACGCCCAAAATTGCTACAGCGTGGCTCCAGGAACACTCTCCTGAGTTTAAAAACATCTGCTGGCCACCGAACTCCCTAGATATGAACATTCGTGAGCATATCTGGGATCCCTGTAACTTGCTGTTCAGAAGAGATCTCCACCCACTAGTACTCTTACGGATTTATAGACAGCTCTACAGGATACGCGGTGTCAATTCCCACCAGCACTACTTCAGAAATTATTCGAGTCCATGCCATGTGTCTAGAGGAGTTTGTGGCACAGCTTGACTAGAAGAAGTGATCGGTTGGTAGGACATGTTCTGAGGCATCAACGGATAGCCAATTTAATACTGGAGGGCAGCATGGAAGGTAAAAATCGTAGGGGGAGACCAAGAGATGAATACACTAAGCAGATTCATAAGGATGTAGGCTGCAATAGGTACTGGGAGATGAAGAGGCTTGCACAGGGTAGAGTAGCATGGAGAGCTGCATCAAACCAGTCTCAGGACTGAAGACCACAACAACAACAACAACAACAACAACATGTCAAATCGTGTTGCGACAGTTCTACGTGCTCGCGGGGGTCCTACACGATATTAGGCTCTGAGCACTATGGGACTTAACAGCTATGGTCATCAGTCCCCTAGAACTTAGAACTACTTAAACCTAACTCACCTAAGGACAGCACACAGCACCCAGTCATCACGAGGCAGAGAAAATCCCTGACCCCGCCGGGAATCGAACCCAGGAACCCGGGCGTGGGAAGCGAGAACGCTACCGCATGACCACGAGCTGCGGACCACGATATTAGGAAGGTGTGCCAGATTCTTTGGCTGTTCAGGGTAAATAAACACACAAACAATGGCTCTTCCAACTTCTCAGGAAATTCTGTCTCATTCATGACTAAACTGAACATTTAAAAGGAAGCAGAAATATTTATTTACGTAACGGAACAATCTACACTACCTTCAGAACTAAAATAAGAAAGGAAACTCTGCGTAAGTTCTACCAGTCAAGACGTATGGAAGTGAGTCATGGGCTGCAACAAAGAGAAATTAAGAATACAATAATATAAGATACAAGGCGCATTACAACACGGAAATGCGATTCCTACGAAGTATTCCTCGGACACACAATGTTGACGTCATAGAAGAACGGGATTAACGAATACAGGAAAATTGTGATGACCACGTCACGAAAATGGAAGGCGAGAGTACACCAAACTTAATTATGAATTATTACCTAGTGGGCATTTGATCTTTAGGAAAACCGTGGAAAAGGTGGAAAGGTCAGTAAGTTGTGCCTACACCACAGGCAGAATAAAGAAAATGAGTGAAAAAGTTTTACTTGCAGTGTCTTTTTTTAAAGTTTTGGAAGTGAGATGCCATGAGAAACTATTAATTAATTTTGTGCTGACGAGGAAACCCTGTCTTCATGAACTACGTTTCTGGTTTTCATTAATGACGTTTTAATGGTATAAAATACGTATCCTGCACTTGAACGAGTATCTTACCATTTCTCAGTCTATTACGACATTAGCGTATTTTGTTTTGGTGCAGCTATAGAGACAATTATGAAATTATGCTTTATTTGTAAACTTTTTACTGTGGTTAAAACGTTGTATTGAAGGTTACTTGTTAAGATACGGTCATTGTTCCAGCAATGTTTCTTCGTACTATAAGGTCCTCTCTTGTTGTCCGTGAACTAATGATAAGACATTATTGGTGTGTACAAGATTTAGCTAGGCATAATAACTAAGGGCAGGCATGAACTGTAGATAGTTCCAGGAGTCATGAAACTGCACACGGTCCATGTAGCCAAGTAAACCACAGTTCCCAATCATGATTCAATGTCAGGACGTTTGTGTAACTCATTTTATGTTACCAAATCTGAAGTTTCTGAGGAGAGGTGCCGATGGCAACGAAACTGAAAGTTTAATGCAACTATTCTATGTCATTTTTTTCCAGGGATTTGTCTTCTCCGTATCCAGTCTGACCAAAGTACACATTACTTTTGTTTTGGTGTGCGAGTATTTTGAGTTCAATGCATTCAATCAGCTGAGACATATATGATGTTACGGCCAGCGTATGCGGCAGTATAAAGAGCAGGACGGACTATAGCATAAAGTATATTTACGACTTTTCTGAAAACTTTCACCCCAAAAAGGGTTAGTGGTAACCGTTGGAAATCAAAGTATTCGAACTTTTATGCACACTCTCAAAACCCAGAGATCACAAACACACGCCACTAAGATAATTGCCATTCTATTGGTGGAGGTGGTAAGTTACTATGGAACCAAGCTGCTTACGTCATCGTTCCCTACGCTTACACACTAATTAATCAAATTTAAACTAACTTAAGAGAAGAACAACACACACACACACACCCATGCCCCAAGGAGGACTCGAACCTCCGACGGGGGGTAGACGCGCGAACCGTGGCAAGGTGCCCAAGACCGCACGGCTACCCCGCGCAGCATTCTACTGGTTACAGTTATTATTGCACATTACGAACAGATAATAGTGTCGCAGTACTTTGTGTGTAGAATCAGACTTTTGTCTCCAGCAACCGTTCATTTTCTACATTAAAAATTTTTATTGGACGTTGTGGATCTTCCACACCGCCTGGAAAATGTACGAATTATTTTACCCTTGACCAGTACAGCTGCTCCCTCACAGAAATGGGTGACGTCATTTCCAGGGATCCTGAGGCCGCCCTACAGCACGGCAGCATAACCGAGCAGAGCCTGAGGTATAGCTCCTGTGATGAATGAGAATTGGCACAAGAGCCAACACCGTGTTACTAGAGGAGGCCGAAATGCACGCGTTTTAGCTCAGGCAGGCTGGCGTGAGGAGGGAAGAACTATACTGACGTGAGGTCTGGAACATGACAAGGAATTAGAATTCAGAAAGCGGACGTAGCTAGTTTGATACTTAACTTTAATCCATTAATGATGAACGTCGCTCTTGACGGTACATGATTCACAATATTGTCTGTTCAGAATACATAGTAACTGAATGTGGCACCTTGCTAGGTCTTAGCAAATGACGTAGCTGAAGGCTATGCTAAACTGTCGTCTCTGCAACTTAGAGCGTATGTAGTCAGTGAACCATCGCTAGCAAAGTCGGCTGTACAACTGGGGCGAATGCTAGGGAGTCTCTCTAGACCTGCCGTGTGGCGGCGCTCGGTCTGCAATCATTGATAGTGGCGACACGCGGGTCCGACGTATACTAACGGGCCGCGGCCGATTTAAAGGCTACCACCTAGCAAGTGTGGTGTCTGGCGGTGACACCACAAGGGCTATCGATGATGAGAGACTAAAGAGAAAATGACAGAGTAATTTACGATGCAAAAGGCACCAAAACTCCACCGACTTCGCTATGACACCTGTCCGAATAAATGTACTCACTTATTCCTGACGAAGAGATTGTTATTGAAAATTCGAATTTAAGTTCCAATTTGACGCTATAAGAAAGCCGAGATTATTATATGCCATGAAGAAACTGTTGATGAATTGGGCTGACCTTCAGCATCTACAAAAGAGCGACAACAGGAGCGTGTTCGATGCGTTCAAGCACGCAGTCAATCACAAAGATGTGGAGGCAAGGAAGATCTTCTCTGTTCCGAGCTGCCTGAGTTGGCGGTTAAGTTTGCGTCAGTCGTACTTGCTTGTGTGTATGAGTGGTGTGTGTTTCTCTTTGCTGAAGAAGGCTGTAGCCGAAAGCTTTGTGTAAGTGTCTTTTAATTGTTCCTGTCTGCAACTGAACGTGTCTCCTTTACGTTAAGCTGTAATCCATCTTTTCCTATATTTCCTATTTCCCCGAAATGTGCAGTATAAAATATGTAACAAGCATAGTACATTGAACAGGAGGTGCATTACATATCATTGTTTGACGTGTCTTTCCTGAAAATCACAATCACAGATTATCAGGACTGACGTTACTATTTTGGTCCAGATATGTATAGCCCACCGTCAGGGTCGTATGCCACACCTAACTATACTGAAAGTACCGTTCGAGCAAATTCATAACTAGTGGTCATTAACAGATGTAAGCAGATTATTCGTGTTGGTATGTAGAATGTATGAGAGTGGCCATATCGGAAAAATATCATCCACAGAATTCAGAAGATTATAAGAGCCGACAAAGGCGAGAACTGTCTCACAATCAGCTTAACAACTCACGCATGTAAGCTACTGACAAGATTAATGCACAGAAGAATGGCAAACAATGCTGCGGATCTCTTTAGATGACGTCAGAAATGTGCCAAGACTGAAAGTTATATAATGCAAGGATGAATCTGTCTCCTCTACTGTTGAACGTGTATGTCGAAGAACAATGAAGAAATAAAAGAAGTAATCAGATGTAAGTTCAAAGTGCAGTTATAACAATATCAATAATAAGATTCGCTGATGAAACTGCTATCGTATGTGATATGCGGAAGGAAAGTGGGACCTTTTCCGTGGAATGTACAATATCCTCTGCCAGACAATTAAATGTGATTTGTAGGGTATCCATGTAGACGTAAAAGTAGATGAAGGAATTCTGTCATGAAGGGAGTAAAATAACTCATGACGAACAAAACAAATAGGGCAAAAAAATGGCTCTGAGCACTATGGGACTTAACAGCGGATGTCATCAGTCCCCTAGAACTTAGAACTACTTAAACCTAAGGACATCACACATATCCTTGCCCGAGGCAGGATTCGAACCTGCGACCGTAGCTGTCGCGCGGTTCCAGACTTAAACTCCTAGAACCGCTCGGCCACTCCGGCCGGCACAAATAGGTCATAAGAAGCAAGCTAGCTCAGGCAGAGTTCATTCTCTGTGGAACATTCATCTAATATCAGTTACAAGCCTTATATATGAAAAAAGGAAACTTCTAAGAATGTATGTGTCAGGCATAACATTGTGTGGAAGTGAGTCAAGGGCAGTAAGAAAACTGGAGAAAGTAAGAATCGAAGCGTTTTCCATGAGACGTTGCAGAATAATGTTGCAAATTAAATTAGCTGATAAAAATGGGGGTGCATTCTGTAAAATTGGAGAGCAAAAGAGTCCAGCACATGATAGTTAGATTACGGAC
The DNA here is from genome assembly GCF_021461395.2 of Schistocerca americana. Classification (NCBI taxonomy): domain Eukaryota; kingdom Metazoa; phylum Arthropoda; class Insecta; order Orthoptera; family Acrididae; genus Schistocerca; species Schistocerca americana. Next base: position 617,758,252 of record NC_060125.1, read on the forward strand.
CAAGACGTCTGACAGTATCAGGCATCAGGAGCTATGGAGAGTAACATTTGTAGGAGGACAGTGAATCTGGAAGATATACAAGGCGTAACTCAGACCTGAGAAGAGGTGTAATTTTGAGGTACGGAGGTAAGTGTAGGATTTGAAATCATGTTATCAAACCAGGAGGTGAGTACACTTGCCCATACGTTGTGAACAAGCAAGTTCGTCGGATAGCTATCGGCGAAAGCAAGATTATATCCACTACTTTTCTCGATCTTCGTTACTAAGTCAAGACGTGACCTTCTGTCTGGGTATATCGCAGTAGTTCTGCATAACAAGCTACTACAAGTTGTGATAACTTAAAATTATTAAATGGCTGCAAAGATGGATCAGAAACATGTAAACGTAATTCATCTTGAGTCTGAACGCCGCCTGTTCTACAGGTTCCACAAAAATCGATGTTTTAACGAGTTTCTCCTTGGCTAAAGTTAAAAATTTTAATAGCATATATGTTTTGGTATAAAAACATTGTGTAGAAGTTTGTTTGTCGACGCTTTACCGAAATAACACATGACTGCAGTTTGAAGCTGCAGAGTCAAAATCGCAATAGATATATCTGAGCACAAAAATATCGTACGGACGTTTCAATAGCTTCGTGTTCAATAATTTCAAAGTTATTTGAAAAACTATCGATTTTGGTAGAAAATGTCGTAAGGCGTAACAGTGCCGCTACTCTTTAGAAGTAAGTTATGTTCTAGCTAGAACAGCGCAATATATTGGCTGTAAAATGGTAAACATGTACTCAGTTTCAATGAAGTTTACATGATAATATTACAGCGACGACAGAAAACGCAGTTCAGACGACAGAGGCCACTCAAAGCTCTATTGAAAATATTGTACGGGCTGTATTCATTGAAATAATAAAAGTATAAAAATTGTTGGATGTAAGGTCCACCAGTTATTTGGCGGACCTTACATCCTACAATTTTAACTACAAACACGGTAAACACAAAGAGCTTCATATCCAAATGAAATCAAAACATAAATATCACGTTATTTAAACATTTATCTACCGTAGAAAAAATATACAGGAAACAGGCATAGTCCGAGTTGAGAGAGTCACTGGAAATTGAATGCAGCGAGAAGGATACTTTCGAAGCGCATAATTAAATATACTACAGGTCCAAGTCACAGCTGCAAAATACTAACACGAATTCTTTACAGACGAATGGAAAAACTAGTAGAAGCCAACCTCGGGGAAGATCAGTTTGGATTCCGTAGAAACACTGGACCACGTGAGGCAATACTGACCTTACGACTTATCTTAGAAGAAAGATTAAGGAAAGGCAAACCTACGTTTCTAGCATTTGTAGACTTAGAGAAAGCTTTTGACAATGTTGACTGGAATACTCTCTTTCAAATTCTAAAGGTGGCAGGGGTAAAATACAGGGAGCGAAAGGCTATTTACAATTTGTACAGAAACCAGATGGCAGTTATAAGAGTCAAGGGACATGAAAGGGAAGCAGTGGTTGGGAAGGGAGTAAGGCAGGGTTGTAGCCTCTCCCCGATGTTGTTCAATCTGTATATTGAGCAAGCAGTAAAGGAAACAAAAGAAAAATTCGGAGTAGGTATTAAAATTCATAGAGAAGAAATAAAAACTTTGAGGTTCGCCGATGACATTGTAATTCTGTCAGAGACAGCAAAGGACTTGGAAGAGCAGTTGAATGGAATGGACAGTGTCTTGAAAGGAGGATATAAGATGAACATCAACAAAAGCAAAACAAGGATAACGGAATGTAGTCTAATTAAGTCGGGTGATGCTGAGGGAATTAGATTAGGAAATGAGGCACTTAAAGTAGTAAAGGAGTTTTGCTATTTGGGGAGCAAAATAACTGATGATGGTCGAAGTAGAGAGGATAAAAAATGTAGGCTGGCAATGGCAAGGAAAGCGTTTCTGAAGAAGAGAAATTTGTTAACATCCAGTATTGATTTAAATGTCAGGAAGTCATTTCTGAAAGTATTTGTATGGAGTGTAGCCATGTATGGAAGTGAAACATGGACGATAAATAGTTTGGACAAGAAGAGAATAGAAGCTTTCGAAATGTGGTGCTACAGAAGAATGCTGAAGATTAGATGGGTAGATCATATAACTAATGAGGAGGTGCTGAATAGAATTGGGGAGAAGAGAAGTTTGTGGCACAACTTGACCAGAAGAAGGGATCGGTTGGTAGGGCATGTTCTGAGGCATCAAGGGATCACCAATTTAGTATTGGAGGGCAGCGTGGAGGGTAAAAATCGTAAGGGAGACCAAGAGATGAATACACTAAGCAGATTCAGAAGGATGTAGGTTGCAGTAGGTACTGGGAGATGAAAAAGCTTGCACAGGATAGAGTAGCATGGAGAGCTGCATCAAACCAGTCTCAGGACTGAAGACCACAACAACAACACAGGTCCAAGAGTGACCGTTTCGTTTGCTATTCGCACTGAGAAGTATCAGAAACGAGAATATCCAGGAACCCAACATCAGTACTTGGGGTTCACGAAGAAGATGAAAATGAGGACTTCTGCTACTTAGATAGCAAAACAACCCATGACGGACTGAGCAAGGAGGGCACAGAAAACAGACTACCACAAACTACTAGTACAATCCTGGCCAAGAGAAGTCCAGTAGTGTAAAATGTAGGGCATAATTTGAGGAAGAAACTCTTGGGAATGTACGTTTGGCGCACAGCATTTTATGATAGTGAAACACGGGCGGTGAGGAAAGAGGAACAGAAGAGAATCAAAGCATTTTAGATTTCGTGCTACAGACGAATGTTGAAAGTTAGGTGGACTAATGATATAAGGAATGAGCAGGTGCTCCGTAGAATCGGCGAAGAAAGGCGAAGAAGAAGGTACATGGTGGGCTTCCGTTAAGTCATCAGTTAATGGCCTCCACCGTACTAGAAGGTGCTGTGGAAGGTTAGAACTGTAGCAGAAGATAGAGATAGGAATACATTCTGAACATAATGAGGTTGTAGCTTGCAAGTGCTACTTTGAGACGGAAAGGTTGGCACAGGTCAGGAATTCGTGGCGGGCCACACCAAACCAGTCAGAAAATTGATGATTCAATAAATAAATAAGAATAAAAAAAGAGAGGGACTGTGGTCATACTTGATTCGTACTGTATTACACCGAAATTTTGTGTTAGCATTAGACAATTATTTGCATTATCTGTTCCTGTTTAGTGATTGTTTGTGTGCCGCTCGTATTCAAACAGCGCGTGGCGTGTGGAATATTTAAATTTGTACTTTAAGGCGAGCTAAGCTATCTGCGTTCGGTCGAGTCGATGTTTGATAGAGACAGAGTTTGAAGAAATGCGGAAGCCACTTTGATTGTGAACTGTTCTAGGTACAGGGGAAAGGGTACACTGTTACCGAAATGTTAGAATTTTGGGCGCGTGGTCATCATCATTTAACAGTTCCAGTTCCCCGGATACTGGTAATGAGCTTCTTCCACTGTAGAAATTCAAATTTCAACAACGTAAGAAAAACGATTGCTGGATCGTAATCTACGGACTTCCTTCACAAGTTTCTGTATTGTGACGTCATCGGTGTCTACCAAGTTACCACAGGCTAAATGGTGTACATCAACGCTACGTTTCGACAGCGTGCTAACATTGATTTCGAAATTCACCTCACATTTCAAAGTGCGTATGCTCTGAGTGGGAGCTAGCAGCCTTAGGAGATAGGTGAAGTATTTCAAAGAGGGGAAAACGAGAATTCAAGATGAGTCTCTCAGCTGCCGCCTGCGAACTGCCTCCACGGAATGCAACAAGGAGATAGCTTGCGTTGAGCTCGTTATAAAATGGGTCTGAGCACCACGGGACTTAGCATCTGAGGTCATCAGTTCCCTAGAACTTAGAACTACTTAAACCTAGCTGACCTAAGGACATCACACACATCCATTCCCGAGGCAGGATTCGAACCTGGGACCGTAGTGGTCGCGCAGTTCCGGACTGTAGCGCCTAGAACCGCTCGGCCGAGCTCGTTAGAGAAGACAGGTGTGTTACAACTAATGAAACCGCTGCTAGGTTTGCAGTAGGGCACAATGCAGCGCAAGAATTGACTCAAAGCCCGTTGTGTCTCATGTTTGTTGACCGAACACCATAAACTTCAGAGAAGAACCTCCAGCCAAAACCTTCTCCACAGACTGCAAAATGAAGGTACTGATTTTTTTGACGAGTATTGTGGCAAAAATAAAGGAATCGAACCACCCGAGCCATATTATCAAAAAGGTATTTATTTCAAACAACTACTTTCAGCGCTACGCTTCCCCTATCTTCAGGTCCACTGTAAACCAGAAGAGTACTTTCACTCGGCCTGTGTATCGTAGAATCCAAATAACACTTCTTGTCGTGGGCTGCACACATCAGCAGCGTACACTCCACAACGTGTTGTCGCCATTGTGCTGACCTGTTTTCGAGTGTTATGGCATCATGAGGTACAAAGGTGGTACAGTGAAATTTTGTACGATCAAATATACTAAACTAGTGCTTCTGCAGAGCATCTCCTTTTCCAGGGATGAAAAATGGTAATGTTACATTTAGGAATAAAAGGAGGGGAAGGATTTCAGCGTAAATGCGATGTCAGATTATCTAACTAAGATAAAATATGTAAATAATAAACTAGTGAACTATATACAATAAATCAATGCAAATATCTGTAGACTAAGATGATGTACTTGGTTTCTCTAAAAAAGACAAGTGTTAAGAGATTAAAAATTATTGTTCACTACTTTCGGTACGACCGTAGTACTTATGGAGAGTTGGAAATATGGAAAAGTGAAGTACAGACTAGAGCATCGATTCCCAACCTGGGGGTAACTACCCCCTGAGGAATAAAATGGAATATTCCGAGGAGGAAAAACTAAACGATTCGATTCCTTTTCAGTCACGGAACTAAGTTATTTTCAAAAGATCTTTACTATTACTATATTTTGTAAGATTCTATTAATAATTATATCAGTTGTCAATAATATCTTTTTTTCTCATTTAGTAACATTAATGCGGTGTTCCTCAAATAGTCCACCCACTACACACACTGTTGAGCTCTATCGCGGAAATCGCTGATGATAAAAGTGAGACGTATAGCTCAAAAATGCTAAATATCTCGAGAACATGTCTTTTCCATGTTGATCACAGTACCTACAGTAGTTCACAAATTGCTTCATTTCTAGCTTCGAAACAGATAAATGAATTAATTCGCAACACGACACAGCAGCAACTTCATGAAGGCCACTGTAATGCCGTACACAGAATTATTATTGTTGTTCTTGTTATTGTTGTTGTGGTCTTCAGTCCAGAGACTGATTTGATGCAGCTCTCCATGCTACTCTGTGCAAGCTTCGTGATCTCCCAGTAACAACTGCAGCCTACATCCTTCTGAATCTGTTTAGTGTATTCATCTCTTGGTCTCTATCTACGATTTTTACCCTTCACGCTGCCCTCCAATACTAAATTGGTGATTCCTTGATGCCTCAGAATGTGCCCTACCAACCGATCCCTTCTTGTAGTCAAGTTGTGCCACAAATTTCTCTTCTCTCCAATTCTACTCAATACCTCATCATTAGTTATGTGATCTACCCATCTAATCTTCAGCATTCTTCTGTAGCACCACAGAATTATTATTATTATTATTTCTTTCTTTCATCAGACGTTATGTCTGGTTAAAAATGGAAAGTGACGCGGACCTTGATCAAGCGTGACTTCCTTTTAACTGTACGGTATGTGTTACATTGCATTTAGGAACTTTCGGGTAATTGAACATGTATCAATAATTACAGATTTCTGTAGTTATATATATACGTTTGGATGTAGCTGTATTGTGTTGATGTACTGGTGGATATTGTGTGGTATGACTCCTGTAGTTGATAGTATAATTGGTATAATGTCAACTTTATCCTGATACCACATGTACTTGACTTCCTCTGCCAGTTGGATGTATTTTTCAATTTTTTCTCCTGTTTTCTTCTGTATATTTGTTGTATTGGGTATGGATATTTCGATTAGTTCTGTTAATTTCTTCTTTTTATTGGTGAGTATGATGTCAGGTTTGTTATGTGGTGTTGTTTTATCTGTTATAATGGTTCTGTTCCAGTATAATTTGTGTTCATCATTCTCCAGTACATTTTGTGGTGCATACTTGTATGTGGGAACGTGTTGTTTTATTAGTTTATGTTGTGTGTCAAGTTGTTGATGTATTATTTTTGCGACATTGTCATGTGTTCTGGTGTATTCTGTATTTGCTAGTATTGTACATCCGCTTGTGATGTGATCTACTGTTTCTATTTGTTGTTTGCAAAGGCTGCCTTTATCTGTTGTGGTATTGGGATCTTTAATAATATGCTTGCTGTAATATCTGGTGTTTATTGTTTGATCCTGTACTGCAAACATGAATCCCTCCGTCTCACTGTATATATTGCCTTTTCTTAGTCATGTGTTGGATGCGTCTTGATCGATATGTGGCTGTGTTAGATGATACGGGTGCTTGCCATGTAGTGTTTTTTTTTTCCAATTTACTTTCTTTGTAGCTGTTGATTTTGTGTGATCTAAACGGTTGTAGAAGTGGTCATGAAATTGCAATGGTGTAGCCGATGTATTTATATGAGTGATTGCTTTGCGTATTTTGCTAGTTTCTGCTCGTTCTATAAAGAATTTTCTTAAATTGTCTACCTGTCCATAACGTAGGTTTTTATGTCGATAAATCCCCTTCCTCCTTCCTTTCTGCTTAATGTGAATCGTTCTGTTGCTGAATGTATGTGATGTATTCTATATTTGTGACATTGTGATCGTGTAAGTGTATTGAGTGCTTCTAGTTCTCTGTTACTCCATTTCACTACTCAAAATGAATAGATCAATTTTGGTATAGCATAAGTATTTATAGCTTTTGTCTTGTTTCTTGCTATCAATTCTGTTTTCAGTATTTTTGTTAGTCTTTGTCTATATTTTTCTATTAGTTCTTTAATATTTGTATTATCTATTCCTATTTCTTGCCTGTATCATAGATATTTATAAACATCTGTTTTTTCCATCGCTTCTATGCAGTCGCTGTGGTTATCCAATAAGTAATCTTCTTGTTTAGTGTGTTTTCCCCTTGATTATGCTATTTTTCTTACGTTTGTTTGCTATTTATATCGTTGCTGAATACTTCTGTTATCTTTAGTAATTGGTTGAGTTGTTGATTTGTTGCTGCTGCTGTATTATTATTATTATTAGTAGTAGTGGTAGTAGTAGTAGTAGTAGTAGTAGTAGTATTACTATTAATGACCGTGGCTGTGGTCAGACACAAAGCATTAACAGCATAAAATCTTCCAATTTCTGCCAGTTCAGAAGTGCAGCAATCAAGTGATTTACAAACAGCAAGTACACTGTACACATTATAACTTGGTTGACTTTAAATGCCGCTGCAGTGTGCAGGTCAAGCAAGTACCGCAATGGAGAGGAGTAATGGCGGGGAACCACGTTTATAACAACTGTCTAACCTCATTGTGGATAGTTAGCTTTCTTATCTGAGAAGGAGTTGTGGATAGCACTTGCGACGCACCACGAATTCCTTCGTCACACACACACACACACACACACACACACACACACACTAAATATCACTCATGTTCCATCATCCAACAGCCCGCCACGCCCCTCCCTATTGTGGGAAGCGCGGTCAGCCAGACTCACCCACGCAGCGACGCTGGCCCGCTCCGTAGGGCATGTAGACGCCCGGGTGTCGCCCCGCGCTGTTCTCCGGGCTCCAGCGCTCCGGAATGAACCGCAGAGGCTCCGGGAAGTGTCGCGGGTCCCTCTGGAGCGAGAAGAGCGGCGCAACGACGTGGGTGCCCGCCTCCACCACGACGCTGGAGCCTCCAGGGCCGCTGAGGCGGTGCGTCTGCGTGCACTCCTCCAGGTACGCGCCGGCCATCACCGGGTACAGCCGCAGCGTCTCTGCCGGAAACGCCTGCTGTCAGCTCCCCTCCTCAGGATAGGCGCTCGAACCCGCCTCCCTGACCTAAACCGCTAACGCGCGCCTGTACATTATTTTCCGGCTCACAGGCAGCCATTTCGAGTGCTGTTTGCTGAGGGAATCGACTACGCTAGTATGTGAGTGGTAGGGGGAGTAAACGTCTTGGTACTCATGTAGAGGCTGACAATTATTGAACAATATGAAAAAAAATCGGCATGTTTGAACGGTCTGCGTGAGGACGTTCAAACTGGACGGTTGGCGGCGAGGCGTGATGAGAATTAGTCTGCGCATGCGTGGTTTTTATTTAGCGACGAAGCCTTAGCTTTGGATGAGGTTGCTCAGAACAGCCATTCCGGAGGTCATCGGCATCAGTGATGTTTTGCCACAGCGAAACGGGCTCATTTTGGGCACTGAGAATCCGCATTCCACGATCGAGTTGTCTCGTCACCCTCAACGGGTGACTGTATAGTGCGAAACGTCCAGTCATAGAATAATCGTTGCAATATTCCTTGAAGGCACGATGGCTACTACACGGTACGTAAGGGTTTGGAAGATGATTTCATCCTCATCATCCAAAGTGTCTCTGATTTCAACAAAATGTGGTTCATGCAAGACTGAGCTCGACCCCATCGAAGGAGGGGAGTGTCTGATGTCCTGGAGGAACAATTTGAGGACCGCGTTCTGGAGGATACCTAGAGGCCAGTGGTATGGGCCTCGATTGGCCGCCATATTCTCCGGAGGTGAACACATGCGACTGCATTTTGTGGGGCTATATTAAAGACAAGGTGTACAGCAATAACCTCAAAACCATTGATGAGCTGAAAACAGCCACTCAGGTGGCATTCGACACGAGCGGCTCATGCAGAAGTTCGCTAGTCGTTTGCGCTACATCGTCCACAATCCAGTGACGTTTACATTTTGAATAAACCGTGTGCACGCCGTAGTTTGTAATTAATTTAGGTTCTATCATACAATTCAATAATTGTGACCCCATCAAAACGTAAGCTTCTGTCACCAAAAGTGAGAGGGGCGCTCAATGAATAATGCAACACTTCATTTTTCTGAAAGCAGGTTCAGTTTATTCAGGTTTCCAATACAGCACATTATTCTCCAGTCTTTTACCTTAAAAACCCAATTTTTCAACATAATCTTCGTTCAATGTGGCGCCCTTACGGTCGTCTTACTGGGAGGGTGTGTATGCACGCATGGTGTTACTTGTCTGTCTGCCCCCGGTAGCTGACTGGCCAGCGTAACAGAACGTCAATCCTAAGAGCCCGAGTTCGATTCCTGGCTGGGTCGAAGATTTTCTCCTCTCAAGGACTGGGTGCTGTGTTGTCCTCATCATCATCATTTAATCCCCATCGACTCGCAAGTCACCGAAGTGGCGTCAAATCGGAAGTCTTGCACCCGGCGAACAGTCTACCCGACAGGGGGGCCCTGGTCACACGACATAATCACCACTTTTCTGGTCGACGTCGGAGCCAACGGGTTACTTCTTCAATAAACTCCCAATCATCGACGTACTGCTTTCCTCAGAGTGCGCCCTCCATTGGGCCAAACAGATGGAAGTCGGAAGGTGCGAGTTCTGGACTGTAGGGTGGATGAGGAAGAACAGTCCAAAGACGTTTTGAGAGCTAGTCTCGGTCGCACAGACTCGTGTGAGGCCTTGCTTTGTTATGGAGATGAAGAAGTAGTTCGCATTTTTGCGACCGCAAACACGCTGAAGTCGTTCCTTCAGTTTAATAAGGGTCGAACGATACCCTTCCGAGCTGACCGCCGCAGCCTGAAGGTAGACATCAAACAGAATAACTCCCTCAGAGTCTCACAAGGCCGTCGCCATGACTCTACCGCCCGAGGCTGCGGCTCTGAACATTTTCTTCGGAGGACAGGTGATGTGGAGCTACTCCGTGGATTGGCGAAGTGGTGAACGCATGTGCAACGTCTGTGACACTGTTATGCAAAATATTGTGACCATCAGTCTCGCAACGCCCAAGCAATTACCCACAGATGGTCCTGCGTTGTTCTTTATCGTCTTTTATTAAGCGGCGAGGAACCCAGCCGGCATAAATCTTCGATTACCCCAACTGGTAGACGGCTTTGTCGGCACTACCAACAGGGACGTCCATTTGCGATCCTATGGTCACACCGAATGAGAGTGTCCGCACTTTCCAGAAGTGCAGGAGTCACTGTTGTTTGCGGCAGGCTCGAGATCTGACAGGTTTGCGCCACCTTGTTGCGATGATGGCAGACGCCTCGCCCAACGACTCACTGTGCTTTTATTCACTGCCAGGTCCTCCCAAGACATTCCACAAGCGTCTATGAATATCTGCGATGCCCTGGTTTTCCACCAAAAGAAACTCAATGACAGGTCTTCAACCGACTTAAATTAAAATTTGAAGATTGATTTGTTTAAAAACTAAATTTTGAAAGTTTGTTCTATTTGAAATTCTTGTTATCCAGGCCTTAAGCCCTGAGTTGTTCAGTGTCCAGTGTGTGGCCTTCAGCCGCGCTTTTACGTGAAACATTTTTAAGATAATGCCTTCAACAGTCTTAAATTAAAATTTGAAGATTCATTTGTTTAAAACGATTTTTTTTTTTTAAATTTGCTGTATCTGAAATTCTTGTTATCCAGGCCCTGAGCCCTGAGTTGTTCAATGTGTTGTGTGAAACATTTTTTAAGTAAGGCCTTCAGCTGCTTGTATTCTTTGAAGCAATTTTCTGATAACTTGTGTTCAGTCCTTCAGCCGTTCTTGTTTTTGATGTGGTTTTGGGCCTTCAGCCCAGGATATATCTCAATTTTTCTTAAGTAGGCCTTCAGCCATATTGTTTTATTTTGATCCTTTTAAGGCAATGTGTAATTAAATGGTTCTTAGGAAAATAAAAGTTTTGTGTTTTGTGCAACTGACAGTAACTGATTATGGCCGCCTCCACAACCATAGCCTGATCCGCTCTATCCTGCGTAACCAGATTTCTAGGACGTTTGGATAAAACATAAACGACCCTTGAAAGAGCACCCAAATTCTGTTACCCATCTTGTAAGTTTTATCGGTCCTGCTTTATGTTCTTTCTAATGAAATAGTAATTACCTTGTTAAAGCCACTCTAGTTCTCAATAGTTATCTGGTCCTCAATTTGCATTAGTAATAATAATAATTTGTGACCCAATAAATTTAAAAACGTTTTAAATGAACAATGTTCAATTTCCCGCTCCCCCTCCGTGGCCCACTCATTCCTAATGTGTGAAGCCGAGCACACGCATTGGTACCGTAGTGCCACACTACATACGCTCCCTCTTCTGATAAAGTCACCGTGCCGCTATCGCTGATTCATCCGATACCCTCTCTCACTGCAGTCCATTTTACACAAGATTCTCAAGCGGCGGCCCTGACGTAGTGTCATCCAGCTCCGTGTACTGGCCGGTTTTTGCACTGGTTTATATAACACCCCATTTCATTTCTGGCATACGGGTCAAGTTTGGCCTCTCTAAAATTGGTTCAAATGGCTAACTATCAGCGTCTCTTTGCCGTCCGTGTCCAAAACTCGACCGTTTTGTGATTATTCAGGCCGTACATTCCTCAAATAACAATACAATCTATTGGTTTCTCTTTGGTCCATCTCAACTGGCACCTCAAAGAGCTTTCTACTAGCAGTGTACTGAGCGTGTTCATAGACATTCTTTTAGAGATCGAATGCTCGATACTGTGTGTACCTTTGCAGAATATCTGCGATTTCAAATATGGGAGAGAGTCAGTACTGAAAATTGTCACTTTGACAAACCACTTACATGTTTTACAAATATATTACAACAAGATCAATATAAGATTAATTTTTGTAATAATTCTGCCCTTCCATTATTATTGGACCTATAATTATCGTTGTCTTCTGGTAGTAAACTGCGCAAGAAACGTAAAATCACCTAATTATCTGAGATTCTGTGTGGGAATAGTCTGCATAGGAGCAGTGAACCAATGCTAAAGCACATACATACATATCCAGTGATCTGCGGCTCTGCACACTACACGCTGTTTCAACTGCCTTCAGCCCTCAGATCTACCAGGTAATTCACCAGGTCGTCCATATAGTGCTGTCTTGGTCTTCCTGATGTCTGGTTCCCTTCAAGTGCCTTGTTCACCTTTCTTCTGGATTTCGGTCTACATGTCCTGCCCACCGGATTCTTATGCTCTTCGTCTACTGTAGGACTGTTGGTTGTTGCACCAAGAGGGTGAATTCCTCTTTGTTGCTCCTCCTTCATTCTCCTTTGTCTAAGATCGATTATATTTATTTATTTATTGTTCCGTGGGCCCAAATTAAGGAGAAGTCTCCATGGTCATGGAACGAGTCAATACATGAAATTATAACACGATAGTAGAAACAGATAAAATGAAATACAACAAACGTATTCAGGCGACAATTCGTAAGTTTAAATAAACAAAATTAACAATTGGAATTTGCTTAATTTTTCAGCTCTTCCAGGAGCTCCTCGACGGAATAGAAGGAGTTTGGGCTACTGCTAAGATTTTTGAGTCTTGTGGTAGCTTATCGAAAATGGATGCAGCAAAACAGTGCACTCCTTTCTGCAAAAGAGTCAAGGAGGTGCATTCCACATGCAGATTTGATTTCTGCCTAGTATTAACTGAGTGAAAGCTGCTAACTCCTGGGAATAAGCTAATACTGCTAACAACAAACGACATTAAAGAAAATGTATACTGTGAGGGCAATGTCAGAATTCCCAGACTATTGAATAGGGGTCGACTAGAGGTTCTCGAACTTACACCACATATAGCTCGAACAGCCCGTTTTTGACCCAAAAACACCCTTTTTGAATCAGAAGAATTACCCCAAAAAATAATACCATATGACATAAGCGTATGAAAATATGTGAGGTAGACTACTTTTCGTGTTAAACTGTCACTTATTTCAGATACCGTTCTAATGGTAAATAAAAGCAACATTTAGTTTCTGAACAAGATCCTGAACATGGGCTTTCCACTACAGCTTACTATCTATCCGAACGCCTAGGAACTTGAACTGTTCCATCTCGCTTATAATATGCCCATTCTGTCTGATCAAAAATCTGGTCTTGTTGAATTGTGAGTTAGAAAGTGTAAAAACTGAGTCTTACTGTGATTTAGCATCAAATTATTTTCCACAAGCCACAAACTTATTTCATGAACTGCATTATTTGGTAATGTTTCAATATTACACACAAGATCCTTCACTACCAAGCTGCTGTCATCAGCAAACGGAAATATTTTTGAATCGCCTGTAATACTAGAAGGCATATCATTTATATAAATAAGAAACAGAAGTGGCGCCAGCACTGACCCTTGGGGAACGCCACACTTAACAGTGCCCCATTGGGACTGAAATCACTACCACTCTCAATATTGCGGAGAATTACCTTCTGCTTTCTGTTCTTAAAGTAAGAGGCGAACCAATTGTAAGCTACTCCCCTTACTCCATAATGGTCCAACTTCTGCAGCAATATTTTGTCTTTAACACAGTCAAAAGCCTTCGTTAAATCAAAGAAAACACCTAGCGTTCGCAACCTTTTATTTAATCCGTCAAAAATGTCACAGACATAAGAGAATATAGCATTTTCAGTTGTTAAACCATTTCTAAAACCAAACTGTACATTTGACAGCAAATTCTGTGAATTTAAATGCTGCAGTAACCTTGTATATACAACCTTCTCGATAACTTTAGCAAACACCGATGGCATAGAAATAGGTCTATAATTGTCAACATTACCCCTGTCTCCCTTTTTATAAAGTGGCTTCGCTACCAAGTACTTTAATCGGTCAGGAAACCGACCACACCTAATGGAAATACTTAGGAATACTTTCCTCGTTCCTCTTCTTTAAAATATTATTAGTTTTTCCTTTCCTCGTTTAGTCATGTTCTGTGTTTATGAACTGAACACGACCGCTGGGTATATGGAACTTAACATCTGAGGTCATCAGTCCTCTAGAACTTAGAACTATTTAAACGTAACTAATCTATGGACATCACACACACCCATGCCCGAGGCAGGATTCGAACCTGCGACCGTAGCGGTCGCGCGATTCCAGACTGTAGCGCCTAGAACTGTTGGGCCACACCGGCCGGCTTTGCCTCTCTACCTACATTATTCCGTGAAGTAGCGCAGTTTCAAACGTTAGCGGCCTTCGGGTCACCCCGTATTACGTAAAGAAACGATTCTAAAGGAACGAAGTAGCTGAGCCGTGGTAAAAATTGCTGTTTTGAAGAGCGCGCCGCAGCAGCCCCCCTCCGTTTCTGGCGGTGGCGCCGCTGTGGCAATCGCAGCTTTGGTGTCTCCCTCTGGTGGCAAAGGGGAAAGGTTGCCTGTTCAAGTGCATTTGAGGGGCGCTATGAGCTCGACACTGAGTCTGGGTCAGTCTGGGTCAGTCTCTCGTCCCCAGCTTGCTAGTCTGTCTCTCGTCAGAATTTGTTAGGCAGTTAGTGTCTGTCTGTCGTTCGGAGTGCTAGTATGTCTGTCGTTCGGATCAACCTTTAAAGCCGGCAAAAGGAGAGTCTTTCCACTCCGCCAGTAAGAGAACTCAGCGAGTGGTCGCCCGGTCGGGGCTTAGTTCCTGCATCTGAGTCTGCGCGTTAGGCCGCCAGTCGGCTCGAGTTTGCTCAGGCAATGGTCATTGGCGGCTGGATCTATCGATTGGTCGGTCGCGCACTGAGACACAAGATGACTTGCCCGTCTTGAGCGTCGGCGCATGTGAGGTCGCCACGTGAGTCCAGTGGGCCGCGGCGTATAGCGAGGGGTAGTGGCTTCGCGGTCGAAACGAGAGCAACAGGAGTCAACCCACGACATCGGTCTGGCCGGTGCGAGCTGCGCCGCCGTGAGACGGGAGATCGGCGCGCCTTCCTGCGTCCGTTGAAGCGGCTGGCAGCGGACGGTTCGGGAGAGCGATTTGGAGGTACTGCGCCAGGTCTTCTCGAGAAATCGCAGTTTATTAGAAGTTAAGTGATTGGTGATATGTTGTTTAATTTACTCTTGTTAAATTCTACTTGTTTTCTTGGTGAGGTCATCAGCCGTTTTGCTTTTGAGGTCGTCCCACCACTCTTCTCCGTTTGCCCACCCGCGGGAAGGTGGTTGTTTATAAATTGGGTGGTCCGTTTTTGCCTTCTGGGGTAGGGGCGGGTTAGAGCGACCTTCGTTTTGGGTTGTTCGGTAATCTCCCTATCAATGTACCGTAGCTGCCTCTGTCATGTTTGATTTGGTGTGTTAACGATTTTATTGCTTGGAGTGTAACGGCCTAATACCTGAAATATGTTTTGATCTTTGGAAACATTTATGTTATTGCCTTTGATCTTGAGTGGCGGTATCTGTGTACTGTAGAGCATCTTAACTATTGTTTGGCCAACCTTGAAGAATTTTATATAAGATTGCATTTCATGGGCTGTTATTTAAATGATCATTTTAGTATATAAAGTTGCCACCCTTTCACCGTAAGACTTTTCTTAGAAGTTAAAATCAAGTTGCACCTTCGGTGGCAAGTTTGATATTTTAATTGTTAGTGTTTTGTACCATTTCCATCCCTCCTACGAGGGGGGGGGAGGGGGGGTGCATAGTTTGTGTGCTTGTGTAAATTGTTAAAACTCTTAGTTTAAGGTTATCTGGTGTGCTGCAGAACTGCACCAGTGTAGTCTTTCAGAGGCTGTTGTGAGCGGTCGTAACTACGGCCGTGTCCAAAGGGAGCGGCAAGGTTCTCAGCCCGAAAGCTCATACTGTCAAAACTTGTTTCTTTCTGCATCAGAATAAATTGTAACTTTGATATTTAGAGGATGCTTTCTGATTATAATTTTTAAATCTGTTTCTTTTAAAAAATGTTTTTAGGCCCTATTAAAGTGAATAAAATTCCCATTTGTTAAAAGGAATTTGGTTATGATTTCATCAGTTACTCCCTGGCAACTACTTCAATGCTTAGACAGTGTGATTAAATGTGTTAATGTTCTTCATGAATCGCTAGTAAATAAAATAAATTCTTAAGTATATTCTTGCGAAATAAATCACGGTTCAGTAGCTTTTTTTTTTAATCTAGTTCTGAGGTTTCAAAACACAGTACTCGTACCAGTCGTCTCACCGTCATTAGTGGTTGCGGAACGGGGAATGCGTGGTCTGGTCCAACTGCTTTACTGTCAGACGGAGATCAGTGGCCTTACCGCTGAGCACCATGTCGAGGTAGGTCATCTCCTGGACGGCCTCGTAGCTGAGCCTGCCGCCGCGTGCTCTCAGCGCCGCGTCCACCTGCTGGCGGGCCCGCGTCTGCACCTCGGTGTCCAGCGACAGCTCGTACAGGCAGAAGCTCAGGGTGCTGGCCAGCATCTCCAGTGAGAAGCCGAACGTGGCGAACACGTACGCCACCAGGGAGTCGTCCGAGAACTCTGAAACACGTCACCGCGATAACAAAGACAGTCACTACTGGAGATTAACACTTTAGGCCGTATACAGGGTGTTACAAAAAGGTACGGCAAAACTCTCAGGAAACATTCCTCACACACAAATAAAGAAAAGATGTTCTGTGGACATGCTTCCGCAAACGCTTAATTTCCATGTTAGAGCTCATTTTAGTTTCGTCAGTGTGTACTGTACTTCCTCGATTCACCGCCAGTTGGCCCAATTGAAGGAAGGTAATGTTGACTTCGGTGCTTGTGTTGACATGCGACTCATTGCTCTACAGTACTAGCATCTACCACATCAGTACGTACCATCAACGGGTTAGTGTTCATCACGAACGTGGTTTTTCAGTCAGTGCAATGTTTACAAATGCGGAGTTGGCAGGTGCCCATTTGATGTACGGATTAGCACGGGGCAATAGCCGTGGTGCGGTACGTTTGTATCGAGACAGATTTCCAGAACGAAGGTGTCCCGATAGGAAGACGTTCGAAGCAATTGATCGGCGTCTTCGGGAGCAAGGAACATTCCAGCCTATGACTCGCTAGTGGGGAAGACCTAGATCGACGAGGACACCTGCAATGGACGAGGCAATTCTTCTTGCAGTTGACGGTAACCCTAAAGTCAGCGTCAGAGAGGTTGCTGCTGTACAAGGTAACGTTGACCACGTCACTGTATGGAGAGTGCTACGGGAGAACCAGTTGTTTCCGTACCATGTACAGCGTGTGCAGGCACTATCAGCAGCTGATTGGCCTCCACGGGTACACTTCTGCGAATGGTTCATCCAACAATGTGTCAATCCTCATTTCAGTGCTAATGTTCTCTTCACGGATGAGGCTTTATTCCAACGGGATCAAATTGTAAATTTTCACAATCAACATGTGCGGGCTGACGAGAATCCGCACGCAGTTGTGCAATCACGTCATCAACACAGATTTTCTGTGAACGTTTGGGCAGGCATTATTGGTGATGTCTTGATTGGGCCCAATGTTCTTCCACCTACGCTCAATGGAGCACGTTATCATGATTTCATACGGGATACTCTAGCTGTGCTGCTAGAACATGTGCCTTTACAAGTACGACACAATATGTGGTTCATGCACGATGGAGCTCCTGCACATTTCAGTCGAAGTGTTCGTACGCTTCTCAACACCAGAAACGTGGATGTGCTTGATGCTAGTACTGTGGAGCAATGAAAAAAGTCGCACGGAGCGATATCTGGTGAATAAGGTGGCTGTGGTAGTACTGACATTTATTTTGAGGTTAAAAATTTCTGTACTGACAGAGCAGTATGGGATTGCGCATTTTCGTAATGCAGAATCCAATTATCAGCAATGTTGGCACGGTCACGAAGAACTCTTTTACGAAATCCTTCTAAAATTTCTTTGTAGTAATATTGCTTAATTGCTTGTCCAGGAGACACCCACTCTCTTTATGAACAATTCCCTTGGAATCAAAGAAGCACACAAGAATACATTTCACTTTTGGCTTTGACATGTGAGCTTTTTTTTGGTCTGGGTGATCCCTTTGAGCACCATTGCGAACTTTGCCGTTTTGTCTCTGGATCGTACTGAAAAAAACAACTTTCATCAGCAGTGATAACACGGCTCAAAAATTCTGGGCTGATTTGCGTTTGCTCTAACAGATCAGGCGCCACATTTTTCCGCGTGGTGTGAGATTTTTGGGGACCATTTTTGCACAAATCTTTCTCATACCAAGATCTTCAGTTATTATTAGACGAACCGTTTCTCGATTGATGTTCGGTTCTTCTGCAATCATTTTCACGGATAATCTTATATCAGATCGTACGAGTTCACGCAACTTAGCCAAGTTGACATCCGTCATTGAGGTTGATGGTCGTCCATTGCTGTCTTCATCTTCAACATTCGTTCTGCCTTCACTAAACATTTTATGCCAACGAAAAACTTGACCTCTTGACATAACCGCCTCTGCAAAAGCCTTTTGAAGCTTACCGTAAGTTGTCGTCGCGTTTTCACCCAATTTAACTCAAAAAGAAATGGCATACCGTTGCGCAACATTATGCGGTCCCATTTTCGTAAAAAGAGACACAAACACGTGCTAACTTATTACAGCGCAACTCACGGATGAGCAGTTGCATCGATGTGCAGCTAGGACTAGAAGCAGCTTATACACCAAGGTCAAAGATATTGTGCCTATGCAAGCCTGCAGTGTTGACACATCTTGCAAAGAAAATCAGTCACATTACTTTATTGTTGCACCTCGTACATCTACATCAACACTCGTGTCGAAAATTAAAGCAACTGTAAGTAGGCTGTTTATGTTTTCTTGTTGGCAACGTTACGTAGCGCTCTGTATGAAAATCACTGGCTGTGCTGTGTGCAGTCTGTGGCTAGTTTGCATTGTTGTCTGCCATTGTAGTGTTGGGCAGCGGCAGCTGGATGTGAACAGCGCGTAGCATTGCGCAGTTGGAGGTGAGCCGCCAGCAGTGATGGATGTGGGGAGAGAGATGGCGGAGTTTTGAAATTTGTAAGACTGTCATGAACTGCTATATATAATATGACTATTAAGGTAAATACAGTGTTTGTTCTCTATTAAAATCTTTCATTTGCTAACTATGCCTATCAGTAGTTAGTGCCTTCCTTAGTTTGAATCTTTTATTTAGCTGGCAGTAGTGGCGCTCGCTGTATTTCAGTAGTTCGAGTAACGAAGATTTTTGTGAGGTAAGTGATTTGTGAAACGTATAGGTTAATATTAGACAGGGCCATTCTTTTGTAGGGATTATTGAAAGTCAGATTGCGTTGCGCTAAAAAATATTGTGTGTCAGTTAAAGCACAGTCTTGTATAATTCTTCAAAAAGGGGACGTTTCACAACAAACCACTATTTCCCGATCTTGTATCTAATTCACGATATAACCCAGTCAACAGACGTCCGTACGATCGCCTCCTGCACGGAAGATGGCATTGTGCTCAACGGACAATCACCCCAACGATGACGTCAGGGCACCTATCGAATGGGATAGTGTTTGCTGGGTAGTCCCACAGCCAGAATCACTGTGTACACAGACGGAGCATCATGGCAGAGAGAAGACGCCTACCAGGCTCTCAGCGGTGTAAGCCCATGGGAGGAATGGAAGCAGGATAGTCGAAAACTGATGTATCGCGGTGGCTTAAGGGGGGTAGGACGTCAAACGGGCCGACTTCGAGAACGACAGGCACCACAGGACATTTTAATTTTCATTGTCTATACGTTTACAAATGAATTCATAAAACTTTGTCAGCATGACCAGGAAGGATTCAGGATTCACACTCATAGCAGTGGAAGTTCAAAAACATGAAAAAATAATATTTTTGAAATGTGAAATTTCATTATTTTTTTCACTTTCTGTTGGTTGCATTTGTTGCTATAGGTACACTTTTCTCCACAAGTAAGAGAGATTCTTCGATAAATTTTGCGCAGCTTAGAAACCATACTTACAGATGTATGACACTTTAGAATTTATTTAATCTATGGAAAAATGAATGGGCTGTTACGTTTTAAACTTCGTATTTATAGAAAACTCGAATTTTACAGTTGATTATCTCAATTTTCACCACAGTTTTCAACAGATTTGGCAATTCTAGTGTTGCATACACCTGTAAGTATGGTTCGTATGCTGTGCAAAATTCACCGAAGAATCTGTGGTGTCACCGCCAGACACCACACTTGCTATGTGGTAGCCTTTAAATCGGCCGCGGTCTGTTACTATACGTCGGACCGCGTGTCGTGACTGTCAGTGATTGCAGACCGAGCGCCGACACACGGCAGGTCTAATCTAGGAAGACTCCCTAGCACTCGCCCCAGTTGTACAGCCGACTTTGCTAGCGACGGTTCACTGTCTACATACGCTCTCATTTGCAGAGACGAGAGTTTAGTATAGCCTTCAGCTACGTCACTTGCTACGACCTCGCCAGGCGCCATGTTCAGTTACTATGAAAGTATTCTGAACAGATAATATTGTGAATCATGCACCGTCAAGAGCGACGTTCATCATTAATGGATTAAAGTTATCAAACTAATTACGTCCGCTTTCTGAATTCTAATTCCTTGTCATGTTCCAGACCTCACGTCAGTATAGTTCTTCCCTCCTCACGCCAGCCTGCGTGAGCTAAAACGCGTGCATTTCGGCCTCCATTAGTAACACGGTGTTGGCTCTTCTGCCAACACAACCGAATCTCTCTTTCTTATGAAGATAAGTGTACCTACAGCAACAAATGCAGCCAATAGCAAGTGAAAAAATGATGAAATTTCACATGTAAAAACATTTGTTTTGTTATCTTTTTGAACTTCCTCTGCTATGAGTGTGGATCCTGAACCCTTCCTGGTCATACTGTCAAAGTTTTATGAATTTATTTGTAAAAGTATGGACAGTGCAAATTAAAATGTCCTGTGCTGCCTCTCCTGCTCCAAGTCAGCCCCTTTCACGTCCTACCCCCCTTAACGAAAATCGTTCTGTTCTTTTTCGGATGTGGCTACAGTTTATAGAGATCGAAACTGTATTCCGGAGACCAGGACAGGACCGACCATGTGTGACATCACAAAGAGAGGACCGTTATTTGGCTGTAAGGGGACGATGGTACCGCCTTAGTACCGCACGGCAACTGGCATCTGGCCTCGCAGCATCCACTGGACGTGTTGTATCGAGGCAAAGGGTGTACAGAAGGCTGCGGCAGAGTGGCCTTTATCGTCGGAGACCTGTTGTATGTCTGCCTCTGACGCGTCTTCACAGAAGGGAATGTCTACTAGAGTGGAACCGTCGACACGCCACTTGCACAGTGTGCCAATGCTCTTTTCACAGATGAGTCCTGATTTGGTCTGGACAGTCATTCTCGACGGATTCGCATCTGGAGGTAGCGTGGAGCACGGCTTCGGGGCGCAACCATTGTGGAAAGAGACTGACATGGAGGAGGATCCCTAATGGAGTGGGCAGGGATTATGTTGACCATTGGAACACCTGTTAATGAAATGGTACAGGTAAACAGGCAAGGTTTAATTGCCGTCAGGTTTAGTGACGGTATGTCGGGACCTATTGTGCGGTTGTTGCGAGGTGCTGCGGGCCCAGACTTCGTACTGCTGGACCATTATTTTCGGCCTCATAGATCACGGGCGGTTGATGTTTTCCTGAAAACGGAAGATACTGCACACATGGCATGGCCGGCTCGCTCTTTCGATTTGCATCCCACAGAGCACGTCTGGTATGTGCTAGGAACATGGGCTGCATCACGTCAGCATTCACCAACCATTCTCCAAGACTCGCGAGCTGCGCTGCAGGAAGAACCGGCGGCATTGCATCAACATGAGACTGATGGTATCATTCACAGCATGGCACATCGTTTGTCAGGCCTGTATTGCTGCCAGAGGCGGTCACGCCCCATACCGAGCGCATTAGCCAGTCGACGGAATGCGTGTGTGAATCCGTTAAGTTCGGAAGAACGAAGAACACTTTTCACCAACTGCGACATAATCTACACTATATTTTAAATCTGTATGACGATGCTATGCTGATTATATTTATATGTTTTGACGATGCCATTATGGCCGTATCACTTTAGGACATGGTGTAAAAACGATCTGAAGATGGTCATTACAGACTGAAACCGGTAGTCGTCTAAAGAACTAATTTGTGATCAGAGACTGGAATAAAAAAGCATTTTAATAACATTTTTGTCTATCTTTATGCATGTTGCATTTGTTACGTTCTGTGTTCATTATATAGTTTCTACATTACTATCACCAGATTGTACTGTATTGTGGCTAAAATAGACACAACCTTGCCAAATTCCGGTCTGTTACTTCAGTCTTAGACACCAGTGTACATAGATAATCCGCTGCCCACCGTACGGTGGTTGGCGAAATGTACCCTGTCCCATTACTAGTAATTTCTTTTCCTGTTCCACTCGCAAATAGGACAAACCAAAAACGGCTATCAATACTCATCCCTATGAGCACTAATTAGACACTGGACTCGCATTCGGGAGGACGACGGTTCAATCCCGCGTCCGGCCATCCTGATTTAGGTTTTCCGTGATTTCCCTAAATCACTCCAGGCAAATGCCGGGATGGTTCCTCTGAAAGGGCACGGCCGACTTCCTTTCCCATCCTTCCCTAATTCGATGAGACCGATGACCACGCTGTCTGGTCTCCTTCCCCAAACAACCAACCAACCACTAATTCCTACTTTATCATCTTCGTGGTACTTCCGCGCAATGTACACTATCGGCCATTAAAATTGCGACGCCAAGAAGAAGTGCAGATGAAAAACGAATATTCATTGGACAAATATATTATACTAGAACTGACATGTGATTACATTTTCACGCAATTTGAGTGCTTAGATCCTGAGAAATCAGTACCTAGAACAACCACCTCTGAAAATAATAACGGCCTTGATACGCCTGGGCATTGAGTCAAACAGAACTTGGACGGCGTGTACAGGTACAGCTGCTCATGCAGCTTCAACACGATACTACAGTTCATCAAGAGTAGTGACTGGCGTTTGTGACGAGCCAGATGCTCGGCCACCATTGACCAGACGTTTTCAAATGCTGAGAGATCTGGAGAATGTGCTGGCCAGGGCAGCAGTGATACAGGACCTGCAACATGCGGTCGTGCATTATCCTGCTGAAACGCAGGTTTTCGCAGGGATCGAATAAAAGCTAGAGCCACGGGTCTTAACACATCTGAAATGTAACGTCCACTGTTCAAAGCGCCTTCAATGCGAACAAAAAATCACTTAGAAGTGTAACCAATGGCACCCCGTACCATCGAGCCGGGTGATACGCCAGTATGGCGATGACGAATACACGCTTCCAATGTGGGTTCACCGCGATGTCTCCAAACACGGATGCGACCATCATGATGCTGTAAACAGAACCTACATTCATACGAAAAAATGACGTTTCGCCATTCGTGCACCCACGTTCGTCGTCGAGTACACCATCGCAGGCGTTCCTGTCTGTGATGCAGCGTCAAGGATAACCGCAGCCATGGTCTCCGTGCTGATAGTCCATGTTGCTGCAAACGTCTTCGAACTGCTCGTGCAGTTACTTGTTGTCTTGCAAACGTCCCCATCTGTTGACTCAGGGATCGAGACGTGGCTGCACGATCCTTTACAGCCATGCGGATAAGATGCCTGTGATCCGGACTGATAGTGATACGAGGCCGTTGGGATCCAGCATGGCGTTCCGTATTACCCTCCTGAACCTACCGATTACATATTCTGCTAACAGTGTTTGGATCTCGACCAACGCGAGCAGCAATGTCGCGACACGATAAACTGCAATCGTGATAGACTACCATCCGTCTTTTCTCAAAGTCAGAAACGTGATGGTACGCATTTCTCCTCCTTAGACGAGGCATCATAACGACGTTTCACCTGGCAACGCAGGTCAACTGCTGTTTGTGTATGAGAAGTCGGTTGGAAACTTTCCTCCCCTGTCAGCACGTTGTAGGTGTCCCCACCGGCGCCGACCTTGTGTCAATGCTCTGAAAAGCTAATCATTTGTGTATCACAGCATCTTCTTGGTCATCCTCGTGGTGTAGTAATTTTAATTGTCAGTAGTGTAGCTTAGGAGTAACAAGGAGAGGGAGAACGAGGACTGAGAGGGTAGGGGAAATGGTGTACGAGCAAGCCTTGGAGAGCAGATTCGACGCAAGGCTAAGGAGTTGTGGGCAAGGAGATACATGAAATGCAAAGACCAAGAGGGAGACAAGGAAATAGATGATGGAAAAGTTCGGGGGAGTGTAATGAAAAAAGAGGCGAGGACTGGACCAGATTGAGCACAGGAAGATGGTGGGAAAATAGGACTAGAAGGGGAGGCTTATGTTCGAAACTCACCGGAGCTGGAACTTGTTCAAGATTATGATGGCGATGATGATGATTACGATGGTGGTGGTGGTAAGGGATGTACAAAAAACGTGTCAAAATTTATAGAGGTTTATTCTTCAGCCCAAAATGTTACGAAAAGTGCGAATGAACGTGGGGCCGAAAATTCTTGATGATTGCACAGCGTCCCATTGGAGACAAAAACAAATTAGCGCGTCGAAGATTTAGCTGAAAATTATAATGCCTCTTAAAAAAGCTTTCATACACTACTGGCCATTAAAATTGCTACACCACAAAGATGACGTGCTACAGACTCGAAATTTAACCGACAGGAAGAAGATGCTGTGATATGCAAATGGTTAGCTTTTCAGAGCATTCATGGAAGGTTGGCGCCGGTGGTGACACCTACAACGTGCTGACATGAGGAATGTTTCCAACCGCTTTCTCATACACAAACAGCAGTTGACCGGCGTTGCCTGGTGAAACGTTGTTGTGATGGCTCGTGCAAGGAGGAGAATTGCGTACCATCACGTTTCCGACTTGGATAAAGGTCGGATTGTAGCCTATCGCGATTGCGGTTTATCGTATCGCGACATTAGTACTCGCGTTCGTCGAGATCCAATGACTGTTAGCAGAATATGTAATCGGTGGGTTCAGGAGGGTAATACGGAACGCCGTGCTGGAACCCAGTGGCCTCGTATCACTAGCAGTCGAGATGACAGGCATCTTATCCGCATGGCTGTAACGTATCGTGCAGCCACGTCTCGATCCCTGAGTTAACAGATGGGAACGTTTGCAAGACAACAACCATCTGCATGAACAGTTCGACGACGTTTGCAGCAACACGGACTATCACTTTGGAGACCATGACTGCGGTTACCCTTGACGCTGCATCACTGGCAGGAGCGCCTGCGATGGTGTACTCAATGACGAACCTGGGTGCACGAATGGCAAAACGTCATTTTTTCGGATGAATCCAGGTTCTGTTTACAGCATCATGATGGTCGCATCCGTGTTTGGTGCCATCGCGGTGAACGCACATTGGAAGCGTGTATTCGTCATCGCCATACTGGCGTATCACCCGGCGTGATGGTATGGGGTGCCATTGGCTACACGTCTCGGTCACCTTTTGTTCTCATTGACGGCACTTTGAACAATGGACGCTACATTTCAGATGTGTTACGACCCGTGGCTCTACCCCTTATTCGATCCCCGCGAAGCCCTACATTTCAGGAGGATAATGCACGACCGCATGTTGCAGGTCCTGTACGAGCCTTTCTGAATACCGTAAATGTTCGACTGCTGCCCTGGCCAGCACATTCTCCAGATCTCTCAACAATGGAAAACGTGTGGTCAATGGTAGCCGAGCAACTGGCTCGTCACAATACGCCAGTCACTACTCTTGATGCACTGTGGTATCGTGTTGAAGCTGCATTGGCAGCTGTACCTGTACACGGCATCCAAGCTCTGTTTGACTCAATGCCCAGGCATATCAAGGCCGTTATTACGGCCAGAGGTGGTTTTTCTGGTTAATGATTTCTCAGGTTGTATTCATCCAAATTGGGTGGAAATGTAATCACATGTCAGTTCTAGTATAATATATTTGTGCAATGAATACCCGTGTATCATCTGCATTTCTTCTTGGTGTAGCGAATTCAATGTCCTGTAGTGTATATTCTTACAGTTCCCTTGTAAGCAGACAGAAGTAGGAGGGTTTTGCATTCGGCTGACCTCTGGCAGGACCTAGTATAACTACAGTATATAATTGAAACTATTTGCACACCCTTACGTAATGCGGAATTGACCACTAGATGTCATCAGAGGCGTATAAAAGGAGGAGAATACTGTTTTGTCAGTTGAGAAGCGGTAACTGCAGAATGGGCCGGTAAGAGCAGCTCAGGGACTTGTCACGTAGTAGGACCTCATCAGAGTCACAAATTAATTTGGGGCATTTCAAACACTTTAAGCTGCGCAAATCGACTTGGACTGCAGTAGAAGTGATTGTAAAGTGATAACGTGGAGAGACAACCAGAACCAAGCCAAAGGGAGGCACGCCTCAATTACTGACCGACACGGACCGTAGAACATGATAGAGGCTGAAACTGTGTAGCGGACCGAGATTCGAACTCGGGTCCCGACTTCGAGTGTCGGTAAAGCACACAGTTTTAATCTGCCAGGAAGTTTCATATCAGCGCACACTCCACTGTAAAGTGAAAATCTCGTTCTGATTGCGGAGGGTGTTTGTAAAAAAGTCACACGAAAGCTGCGGAAGGAATCCCTCGTGAGTTCCAGTGTGCTGCCAGCAGTGTAGCTAGCACTATGACTGTGTGTAGGGAATTAAAAGGAATGGTGCAGAATGACGAAGCAGCTCCTCATAAGCCACATATTTCCGTAGTCAGTGCTAAGTGGGAGGTGTAAGAAACGACACAAGTGGTGAGTGTGTAAGTGGAAACGGGCGATCCGGAGTGATTAGTCACGCTATACCCCGCGGCAAGTCAATATAGGGCGGGAGGTCACACAATAAAGAAGTACGTTACCTTGTACTGCACAACAGGCACATAGAGAGGCGTAGGCTTGTTATAATCTCTTTGGCGGTATAAGCCCATTGCTGCTGACACGTATGCTTCCCTGTGTAAGTATATGTTAACGCAATCACTCTCATTAGCACGATACATCACACACCTCCAAAACACATCTTCGATAAGATGAGCCCAAACGGAATAGACTCAAGCAGAACGTCCTGTTTTCCTCCCAAACGTGAAGAACTTTCACAGCAACAACGACCTTGCTAGACACTGGTCGAAGCCACTTGCGTATCAAAGACATCAGGGAGACATAGTCGTGATGCCGACGCAAACGCGAACGATCAGAAGCCAATAAATGTGTCATATTACGGTAAGGTAAGCTACTCATAAACAGAATATATGAAAGATAGGAGACTATAAAGGCCCCCCTCCCCCAAAAGTATTCTCCATATCAGGTTTTATTCTGCTTAAGGGCACGTTGCAAGAATCATTTACACTCGTCATTGTCTGGTGTTGTGGACTTCGGTGATGGGGCGTGAACTTCTGTACCAACGGAGAGGTATCTGTTCTTCTCAGCCTTTCTCCACTGTTCGGTCAACATGTAGCGAAAAAATATCTATTACCACAAGGAGAAGGCTTATGAAACTTAATCGGATTCAGCACAGATTGTCCTCATGGCCGATTTATGTCCACAATCTCTGGCTAATATGAGCACTCTTCCCAGGAGTGATTACAGTGTGATTCGTAAAATGTCTGAGTAAGAGGTAACTTGCAAGACGACAGTGAGAAACTACGAAATATTCGTTTCCTGAGAAGACGAATCGAACAGCCAGATATACTTGTACGTGAGGAGTTCAATAAGTGAAGCAACACATTTTATTTCTCGGCCAGTTACGGTTGAAAAAATTCAGAATTTGTTGTGGGACCTTGTGAAGTAGTCCCGCTTCAGACCCTATAGTTTCATGAAGTTCCGATAGGTACGGCGCTGTGCATAGCCTTAAAAATGGCTTCTGTAACTGAGCTGCGTTCCAGTTAGAGAGCAGTCGTTGAGTTTCTTTCTGCAGAAAGCCGGAGCATCGTAAGTATTCATAGACGCTTGCAGGATGTCTACGGAAACGCCAACAAAAGCACGGTGAGTCGTTGGGCGACTAGTTCGATTCCCTGCATGCCGGCCGGCCGCACACAGATGTGACTCCTGCAGTGTTGGAACGTGCGGACACTCTCATTCGACGTGATCGACGGATTACAACGAAACACCTCGCTGCACATCGGGACGTCTCTTGTGGTAGTGTCTGGCCGCTGGGTTCCTCGCCGCCTAATACAAGACCGTGAAGAGCAGTGAAGGACCATCTGCGCGGAACTGCTTGTGCGTTACGAAGCCGATAGTGGCAATTTTGTGCTGCACATATTCACAGAACATGAAACTTATATTCACCACTTCAATCAGAAAACAATACTACTATCCATGGAGTGGCGCCACACGACTCTCTTCTGAAGAAAAAATTCAGAGCCACACTCCGACCCTGTAGTCATGGAAACGTCTTCTGGCACTCTGAAAGCGTTTTTTTTGTGTCGTACCTCTTGGCTCAACGGTCAGTTCGTAAGTGACTCGCGCTACCCTCAGGAAACTAAAGAAACAACTGCAGCTTGTTACTCGCCGCTAAAATGCAAACGAGCTTCTCCTGCTCCCTGACAACGCACAATGGGGGAGCTCACACACCCTCGTTGGACTGTTCTTCCTCCTCCACCCTACAGCCCGGATCTCGCACCTTCCGACTTCCATCGGATTGGCGCATTGGGGAATGTACTCCACGCGACGACCTACTTGGATAATGCAGAGGTCATTGATGCAGTAAAACGTTGGGTTCGACGTCGACCAGTAGAGTGTTACCACCTGGACGTACGGGCCCTCACAAT
This sequence comes from Schistocerca americana, assembly GCF_021461395.2. NCBI lineage: Eukaryota > Metazoa > Arthropoda > Insecta > Orthoptera > Acrididae > Schistocerca > Schistocerca americana. The sequence goes on from NC_060125.1 coordinate 617,786,923, forward strand.
AAGATTGCGTAAGGCCGTCACACTGAGCAGAGATTATGTTGTAAAATAATGTTTTCTTACCGAAACAACGGGAAATAATGAGTGTATTGGAATCCTTAGTAAAATCAACCTGATATCAGAAAACAATGTGTCTTTTACACTACTGGCCATTAAAATTGCTGCACCAAGAAGAAACGCAGATCATAAACGGGTATTTATTGGACAAATATATTATATTACAACTGACATGTGATTACATTTTCACGCAATTTGGGTGCATAGATCGTGAGAAATCAGTACCCAGAACAATCACATCTGGCCGTAATAACGGCCTTCATACGCCTGGGCATTGAGTCAAACAGAGCTTGGATGGCGTGTACTGGTACAGCTGCCCAATGCAGCTCCAACACGGTACCACAGTTCATCAAGAGTAGTGACTGGCGTATTGTGACGAGAAAGTTGGTCGGCAACCATTGACCAGACGTTTCCAGTTGGTGAGAAATCTGGAGAATGTGCTGGCCAGGGTAGCAGTCGAACATTTTCTGTATCCACAAAGGCCCGTACAGGACCTGCAACATGGGGTCGTGCATTATCCTGCCGAAATGTAGGGTTTCTGAGGGATCGATTGAAGGGTAGAGCCACGGGTCGTAACACATCTGAAATGGAACGTCCACTGTTCAAAGTGCCGTCAATGCGAACAGAAGGTGACCGAGACGTGTAACCACTGGCATCCAATTCCACCACGCCGAGTGATGCGCTAGTGTGGCGATGACGAATACAGGCTTCCAATGCGAGTTCACGGCAATATCGCCAAACACGGATGCGACCATCTTGATGCTGTAAACAGAACCTGGATTCATCCGAAAAAAAAAAAAAAAACGTTTTGCCATTCGTGTACACCACCGCAGGCGCTCCAGTCTGTGATGCAGCGCCAAGGGTAACCGCAGCCATGGTCTCCGAGCTGATAGTCCATGCTACTGCAAACGTCGTCGAACTGCCGTGCAGATGGTTGTTGTCTTGCAAACGTCCCCATCCGTTGACTCAGGGATCCAGACGTGGCTGCACGATCCGTTACAGCCATGCGGATAAGATGCCTGTCATCTCGATTGCTAGTGATACGATGCAGTTGGGATGCAGCACGGCGTTCCGTATTACCCTCCTGAACCCACCTATTCCATATTCTGCTAACAGTCACTGGATCTCAACCAACACGAGCAGCAATGTCGCGATACGATAAACCGCAATTGCGATTGGCTACAATCCGACCTTTATCAAAGTCGGAAACGTGATGGTACGCATTTCTCCTCCTTACACGAAACATCACAACAACGTTTCACCAGGCAACGCCGGTCAACTGCTGTTTGTGTATGAGAAATCGGTTGGAAACTTCCCTCATGTCAGCACGTTGTAGATGTCGTCACCGGCGCCAACCTTGTGTGAATGCTCTGAAAAGTTAATCATTTGCATATCACAGCATCTTCTTCCAGTCGGTTAAATTTCGCGTCTATAGCATGTCATCTTCGTGGTGTAGCAATTCTAATGGCCAGTAGTGTACTTACTGAGCGCCCCTGTTATTACAAATTCTGACAAGTGGAACATTATAGATAGTATTATTAAGATAATAGGTATCCTACCTGTGTTGATATTTTGAACAGACTTGAGACCATTTAGCCTCACTTTCAGCAGCTCATTCATCATATCGTCTCGGCACAGTTTGTTGTCTCGCCTGTAGCGAAGAATGTCCAAAGCGACATCCCTGAAGAACTCGTACGTATCACGTGACAATATGTCTGGGCGCAGAACGCTGACAATGTGCGGCTGCCATAGCGACATGACGTCTGCGAAATTTTGCCACCGGTTGATAAACACAGCCTGTAAATTCAAGATTCAGTGTCTCTGCCATTGGAAGAAGGCTTTCATTAGACAGCGTGCCAAAATTTCCAAACATTAGAGCATTCCAACTTCGCTCACAGGTATGCCATACATAGCGATGATTGATTTGCTGAACAAGCAGATTTCCATTGTATTTTGATACGCCCGATTTTTCTCTACCTGTTGTCATGTACACGGTATCCCAGGAGGAATGGTCGTTATTCAGTAATAAGACAGGAAAGATATGTCGAGGCAAAAACTTTCAGTAAAACAACAGCTCTATAATACATACCTGTAAGAGCTATGAGTACCTGTTCAGTGGAAGAGTAGCGAAGATGGAGAAGTGCTCACAGCTCTTAAGGCATGCACTTTAGAGTCCACTTTTCCTAGACACCTTTTTCCCTGTTTTTATCTATACAAACACCTCTAGAAATGTGGAAAGCAAAGAGCTTACTGTATAAGAGATGTGTTTCACAGTACCAAAGATGAAGAAGTGTTCAGATCTCTTAAGGTATTCGTTTTAGAGCCCATGTTTACTAGGTTTTGTTGGTAGGAAAGATAGTTCCATTAACGTCCCTTAATACTAACCATTCCTCCTGGGATAATCTACATACATTTCTCGATAATTGGGTTATAACTAAAGCTGCATACTATTTCAATTTTGAAAACAAGGAAAAATATTTTCTGATTTACAGGCAAAAAATTAATGTAGCACGTGAATAAGATTCAATACATTAAGTAGATTGTTCTGATTGATAAAAACTTGAATGAGAATAGTAATATTACCGAGGAACTCAGGAATCGAAGTTGAAAACTTGTGCTCTTCGTTTAGTTATTTGTTTTGAAATAAACAAATCAATGTCTTAACAATTGTGAAGTATTTTCATTCACCATCATCTAGTGGCCTAATTTTCTGGTGTGACTCATGACTTGGAAAGTACTGACTGACCAAACACGAGCAGTGAGAATAAAATGTAATGTTCACTCATCGGTTAGTCTGATGTTCTATGGATCATCTGCACGATAAATCGCAATGACGCAGGACATGTCATTTTATATTCACAAATTATTTTGTAAATATGCATACATGGTGATAATTGAGAAGGTGTGTGTTTGTGTGTGTGTGTGTGTGTGTGTGTGTGTGTGTGTGTGTGTGTGTGTGTGCTTGATTTTTAGTAAAAATGAAGGATTACGGATATGAGCACCCATCACAATGATAGACACTCTTCTACGGAATACAAGAAGTTGTCAAGGAGAAACTTCATCACTTCATTTTCAAATTTTACTTTGCTGCCTGTCAGACATTTTATGTCAGTGGGTAAGTGATTAAATATTTTCGCTGCATCATTGTGCATCCACTGCCGTGTTTCAGGCAACCTTAATATGGCATAGTGAATGCCATTTTCCTTCTGGTGTTGTACTTATGTAGATCATTGTTCCTTTTGAAGTGCAGTGGGTTGTTTACAACATACTTCATGGGGGAATAAACACACTGTGAAGCAGCAGCTAAAATACATATCTCGTTAAACATATTTCTACAAGATGATCGTGGGTGAGCAGCACATATAGGACGTTTTTTGAGAAATGTAGACTTTCTTTCTTAAAGACGAGTTACCCTAGAACACTAATCCACATGACGCTATAGAATGAACATCTGAGAAACATGTCGACTTACTGATTTGTCTCTGTCAAAGATCTATAATGATTCAAAGTGTAAAGGTGCTGAACTAAGTTGTTTTAGGAGTTCCAAAATGTGATTTTTCCAGTTTAAACTGTCATCAGTATGGACACCTAAGAATTCTAAAGATCTATTATCACCTCTTGAACAATTCTTCAAAGAATTTGGCATTTTAACTACGCTTTCCACTATTTATATTCACTTATGACATTAGTTATAGGTAACTGATAACCACTTGCATGCACTGGAGTGGTGGCTTAGCTTTTTCGTGACTAACAGCAGCGAAAAATGGTCGCACATATTCTATCGTGGGTTACCAATTACCACCATGCGAAATAACTCACGAATGCTCCCCATAGAGCCTCTGTTTGTCTCCTAACAGCGACTGTTGGCATTTTAGTGCCACTAAAGTCTGAGAAGTTTACCGTCGCTGGTCTAGTGAAGCTGTAAGAAGCACAATATATCGATGTACCCACTGCTCAGATAAATTTGTCTACCACTCGAAGAGTTACACAGCTTCTCTATGTTTTAGTTTTCTACGATGACATGGCAGCAGACCAGAAGAATTTTAATGAGATTAACAAGGTACGTATTTAGTATAAAAGTGGTACCATGTAGAAGCGTGAGATATCGAGAATTCGTCTGTTAGTGGTGAGATGTGTTAGGATGGTGCGTAAGCTAGAGTCGTTTTCACTTTGAATTTGGTATTCCGGTTTCTACCCGCCAGGGTAGCAGAGAGCGCTAATGCGCTGCTTCCTGGACTCGGGTAGGCGCGCCAGCCCTGGATCAAATCTGCCCGGCGGATTAACGACGAGGGCCGGTCTGCCAGCCAGCCTGGATGTGATTTTTAGGCGGTTCTACACAACTCGCTAGGTACAAACCGGAGTGGTCGCCACGTTCCGCCCCATTTACACGACTCGCAGACATCTGAAGACGTTCGCACTATTTCATGGGCTACACTAGATGCAGACAGCTGAGGTACACTAATTCCGTCCCGGGGGAGGGGGTCGAGATGGCTGCTGGAAGGGTCACCGGCGACCCTCTGCAACTAACACTGCCAAAGCAATAGAAACACGGCCGACTACGCACGACGCGGGACAAAGGCCCCAACAAAGAAGGAAAATTTCGTATTCCGGTTGCTAAGCATTTATTTACCGACTGTCATATTTTATTTTTCAAGTTCACTGTTGCTATTTGAGTTTTCATATTATCACTGTATCGTATTGTACGTTAACCAGGGACCTAGAAACGACGGAGAGGCTCCGTCCACACCGCAGCCGCAGCGGTCCAGAACAGAACCCCACGACGACTACCGCAGTCCACTTCACCCCCCCCCCCCCCCACCGCCCCACACCGAACCCAGGCTTATTGAGCGGTTCGGCCCCCGGTGGACCCCCCAGGGAACGTCTCACACCAGACGAGTGTAACCCTTATGTTTGCGTGGTAGACTAATGGTGGTGTACGCGAACGTGGAGAACTTGTTTGCGCAGCAAGCGCCGACATAGCGTAACTGAGGCGGAATAAGGGAATCAGACCGCATTCGCCGAGGCAGATGGAAAATCGCCTAAGAACCATCCACAGGCTGGCCGGTTCACCGGACCTCGACACAAAGCCGCCGGGCGGATTCGTGCCGGGGACCAGGCGCTCCTTCCCGCCCGGAATGCAGATGGTGAGTGGAGCTGTGTCAAGTGGAGAAATCAGAACATTTCCGATTTACTCTACAGTTCGAGTTCAGTGGAGGGGAGACAGCACCGGAGGCAGGCAGAAATACCCGCGCGATGTGTGGGGATAATGCAGTTGGACTGTTCTTCTTTTGAGGAGGACCGTTTTGACATTAGAGACTCTCCACGGAAGACCTTGGGGGTCAGATGAAAATCGTTTAAATGCATTAATCCACAATGATCCACGTCCGTGTAGTCGAGAACTGGCAAGTGTGAAGGACGGTGTTAATTTCATCAAAGCGCGACATGTGCATGCGATGGGGAAGATTCTGAAATCAGGGGTGTGGGTACCACATGCTCTAACCCATAATCACAAAAATCAGCAGGTTGAACATATGTGCATCTCCGCTTGCTCTTCATCAATTGGCTCGTGAACACCACCGATCATTCTTACCCTGCTTCGTTAATGATGACCAGAGATAGTGTCTCTGTGCTAACTTAAGGAAAAGAAAGCAATGGTCGAGCCCAAACACCCAAACAATGCAGCAACTATCCGGAAAAAGACCTGAACGCATCCACAAAAGAAGTGTTATACACCTGGTGCGACGGCGACGGTGTGGTGTACTACGAATTGCTTCCCCGAGGTGTAACAATAACTTCTGACATTTTCTATCAACTGAAACTTCTTTGCAGACGCAATACATGAACAACGACCAGCAAGGCTGCGTGAAGTGTGCTACTCAACGATAAATACGTCGGCACACGGACCGTGCTGTCGAACGTTAACGTTGAGCGTGCCAAGTTCAACGTGCTGCTGAACGCTCAGGAACGATGCGACTTGTGCATACGGTACGTGGGTCCCAACGTGGTATACGCGATCGCAACGCACTCCAGCGGCAGTTGAGGGATGTTTCTAGTTCGTAAATCACACTATTTACTCAACAAGCGCGGCGTAAAATTCCCACGTTAGCCCTATTAAAACGCTCATTCCCTCCATCGTCCACGAAAAGGAAAGTGCCATGTCCAATCAATAAGGACACAGGCTTATAAAAGTTCCATTGCAAACAGTGCGGTACAAATTTGGAATACTTCTCCGCACAAGATAAACATTATTTCATCATTCCCATATGTTAGTAAAACCCCAAGGTCAGTCTTACTTGATCACTGTTCCTACCCAGCAGCAGAATCTTTGCAACATGTGAATTACGAAGCGTAAAAGAAAAAGGAGCAAAATATCTTTATACAAGTAGCGCAAGCTGTCCTGTAGATTAAGCCAATCCAACAAAGTCACCCCTCAAAAAAAGGTGAACTTATATTTACATAACATCGTATATTATAGCGTATACTTATATTAAACTAATAATAAAGTATCAGAACCTAAAAAAAAAAAAAAAACGCGAATTGTAGGGAAAAAAATTTGGTAGTACGAAGACGCGAACCACCGCCTTACCGAAAAACTAAATACTGTACAATGACGCTACTCATTACACTAAACCAAGAAGAACGTTGCCTTACCAAAGAACTAATCACTGTACAACGACGCTACTCATTACGCTAAACCAAGCACAACATCCTTGTGGTTGATCATATTATGTTACGCCCTGCTGAAAACGTTAGATAATTATGTTACTAATTGAAATTTAATTATAACAAATTGTACCAAGAGCAATGCATTGTGGGTGGATCTTCAGTGTGTCGCTGCCTTCAGATAACCTACTCTCATAATATGAAAATTGCATAATTATTTTGCTACGAATATGATGTTTCTCATTATTTTATTGGAACGAATTACACAATTAACAACGGGTTTTCCAGTGATTCTCAATTTGCTGTTGCTTAGAAATGGCATATATAACATATAGGCTTGAAATAAATGCCAATATGGCGCCTCACAACTCTGTACTGAAGGGAGCCGGCGTGCGTGTGACGTAGGTGGCGTAGTGCCATCTCATTGGTCAACGCTCAGAAGGACGCTCACAATATCTGACATGCCAGATATTGCTCTGCACGTTCGGAAAGACTCCTGAACGTGCTGTTCCACGCCATGACGTTCGGATGCACGGTCCGTGCGCGACGGCTTAAGGCCCTCCCGCATTCCGCTAAACTGACAAAAAACGCTCTTGCCCCCTCAGATTTTCACCTTTTCCAGTCTCTATAGAACAACCTTCAGGGAACTTCCTGTCGCGGAATCGAAAAGTTGCCCCAAAGTTGGCAGGCTGTTGTAAATAGTGGAGGAGAATGTATCATTGATGAGTAAAATCTCTATCTTTTGTGTTTATCAAACTTATGGAAAAACGCTACGAACTTATGCACCAACCCATCCTTCATACTGTGTGATTATTTACGCTTTTGCCAGTTACCGGAGGACATCACGCTTCCTCTCCGTGAAACGTGTGGAGTTCCGCCGTGCTTACCTCGTGTGATAAGAGGAGGAACTTTGAGCGCGGGTCATCGATGGCGCCGCATTCGATGCCGAAGGCGCAGCAGCCTATGGCATCGGTGGCGAACCGCGAGCAGACGCACATGAGGTCCAAGTCTCTCCAGCCGACATCTTCTATCCGCTGCGACAGCGCGTTCTGCATGCGTAGGCCGCACTCTTCCAGTAGGAAGGACACCTTCCGCGTCTTCTCCGTTACGAAGGCCTTCGTTAGATGTCCCATGATCTCGCGCCAGTGGCGGTCATCAACATCCAACAGGTTCCTCGAAATGGGATCCATAGCATTGCCTTTTATACGGGCGCCCCTGTGTGACAGTAAACCAGCGTGAACTGTTACGCAAAATGACATAGCTATAGATGTAGAATATAAGACGACATAGCTACCTGTGTAGTATCGAGTCCTTTCTGAAAGTATTTGTATGTGTAAGGAAGTGTAAGGAAGTGAAACACGGACGACAAATAGTTTAGACAAGAAGAGAATAGAAGCTTTAGAAATGTGTTGCTACAGAAGAATGCTTATGATTAGATGGGTAGATCATGTAACTAATGAAGAGGTACTGTATAGAATTGGGGAGAAGAGGAATCTGTGGCGCAATTTGACGAGAAGAAGGGATCGGTTGGTAGAGCACGTTCTGTGTCATCAAGGGTTCACCAATTTAGTATTGGGGGGCAGCGTGGAGGGTAAAAATCGTAGAGGGAGGCCAAGAGATGAATACACTGAGCAGATTCAGAAGGATGTAGGTTGCAGTAGGTACTGGGAGATGAAGAAGCTTGCACAGGATAGAGTAGCATGGAGAGCTGCATCATAACAGTTTCTGGACTGTGACCACAACAACAACAACAACAACATCTTTGCGGAAGGTGACTTTTACAGAGGAGACTTTCGCTCTCCAAGAACTTCATAATTCTTGTGCATAAAACATGTACTATAATTCTACAAGAAATCGACGTCAACGATATACGCCTATAATTGTGTGCGTCTGTCTTGTCGCCCTTTTGATAAAGTGAATTACCTGCAATTTTTTTCCAGGCACTCGATACCCTCCGTGACTCCAGTGTCTAATGCTGCTACAAAAGTTATTTCGCATAATGTTTGTAGAATCTTGAAGGTGCCTCGTCTGGTGCTGATCCTTCTCCGCTACTAAGCGAAAGCAGTTGCTTTCGTATTCCGCAATCGGTTATCTCTATATTTGCTGTGTCGACGCTCTTACGATGACTGAAAGGAGACAACGCGTTACAATCTTCTGCGGTGAAACAATTTCGGAAGGCCAAACTCACTATTTCGGCATCTCTTTGTTATCTTCCGTTTCGGTGCTAGTATGGTGGCTGACAAAGGAACAAGTGTCAATTACCGACATTGATGAAACTTGGCGGATTTGTAGAGGGGACAAACTAGGGTAATGTGTATTTTTTTGTTTCTAAACAATTTCACTGTTAAGCGGTAAAACACATCCCGAAAGATATCTTGACGTTTTAGGTTTAGAAGGAATATCTTCGAAACAATGATACATGAAAAACATTTTTCATATAAAAGTTGATACGAAATTAATGTTCTTGAAAACACTGCAATCAATTTTTGTCATAATTTGAAACTTTACACAATACCTCACCACAATTTAGTTATAACAATGAGAAATTTTTCGTTTCTGAAGTACCATTTTTGGAAAATGAGCAGTACACAATGTCCTGTCAGAGTATTTTCAACATACGCAATTAAAATATCTAAAAAATTCATTACTTTTCTAATTATTTACTTTACATATTTTTTTTCGTTTTGAATTGTTATTTTAAGTTTTTCATTCTTCTCTTTTAGTTTACCGCTTCACGTACGAGTATTTTATTAATTGAAAATAATGAATTACTCATTATTATGATAGATAATAATTATAATGACGAAAATCTGTAAGGAAACGCTGAAAACATAACCTTTTTTTTTACAACATGCACATACAATGAACGAGAATTCTTAATGTAATATACACAACAGAGAATATAGAATAAAATTCAGCATGATCGTAAACTGGCGCGAATAATTCCCTGAATATCCTGACTTGTATCAGGCATGTTTTAGTGCATTGGTAACCCTTGGCGAAAGGCTCTGGTTATGTACTAGTGACTGCAGCTTGATTATATTGTTTATCTTTATTGTATTGTATTGACATCATAATCATTGAACAGAACTAGATCTGAAAGTCTTTTCACAAAGTTCTTCCAATATCGAAAGCTGCATACGCGTCACGGCTGTGCTGTCTAGCTCTTTGGAGTCACCAAATGAACAAGTTTCTTGCCCTCAGGTACGATGGTCTAAAGGCTTCTTCCGCACTAACCATCGGAAGAACCTATCAATGGCACAGGTATTTCTCTCTCTCTCTGTGAACGGAAACATCTTTCAAATATCCTCTGAACTTGTCAGACGTCTGTCTATCAGATTACCATGCTGTCACAATGACATTTTCGGCTTCAAAACGAGATTATCGATTTCTAGGTCCAAACTCACCATTAGTTTCTTTTAATACTGCGAAAAGCCGTGTGATCAGTGTGAAAAATACAGCTCTGAGCGTCGTACCCGAGTACGAGAAACATCTGGTGATTTCAAAGGGTTCGGTATCACAGGTACAGCCGTGGAATGTACACGGCTTTCTACATCTCCATCTACCTGATTACTCTGCTATTCACAATAAAGTGCGATGCTGAAAAGAACATTGTGAGAGGATTTTCAGATCTATTTTTGTTGAATGATTATGACGTCTGCCTCCACTTCTGAAGCAATACAATTGAGCTACAGACACTAGTGCATAATCATTCTTCTTCGCCAAAGCTTAACAATGTACTGACATACGCGTGATGCAACTCAGGACGTTTTGACACTCACTTGCGACGATTTGAAATCCTGCTGAATTATGTTTTATACTGTCTACTCCATTGTGTATATTACGAGTAGAAATTTCGTTCATATCATGTGTGTGGTGCAAACCAAAACCTGATGTTTCAAACATTTCCATACAGATAATCATTATGGTAATAATAATTTCTATCACAATAACGAGTTACTTATTATTTTCAATTAACGGTGAACTAGGAAAAGCACATGAATGTAAAACGTAAAATAATAATGTAAAACACAAAATACATATTAGCAAAATAAATAATTAAAATAGTAATGAATGTTTACATATTTCAATTAGATATGTTGAAGACACTCCGACAGCACATCGTGTACTGCTTATTTTCCAAAAATGGTATTTCAGAAACCAGCTTTATTACACAGGGATGTATATGACTTGAAAGCCTCTTTAATTACATCAGGTCACCCTCCATTAGGAAAGCGGGTACACTCAGCGACTGTGATATGATTTATAAGTTATAGAGCGCAGCTATCAGTCGCCCTTTTTCTTTGCAGGTTTTATTTGGCAAGTCCAGACTTCGGCGAGTACCTAGCCATTATCAATGCCCTATTTTCTAGTCTAGATGTATGTCAGTTCCCTGTCGTTCGAGCCTCCGTCACAGTTCTTTGAATACTACCCGAACAGGGGACTGACACTCATCGAGACTAGAAAATAGTGCATTCATAATGGCTAGGCACTAGCCGAAATCTGGATTTGCCAAATAAAACCTGCAAAGAAAAAGGACGACTGATAGCTGCGCTCTGTAACTTATAAAACTAATCACATGTCACGAAAAAAAAATTTTCTGATATAACATCGATTAGGAGATATTCCCTCTGAACCAAAACGTCAGATTACCTTTCGGGATGTGTTTTACCCTAAAAAGTGAAATTTGATAGAAACAAAAAGCTGGCCGGTGTTGCCGAGCGGTTCTAGCCGCTGGAACTGCGCGACGCTACGGTTTCAGGTTCGAATCCTGTCTCGGGCATGGATGTGTGTGATGTCCTTAGGTTAGTTAGGTTTAAGTAGTTCTAAGTTCTAAGGGAGTGATGACCTCAGATGTTAAGTCCCATAGTGCTCAGAGCCATTTGAACCATTTTTGAACCATTTTGACAGAAACAAAAAAAATATGTTATGCACTGTTTTGAGCGTTCTACACACCCACCAAGTTTCATCAAGATCGTTTATTGACACTTGGAAATGTTTCCTTTTGAATGAATATTCAGAGGATTGCGAACCGCTGATTTTATGTAGATCCAAAACATGTCAGAGTTTTTATTCACATTGATAAAGTATTACTTTCAAATTCATTGACTGCTTTCCTCATTGCTTAGCTTGTGCTCCTTACACGTTTGCGCTAAGCTTCATCGGATTTACAGTGTGGTTTGAATTTCGCGACAGACTGGACCTTGAAGAAAGAAAAAAAAGAGAATAGCCTTCTTACTTTCTTTGACGCATCACGTGCCTGGAACTTCAGCCTCAGTAGGCGGCCCTCAACAGTGGCCGTAATGTTTTGGTTCGTCAGTGTATCGGGGCCAGTGGATAAACAAGAAAGATTCCCCACCTTGCCTCTCGTTCACAGGCCTCGATGTTCTAGTTTTCCAGAATGAATGCTCTAAACAATCCCATAGGTTTTGGCTAAGCCAATTCTCAGCTTCTTTCTTTCGTCCAAGAATGATAGTTTTGGAAGTTATACAGAATAACGCCTGTGAAATATAGAGGATAGGAGATGAGGTACTTGGTGAAATAAAGGTGAGAGGCCAAGTAGTGAGTCGTAGTTGGATAGTTCAGTTGGTGGAGCACTTGTAGTCGAAAGGCAGAAGTTTCCTAAAAATTATTCCATTCTTGAAGTATCGGAAGGCAATGATATTGATGAGGTACTGCTAGTACGAAAATGTTCAAAAATGTTCAAATGTGTGTGAAATCTTATGGGACTTAACTGCTAAGGTCATCAGTCCCTAAGCTTACACACTACTTGACCTAAATTATCCTAAGGACAAACACACACACCCATGCCCGAGAGAGGACTCGAACCGCCGCCGGCACCAGCCGCACAGTCCATGACTGCAGCGCCTTCAGACCGCTCGGCTAATCCCGAGCGGCACTGCTAGTACGCTTCACAACTATAGTCTGTACGCAAATAATATCAGAAGGCAAATTAGAGCACGCTTCATGACTATTGATTATTATTGATTGAGATGATATCAGAGGGCAGATTAGGTAACATTTACTATAATCTACGGTATGAGAAGAGGGTTTTTTCTCTGGTAATCATAAACCTCGTCCAATCAACATGGAAATGTGTGCGGTTGTATTTTGTTTCTCAACTCTTATGTGTCACACTTCCTGGTCCTGTCTATAGCTTTCCTCGTATGTAAGAGGGCATGATAGGAGAACGTAATGGGATGTAGATAGGGGAAGGACTAACCCAGACATAGGCAGTAGGCTTGCCACAGCATAGTAAGAGAATGTTCAGCACAGAATTTGTCTGTGGGGACTGTAGAAAGATCGAGTCGGACGAGAGTAGAGGGCGCAGGTTGGCCTTCAGCCAATGGGAGACCAGCAGTTAGAACGAGGGACTAGTGTCCCCGGAAAGCAGCTGCCGTGTTCCGGCACTTCTAGTAGCGGGGTCGTGCTGAAGAGACGTGCTGTAGTTGAGCTCCGGTTGGTATGTGAAAAGAAGTTGAGAAATGAGTTACATCATTATGGACAGGACTTGTTTTACTGACGGTTGATTTGATTAGTGAACTGGAAAATGTCGATGTAATTATTATTTTGGTGGAATAGATGATGAGAAAGTGGTAGTTGCAACCGTTTTGTACTAGTGTTGACCATCACTCTTACACATTACAGGACCAGCTTCGGAGTGTTAAATAGTGGTGTTTACGAAAGCATGTGAAATAATAGACGTAAATTTTGAAGTAGTTTTCTTTGTAATAGGGTCATAGACACCGGTTCGTACCATTGCTGGGGTGGCACAGTAACTATGGAAAGTACATAGGCTTGAAATCGGTCGATAGTAACGAGCGTTCAGGTCCGATAATAGAGAGGGAGCTAGAATGCTTTTAGTTAATTATGGGACAAATTCGTTGCATTTTCTTCCCACCTTGTGTCTTGTGTGCGCGCCACACTTTTGTAAAGAAGTCAGTAACAATCAGAATATCGCGGCTGGTGAGTGTTTAACGGTGCTCAGGAATAATTAGAGGTTCTGCAGAATAGATATTTTACTCGATCATCAGTCTTGGTTTGACTCTCTTTGTGGTTCGCACTTTGTGTTACCCACGTGTATGCCAATGGTAGGCAGTATCCTGATCAGGGTAACTGGATAATAACAGCGTCCAGACGCATATTTAAAGTACTTTGGAACTTCTTGATATTGGTTTTGCGTGAATTTTGAGTACTGTTTTCTGCGTTTCTTCGCAAAGATCCAAGCGGTGTCTGTGGCATAGTTATTCATTTAGTGTTCCCCCTCTTTAGATGTCATTGGCGGAATTATAAATCGTTCAGAAACGTATATTGTTAACATTCATGCAGCTTTTGCGTGAGTGATGGCAGTTCTGAGTGTTCACGCGAAAAATGTATAATGCCCCTGCCTGTCCACGTTATTAGGTCAAGTGATGAAAAATCCTCCCATTTGAACATGTATTTGTTCATTATTTCAGCCAGTCCTTCTCGCTTCACGAGCTTATGTAAAAAATGCACCCTCAGGCATCTTTGATGCAGAGCTTTCGCAGGAAGTACGATGGCGCAATTAGTCTTAACAGGAGAGCGCAGCTGCTTTCGATGTGCGTATCGGTGAAAATGTTGTGTTGTTCTAAGAGCGTCCACCCCCCCCTCTCTTACCAAGGGGTAATACATAAGGGTTAGATCGATTAAGGAAAGTTCGTTTTTATAGTAGTTCCATATAAGAAAATTTACTATATTCCAATTCAGAAATAATGTTGGATAAAGTCCACGTAGTTTAAATACAGAGAGAATATTGTTTGATACAATAACGGAAGTTCGTTCATGCAAATTACGTGTTACTCGTGACAATTCGTAACCCCTTCGTTATTAATTAGATGATGCAAATCAAATACAACCTCCATAAAAGAAAAGAGTAGGTACAAAGTTAAATGAAATTAAACGAAATAATTAATAAAGTTCCGATAGTTCAATTTAGGGTCAGTTTGGTTAGGGGCACGTTTCAAGCAAGCGGCTCCTACCTATATGTTGAATGCGTTGATTGAAGGTGTCCCTATCGTTATAAGTTGCATTTCTTAACTTATTACTTCCAGAGATCACGAGAAGTAATTTAGTGTAGGACCACTGAGAATAATTAAACGGAATTTTAGCACTGGCACCTCAGCATACGACAAGAGGCAAAAATTTGTCTTAATGAGTGGGATAGAATAGTACAGAGGTAACAACAACGGCACAGACAAATTGCTTCATGTACCTGCAGCCAAGCCAAAAGGAAAAAGCTAACAATTAAAGACACCGAAGGTGAACTTGCAATATTTGTAACTGACATTGTAACGTAATCGTTGTATTTAAAACAAAAATTATTAAGAGTGAGAGGAAATCTCTGTGAGCTGCAGTAAATCATGTTTCCTAGTAGGTATGTACCTCGAACACTCAAAAAATAATTTTTTAAATGGCAAATTAGGCTTAAATACTAAGTAGTGTATTACTGGAAGAATGTCTACACATACTGGTTCTCTATATGATGACAGCCCTCGGGCTCAAATCGCAGGGTGGCTTGCAGCGTGTACAGTAAGACGTAGAACAGTCACAGGCACTATTTTGCTCTTTATACCGTAATTTAAGGTGCACAGTCGCCCATGGGGAAAGCCGATACATACATATTCATGATCTTACAGTCACGAACATCAACCAAAACGTTAAGTTTGACATATATTCGTAAATTACACGTACTGATGTAACAGTTGGTAACCCACTGTTTCATTTCATCTCTCACAGACACTCAGTCCAAGGGACACGAAGCGCAGACCTCACACACAAAAATTAGGGCTGCAAGGTATCAATTGAGAATTACACATAATGTAACAAATGGCTGGTCATCGGTCCTATTGGATTAGTGCAGGATGGGGAAGCAAGTCGGCCGTGCCCTTTCAAAGGAACCATCCCGGCATTTGCTTGAAGCGATTTAGGGAAATCATGGAAAACCTAAATCAGGATGGTCGGACGCCGGTTTCAACCGTACACCTCCCGAATGCGAGTCCGGTGTGCTAACCACTGCGCCACCTCGCTCGGTAAAATGGTTTTAAAAAGGTCTACAACATATAACAGTCGCCAATTTTTCGCACAGATATACAAAGACAACAGCGTTGAGAAAGGAGATAGCGTTGAGAAAATATCTACTTCATGTATTCTCCGCAAGATCTAATCTCTTATTTTGTCCTTACAGTCAATCGAGTTGCAAGTTTGGGACGGTATAATTAATCTGCAATCTGTAGCAAATGTTGGTTCTCTTAACATAGGCAGTTTACGTTTCGCGAAAAGATCGGTTTCTTTCTTCCAAGCATTCGCATCATAGCTCCCAAAGATATTCCTTAACACTTTCCTACTGACCTGGCAGACCGGTCACAAATTAACAATTCTAGCAGCACGTCTTCAAATAGCTTCGATTTCTTCTTTTAATTCTAAGCACTCGGGACATACGCAAGGATGCGTGGTACAAACGGTCTGGTCGCGATTTCAAAACTACCCTGTTCTATCGTAGTCGATTAGTTGCCTTCTCCTAAAAGTAACCGGATATTGTCGTTCCATTTGGTACCGTTTTGCAACACTAAGCCGTTAACCTAAATGCTGTATGCTAACAAGCCAGATTTACACTACTGGCCATTAAAATTGCTACACCACGAAGACGACGTGCTACAGACGCGAAATTTAACCGACAGGAAGAAGATGCTGTGATATGCAAATGGTTAGCGATTCGGAGCATTCACGCAAGGTTGACGCCTGTGGTGACACCTACAACGTGCTGACACGAGGGAAGTTTCCAACCGATTTCTCACACACAAACAACAGTTGACCGGCGTTGCCTGGTGAAACGTTGTCGTGATGCCTCGTGTAAGGAGGAGAAATGCGTACCATCACGTTTCCGACTTTCATGAAGGTCGTATTGTACCCTATCGCGATTGCGGTTTATAGTATCTCGACATTGCTGCTCGCGTTGGTCGAGATCCAATGACTGTTAGCAGAATATGGAATCGGTGGGTTCAGGAGGGTAATACGTGTAACGCCGGAAGTGCATATCCTCCTATTTCCATCTATTGTACTATTATTTTTTTTCCTTGTTTTGTTACCTCAAGATATGACATTTCTGTCTCTTTATATATTGTAATTGCTTTACTGTTTGTATATATATATTTATGCATTTATGTCGATGTATAATTGGTTTGTTTCGTAAATATTATTTGTATTTTTACGCTGGGTCTTGCCTAGGGAAAACTGCTATCGAACGATTACATCGATAGGCCGTGTGAAGAATCAAAGTGTGTAGGATCTTTGGTAGTGTTAACTCTGCCGCGTGGAGCGCGGGCAGAGCAGTCGGAGTCTGGCTGGAGTAGCGAGTGGAGCAGGTGTGTTGTGTGACGCTCCCGCGAGTTGCCGCGCTTTCGGGGTTTGGCAGCATGCAATTGCGCTCGACTCGCGATGATAGTTTCTGACATGGTGTCGCGGACGGGAAGCATTAGCTGGCGCACATCAAGAGCCCGTTTCGCCTGGTGACCGTGTCGAGAAGAAGGCGCGCGAACATCCAGCTTCTGCAACAGCGACGGCCGACAATGAGTGACTGTCGCCACCTCCTCGATCGACGGCTTCAAACCTTCAGTCAACCAACAAGGAAGACTAAAAGCACGTAAAGTTTCAGAACTTGTTGGCAGACCTCAGCTTTTCAAATTGTTCCATTTGCCTCGCAAAATTACAGCAACTTAGCATGAACCTTTGTTGCTCATTGTCCCAATTGCATTGCCAAGCAGGGTCCCTTCCTTTTCCGAAATGAACCCGAGTGTCGTTGAAATTCAAACGCCAGCATTAAAATAATATAATTAGATTTCACTGCTTTAATTTCAAAGTTCAGTAGCTGGCTACAATATTTAGGTTACACGAGCACAAATTTAGAGTGCGAGTTTTGTTAGCATATTTTAGCTTACCTGTGACTGCAGCTCAGCTTGGTACGTACTAAATTTTACTATTGTTAATAGTTCAGAATCATTTAATTCAAGTTCAAAGTTAAATCTCTTGTTTCTAAATTGCGTAGAGTCAAGTTGCTTTTGAAATGATTGTTGAGGTAGTCCAAGACTAACCGTATTTTACTGGATTTCGATGTGCTTCAGAAAGAAAGCTCACTATTAACTTCAGTCACTAAATTAACTTTCGATTTTCCGGTTTTATTAATTCTTTTGCTAAATTAAGTCAGAGTGTAGCGAAATTTATTACTTCTGACAAACTTTCAGTTTTCACACTACACATGTCAACCTTCAGTTGCCACGCTTCTAGTGTTAATTATATGTGTAATAACCTTTCTTTTTCAGTTACTATAGTAATTGTCCTTAGGACTGGCGACCGTGATTTCCCCCAAATCTCAAATATCTAATTACCGCTAGTTAATTGTTAACGTAACGGCCGCACATTTACTTTCTTTATTAACTTTACCCCTTTTCAAAATTAATTTCCACCAGTTTCATTTGCATTTTTCCTTTCATATAGATGTAACCCTTTCCTCCCTCTTTACCGATAGATTAACTTCGGTGACGATTGCTTTTCCCAAATTTCCATTAGGTACACGCGGTTTAATTTTTCACTGTCATTAAGGTCGATAAGTGAGGGGGGAGGTTACATACGGAACGCCGTGCTGGATCCCAACGGCCTCGTATCACTAACAGTCGAGATGACAGGCATCTTATCTGCATGGCTGTAGCGAATCGTGCAGCCGCGTCTCGATCCCTGAGTCAACAGATGCGGACGTTTGCAAGACAACAACCATTTGCACGAACAGTTCGACGACGTTTGTAGCAGCATGGACAATCAGCTCGGAGACCATGGCTGCGGTTACCCTTGACGCTGCATCACAGACAGGAGCACTTCCGATGGTGTACTCAACGACTAACCTGCACGACCGCATGTTTCAGGTCCTGTACGGGCCTTTCTGGATACAGATGATGTTCGACTGGTGCCCTGGCCAGCACATTCTCCAAATCTCTCACCAAATGAAAACGTCTGGTCAATGGTGGCCGAGCAACTGGCTCGTCACAATACGCCAGTCACTACTCTTGATGAACTGTGGTATCGTGTTGAAGCTTCATCGGCAGCTGTACTTGTGCAAGCCATCCATGCTCTGTTTGACTCAATGCCCAGGCGTATCAAGGCCGTTCTTACTGCCAGAGGTGGTTGTTCTGGGTACTGATTTCTCAGGATCTATGCACCCAAATTGCGTGAAAATGTAATCACACGTCAGTTCTAGTATAATATATTTGTCCAATGAATACCCGTTTATCATCTGCATTTATTATTGGTGCAGCAATTTTAATGTCCAGTAATGTACAAGGGGCATTCAATAAGTAATTAACATCACCTTTTTTTCTGAATGCAGATTGCTTTGATTCAGAATTCCAATACAGCACATTGTTCGCCACTCTTTTCTCTACTCTTTTCTCTCTATTTTTCAACAAAATCGTCTTTCAGCGCGACACCATTTCACCATCTTACTGGGAGAGCCTGAATGTCCACATGGTACCAATCTACGGGTTATCATCGGAGCCAGCTTCTTGCTGCTGTATCAATTATCTCCCATCTTCCATGTACTGCTTCCCGCGGAGTTCATCCTTCATTGGAACAAACAGTAGGAAGCGGAGTGAGGATGTCCGCAAGTTGCAACATTGCAGGAGCCACGACTGTGTGCCGCCGGCCGCCAAGCGGTAGATGGGACGGGTCTGTCGTCATGACGACACACACCTCGCTCGACGACGCACCGTCCTTCTGTTCACTGCCAAGTCTCTGTAGATATGCTGCAAGCGCCTATGAATATCAGCGGTGCTCTGGTTTTTCGCCAAAAGAAACTCAATAACAGATCTCTGCTTGGAACAGACCTACGTTTATAACGGTACTTTGCGGGCAGGCGTGTCAATTAGCATCACATTAATTAAAATTGGGGAAGAATTAAAAAGGGAAAAGTAATATGAAACTTTAATAACTGCACAGTATTACTAAGAAGCAATATAATGAAAAGTAATAAAAAGCAAAGTAGGAAAGACCAAGCGGGACAGAAAGATATAGGGGCGCGTTTGTTTTTTAATGCATATAAAAGAGCATGTAACACATTATTGAGCTCTCTACCTTCAGTTATCGCGATCGGGCTAGTCGATGAAAAAGTGGTACGCGACTGCGAAATTCGTTAAGGAGATTATTTAAAGACTCTTCAAGCACGTTTAAAATACATTACGTGTGGCGAAGTGATCAGAGACGTTTATTGTCGGGTGGAGTGAAAATGAATCCGACAACATAACTCGAACTTTGTGTTAGCCGGGAAAGATACTCTTGGGAAACTATTATGGTGGTGGAACCCACGAAAGTTGTGCGCAACGGAAAGCTGCAGTTTACGTAATTCTGCATTTTATAAAACGGTGAAACGCGTGTGCGCGGAACATTAATAGAATCTTACCCTTGGACGGTTGCGGGGGTAACTGATACAAACAACGCGCGAGCATAAAAAATAGTTCGCTTATTAACTACCAGATATTAATTAACGGGGACCTAAAATACTAAAAAGAAGGATAGGGTCATCACCTCCAATCCCGATTCATATTTCATATTTAATTAGTGAAAAGAGAAGTGTTAATAAACAAACTACATTTCCATTTTATCCACGATTTTGGCTTCATTACGTAGTCTTGACTACATGATAAACAATATCTGTGGAAGTTGTATGCAACGTATCATCATAATATGTAGCCAACCAATATTGTGGGACACCAAAAATGCAAATGCATTACATTGTTCTTACAGCGTATGTATAATGTGGGAGTGCGACGAACTATATTGAGAAACTGAACATCCATTACGTACTTGCATATTTATCTGCGAAAATAGTCCTTGTCGGTACATCAGCATAGAGTTCGAATAGAATCGCTGGAAAATTGCAAACCATTCATATTAATCGATCATCTAAATATGCATACTGCTGGTACCACCAGGATGTGTTCTTTCCTCTTACCCCCGTGGCAGCAATTGAATTAAGAGTAATGAAACTATGGGGGCCGAAGCGGAAATATTCCACGATGTCCCACAGCAAATTACGCATTTTTTCAACAGAAACTGGCCGACAAAAATAAATGCTGAAATACTTATTGAATGCCCCTCGGATGCCCCAGTTAAGCTAACGTAACAAAAGCATGATGTAATAATCCCATTCTTAGCAGAACACTGGGTGGCATAATAGTCCATAACATAAAACAGAAGATGAACAACATGGATTACACAAAAAAATTGCGTCCCACATCTAATTCCTACTACATAGGAAAATGCAGCAGAAGATAAAGAATTGCATGCTGCGAAATGCCAGCTATTTCACAGCATGTGGCTGAAGCTAAATACGTTATTAACTGTAAACGGAACACTCTGTCAGTACTATACGATCAGGCCAATGGCAAGAACCGAAATGTGCAGGAACGATTAGACAGGCACCGTCATGAAACCTATAGATAAATGAAGAGGTAGATTTCGCTATCCGGACTTATTTCAGGAATTTTGAAGACATATCCTAAATGCAGCACCATGTAATAATTAATATGGCTGCCTCTCAACCGGTAACAAGACGATTTTGTGTACTCTCAAGACGGAGAGTATTCTAGCATCAGTGGTTTGATCAAACATAAATTTGTAGTGGCATAATAATGTTTTAAGAACCTTCGTGACCTGCTACCCATACGGGAAAAGTTCCCACTGATTAAGTAAACAAGGCAGCATTCGTGCGTTCCTCTGGAGGATGGGAATTCGACGCTGTGTATCTTCAGGGGTTAAAAGGCTGTAACGGAATTACGAAACAATAGTGAAATACTGTAACATCACAAAGACGTAGAAACTTATATTCGCATGTTTTTCTATGTTATTTATTACAGAGGCTAATATTTTCTCACTACAGTGGTGGATCACACCGGAACATAGTGCTTCCCCTCACGTTAACCATGGATTTAGCAGAGTGAGACAGCTTGCACTCCTCACCTATACAAATAGCCATAAGTGTAGGTACAACCCCAACGAAGTGGTATCGCGGAGAGGCCAGACCATCTTCTCGTTCTTGAAGAGGGGTCTTGTCAGTAGTTCGAGGAGAAACAGTCTGGACTATTGACTGTTCGTATCCTGTAACATTTAACCGACATGATTTTTCTGTATTGGTACTGACAACAGGTGAAAGCGAGGGAAAAGTGCAGGCGTTATTTTTTCCTGTGATACGCAACTCTACCGTATGGCATGAAGACGAGACCTCTTCTTGGGTATCTGAATCTTCGGCTAGTGACGAGGAAGATGATGTCATCAGGAGAATGAAAGCAAGAGATGTACGGATCAGAGTGTGGAATGTTGATCTCGTCTGTGTCCTTAAAGCCAAAGTAGTCCCTCAGGGAATGAAATTAGGGAACTGGATGCATGGACCCTGTACTGATGCTCTACGCAAGGTCCTAGGATAAGTGGTTTTTTCATTTCCTTCCTCCGACCAGTTACGAAATGTCGAGTTTTAACTGTGTCTAGTGGATGGCTGTGATGTGGGCTTGTACAGTGTATTATTGGATTTGTATAGTTAAGGATGAAAGTAGAGCAGAGGGTGAACTGGTGATAGTATAGCCTCTCGAATAGCACCAAGGTGGTCGCCGATCTTAAACCACCCATCAAGTGAACGTATCACTGTTAACAGTGTCACGTGCCGTCACTTCATGCGACAATGAGAAGAAATTTGGAATATAATCCAGGATACTGGCGCAAAGACTGAACTTCACGCCACCGAATCTCCTCCCCTTGGTAGCCAAATATTGGCAGTGAAAATTGCATCCACCACCAGGATTCGAAAATGCGTACCAGTGCTGGAGCGTTCGTTGGTGACCTCTAATAGGCAGGCGAGTGGTAGGCATGTCAGAGATCATAGTGGAAATTAGTGACGTGCGGCTGGCAGAAGGGACAGGATTTCTGGTTTGGTGAGTACGGGTTATAAACAAAACATGAAATAAGGGTAAGAGAGGAATAGCAGTAAATAACAAACTTGGAATATGAATGAGCTGCTATGAACAACGTAGTGAACATATTGTCGTAGGCAAGGTAGACGCCAAGCAAACAGCCTGAATAATACAAGTTCACATGCCAATTACATCCGCAGGTGGTGAAGAGAATAATCGAATGTGTGATGATATAAAATAAATTATTCAGGTATTGGAAAAGAAAATTTAATTGTGATGATAGATTGGAATGCAAAGGTAGGAAAAAGAAGAGGAACAAAAGTAGTGAGAGAACATAAAGTGGGTGAAAGCAATGATAGAGAAAGCTGTAGACGTTTTTACACAGAGCACAATTAAATTATTGGTAAGACTTGGTTTAAGAATCAAGAATGAAGTCTGATGAGATCTTCTCTGGGTCCACCGGCATATTACTAAATTTCGTATTCCACGTGCGAGAGCTTCTAGCTGCACAATGACTGCTTTGTTACAAAATGTTACGATTTTATGATTTTGCAGCTACACGAGAAACATAAATTATAATGCTTTAGTTTGACATGCGTACAAAATAAAATATAATATGTAATGATGTAAAGAACGGTTTACATCTACAGATACAGGAAAGAGAGCAAAGACAATAGCCAAGTAACTAGGAAATATACACTAGCTCTCCATACTAGGAATACTGTTGCCCATATTATGTTCAACACTGAAGAAAGGAATCCACCTGAGAACATGACTGAATGTATAGGGTGTCCTGCAGTTTCTGTTGCAGATTATATGTATGTCAGTCACGTAGATCCATAATGAGTACACATTAAAGTGAAGGAGAAAAGGTATTATTTCACAGTTGCTTAGCATTCCCTGCATGACTGCAACCTTATAACATTAGGTGTGATGCTTTCAACAGCTCAAACAAAGGCAGAAAATTAACATCACTGGAATTTACGGTTATAAATGAACACCAAACATGGAATAGTGTCTAAGCCTTAATGACACCGCTCCCCTCCGTCCCCCCACCCCTTCCCCGCCACACCTCCGTCTTCCTACGGTTTACTTTCACCAACCTTTGTACTTTTGTCCATACGAGCACGTTATACTAGTCTGTGCCAGTATTCACTCGGTGCACCGTTTTCGTCCCTACATTCATATATTTTTAGCCTTTGAGTACAATGTAATGTGAGATATATTTGTGCATACCTTCTTTGCGTATGTTTCATTATGCTTGTGACAGTTTATCGGTTTCTGTACACTTTAGAGACTATATTTAACAGATGTATAGGTTCTGTCATACAATGTGTTGAAACCAGTTAGTCAATGGGCTATGGATTTATACTTGCATCTTTATAAACTAAAAATTCAGTGCATAATAACAATATTTTTGTTTTGTTTTGTAGTCTTCCCAGAGTGAATCACTACAGTGTGTGTTTCTCGTAAATATGTACAATCTGCAAACTGTCAGTTACCTTTGAAAATAAAACTTTTTGTTCAGCTAGAAACTTTTGCTGATTTTGTGTATCATTTTATTGTAGAACATTAATACTGTGTGTTACAGTTTATAATATTTCCATGTTGCTCCAAGTACTGAACGAACATTTCATTTAAATATATACGGGTGTGCGTGTTCTTTCATTTTATATGTGTATGCCTGTGTCTGTTTCTCCTTTCACTTTAAGGAACTTTTTCATTACAGACGCCACGCGGGATTAGCCGAGCGGTCTGACGCGCTGCAGTCATGGACTGTGTCGCTGGTCCAGGTGGAGGTTCGAGTCCTCACTCGGGCATGGGTGTGTGTGTTCGTCCTTAGGATAATTTAGGTTAAGTAGTGTGTAAGCTTAGGGACTGATGACCTTAGCAGTTAAGTCCCATAAGATTTCACACACATTTGAACATTTTTGAACACATTAGAGATACCACTAACGCACTGGCATTTTGATGAATAGTAACTGTGGGCTGATGAAATAAAGTCAAACAAGTTTCCACAACATGATTCATCACCTAGTTGATGGAGCAACCTTATCCTCTTTATATTGATTAATCACATTTCCTTGTTGAGAATAACAGATATGTATGACATAACCTCAGTGATATATAACTTTTGTAGCTGTTAAAGGTCAATGTGCGAGTTGGAACTGTAGGTTACTCTAATAGGCACATACTCTTCCTGATTACATGTTAGAGGATCTATGTACAAACAGTTGACCCAGAACACTATTTCTGATTAGGTACACGATGTCCCAGTGCAGCCAAAAGTTTTATGCAACACTTGGCTTAAGCACATTGAAGTCAGATTTTTCAAGATGGATTAGACGATAGTTTTCATGGCAGAGGGACATAAATGGGAGGACTGTTCCACGGACCTCAACTCTTAGGATTATTTACTGTGTGGAAAACCAAAATAATTGGTTGATGCAGAAGATATGTCTGTAATGCGAAGCCTACGAAACTACCCCCTGTATTGCTTTGTCCATAAGGCACACAATGAATAGAGGTCTGTACACGTAAGTACTGGCATCTGGTGGTACAGTATACAGTCTCTTATTTACTTAATTTTAAGAAAATTGAAGATTTTCCTGGAAACACTGCTGAATAAATGTAGAGAGTGTATTCGAAGGAAACTGCGGCACAGTTGTATGGCCCTCACTGTACGAAGTACGTAGACCTCATGAGGATCACATGAAAGAGGTACAGAAGTATTCTTACAATTAGAAGAATTTTTGATTCGTGCATAAATTAATGAAGTAACGTACATTATCGTATCCTGCTGCCTCATTTCTTAATACAATATACTAATCGTATTCTCTCGAAAGCAAAACCTCATCTGGTTTCGATGGAGTCTGCAATAGAGCACTAAAGGTTTGTTTTCACATGACAAACCCCTGTTTTATCTGAAAACCGTAACGCATCACTAACTCGAAGCTATTTTCCAGAGAGACTGAAACATGCCGTTGTCAAATTCCTATTGAAGAACGGAGATAGGAGGCGTGCCAATATAGGAGACATCCCAATAACTATCGTCTACTTTGATTGTTGACATCATTTTCCAAAATTTTTGAGAACGGTGTCTCACTTGAACAAGAAGAATATCCTCAGCAAATCGCAGTTTAGATTCCAGAAGCGTTACTATACTGAGAATGCCATTTACATGTTCACTAAGCAAATTTTACATGCATTCAGTAATAAAATAGTACCGGTTGGCATTTCTGCGACATGTCTATACATTTGACTACACGAATCACAGTATTCTCCTAGACAAATTTATCTTTTATGGGATTGATATTATATCTTACCAACAGGTAATGTAGTATCTAACCAATAGAATGCAGAAAATTATGCTTAGCTATTGATCCAATGGGGCTGTTATTCCGACAGAGATGATTTTATATATATGTATATGGGGTTCCCCAGCACTGAAAGGCCTAAGTCGAAACAAGGCCCTGGGAGTAGACAACATTCCATTAGAACTACTGACGGCCTTGGGAGAGCCAGTCATGACAAAACTCTACCATCTGGTGAGCAAGGTGTATGAGACAGGCGAAATACACTCAGACTTCAAGAAGATTATAATAATTCCGATCCCAAAGAAAGCAGGTGCTGACAGATGTGAAAATTACCGAACAATCAGTTTAATAAGTCACGGTTGCAAAATACTAACGCGTATTCTCTATAGACGAATGGAAAAACTGGTAGAAGCTGACCTCGGGGAAGATCAGTTTGGATTCCGTAGAAAATTGGAACACGTGAGGCAATACTGACACTACGACGTATCTTAGAAGCTAGATTAAGGAAAGGCAAACCTACGTTTCTAGCATTTGTAGACTTAGAGAAAGCTTTTGAACATATTGACTGGAATACTCTCTTTCAAATTCTGAAGGTGGCAGGTGTAAAATACAGGGAGCGAAAGGCTATTTACAATTTGTACAGAAACCAGATGGCAGCTATAAGAGTCGAGGGGCATGAAAAGGAAGGGAGTGAGACGGGGTGTTAGACTCTACCCGATGTTGTTCAATCTGTATATTGAGCAAGCAGTAAAAGAAACAAAAGAAAAATTCGGAGTAGGTATTAAAATCCATGGAGAAGAAATAAAAAATTTTAAGGTTCGCCGATGACATTGTAATTCTGTCAGAGACAGCAAAGGACTTGGAAGAGCAGTTGAACGGAATGGACAGTGTCTTGAAAGGAGGATATAAGATGAACATCAACAAAAGCACAACGACGATGATGGAATGTAGTCGAATTAAGTCGGGTGATGCTGAGGGAATTAGATTGGGAAATGAGACACTTAAAGTATTAAAGGAGTTTTGCTATTTGGGGAGCAAAATAACTGATGATGGTCGAAGTAGAGAGGATATAAAATGTAGACTGGCAATGGCAAGGAAAGCGTTTCTGAAGAAGAGAAATTTGTTAACATCGAGTATTGATTTAAGTGTCAGGGAGTCGTTTCTGAAAGTATTTGTATGAAATGTAGCCATATATGGAAGTGAAACATGGACGATAAATAGTTTGGACAAGAAGAGAATAGAAGCTTTAGAAATGTGGTGCTACAGAAGAATGCTGAAGATTAGATGGATAGATCACATAACTAATGAGGAGGTACTGAATAGAATTGGGGAGAAGAGAAATTTGTGGCACAACTTGACTAGAAGAAGGGATCGGTTGGTAGGACATGTTCTGAGGCATCAAGGGATCACCAATTTAGTATTGGAGGGCAGGGTGGAGGGTAAAAATCGTAGAGGGAGACCAAGAGATGAAGACACTAAACAGATTCAGAAGGATGTAGGTTGCAGTAGGTAGTGGGAGATGAAGAAGCTTGCACAGGATAGAGTAGAATGGAGAGCTGCATCAAACCAGTCTCAGGACTCAAGACCACAACAACAACAACAACATGGGGTTCACGAAGGCTCAGTCTTAGGCCCACTATTGTTCCTCATATATGTAAACTATCTTCCATCTAATACACAACAAGCATAGCTATTAGTTTTTACAGAGGACACTAGTATTTAAATCAATCCAAGCATCCTTAGAGAAAAAGAAGAAATGGTAAACAACGTTCTTGCAGTATGATTGACTGATTTTCTGTGAAAGATAGCACTCTCAATTTTATGAAAGACACAACATATTCAGTTATGCACAACGTAGTGTTACCACATCAGTGATAAGGGTAATACATGATTAAGGTTCAAAATGGTTCAAATGGCTCTGAGCACTATGAAACCTAACTTCTGGGGTCATCAGTCCCCTAGAACTAAGAACTACTTAAACATAACCAACCTACGGACATCACACACATCCACGCCCGAGGCAGGATTCGAACTGCGACCATAGCGGCCGCGCGGTTCCAGACTGTAGCGCCCAAAACCGCTCGACCACCCCGGTCGGCATACATGATAAAGAAATAATAAATAGGGTGGAAACTTCAAAAATTTTAGATGTCCATATTGATGAGAATTTAAAGCGGAAGAAATATATTTTCGAACTTCCGAAACAGCTTCGTTCAATCACATTTGCACTTAGAATCATTGCAAATCTGGGGAGAGACAAATCAGAAAATAGACGTATTTTCCATATTTTCATTCAATACTTTCGTATGGAATAATGTTCTGGGGTATGAGTATATTTAAGAAAGTCTTCATTGTACAGAAACGTGCTGTTACAATAGTACGCCGTGTTCACCCATGATCATTTTGTAAACACCTGTTTAAAGAGTTGCGCATTTTGACTACTACTTCGCAGTATATTTGTTCGCTGACGAAGTTTGTTGTAAATAATCGAGTGTAGTGCAAAAGTAACAATTATGTACATAATTACAATACCTGGAAGGGAAATAAGATCCATTACTCCACATTAAGGAGATCTTTAGCACAAAAAGGTTGCACAATGTTGCAACTAAAATTTTTGCTCACTTACCCAGTGACACAAAATGGCCAAAGACAGAAAAGTAAAATCTGAAAAGAAACTGAGAAAGTTTCTCCTTGACAACTGTTTCCATTAAGTAGAGGAATTTATATTACTGTAATGTGTAAAAGGTGATACGTAGAAATTAGTAACTCACATATGTATGTTTGTTGAATAAAAAACACGAAAACACCACGTAAATGTTCAACAATATTAAGAGAAGGATAGAGTGCTACTCGCAGCAAAAATGATTCGTTGAGTTGCAGCAGGCGCAACGACAAGACTGTTACACATTCCAGCTTTCGGCCAAAGCCTCCTTTACCAAAGAAAACACACAGTCACGCCGAGCACATGTGACCGTTACCACCGAAAGCTCCGATCGAAATGCGACACACTCAAATTGACTAGCGATGTGCATGTTACATGACTCATTCCACATCACCACGATTTATTGTGCAAAATGATCAGAGGGATATGAAACTAACTGAACTTTACGACAAATGTCAGAAGCGTGTTGTAACTGATTACAAAGTTATTAAGACTTTCGTGGCGACTTGTTGACCAACTCTCTGTTGATTTCTGTCTGGGGTGCTTCGGACGACGATTGTGAAGGGTGAAACTTTGAGAATGATAGCCACTCGTACTGCTAAAACGTCAGACAAATTGTAAACAAAGGCCTGGCAAAGAACCAGAGACAGAAACTAACAGGTAATGGTAATTACTTTTAAAGTGCCTTAAGCTATTTTGTTTGTAACTCGAGTTTCCTTTATTTTCTGAGGGAATTCTCCGAAATTTTCAGACGCAACTAACGTATAACGCGAACCGAAATGTAATGTGAGGAGGGCCATGCGAGAGGCGTTCAATGAATTCGAAAGTAAAGTTCTATGTACTGACTTGGAGGAAAATCCTAAGAAATTTTGGTCTTATGTCAAAGCGGTAGGTGGATCAAAACATAATGTCTAGACACTCTGTGGCCAAAATGGTACTGAAATGGAGAATGACAGACTAAAGGCCGAAATACTAAATGTCTTTGCCCAAAGCTGTTTCACAGAGGAAGACTGCACTGTAGCTCCTTCTCTACATTGTCGCACAGATGACAAAATGGTAGCTATCGAAATAGACGACAGAGGGATAGAGAAACAATTAAAATCGCTCAAAAGAGGAAAGGCCGCTGGACCTGATGGGATACCAGTTCGATTTTACACAGAGTACGCGAAGGAACTTGCCCCCATTCTTGCAGCGTTATACCGTAGTTCTCTAGAAGAGCGTAGCGTTACAAAGGATTGGAAAAGGGCACAGGTCATCCCCGTTTTCAAGAAGGGACGTCGAACAGATGTGCAGAACTATAGACCTATATCTCTAACGTCGATCAGTTGTAGAACTTTGAAACACGTATTACGTTCGAGTATAATGACTTTTCTGAAAACTAGAAATCTACTCTGTAGGAATCAGCATGGGATTAGTAAAAGACGGTCGTGTGAAACCCAGCTCGCGCTATTCGTCCACGAGACTCAGAGGGCCATAGTCACGGGTTCCCAGGTAGATGCCGTGTTTCTTGACTTCCGCAAGGCGTTTGATATAGTTCCCCACAGTCGTTTAATGAACAAAGTAAGAGCATACGGACTATCAGACCAATTGTGTGATTCGATTGAAGAGTTCCTAGATAACAGAACGCAGCATGTCATTCTCAATGGAGAGAAGTCTTCCGAAGTAAGAGTGATTTCACGTGTGCCGCAGGGGAGTGTCGTAGGACCGTTGCTATTCACAATATATATGTAAATAACCTTGTGGATAACATCGGAAGTTCACTGAGGCTTTTGCGGATGATGCTGTGGTATATCGAGAGGTTGTAACAATGGAAAATTGTACTGAAATGCAGGAGGATCTGCTACGAATTAACACATGGTGCAGGGAATGGCAATTGAATATCAATGTAGAGAAGTGTAATGTGCTACGAATACGAAGAAAGAAAGATCCTTTATCACTTAGCTACAATATAGCAGGTCAGCAACTGGAAGCAGTTAATTCCATAAATTATCTGGGAGTAGGCATTAGGAGTGATTTAAAATGGAATGATCATATAAAGTTGATCGTCGGTAAAGCAGATGCCAGACAGAGATTCATTGGAAGAATCTTAAGGAAGTGCAATCCGAAAACAAAGAAGTAGGTTACAATACATTTGTTCGCCCTCTGCTTGAATATTGCTCACCAGTGTGGGATCCGTACCGGTTAGGGTTGATAGAAGAGATAGAGAAGATCCAACGGAGAGCGCGCTTCGTTAGAGGATCATTAAGTAATCGCGAAAGCGTTACGGAGATGATAGATAAACTCCAGTGGAAGGCTCTGCAGGAGAGACGCTCAGTAGCTCGGTACGGGCTTTTGTTGAAGTTTCGAGAACATACCTTCACCGAGGAGTCAAGCAGTATATTACTCCCTCCTACGTATATCTCGCGAAGAGACCATGAGGATAAAATCAGAGAGGCATACCGACAATCCTTTCTTCCACGAACAATACGAGACTGGAATAGAAGGGAGAACCGATAGAGGTTCTCAAAGTACGCTCCGCCACACACCGTCATGTGGCTTGCGGTGTATGGATGTAGATGTAGATGGATGTAGATGTATTAAATATAGGTGCGGGAGAAAAGGTCACCGTCTTTACATAGTGGGTGCAGCTTTTCTGGAGGAGTAAGGGTCACAGTCTCTTACACACTACGTGAAACTTGCCTGAGGGAGTAGTGGCTGGAGTCGTGCTTCACTTTCCAGACGAGGTCGGGGTCTCGCAGCATGAGGCACGGCCTGCCCACCATGTAGAAGCCCCCGTAGGGCTGCCCTTCCAGCTGGCGGTACACCTCGTCCATGACGCCGCAGAGGTGCGTGGTGCCCAGCAGCAGGTCCTTGGCGTGCCCCAGGAAGAGCCGGGAGGTGGCCTGCGCCACGCCCATCCGGCGCCAGTAGCCGCGGGCCACGTGCGCGTCGGCCACCAGCAGCGCGAGGGCCAGGCCGAGCAGCGCGGCCGTCACCCAGCTGACGTCACACAGTGGCCAGTAGGCGGCCGGCATGCCTGTCTCCGGCTGGACCGCCGAAACACTTGCCGATCGCTTCCTAGCTACTGTTCAGCAGTCTCGCCACGAAGTACGCGTGACGTATCACATCAGAAAGAATGCTGAGCCTACAACTTTAGTAGCATTTACAAGAACTTAGAGGCAATAAACCAGTGGGTATTTCTCACAGCATTAGACAGCATTTCTTCTCAAATACTGAGCCACTTCACATATTCCTCCAAAGTGAGCAAGAGAACTGATGATTTGTATTCACTGTTCCAGTCGCTACAAGACGAGTGACGACAACTAATTAATCGACGAGAGCCTCGCTTTGAATGGCGCGATCTGCAAATCATCCCACGGTATCCTCTTCACACAGTACCTGTTCGAGAGTAGGCGCTGTCGAATGCAGGGGAGGAAGGTGCTAGCCGCTCGCGTGGTCCTCGTGCGACGGCTCACTGCCAGTGACTTAGCGCAGCGCCTGCCGAAAGATGGAGAGACGCCACGATGCCGTCACGTGATCTCTGTTATGTCAGAGCTTATCTGCTCGTATCGGGCGGCAGAGCACTCCCCACCGGCCGCTATCTCCACTGCGGCCTACCTCACTCGAGCGATATCTCTCGGCTTCGTATGACACTATTCGGAGTATCTACTCGTGCTATATGAGGAATAATACACTGAAGCGCTAAAGGAAATGGTACAGGCATGAGTATTCAAATACAGAGCTATGTAAACAGGCAGAATACGGACAAGTGTCTGTACCTCTCGTTCGACTTCGACCCAATCTATCTGCAGATGAGCGCTTATTAATGGTTAATCCAAACCAGACGTACGCAAACATTGCAGTACCCACATCCTGCGACACCTCACTTTAGTGAATACTAACCCTTATGCAGAGATGCCAGTAGAACTATTGTGTTGGCCATCATGCCGGTGTGGGCGTGGAGGGGTTCCACCTCTACTTAAAAAAAAAAAAAAGGCGCAGTTGTTAAGCCGCTTCGTGCTGCTGCAATGGCAGGTTATCAAGATTTAAGTTTCAATGTGGTGTTATGGTCAGCGTACGAACTGTAGGGCTCAGTACCTCCGATGCAGCGATGGTGATTTTCCCGTACGACCATTTTACGAGTGTACCGTGGATATCAGGAATCCGGTAAAACACAAAATCTCCGACATCGCTGTTGCTGGAAAAACATCCTGCAAGAACGAGGCCAACGACATCTGAAAATTATCGTTCAACGTGACAGATGAGCAACCGTTCCTGAAATTGCTGCAGATTTCAGTACTGGGCCACCAACAGGTGTCAGCATGCGAACCATTCAACGAAACGTCATCGATATGGGCTTTAGGAGCCAAAGGCGCACTTGTGTAACCTTAATGACTAAACGACACAAAGCATTACGCCCAGTGTGGACCAGCCAACACCGAGAATGGACTGTTGACGATTGGAAACAAGTTGCCAGATCGGACGAATCTCGTTTCAGATTGTATCGAGCGGATGGGCATGTACGGGTATGGAGACAGCTTAATGAATCTATGGACCTGCATGTTAGCAGGGGACTGTTCTAGCTGATGGAGGCTCTGTAAAGCTGTGGCACATGTGCACTTGGGGTGATATATATATCCTCTGATACGTTTAGATAAGAATGTGGCTGGTGACACTTCCATAAGCATCCTGTCTGATCACCTGCATCCATTCATACCCATTGTGCATTCCGACGGACTTTGGCAATTCCAGCAGGACAATGCAACACCAGACATGTCTAGAGTTTTTACGGAGTGGCTCCAGGAACACTCTCCTGAGTTTAAACACTTCCGCTGGCCACCATACTCCTCAGACATGCACATTATTTAGCATATTTGGGAAGTCTTGCAACGTGTTGTTGAGAAGAGATCTCCACCTCCTTACGGATTTATGGACAGCGCTGCAGGATTTATAGTGTCAATTCCTCCATCACTACTTGAGACATTAGTCGAGTCCATGCCAAGTCGTGCTGCGGCACTTATGCATGCTCGCGGTAGCCCTACACGATATTAGGCATTTGCACCATTTTCTTTGGCTATTCAGTGTAGGAAAGTTGGCAGCCCTGAATTTCTTTCATACCTCTGGTATGATATAAAATAAGACTTGTCGGATATGGCTGTAATTCATGAAATGGTTCTAGACTCTGCGAAACAATACCAATTGGTCTAAGAGCACTACAGGATTAAGATTGGAACATTGCAATTGATAAAATTACGACACATATGAAAGAGGCACTGTTTTTGGACTGTATAATGTCTATTAACCCCCCCAGTGATAGAGTTACTTTTTGTTATTTTTGTTTGCATTTATTACTTTTCGTTGCAACAAAAGAAAATTAGATGTTCAAACTGAAAAATGTAAGATTTACCTTGCTAGTTTTAATATCCACACATCAAAAAAAGTTTTGCATCCCCCCAGTTACCATAACTCCTGAAGTTCGACGTTGACTGTGGATATTGTATCACAGACACAGTTCCTTCGACTGGTCAGAGATGTCATTAAACACGCCCAAAGATATAAAAAACCATGCATGAGCAGCGCCTGTTAGACGGACGGGGTCTGACAGCCGATCACTTCCAGCCATTCCACCACGAAGAAGGTACACGGCTCGTGTTATCTATAGTTCAACCATGCCCAGACGGTGAATACCGTGGTTAGATAGTGCCCGCATTGATACTCGCCAGCAACGGCTCTCAACAAGCGAAGTATCCAGGTGTCTCGGAATAAACCAAAGCGATGTTGTTGGTACATGGAGGAGATACAAATAGACAGGAACTGTCGATGATATGCCTCGCTCAGGCCGCCCAAGGGTGGATGATCGCTACCTACGGATTATGGCTCGGAGGAACCCTGACAGCAACGCCACCATGTTGACTAATGCTTTTCGTGCAGATACGAGACGTCGTATTACGACTCAAACTGTGCGCATTCGGCTGCATGATGTGCAACTTCACTCAAGATGTCCATGGCGATGTCCATCTTTGCAACCACGACACCATGCAGCGCGGGATAGATTGGTCCAACAACACGCCGAATGGCATCATGTTCTCTTCACCGATGAGTGTCGCATATGGCTTCAACCAAACAATTGGAGACCACTCGGTCGGGCTGAACGCCTTAGAGACACTGTCCAGCGAGTGCAGCAAGGTGGAGGTTCCCTGTTGCTTTGGGGTGGCATTATGTGGGGCCGACGTACGCTGGTGGTCATGGAAGGCGCCGTACCGGCTGTACGATACGTGAATGCCATCCTCCGACCGACAGTGCAACCATATTGGCAGCATACTGGCGAGGCATTCGTCTTCATGGACGACAATTCGTGCCTCCATCGTGCATATCTTGTGAATGACTTCCTCCAGGATAACGACATCTCCAGAATAGAGTGGCCAGCATGTTCTCCAGACAATGAACCCTATCGAACATACCTGGGATAGACTGAAAAGATCTGTTTATGAACGACGCGTCCCACCAACCACTCTTAGGGATTTACGCCGAATCGCCGTTGAGGAGTGGGACATTCTGGAGCAACAGCGCCTTGATGAACCCACGACGAACACAGGCATGCATCAAAGCAAGAGGACGTGCTGCTGGGAATTAGAGGTACAAGTGTGGACAGCAATCAGGACCACCACCTCTGAAGATCTCGCTGTATGGTGGTAGAACATTCAATGTGTGGTTCTCTTGAGCAATAAATGATGTTTATGTTGATCTCTATTTAAATTTTCTGTACAGGTTGCGGAACTCTCGGGACCGAGGTGATGCAAAACTTTTTTTGATGTGTGTATTTCTTTCCCTTTATAGCTCTTATGACCTTTCTGTATTACAGATCATAAAGCGGTGATTGTACTTCCGTCTTGGTACAAATATCAGAATCTTAAATTTTATTTGTAACGAAGGAGGTTTATTCATAGAGGTTTTAAGGTACATAGCCGCTGTGAATGAGTGCCCGAGAACCCGACCTACGAACCAAATTTGTCCTACTACAAAGACAACTGTTGCCACCGCTACTTTTAGTCTACCAGTTAAACATGTGAAAAAAATCTTCCACTTCAGGCATTGGCGATTAACTAACTCTTTATGCCCAGAACGTGTTACAGTATACGTATGTTGGACACTAGCAATTGTTTTCCTTTAAGTGTGTAGTAGCACTGAACGATGTACAAATTAATATTTGGTTTTGACAAATAAATAACCTGCAATTCGAATAAACGGTCTTGTCACGTTAAGGCAAACAACGCTGTATCACAAATCTCAAATTCCGGAATTCTGGTACCACAATATCCCGCAGTTAAGTTGTATCCACCAGCTCAATATAGTTCAACACCAGTTCCACAGAAAGTCGGCTACAACTCTTCCACACTTATTGGCTCTGAACTGGCGCACTAGTACAATAAATCAGAATAAAATAGAAGTCTAAGTCTGTTTAGATTCCGTAGAAATATTGGAACACGTGAGGCAATACTGACCCTACGACCTATCTTAGAAGCTAGATTAAGGAAAGGCAAACCTACGCTTCTAGCATTTGTAGACGTAGAGAAAGCTTTTGACAATGTTGACTGAAATACTCTATTTCAAACTCTAAAGGTGGCAGGGGTAAAATACAGGAAGCGAGAGGCTATTTAAAATTTGTACAGAAACCAGATGGCAGTTACACGAGTCGAGGGGCATGAAAGGGAAGCAGTGGTTGGGAAGGGAGTGAGACGGGGTTGTAGCCTCTCCGCGATGTTGTTCAATCTATATATTGAGCAAGCAGTAAAGGAAACAAAAGAAAAATTCGGAGTAGATATTAAAATCCATGGAGAAGAAATAAAAACTTGGAGGTTCGCCGATGACATTGTAATTCTGTCAGAGACAGCAAAAGACTTGGAAGAGCAGTTGAATGGAATGGATAGTGTCTTGAAAGGAGGATATAAGATGAACATCAACAAAAGCAAAACGAGGATAATGGAATGCAGTCGAATTAAGTCGGGTGATGATGAGGGTATTAGATTAGGAAATGAGACACTTAAAGTAGTAAAGGAGTTTTGCTATTTGGGGAGCAAAATAACTGATCATGGTCGAAGTAGAGAGGATATAAAATGTAGACTGGCAATGGCAAGGAAAGCGTTTCTGAAGAAGAGAAATTTGTTAACATCGAGTATTGATTTAAGTCTCAGGAAGTCGTTTCTGAAAGTATTTGTATGGAGTGTAGCCATGTATGGAAGTGGAACATGGACGATAAATAGTTTAGACGAGAAGAGAATAGAAGCTTTCGAAATGTGGTGCTACAGAAGAATGCTGAAGATTAGATGGGTAGATCACATAACTAATGAAGAGGTGTTGAATAGGATTGGGAAGAAGAGAAGTTTGTGGCACAACTTGACTAGAAGAAGGGATCGGTTGGTAGGGCATGTTTTGAGGCATCAAGAATTCACCAATTTAGTATTGGAGGGCAGCGTGGAGGGTAAAAATCGTAGAGGGAGACCAAGAGATGAATACATCAAGGAGATTCAGAAGAATGTAGGTTGCAGTAGGTACTGGGAGATGAAGAAGCTTGCACAGGGTAGAGTAGCATGGAGAACTGCATCAAACCAGTCTCAGGACTGAAGACCACAACAACAACAACAAGTCTGTTCTAAATAATTCTGAAACTAAAGTGTTATACTATCAAAAGTAGTTTGTTTACACACAGCCATCAGCTAATATCTCTCAACTATTTAAGCCCAAGAATTAGTGATGCAGACTTCGAATCGTAGGGGAAAAGTATCTCAAATAAGCGTAGGAAGCCGTATGGATCTCTTGATTAGCCCAAACTATCCTTTGAAGCGCAATATTCAAGGTACCACAACTCCCGTGACTTTAACGACCCCGTAACGTCAAACCGACTGTGCCAATTCGACACACCCCTGCAGACTGACATCTTTCTTACGCTCTGACAGAGGCCATACTACCTATCAGCAACATGTTAAAATTTTTGTGAGCCATCAAAATGAACAAACGATCAACGCTACTACTAGTTATAATTTTAATTTTGATTTTGCTCGTTGGCCGTCGATATTTACTCAGCAACCAGGTGTGACATGGTGGATTCTCTTTCTCATTCATTTGGCTTGGGTTCTTTTCTTTGGATTCTGCTTTTATCTACAACATGAAACAATTTATAAAACATAACCACAAGTACAAAACCTATCAGGGACATATCCGAATGAACAGAACTCACTCATGACGATTGCAGGTGATGTCAGAATTTCTGTTTTGGCACGTATAAGGGATAGGGGATCCATGTATTAGAATCAGAATTTAAAAGAGGCTTGGATGAATTAAGATCAAATAAGGCTGAAGGGATAGATAACACTCCATCACAATCTCTAAATTAATTGAGGAAGATGGAAACAAAACGACTGTTCACTTTGATGTGGAGAATATATGACACCGGCGATACACCATCTGACTTCCGGAAAAATGTCATCCACACAATTCCAAAGATTGCAAGAGTTGACAAGGGCGAGAAATATAGCACAACCAGCTTAACGTGTCATGCAGCCGAGTTGCTAACAAGAATAATTGACATAAGAACGTAAAAGAACGTTATGGATGTGTTAGATGACGATCAATTTGGTTTTAGGAAATAATAAAGTCATCAGAGGACAATTCTGACGTTTCAATTTATAACGGAAGCGAGACTAAAGAAAAATCATGACACGTTCATAAGATTTGTCGATCTCTAAAAATCTTTCTACGGTGTAAACAGGAGCTAGATGTCCAACATTCTGAGGAAAATATGGGTAAGCTGTAGGGAGAGACGGGTAATATACAATATGTACAAATTCCAAGAGGGAACAATAAGAGTGTAAGCCCAAGAACGAAGTGCTCGTATTAAAAATGATGTAAGACAAGGATGTAGTATTTCACCCTTCTGTTGAATCAGTACATCGAAGCAATGATGGAAATAACTGGAAGGCTCAAGATTGCAATTTCCATTCAAGATGAAATCATATCAATGATGAGATTCGCTGATGACATTGCTATCCTCCGTGAAAGTGCAGACGAATGTACAGTCTAATGAGTACCGAATATGGAGTGTAAATCAAAGAAAGGCGATAGTAATGAAAGATAGCAGAAATGAGAATAGAAAGACACTTAAGATCACGAAGTAGATGAAGTTCAGGAATTCTTCTACTTAGGCAGTAAAATAACCCATGACGAATGGAGCAAGGAGGACATAAAAAGCAGATTAGAAGTGGCAAATAGAACCTCCTTGCCAAGTGAAGTCTACTAGTATCAAACATAGGACTTAATTTGAGAAAGAAATTTCTTACAATGTAAGTTTGGAGCACAGCCTTGTAAGGTAGCGAAACATGGATTATTTGAAACCCGGAACAGAAAAGTATCGAAGCATTTGAGATTTGGTGCTACAGAAGAATGCTGAAAATTAGGTGGAATGATAGCGTAAGGAATTAGGAGATTCCCCGAAGAATAGGCGAGGAAAGGAATATATGGAAAACGTTGCTAAGAAGAAAGTACACGGTGGTGCGACGTCTGTTAAGACGTCACGGACTAAGTTCCATGGTATCAGAGGCAGCTGTAGACTGTAGTGGAAAAGAATGTAGAGGAAGACAGAGAAATAATTGAGAATGTAGCTTGTAAATGCTACTCTGGATGTGGAATGAAGTTGGCACGGGAGATGATTTCATGACGAGCCGCATCAGACCAGACAAAGGATTAAATAAATAAAATAAAAACTGAAATCTGTGGAAACCAGGTGGGACATTCTACAAGGCTTCCATCTTTCCATTTCCCATCTCTCTAATTCCCCATTCTTTCCCCAAACTGGCGTGAAATGCTACAGCTGCTCTCCTCTTTATACTAATATACTGATTCATACGATATTGACACTTCGAGAAATGTATTGTGGCATCAAACATATCCTTCCAGGTGAAATAATTAAGTGATACTTGCTTATTATTTCGAATACCAAACATTAATCGGCCAGCTGTAGATCTTAACAGTAAACTTCCTCAACAGCTAGTCACCTCAGTAAATTTCCTCCCATGTCTTCTCTCTCTCTCCATTGAATGTTTCGTTTCATTTAGTCCGATATCGAAAGGGATACTGATGTGAATCAATACTGGTATTGCAAATGTGTGCGGGAAACCTGCTCCGAGAGTCTCTTTATGTTCGTCTTTTCAGAGATGCTTGTGGAATCTCAGCTGTTCAGCACAGATTGTCAAATCAAACACCTTTCAGTCGTCTAAATTTGCAGACTGTTATCTTATTGGGGTACGACTTCCATTGTTATATTTCACCATCTTCGGGCCCCAACTTCAGCTCAGCATTTAAAGACTTGTGTCTGTAATCAGTTATAAATATACAGATAATAGTCTTCGAATGCTGGCCCCTATTTTGACCAGAATCGAGGTTGGAGTCTTCCTACACATTGGTCAGGGGGCAGAAGATAGCGTATTATAATGCCGAAAGTACTAGCCCAATAAAATAACGGTTTCGAAAATTAGATGGCTGAAGGCATCGCTGCCTCCTAAAGAAGTGACGCTCTCAGAAGGCGAGGGGGAAACAAAATGAAACTTCACTGGTTGAGAGTGAGATGTTATTTCAGTGAATCAATCCACATTTACAAAGAACTTGTCACTTTCTTTTGGGTCATCAGTTTTCTGACTGGTCTGATGTGGCCTGACACGATTTCCGCTCCTGTGTTAACTTGCTCCTCTCAGAGTAGCACTTTCAACCTACGTCCTCTATTATTTGCTTGATGTATTCCAATCTCTGTATTCATCTACAGTTCTTGCCTTCTACAGCTCTCTCTAGTACCATGGAAGCCATTCTCTTAACAGATGTGCTATCACGCTGACCCTTCTCTTTATCAGTGTTTTCCACATATTCCTTTCCTCTCCGATTCGGCACAGAACCTCCTCATTCCGTACCTTTTCAGACCACCTAGTTTTCAACATTCGTCCGTAGCATCATATCTCAA
The DNA here is from genome assembly GCF_021461395.2 of Schistocerca americana. Classification (NCBI taxonomy): domain Eukaryota; kingdom Metazoa; phylum Arthropoda; class Insecta; order Orthoptera; family Acrididae; genus Schistocerca; species Schistocerca americana. Next base: position 617,827,567 of record NC_060125.1, read on the forward strand.
ATGCTTCGATTCTCTTCTGTTCCGGTTTTCCCACAGTCCATGTTTCACTACCACACAATTCTCTATACTCAAGATGTCCATTCTCAGAAGTTTCTTCCTCAAATTAAGGCCGATGTTTGATATTAGTAGACTTCTCTTGGCCAGGAATGCCCTTTTTCCCATTGGTAGTCTGCTTTTGATGTCCTCCTAGCTCCGTCCGTCACTCGTTATTTTACTGCCTAATAGCAGAATTACTTAACTTCTTCGTGACCATCGATCTTGATATTAAGTTTTTCGCTGTTCCCATTTCTACTACTTTTCATTACCTTCGTCTTACTTCGATTTACTCTCACTCCATACTCTGCACTCATTACACTGTTCATTCCGTTCAGCAGATCATGTAATTCTTCTTCACTTTCACTCAGGATGGCGATGCCATCATTCGAGTCTGCCAGGGACACGGTTTTAATCTACCGGGAAGTTTCTGTCAGGTGTTGATAATGTAGTCCCGCACGAAGGCATGGTATCTGCGTGTGCTTCACAGTGATCACTCAACGTCTGACGCTGTTCACGCCGCTTGTACATCCTACCAGGCCTGGTAACAATACCTGACACGCACAGTACTAATCCACTCTGGTGGACGTTCTACTTGTTGTAGAGAAAGACAGCTCTTATAATTCACACACCCGCCTATGATGTGTATATGTAGGAAGTTACACTGACATGCAACCATGTCTGCTGGGTGCTCCATTTTTTTGGCAGGCAGTGCGTAAAGCCACAAGTGTCTCATTGTCGGCGTCTCAGTTGCCCAGTCGCTCTCCGTCGGTCTCGATCGTCGTCGCTGACGAAATTCGGGAACAGCATCCCCAACATGTTGGCAGATCCCGCACGCGGGGTGAGCACCGCACCTCATTGTTTTCCTACCTCTGTACTCCATCCTCTCAACTCTTGCTAGGCCCTTGATAGATTACTCTTTGGGGTGAGTACCCATCAAAAATCGATGTTACGTCTCTGTCTATTATTTAACATGTATGCATGTGAGCTCGAATTATTTTACTGAAATTAGTAGGTACCTCTCCCACAGATAAGTCCTATATCTAACATAGGAAATACGGTTCTCGAAGTCCACTTTACTCGTCTCCTGGCTTCCAGAAACGCTAATAAATTCCTTTACTTTTTTTCTCCAACAAATATGAATCTTTATTAAGTTGAGCACGTGCACAAGGTAGAAGATACAGTATGTCTTTTACATCACGGTAAATAACAAGTAATTATAAGAAAGTAATTATAAAAATAGTACGGGACCCGAGCCTCTGTTGCAAGTGGGGAAATAAGCTGGCTGTGCAGGCGACAAATAACATTCACCTTTACTTAGATTGCTTAATACAGTGTGGTCATAAAGACTCGATCTAAGAAATAATGACTGCATTTAGATAATACGTAATTATAACTCATTTCTGTGATAACGCGGGCCTATTGCTTTTATCCAGGATAATCAAGACGGATGCTTCCGATAGAGGAACGTGTCACTGTTGTTAACGCGTGGTTTATCTTATCTGGATGGCCAACAGGAGTTCTCTTGGAGATTTCAAAAGCCAGCTGCAATAAAAGCAAACATGTGGTTGTTTGTCAGAAAGTTCGAAAGAACTGGAAAATCCGACGATAAATCACGCTCATGGAGATCTTCTGTACCACAAGGAAATGTTCGACGGATCAGAAAAGCAGTCGATTCAAGGCCGAATGAGTCAACTCGTCGTTTAAGCAACGAAGCAGACGCGCCACAATCAATAATTTAGAAAGTTTGACACTGTACGTTAAAGAGAAGAGCGTATCTGATTATGGCACTTCACAAATTGGGTCACGGACAGCTCGTGGAGCTCCTCCTTACGATCTGACAGACAAGCAGCAACCTTATGCATTACATTTTATTTCCTGGTGAGACGGCTTTCCACAACTGCCGCACTGGGTAACTGGTTACCTCAGACTACGACGGAATGGCAGAGACACATAAAGAAAGTATGTGCGACTCGGATTCACAAAGACAGTTTATGGATCCTTCGTGTTTCCAGAAGAGACGATTGGGGAAACTTTTAACTTGATGTGCTGCAGCGTGTGAAGACATTGCTTTCCCCGAAGGTCGATAATATTTTTTTTCTTTTGTGCATTAACTTGTGATAGTACGTATGTATCATTTATTTCAACTATTCTTTATTTGTTAATACGTCACATTGTTTCTTCATTCATTTTGCTACTGTTTTATATTTTATATTGTACTAATATGAATGTTCTGGTTTTATATGGTTTGTAAATCTTTGGTTAGGCTAGGAGAAGTACTGTGTCAGAGAGAGAGCGAACGACTATCGATAGAGAGCGTGTGAGTTGCGTGGTATCGTGGCCGGTTCGCGGGTGGAGAAACGTTGCAAAGCTCGGCTTAAAAGTCGGTGATACGCGGAGGAAATATTAATTACAGCGCGTCCGCTGTGTTAATAGGAGATCGTGCATTGTTAAGTGAACAGTAAAACCTGAAAAGTATATTGTGTGTTTGCGGTGACGATTTCACACACTGTGTGAACTTGTGACAATTAGCCGTCAACCAGACACCATTGTCGTGTGGAGACACTAACTGTTAGAATTGCGTGAAGGTGGAACAAACCAAAATGTTAAGTAAAAGAACAGTGCTGTGATTTGATCAAGAAACATTTATTATATCATCCAAACTGTCTTAAAGACGACGACGTAAATTGAACTGACGTTTGACTGATTGTTATAGTGATAAAACACATGTGACTGTTTTCCTGTGGCAACACAGACAAAAGAACTATGCGAAGTATTGGCATTAACCGACTATATATCGTAAAATACTAAAGACACTGCATAATTCCGAACTACCCGCATAGCGTGATTGATAAAGTTTTATTAATAAAACGCCGCGCTTGCGACGACAACGTACACACTGGAACTATTATTATCGCGCCAGTGCTGCCAGCTGATTCGACTACAACGAAGACGTGGACCACCGCCGTAACTGGAATATTAATGAAACAGGAAGACCCATCATTGTCTTCACGCCACGAACCAGGATTAACTTCACACATCGTCCGCGCGGACCACCGCTGACGACACCGCAATGCCAGCAGTAACAGTTAAGACATTAAAAGAAAATTATTACGCTATCTCTCATTTCAAAATTAAAGACAATTGCAGTTATCTATTTTAAAAGTACTGTCACGATATCAAGGTTCAATTTTGCTTAGTTCCAATAAATATTCTTTCCATTATTTCGTCTTGTTGACAGTCTTGAAAACCCGCCAAATTAAAGTTCAATTAATAATTTTCTTTCAAAATTCTTCTAAGACATTTTGCTGCTTATCATAATTTTATTTTAATGTTTATGTGTAACATATTTTATTTTTTTGCGAAGTAAAATTAGCTACCACAAAATTACGTATATTACCAGCTGATGCTGTCCGCCATTACTGCTTGAAAACTAACCAATAGTATTTTTGCACCTATTTTCTCGTTTGCTGTCAGCTTCAAAACAAAATTACCTATTTCCTGGGCATCTAGCAGATGTAGGCCCCTACAATATTTTTTTTTTTTTTTTTGCAGGTTTACTGGGATTATATTGACTTTAATTGTTCATTTGGCCCCCGTTAAAGTGATTTATCGCATCTATGTAATAATTGTACTGAATTACCTAATTTATTTTTTTATTGCGTAAACATTGACATACCATATTTAGATTAAAATTGACGTCTTATTGGCCCCATGTAAGATTCTGCACGTTCTGACAAAGAGTATGCCAAATTTTTCTTCCGTCCATGACTAACAGGGGTAGTCAGATTCCTTGTATAGGTCATGATTTATTATTTAAAAGGTTTTTTTTTAGAAGTAGAGAACCGGTTTCTTTACAAGCGGTTCCTGCAACCACAGTTTCAGTAGTCGGTATTGCGGCAATGCTGACGGTGTAGTGTTCCGTTGTATTCCGACAGGGTGGAGCACCCCTTCATTTTGCTCTCACAGTGCGGAGTACATAAATCGAAGATTCGCCAGCAGATAGATAAGCGGAGGTTCAGCTGGACTGTGGCCTTCGGGGTACATAAAGTCAAAGGGGGACATAACGAAATCTCCAGGAACTAAGATGTTAAATCTGGGTCACAGCGTCGGCTATTTCACCACGTATGCATCAGAATGTATTCAGGTTTCCCTTCAAGGTTCGGGCAATGCTTTTAAATGGACGGAGGCAATGATGTAGTGCGATGAAACTGAATACGTAAACTAGCAGTAAATATGCTTTATATAAATTTATTTATTATTTCTTAATAACAGATTGAATCTTTAGTACCACCTTCCATATTTCTTTACTTATGTCTTGATCACATCAAAACTTAGAATTTGTGAAGCAACATTCAGAGTGAACACCAGAAAGCCTTATGCCTCAGTAGGGCGATAAGTTGACACCCCGCTAAGGCATAGATTTTATTGCTACTCGTACCGAATTTTGTTTCATAAAATCTAAGTTTTGTCGCGATGATGCCAGTAGCCGAAAAGGCTTTCTAAGTAAATTAATATACCAAGTGATCTAGACGGCTTAATTGATAATCATAGCCAACTCATTTAGGACATTTATTTCCCTCATTAATACGTTCATTCTCATTACTTATGAATTAATTTCGCCAGCACAGCTTCTTCTAGAAACCTATTGGTCCAAAAGCATTACCATGGCCTGTGTAAACGGATAACAGTGACAGTATGATTCTAATTTGGCGTTGGTCAGAAGGTGGGGTTATTTGAAAAGCTACGACTCTTCATTCATTATTGTGCTTTTGATCTAATGGCACTGTATTTAATGAAGCCAAAAAGCACTTGGGAAAGCCCTATTATGAAAGTAACTTCAATACCATGTATTTCGTGTTTAGTCCACTAATAAGTTACATACAGTATTGAATTAAGACGCTGGAATGTAAATTATCCGTGGGAAAATATGTCCCATGCGAGGTGCTGTGCACAGCGATGAATAAGTTTCAAGTCGAGTGATAGACGCATAGAATTAGGCCTCCTTCTGAAAAACACCTCCCTGTTGCTATGCGCGTCTCTGCAAAAAGTGCAGACGGACAATGTTTGTGTAAATGTTAAATCTGTTGTGAATCGGTTGCTGCTTTTCCATACGTAACAAAGCTGCTGATGATTTTTGATTTTAAACGGCCTGAATGATTCGCATTACTTGAACAGGACCCTGTGTACCGTGATTAATGACTAACAGTGGTCCACACATTTCAAGAAGAGCTCAGTAATAACTCTAGTGGCGTTCTCACTGTTTAATCTCATTCCAGAATTATCAGTGCCAATAAGACAGATCGTAGAAACTGTGACGCTGAATAATTCTGTGCGTCTGAGGCTGTACAGCAATATCCCCCGCACCCACAAGAAACAAAAATCTTGACAATATAACATCTCTAGAATACGGTATTGAGTCCTGTTCCACCATAGCACACCTATAATACGTACAAAAAATATGAAGGAACGGCTTTGTCATTATTTTTCGAAACAAGACATCTTGTTATTGTTTCTGCAAACTTGATGAAATATGCCGTGCAGCGTTGTTCACAATCACACTTCACTGAACAGGAACTAAATAATTGTCAGTATCGAAGTTCTTCTCACGTTGCACGTCTGTGAGACGGATTACTATTGATAGAGTGACGTCATCTGTGGTACGAATTTCGTGTACAATTGCAAGAGACGGACCGCCAAGTGAGTTAAGCAGCGATTCTTGCTCCACCCCCCCCCCCCCAACTTTTATCCATAGAGAAAATATTATGAGGTAGATGGAGACCGGGGACTACCCCAAACATCATCACCTTTCTCTGAAATAAAGCTTATATTCTCTGTTGTTTACCAGCACCCCGAGAACCGAATAACATTTTTAATATTTCCTAAATTAAATTTAGTAGTTTAGTAGTTTAGTTCATTACAGAATTGCATGGGATAGCATTTTTTTAAAATCTTTAAACTTCCTGGCAGATTAAAACTGTGTTGCGGACCGAGACTCGAAGTCGGGACCTTTGCCTCCGCAGGCAAGTGTTCTACTATTTTTTTTTTCCTTTTAATCTCATTTTGTTCGATATTGTTCGTTGCATTTTTTCGTGGCCGTCGTCAAGTTCATCGATGATTTACTCACTCAGTTTTTTATTGCAGAGAGCTGTCTAATCCCGTACCGAACACGCTGAGATATCTTTGTCTCTACCTCGTCTCCTACCTTCCAGAATTCACAGAAACTCTCCTGCGGACCTTGCAGAACTAGCACTCCTCAAAGAAAGGATATTACGGAGATATAGCTTAGCCACAGCTTTTCGCTCTGGAGCGGAGTGAAAATTTCATTCATATTCGTATCTTCAAAATATATTCAATGCAGTCTTCGAAAACGGTGCTAATTATCAACAAATGGACAATGTTCTGAAAAACTACTGCAGATACATGTCTGAGACATGTTTTATTAGAATCACCAGACCAATAAAAAATTCGATATCGTGTTTTACTTTAACTTCGCACAGTTTTGCGATGGTTTCATATTAGCGAAATTGCTAAATTTCAGGCGAAATCTTTTATTTGCCATAACTCCGTAACTAAACATTTCTACAAACTTATTTCTTTAGTTTTACTTGTAGAATAGCATGTTAAAATATTTTGATATCTTCGTGAACCATCCTGTATATGTCATTGTAATAGGCGACCCTTACGTTAAGCTTCCACCAGTAATACCTACGTACGTTCCACTGTTCATTGCAATCCTTACATCGTGTTTGTTGCAGTCGCTTTTACCTGTGTGTCTGTTTATATGCTTATACGTAGTTCAGCATTACCCCCAAGGTCCATATGTGTTTGTCAGCTGCCATTCAGATGTTGGCTTTAAGTTTTCTGCCAGCATGGACATCATGTCACATCGGTTCTCATCGTCATTACGCTACGTTTCCTGCAGTCAAATGCCTGTGGGTCAGTGCTCATGAAATCCGTCTATTTATTATCCTTCTTTCACATATACGTCGTTCTTGATGTCACATGCTTCAGATTTCCCGCAGTGAAACATATGCAGCGTGAACTTCAAATTCTCTAATAAAATGTTCAGGGATATTGTCTGAGCACTAGATGTAAGTATCCTGAGGTCTCCGATGGATCGTTACAGCCTTATAATGTAATTATGATTATTCGGCAAGTTACTGTAATTAGTTTTATTTCTGTGACAAATTTACAACATTAAAAATGTCTGTAACAAGTAATCACCAAAACGTGCAACACAAAAATCACAGAGTATTGCAATAGCACTCAGACAGATAAAACCAAATGGTTATGTCGTCGCCGTCGCCGTGGGAACAGTGACTTGATTTCGGTGAGCCCACACACACAACGAGTATCGGTCAGGTACACCCACTCATACTGCTGTAACTCATGCTAACGTACAAGTAACACGGCCGGGAAAACGAAACGAAGAAAATACTGAGCGGTATTGAGAGCAAGCTGGAGGATGAAGGGTAAAGTGGTCATAAATGTTGTCAACTGTATGTATAGTAAGTGAATGGAATATTCGGTTTCCAAATAAGGCGCACAGCGCATACCGTCGACATTTCAACTGTTGTGCAGATAGTTTCAGAGCAATACGATGCAATCTTCAAATAGTGCATGATATCAAATGCCGTTACGAGGGTGAGTCAAATGAAAACCTTAAATTGGTAATAACAAATCGAAATTTCGCGCCGTTGTCCCGTAAGTTGGTAAGCGTGCTACAAACAGAGTGCAGAATGGCCTGTAGGTGGCACCATAGTGCAGATGCACTCACACCGTCGCAGTATCACTGTAAAGATGGCCGCCCCACTTGCGACTTGCACCAGGGAAGAAAAGCGTCCTGTCATTCGGTTTTTGCGTAGTGAAGGTGTGAAACCTATTGAAATTCATCTACGAATGAAGGTTCAGTACGGTGATGCATGTTTGTCACCGCAGCAAGTCTACGAATGGAGTGGGAAGTTCGCAAATGGCGTGACTTCGTTGGAAGATGCTGCTCGTCCAGGTCAGGCGCAACGAGTTGTGACTCCACAGAACATTGCAGCAGTTGAAGCCATAGTGAAGGAAAACCGCCGAGTGACACTGCATTACATTGCAGCATGTTTACAGATTAGTCATGGGTCAGCACACCACATTGTGCATGATGTGCTCCAGTTTCACAAAGTGTCTGCAAGATGGGTGCCACGGCAGCTGACTACAGAAATGAGAGAACGACGTGTCGATGCTTGTGAAGAACTTCTTCGGCGCTTTGAACGAGAAAGTAATGGCTTCCATGCAAGAATCGTTACTGGGGACGAAACCTGGGTTCACTTCTACCTCCCGGAAACGAAGAGAGCGAGCAAGGAATGGCGCCATTCCTCATCACCAAAAGCAAAGAAGTTTCGAACAGAACCATCAGCAGGGAAGGTCATGCTGACTTTTGGGGCGAAAAAGGCGTCATTTTGGAGCATTACATGTCTAGAGGTACTACTGTCACCAGTACAGCACACACAGATCTCCTAAAAAATCACCTGCGGCCTGCAATCAAATCAAAGCGACGTGGATTGCTGTCAGCAGGTGTCTTATTGCAACATGACAATACAAGGCCCCACACTGCCCGTACAACAGTTGCAAGAATCGCAGACCTGCATTTTGAGTGTCTTCCTCATCCACAATACTCACCAGACATTGCCCCAAGTGATTTTCATATGTTTGGACCACTCAAATACGCAATAGGAGGAAAGAAATTCCGTTCTGATGAAGACGTACGCCTCGCGGTGCATGAATGGTTGCGCGGACTACCAAAAGAATTTTTTTCTAAAGGAATTTATGCAGTTTGTAAGTGCTGGAGAACTTGCATTGAGCGTGGGGGAGATTATGTCGAAAAGTGATACAGCTTTGTACCACTTGTGCACAATAAATAATATTTTTTAAAAATATTTCAAGTTTTCATTTGACTCACCATCGTACTTTGGAATGAGGCACCGGAAACCACGAACCCCTGTACCAAAACAGGAAATATGGCTGAGCATACTGCGGATCTTTGATAGTTGAGTTTTGTTATCACTGTGATTATGTGTCGGTGCACCTTACGATGGTTCCTTCAGGTTTCCAGCAGTCACACATAAGGAGGTATCAGTGTTCTAGACGATGTTTATTTCCTGTTTTTTTTTTTTTTTTTTTTTTTTTTTGTTTTGCACTCATACAAGTATGTGAGCGACAATCGCAGTGCTTGTGACACATCTGTTTATCTACGTGTCTTTATGGTAATGATGATATGCTGTGTTTCGCAAGGCACTCTTAATCATGTGACTGTGTTAGTGACGATGCGCACGCAAGAAACAGGACAATGAAATGTCGTGTGGATAGACCCGTCGCCTGGTGCAAGTCTTTTAAGGTGACGCCAGTTTGGCGACTTGCGTATCGATGGGGATGATATGATGAAGACAATACCCAGTTCCTGAATGGAGAAACCCTCCAACCTAGGCAGGAATCGAACCCTAGCGCCTTTGCGTGGCATTCTGCGGCGCTGACAACTCAGCTACCGAGGCGAACAATCGGACAACCATGCATACGTGGTTGGTTTCCTAAATGTGGTAAATTTCCATGGAAAAATGGGAAATCTGTGTTGCGCTTTCATAGTTGGTAGGCTTTATTATTCCAAGAATCGTATATTGAATTTCAACAATGTACAGCGTAACGTTTACTGATGAGATCCGTCTGAATCGGTTAGTGTGTCGACTGCGATTCAAAACGAAGAAAACCGAGCTTCGTGCTGCCATTTAACATAATTCGATGAAGTTCACACGGACTCCGCACCATCATTGGAGCCCATTTACTTTTCGATTAACGAGTTTAAACGTGGTCAGGTAAGCACCGCAGAAGAAGCGCGCTCCTGCCGTCCAATGTGGTTTTTTTCGGAGACAATCAGCCTCAGGCACGGTGGAAAAAAGGTAGGCAGGGGTCGAATCCCGAGGCCTCGCCAAGGTGCCTGTCATTTTGCTGGTCGCCTACATGTACTGATGGGCTTTTTTTTAATTTTTTTTAAACCTTAGAACTTGCTTTTCCAAAAAGAATGAAACACAGTCCGAGTGAAACCAATATGGCTACCACCACTGTAAAAAGAAGAAGGAAGTTTCATTTCCAGTCGTAGCCTGCAACAACCGTTCGTTAACTTTTTTTTTATTAATGAGAAGGAAAGACAAAAAAACAGGCCACAACAGTGAAATGAACTGCGTATCAATACGCCTGAAAAGGGGCTACGACAAGGATACAGACGAGGACCTGTTTAATTCATCCGATATCTCAACGTCGAAATACAAGGTTCAACATATTGGCAAATAATTCGCGATACTGTAGCGGGTGCGAACAGTTCCATGTGCAATATCCATACATTTGTAGAAGGTGAGTGGGTCCATGCCGCCTCTTTTTTAAAATGTAGTGAAGATAGTGGCCTAAAAAGACTAAAAACCATGCAATGGTATTTCACTTTGTCCTGCGAAAGTACGAGGAGGCTGGACACTACTATATCAGCCGGAAAGGCAGTTAGAAACGCTAGTTAATTCGTTTCCATAGTTGGTAAGCTGGATTATTAGAAGGATCACACAAAGAATATCAACAATGTACAGCGGAAAGTTCATTCATGACAGCCGTCTGAATTGGTAGGTGTGTCAACAGCGATTGAAAATGGAAAATACAGAGTTTCATGCTGTAACTACACATTTTAAAGTGAAGGGGTGGACTGCCGCTCAAATCAAAACAGAATTAGATGAAATTCATGCTGACTCTGTACCATAATTTGAGCCCATTTGCTTTTTGATTAATGAATTTAAACTTGTTCGGACAAGCACAGAAGACGAAGCGCGCTCCGGCCTTGTGATTGGCGTTGCTGCAGAGGAAACCCTTGACAAAGCATCTGATATGGTAGTGCCAGACCGCCGAATAAAAATTGGTGAGCTTTCTGAGACCTTAGAAACTTCAGCTGAGCGAGTGCATGGTATCCTGCAGGGAGAACTGTCTACGAAGAAGCTGTGTACGAGGTAGGTGCCGCCATTGCTCACAGTCGACGAAAACCGCACCCGACACAACATTTCGACACACTATCTGGCCATGATTAGTCGCAATCCGCAAGACTTTTGGCGCCGCTTTGCGAATGTTGGTGAAACCTGGATCCATCATTACACACCAGGATTAAAACAGCAGACAAAACAATGTGCACCAAAGAAGGTAAAGGCCATTTTGACAGCTGGTAAGGTGATAGCCACTGTTTTTTTGGGATTTTCAAGGAATGATGCTGATAGATTACTTGGAAAAAGGCAGAACCATAACTGGACCCTATTATCCTTAATTTTTGGACTGTTTGAAACTTGCGTTGCATGAAAAAGAAAACGCAAAAACAAGCTTTTTCACCAGCACCATCCCACATATCAGCGATAACAATGGTGAAAGCGCATGAATTGGGCTTCAATTGGTTCGTCATCCATTTTATTCAACAGACGTAGTCCCAAGTGAGTTTTTCTTGTTTCCTACTTTAAAACTTCGGCTTATTTGGAAGAAAGTTTCGTTCAAAATGGCTCTGAGCACTATGGGACAACGTCTATGGTCATCAGTCCCCTAGAACTTAGAACTACTTAAACCTAACTAACCTAAGGACAGCACACAACACCCAGTCATCACGAGGCAGAGAAAATCCCCGACCCCGCCGGGAATCGAACCCGTGAACCGGGGCGTGGGAAGCGAGAACGCTACCGCACGACCACGAGCTGCGCACGAAAGTTTCCTCAAAAGACGAAGTGATAGTTGCAGTCAACGAGTATTTTACAGACTCTGGCAGAACCTATATTTCAGATGGGACGAAAAAGCAGGCGGACCAGAGGATCACGTGCATACCCATTAAATAAAACTAAATCTAGAAGTAAGATGAACTACTTAAAAAGTAAACATTTTTCTTGGTGTTTTACCAGGCTTATCAATTCACCATATGTGAATTAGAATACGTGAAAATGCTTACGTTAGGGTTCCTACAATAACGGGTGTATACACTACGTGATCAAATTATTCGGACGTCCCCATGTAACACGCAATCGACCAATAGATGCCACGAGATGAGGGAACGTTTTGTTGTCAGTGTGAAGTAGTAACAATGGAATGTGTCCGTCAGGAGAGCTGAGTAACTCAGAATGTGAACTAGTCTTTCGATGTCATCTGAGAATCAAATCCACCACGAACATTTCAACCCTTCGGAAGCTGTCCATGTCACTTGATTGTGAAGTGTAAACGCGAATATACACTACTGGCCATTAAAATTGCTACACAACGAAGATGACGTGCTACAGATGCGAAATTTAACCTCCAGGAAGAAGATGCGGTGATATGCAAATGATTAGCTTTTCAGAGCATTCACACAAGGTTGGCGCCGGTGGCGACACCTACAACGTGTTGACATGAGGAAAGTTTCCAACCGATTTCTCATACAAAAACAACAGTTGACCGACGTTGCCTGGTGAAACGTTGTTGTGATGCCTCGTGTAAGGAGGAGAAATGCTTACCATCACGTTTCCGACTTTGATAAAGGTCGGATTGTAGCCTATCGCCATTGCGGTTTGTCGTATCGCGACATTGCTACTCGCGTTGGTCGAGATCCAATGACTGTTAAAAGAATATGGAAGACAACAACCATCTGCACGAGCAGTTCGACGACGTTTGCAGCAGTATGGACTATGAGCTTGGAAACCATGGCTGCGGTTACCATTGACGCTGCATCACAGACAGGAGCGCCTGCGATGGTGTACTCAATGACGAACCTGGGTGCACGAATGGCAAAACGTCATTTTTTCGGATGAATCCAGGTTCTGTTTACAGCATCATGATGGTCGCATCCGTGTTTGGCGACATCGCGGTGAACGCACATTGGAAGCGTATATTCGTCATCGCCATACTTGCGTATCACCTGGCGTGATGGTATGGGGTGCCATTGGTTACAAGTCTCGGTCACCTCTTGTTCGCATTGACGGCACTTTGAACATTGGACGTTACATTTCGGATGTGTTACGACCCGTGTCTCTACGCTTCATTTGATCTCTGCGAAACCCTACATTTCAGCAGGATAATGCACGACTGCATGTTGGAGGTCCTGTACGGGCCTTTCTGGATACAGAAAATGTTCGACTGCTGCCCCGGCCAGCACGTTCTCCAGATCTCTCAGCAATTGAAAACGTCTGGTCAATGGTGGCCGAACAACTGGCTCGTCACAGTACGCCAGTCACTACTCTTGATGAACTGTGGTATCGTGTTGAAACTGCATGGGCAGCTGTACCTGTAGACGCCATCCAAGCTCTGTTTGACTCAATGCCCAGGCGTATCAAGGCCGTTATTACGGCCAGAGGTGGTTGTTCTGGGTACTGATTTCTCAGGATCTATGCACCCAAATTGCGTGAAAATGTAATCACATTTCAGTTCTAGTATAATATATTTGTCCAATGAATACCCGTTTATTGTCTGCATTTCTTCTTGGTGTAGCAATTTTAATGGCCAGTAGTGTATATGTTTATTCTAAATGATAGTCCCATTTTCAAAGCCTTGTATTTATTCAAATGCAAATGCTAAATGAACAAGTTTTATACAAATGAAAAGACGAAGTTTCGAAGTTTTTGTTCATAATGTTTGATATCAGTGTAATAAATTAATTATTTTGTAATAATTTGTAATTAATTATTTTTAATAATTATTTAGTAATTAGAAATGTGATAAATGCTATAAATGTTCAATGTGGTCACCGTTGGCTGCACGGCAAACATCGACGCAGTAACCAAAATCGTACCACACCCGCGAAAGCGTATCTGCTGTTACTGAGTGCATCGCAACAGTGATCCATTTCCGCAGATCGTTCAGAGTGGTTGGTAGTGGCGGGACGAAATCGGCTTCCTTCACGTAACCCCATAAGAGAGAGTCGCAGGGTGTGAGATCAGGCTGGCCAGAAGCGCAGAGCCAGGTCCTCAGGTCCCCCGAGACCGATGCACTGCTGGGGAACCGAGTCATTTAATAGCCTCGTACATAATGGTGCCAATGGGACGGAGCCCCATTCTGCTGGAACATGAATACCTGGGAATCTTCCATAACGTGAGGGAGCAGCTATTGTTCCGACATATCCAGGTACGTGACTCGCGTTACAGTTCTTTCCGCAATTAAAAATGGTCCACAAAAACCTTTGTACGGGATACGGCGCAGAACACCTTGTTCTTCGGTGAGTCTCTTTCTTGTTGCAATGGTGAATGTGGATTTTCCGAGCCCCATACTCGAACATTCTGTCTGTTGAGTTTTCGACCAGGGTGGAACGTCGCTTCATGGTTGAAAATTACACGCTGCAGAAATGTGTCATCCTCCATCTTTGCTAGCATAAAACTACAAAATGTGTTATTGGGGTTGAGAGCCTGCAAAAGTTGTAATCGGTAGAGTTTGTACAATAAACGCCGACTCAGAACTTTCCATACAGTTGGTTGTGGTATTCCAAGTTCCCGACTGGCTCTATCGGTAGACTTACCGGGACTGCACAAAAAACTTTCTTGAAACCGTCAGACACCATCCTCTGACACGCGCGGTCGACCTGTGCTTTTTCCTATGCGCAGTCTCCCAGTCTGTTTAAATTGCTTAAACCAACGGCTAATGCTTTTGAGAGTTGGTGATTGATTGAATACCGAATTTGGTACGAAATGCCCGCTGAATGACAATTTGCCACAAACTTTTCGCGAACTCAAGAACGCGGAAAACCTTGTGCTCCACAGTCTCCATCTCAGTCACAACAGACAGTGAAACGGAATGACGCCCCTATCGCCGTGCAAACTCTACCGGCCGCTTCTACAACCATCGCCGCCCCTCCCGCCGCCGGTATAAAGCTCGTTCCTTTTGAATTTGTACTTGGATACATACGAATTTTTGAAAATGGGTCCATCGTTTAGAATAACCCGGTACAGCAATCACGACCAGGCCGACTTCATGTAATGATGGACAGGGACCATCGAGCTTAAAAATGTTCAGATGAGTGTGAAACCTTATGGGACTTAACTGCTAAGGTCATCAGTCCCTAAGCTTACACATTACCTAACCCAAACTATCCTAAGGACAAACAAACACACCCATGCCCGAGGGAGGACTCGACCCTCCGCCGGGACCAGCCGCACAGTCCATGATTGCGGCGCCTTAGACGACCATCGAGCGTTGCAGAGGACGATTGAATGGTTCAAATGGCCCTGAGCACTATGCCACTTAACATCTGAGGTCATCAGTCCCCTAGAACTTAGAACTACTTAAACCTAACTAACCTAAGGACTTCATACACATACATGGTCGAGGCAGGATTCGAACCTGCGACGTAGCTGTCTACATCTACATCTACATCCAGACTCCGCAACCCATCGGCCGGTGTGTGGCAGAGGGTACTTTGAGTACCTCTATCGGATCTCCCTTCTATTCCCGTCTCGTATTGTTCGTGGAAAGAAGGATTGTCGGTATGCCTCTGTCTGGGCTCTAATCTCTCTGATTTTATCCTCATGGTCTCTTCGCGAGATATACGCAGCAGGGAGCAATACACTGCTTGACTCCTCGGTGAAGGTATGTTCTCGAAACTTCAACAAAAGCCCGTACCGAGCTACTGAGCGTCTCTCCTGCAGAGTCTTCCACTGGAGTTCATCTACCATCTCCGTAATGCTTTCGCGATTACTTAATGATCCTGTAACGAAGCGCGCTCTCCGTTGGATCTTCTCTATCTCTTCTATCAACCCTAACTGGTACGGATCCCACACTGGAGAGCAATATTCAAGCAGAGGGCGAACAAGTGTATTGTAACCTACTTCCTTTGTTTTAGGATTGCGTTTCCTTAGGATTCTTCCAATGAATCTCAGTCTGGCATCTGCTTTACCGACGATCAACTTTATATGATCATTCCATTTTAAATCACTCCCAATGCGTACTCCCAGATAATTCATGGAATTAACTGCTTCCAGTTGCTGACCTGCTATATTGTAGCTAAATGATTACGGATCTTTCTTTCTATGTATCCGCAGCACATTACACTTGTCTACATTGAGATTCAATAGCCATTCCCTGCACTATGCGTCAGTTCGTTGCAGATTCTCCTGCATTTCAGTACAATTTTCCATTGTTACAACCTCACGATATACTACAGCATCATCCGCAAAAAGCCTCAGTAAACTTCCGATGTTATCCACAAGGTTATTTATGTATATTGTGAATAGCAACGGTCCTATGACACTCCCCTGCGGCACACGTGAAATCACTCTTACTTCGGAAGACTTCTCTCCATTGAGTATGACACGCTGCGTTCTGTTGTCTAGGAACTCTTCAATCCAATCACACAATTGGTCTGACAGTCCATATGCTCTTACTTTGTTCATTAAACGACTGTGGGGATCTGTATTGAACGCCTTGCGGAAGTCAAGAAACGCGGCATCTACCTGGGAACCCATGTTTATGGCCCTCTGAGTCTCGTGGACGAATAGCGCGAGCTGGGTTTCACACGACCGTCTTTTTCGAAACCCATGCTCGTTCCTACAGAGTAGATTTCTAGTCTCCAGAAAAGTCATTATACTCGAACATGATACGTGTTCCAGAATTCTACAACTGATCGACGTTAGAGATATAGGTCTATAGTTTTGCACATCTGTTCGACGTCCCTTCTTGAAAACGGGGATGACCTGTGCCCTTTTTCAATACTTTGGAACGCTACGCTCTTCTAGAGACCTACGGTACACTGCTGCAAGAAGGGGGGCAAGTTCCTTCACGTAGTCTGTGTAAAATCGAACTGGTATCAGCTTAACTGTCGCGCGTTTCCGGACTGTAGCGCCTAGAACCGTTCGGCCACAACGACCGGCTGGGCGATTGAAGTCAGCGGAAAGAATCATTAGCGATCCCAAAGTGCTACTAGCGGTCTAGCTAACAAGATTACCCTGCTATGGTCGCAGGTTCGAATCCTGCCTCGGGCATGGATGTGTGTGATGTCCTTAGGTTAGTTAGGTTTAAGTAGTTCTAAGTTCTAGGGGACTGATGACCATAGATGTTAAGTCCCATAGTGCTCAGAGCCATTTTTTGAACAAGATTACCTGTGCGTAGAGAGTTAAAAAGATTGCGTACAGTGGTCGAGCCACTCCCCATAAGCCACTCGCTTCGATAAAGTCAGTGCTGAGCGACGCTTTTAGGTGGATGTAAAAAGCCAAGACCATTGGTAGTGCTTGACTGGAAACGAGTGATTTGGAGTGATGAATCAGGCATCAGACAAAAATATCTGGGGTTGGGGAATGCTTGGAGAACATTACTTGTCATCATGTGTAGTGCCAACAGTGAAGTTCAGAGCAAGTGATGTTACGGTTTGTGGATGTTTCTCGTGGTGAGGGAGTGCTTTCAATCAAACTTCATAAAACGTTAAATGTGAAGGATATGAGCACATTTTACAATATTATGTGCAGTGTACAGTAGAGAAACCTTTCAGAGATGATTGTATCAGCATAACTGTGCACCCAGTCATCAAGCAGCATTTGAGGCAAACATTTGTGGACAATAACATTCCTGAAGTGGGCTAGCCTGACCAGAGGTCCGACCTGAACCCAGTGGACCATCTTTATGACCAGTCAGAACGTCGACCTCGCTCTGGACCCAAGCGTCCAACATCTGTACCTTCTCTGGTTTAGGCTGGTCTGGGTTCGTATTCATCCACAGACATTCAGACAGTCCATTAAAGGTTTCCTCAGTAGAGTTCAAGCAGTCACCAAGCCGTAGGCTGTAGATAGTTCTTATTAATGTCGAATAGAACATGTCCGGCACTTTTGATCTGATAGTGTATGTTGCAGTCAAGATGGCAATCCATGTCAGGATTCCAGCATTTGAGCATGATTTTGTGGCAGCTTTGGTCGCTTGTCTATGCGTCAGGTTCTATTTACGCAAAGTTTCACGAAGGAAGATATTTCCAAGTGTTAGTGATGATGATGATGATACTTACGGCTGTTCCGTGCAGAAACCCTTATCTATTCGTAAACGTTCATAAATATACCTGCATCAGGCAGGTTTCCTGCAGTCAAGAATATGCCTACACCAACGGGACTGTGGCGATACTTATATGTCGTTATTAAAATGTCACGAAACAGTATGTTGATTGTTAAAAATACTACCATATTCAGAAGTGCATACGGTGGAAATATAAACCTCTCTAGATATTTCAGTTAACCAATGTCTGCCTATTCCTCCACTGGTTGTGGAAATGAAAACTTTGTTTAGGGTCAATCGTCAGAGTGTGGAGACAAGTATGGTAGAAATGCAGACTTCGGTGGTAATTGGGTTGCGTCGACATAGCGTAGTAGGAAGTAAAATGTTATGACTATTTAAGTATCTATGTACAAAACTCACACAAACTTAAATTCTAGCGCCTCACAATTGTTTGTAACTTTGTTTCCTTGTTCCGTTATGTCATCAACTTATTTGGATAGGAGTAAATTGAATATGTTTGAAGACATCATATTGACGTGTTAAGTGCCGGAATCCAGTGACATGACCAGAATATTCTTCATGACTTATTGAGAATCGCTGATGAACTTTGTGCTGCAATTTAACGTTTGACGACTTTTGACAACAAGATGTGTGTGGACTGCCTCAACAGACGTGATTGACAACTTCGACAGAAAGGATTGCAATCGTAGATTAGGTCGGTGACAGCGTACTGTGTTACAGCTTCAGCACGCCAACCAGTTGCAATGGGAATCACTTCCTCGTTAGCGTCCATGACCCGTCTTACGAAGGCTTAACACGGTCTTATTTTTGCTTTGTTTCTTGTAGGTATCATTTAGCAATGTAGAGTCTGTTGATTTGTGGATAGTAAAACATACACTCTGAACCCTTTTTCTAAAAAAAATTATATACAGAGTGTAGTCGTTCACAATATTTAACTTACGATCGTCTCCACGAGTTTTCGTCCAAATTATTCTCGTATCATACAACGTATATTCGAAGACGTAGATACTGATGTTATTTCTGATTAGATCAATACAGCTTCAGATATTTAACTCTTTTATGTAGAAACATCTCGAAGCGATATTCGTTGAAAAACATAAACTGAGGTGACAAAGGTCATTGGATAGCGACTGCACATACATCGATGGCGGTAGTATTGCCTAAACAAAGTATGAAAGGGCAGGGCATTGGCGGAGCTGTTATTTGTACTCAGACGATTGATGTCAAAAGGTGTCCGATGTGACTATGGCCGCACGACGGAAATTAGCAGACTCTGAACGGGAAAGGGAGTTGAAGCTAGACACATGGGACATTCCATTTCCTAAATGGAATTCAGTATTATGAGATTCACAGCGTCAAGAGTGTGTCGAGAATACCAAATCCCGGGTACTGACAACACAATGGCCGGCGGCCTTCGCTTAACGTCCGAAAGCACCGGCTTGTGAGTAGAGTTGTCAGTGCTAACAGACAAGCAACAGTGCCTGAAATAACCGCAGAAATAAATGTAGAGAGTACGACGAACTTATCCGCTAGGACATAAATATTGACATTTTTACCGGTTGTAAACCGTAGTTAACGTATTTTATGAATATAATTAGTATAAAAGATGCAATTAATGTTCTTGAAACAACTGATATGCAGCGATAATTTAAGAGTAGCATCTTTATTTAATGTCTGTGAAAATAAAAAGGGATCGAAAGAGACGCGATTGTATGGCCGAGGAGGAAGGACGTACTTTAGGGCACACACACGGTTTTGTTTCGCGATACGAAAGGCAGCCATTGAGCGGCTACACATATTTTATGTAAGTTATTCGTATTTCTGCTAGAATAAACTTGTTATTGTTATCACAAAATGAATTTCCTTGTAATAGTTGTCACCTCAAATGCTCGCAATGGCTGATTATTTTTAATAAGCATTTTTTTCAGTAATTTGCGCTGCAAGAAGCTCATCTTCCGATGCAGCCTCTGGTCGGCCATTACGGCCGAAGTATTAATTTATTTTTCAAAGCGTTAAAAGTAACTGAAAATGCGAGAGATTTCGTTGTAAGAACCTTTTTAAATTGCAACAGATAATTAATTTCCGTTGAAGTAAATTTTCTAAATCATACAGATTCCATGAGTTCAGTAGGTTTTATCTTGGCCGCTCCACGGCAACAGTCGAAATTCTCTCGAGCCTTGCTTTGCAATCAATAAATAGAAAGTAACCAAATTACATTCAATTCAGTTAACGCCAACTACAATTTAGTCATCACGTTCAAAAAATAAACTTGTTACATGAATAACAGCGGCCCTTCAAGTACCCGTCTCATATTTACTTATGCTCGTAAGTAAAAGTGATAAGAAAAGACAATATCCCTGAGAGAAAGAATAATGCACTAACAAAAGAAAAATTCATGCTGACAAATTAAAAATAAAAATATATAAAATATATATGTAATTTTTTTTTGTATATAACGTAACAAATGGCACCAAGTAACAGGCGGTGCAGCGAAATTTGGTGTTAATTGACTATGGCAGAAGACGAGGGATGTAATTGATTTTGCTAACAGCACGACATCGCTTGCAGAGCCTCTGCTGGGCTGGTGGCCATACCGGTTGGAGTCTAGACGATTTGAAAGCCGTGGTCTCGGCTGATGAGTTCCGATTTCAGTTGGTAAGAGCTGATGGTGGGTTTCGAGTATGGCGCAGGTCTCGCAAAGCCATTGACTCAGATTGTCAGCAAGGCACTGTGGAAGCTGGTGGTGATTCCATAAGGGTGTAACCTGTATTTACATTGAATGGACTGTGTCCTCTGGTCCAAATGAACCGACCATTACTGTAAATGGTTATGTTCTGCTATTAGGAGATATTTTTCAGCCATTCATGGATGGAATTGTTATGGATGAGAATTCACCATGTCAACGGTCCACAATCATTCGTGATTGGTCTGAAGAGCGTTCTGGAAAGTTCCAGTGAACGACCCAGATCGCCCAACATGAATCACACCGAACATTTTATGGGAAAGAATCGAGAGGCCTGTTAGTAAACAAAATCCTGCACCGGCAACACTTTCGCAATTATGGATGGCTAAAGAGGCAGCATCGTTCAGTATTTCTGCAGGGGCCTTTCAACGGCTTGTGGAGTCCATAGAACGTCGAGTTTCTGCACAATGCCGGGCAAATGGAGATCTGGCACGATATTAGGAGGTATCCCATGGCTTCCGTCATCTCAGTGTATATACTATTTATGTTACAAGTAAATTTGTTATCGGTAAGCGATGTAATTGTAATAGATTTCTGGACACACATCATTTCCACAATACTAAAAGCAACTAAATATAGTGGGACCTCTGAATAACTGCGCATGTTGAGTACAAGCAGCGGTAAACTGAGTCGAGTTGGTATGTATGTAAATTACATTAAAACCCATAAGAAGTTCATAGGTTAAGTATTATGAATGATTTTACTGTGTTTATGATACAATGTAGTATTGGAAAAAAATTCTGATGACTTGTGTCCTAATTGAGCACTCATCCCAACTTCTCATAATTACTAAACACATACCTCAGTAGATGTTGGTGCTTTACATGTACCACCTTTATTTTTCACATAATGTCTACCCAATGACAGAGTGAAAATAATAAATATTCTGCTCGAAACACCTTAATATGCCAGACAATATAATGTGAAGTGCAGCTCTGGAGCATTTTATAGCACAGATGACAACAGCAAAAATAACATTGCTGCATGAGTTCATGTCTTTTGCAGTGATCACAACACATCTTGATTCTGAACCACTTTGAATTCCTGAAGAAGATGAGATACCAGCTGAAACAGGTGGGATTCAGGACCTGCTAGTCTAAGGGCAGTCAGTTCCTGTTGAGTATCTTCAGTCGCATCTCATGCAGCTTCAGAAGGCGTTGTCTCTGCGGGTGCTGGGTAGTCGCTCCCGATTTGAGTATCGAGATCCACCAAGCGGGATACAAGTGGGAACGCCAGGTCCATTCCTGCACTGCTTAGCTTTCAGGCTGCCATTGTCTGCTGGAGAGCTTAATCCAGAGCTCGCCTGTTAGTTGCAGCATCAGCAGGTGTGGGTCTATGGGCTGGGAATCGGTATATCCACTGCTAGGAAGTGCATATAATTGCCTATGCTTGCTAGTCACAAGGCAGCCAGTGCCTATTGGAGATCCTGACCAATCCCTCACCTCTGAGGTGTACCATCGGCAGATACAGGTCTGTGGATGCCAGGTAGTCATCTCTGGGATTAGGCCACAAGGTCTACCAAGGAAACTCCAGGCAGGACTCCACCTCACTTAGTTTCAGGGCAGCCAATGCCCAGTGGAGATGACCCACAGCCCACCTCTGGGATGCAGCACAAGAATATATTGGTCAAGGCCCACTGGGTGGTTGGGGCTGGAGAATGAGACCATCGTGAGGGATACCAGCGGCAGCTGTGTGTATAATTACACACACTTGCTTTTCACAAGGGAACCAGTGTTTGTAGGTCTTAGCCCATAACCTACTTCTGGGGTACAGCATCAGCAGACATGGGTTTATTGGCATCATAGGTCATTGTTAGGTTTCGGAAACAAAATCAACCAGGAGGTGCACGAGGAAACCAGATAGGTTCCTACATCGCTTACTCCCATGGCAGATCTGCAGATGTCACATGAGATCGTGACCCATTGCCCATTGCTGTGTTGGAAGGTCAGCAAGTCTCAGCATGTCCATTGGAGATCTTGACCCACAGTCCACCTCTGGGATGCAGCACAAAAATATAT
Source organism: Schistocerca americana (assembly GCF_021461395.2). Lineage (NCBI taxonomy): Eukaryota > Metazoa > Arthropoda > Insecta > Orthoptera > Acrididae > Schistocerca > Schistocerca americana. Next base: position 617,850,355 of record NC_060125.1, read on the forward strand.
GGGTCAAGGCCCACTGGGTAGTTGGTCTTGGTGCTGCAGAATGAGATCAGCCATGAGGGATACCAGTGGCAGCTGTGTGTACATATACAACCACCTGCTTTTCACAAGGGAACCAGTGCTTGTTGGAGGTCTTAGCCCATAACCTACTTCTGGGGTATAGCATCAGCAGACATGGGTTTATTGGTATCAGAGGCCAATGTTAGGTCTGGGAAACAAAATCAACCAGGAGGTGTATGAGGAAACCAGATAGGCTCCTACATCGCTTAGTCCCATGGCAGATCTGCAGATGTCGCAGGAGATCGTGACCCATAGCCCATTGGTGTGTTGGAGAGTCAGCAAGTATGGTTCTGAGAGCAATGAGTAGTCGGTAACAGTGCTGTGTAAGGGGATCCACTAGAAGAGTTACGAGTGGGAACACCAGGTAAGCTTCTGGCCCACTTAGTCTCAGGTCAGCCAGTTGGAGGTTCTGATCTGCAGGCCACCCTGTGGTGCAGCACCAGCAGACATCTGTCTGTGGGCGCTGAGTAGTTGGCCCTGCAGCTGGGACATCAGCTCCTCGATGAGGGGTACAAGCAGGAGCTGCATGTTGGTTCCCACACCTGCTAGGCATATGGAAACTAGTGCCTGTTGGATGCCTTGACTCACAGCCCACCTCTGGGAAGCAGTGTCAGCAGACATGGATCTATGGTCACGGATTGGAATTGGGAAACGAAATCCACCATGAGGAGTATAAGTCAGAGCACCAGACAGGTTCCTCTCGCTTAGTCGCATGGTAGCCAGTGCCTGTTGGAGATCCTGACCCAGAGTCCACCTTTGGGGTGCAGCAACAGCAGACGCGGGTCTATGGGCGCAGGGTACTCTGTTCTCGGGCTTTGGAACAGCTCGTAGCGGGATAGCAGCCGCGCTAAGGTCGTCTTCATCAGCAGGAGGGCCAGCCGCTCTCCTGCAACAATAAATATACACAGAATTGGTTACAGCCACGTGTAATGTAAACACGAGTATTCTGGTAGTGTGAATAACGTATTCGATGTATCAGATAAGTTTAGATATATATTCACTGACAGAAATTCAGAGCATAAAACTTAGAATACTTCAAATAAACGCAACCAAACCTAGACTCCTGCATTTAAATGCCTGTGGGATGGATTGATTAAAACTGCATACCGTGCGAGCTTATTTTTGGTACAAGAGGAAAGCTATTATTACAGATAAAGAACAGTGTGATTACTTGATAACTTTTGGGTGTCTAGCGTTTGAAAGTTTTCAAGCATAGATCGCAACTGGACTAGCAACACATGCAGTTCATCGCTATATTTCAGATTTTGAAAAGTACGAATGATTGATACAGGTAGATCTGATGATGTCTGCGAAGCCAAAACCGGTTACTGGCATGCCCCCAAGACACTGAATTTTGTAACAAATCCTAGATTATCTTCCAAGTATGTTAGAGTGAAACAGGAGGTCTTGGACAAAGAAGGGAAGCACGAATGGGGGTTGACTTGTTTAACCAGGTGGGGAGTGTCACGAAAAGTAGATGTGGACATTCCTGCAACAAATTCACAGAACCAAATCGTCAACGGAATCATGACCATGTGTGACCTTCTGTAAGAGGGATACAAATTTAGAAGACGGGAAAGCGATACGTCGGAACTTTGGCAACTCTCCTACATGTAGTGTTAGATTGTTGAACTCGGAGAGACTTTCTACTGTTCGTCATCGTGCTTGCCAAATCCTGTCTTGGCCAACAAGATCGCCGGATCTCTCACTAGATCAGAACGTTAGGACCACTATGGGCGGGGCTGTCCAGCCACCTCGCGGTTTTGACGATCTAACGCCCCAATTGGACAGGATTAGGCACGATATGCATCAGGAGGGCATCCAACATCTCTACCAATCAATACGAAGCAGAATAAATGCTTGCATAAGGGCATCAGTTGGACAATACGTTACCGACCTGCTCAATTTGTGTAGTTTTTTCTCTTCAATAATCATGTAACTGCTCTGAAACTGCACTCATTTGTACATCTGTACGTGGTGCATTGAAGTTCTAAGGCCTCCGATTTTTTTTCTAATTAACTACTCACCCGAAATCGATGAAACTGGCGTTACTTCTCGACGTAATCGCCCTGCAGACGAACACATTTTTCACAACGCTGACGCCATGATTCCATGGCAGCGGCGAAGGCTTCTTTAGGAGTCTGTTTTGACCACTGGAAAATCTCTGAGGCAATAGCAGCACGGCTGGTGAATGTGCGGCCACGGAGAGTGCCTTTCATTGTTGGAAAAAGCCAAAAGTCACTAGGAGCCAGGTCAGGTGAGTAGGGAGCATGAGGAATCACTTCAAAGTTGTTATCACGAAGAAACTGTTGCGTAACGTTAGCTCGATGTGTGGGTGCGTTGTCTTGGTGAAACAGCACATGCCCAGCCCTTCGCGGACGTTTTTCTTGCAGTGCAGGAAGGAATTTGTTCTTCAAAATATTTTCGTAGGATGCACCTGTTACCGTAGTGCCCTTTGGAACGCAGTGGGTAAGGATTACGCCCTCGCTGTCCCAGAACATGGACACCATCATTTTTTCAGCACTGACAGTTAACCAAAAATTTTTTGGTGGTGGTGAATCTGTGTGCTTCCATTGAGCTGACTGGCGCTTTGTTTCTGGATTGAAAAATGGTATCCACGTCTCATCCATTGTCACAACCGACGAAAAGAAAGTCCCATTCATGCTGTCGTTGCGCGTCAACATTGCTTGGCAACATGCCACACGGGCAGCCATGTGGTCGTCCGTCAGCATTCGTGGCACCCACTTGGATGACACTTTTCGCATTTTCAGGTCGTCATGCAGGATTGTGTGCACAGAACCCACAGAAATGCCAACTCTGGAGGCGATCTGTTCAACAGTCATTCGGCGATCCCCCAAAACAATTCCCTCCACTTTCTCGATCATGTCGTCAGACCGGCTTGTGTGAGCCCGAGGTTGTTTCGGTTTGTTTTCACACAATGTTCTGCCTTTATTAAACTGTCGCACCCACGAACGCACTTTCGACACATCCATAACTCCATCACCACATGTCTCCTTCAACTGTCGCTGAATTTCAATTGGTTTCACACCATGCAAATTCAGAAAACGAATGATTGCACACTGTTCAAGTAAGGGAAACGTCGCCATTTTAAGTATTTAAAACAGTTCTCATTCTCGTCGCTGGCGGTAAAATTCCATCTGCCGTACGGTGCTGCCATCTCTGGGACGTATTGACAATGAACGCGGCCTCATTTTAAAACAATGCGCATGTTTCTATCTCTTTCCAGTCCAGAGAAAAAAAATCGGAGGCCTTAGAACTTGAATGCACCTCGTACATGTACATCATGTTACCGATTTCCGCCTCATTCGGATAATTCGCTGTGTGTCGCTTTTTATTTGTTTTAAAGTGTGTTAGCAAATGTGTGGCTGAGTGACTTTAGCGCTTGCTATCAGTGTCAGGCATAACCTATTTTCGTCACGTATTGTTTATGATTCGTGGCCGGATTTAGCAATTCGATATCTAATCCACGAAGAGCATTTGCATTTTGTATCCACTGACAGAAATAAATCGCAGCACCAAGTAGGAGTTGTGTGACATAAACGAAAGTTGGTACAAATGGTTCAAATGGCTCTGAGCACTATGGGACTTAACTTCTGAGGTCATCAGTCCCCTAGAAATTAGAACAACTTAAACCTAAATGACCTAAGGACATCACAAACATCAATGCCCGAGGCAGGATTCGAACCTGCGACCGTAGCGGTCACGCGGTTCCAAACTGTAGCGCCTAGAACCGCTCGGCCACCCCAGCCGGCAATCGAAAGTTGGTAGGTGTAGTGTTGGCAGAAGCGCCAACACTGGGTTGCTAGAGGAGGCCGAAATGCACGCGTTTAATTACACGCTGACTGGCTTTAGGTCTGGAACAGGACAATATCTTGAGAATAGCAAATAAAGTACGTAGTTGATATAATACTTAACTTTAATCCACAATTGTAGAACATCGCTCTTGATGATACATGCTTCATATAATAAATATCAATTGAATACGGCGCCTTGCTAGGTCGTAGCAAATGTAGCTGAAGGCTATGCTAACTATCGTCTCGGCAAATGAGAGCGTAATTTTTCAGTTAACCATCGCTAGCAAAGTCGGCTGTACAACTGGGCGAGTGCTAGGAAGTCTCTCTAGACCTGCCATGTGGCGGCGCTCGGTCTGCAATCACTGACAGTGGCGACACGCGGGTCCGACGTATACTAATGGACCGCGGCCGATTTAAAGGCTACCACCTAGCAAGTGTGGTGTCTGGCGGTGACACCACAGTAGGTATGTTTCTACATCTGAAAAAGGATGACTATTCAAATTTCACCCTATTGGCGTAAGAGTGGCGCTAGTTGCTACACTATCAGGATGCAAATCAGGTTTACTATACTTACACGTGTAACGATCGTGAGCGTTGGCTACCTCTGAGACTGGACGTGGTAAGTTGATGTTAGTCAAGAATGCCTGTAAGGCGACAAAGACACCATTTTCGGTACCCCAGAGATCATGAACGAAGTCGTGTACTGAGACTACGAGAAGCTGGATGTTCCTTCTGTGAAACTGCAGAAAGACTTGGCAGGAATAAAGCCATTGTACATGATTGCTGGCAGCGGTAGTCGCTAGAATGTATATTCCCAAGAAGACCGGGCTCCTGACACATGCGTTGCACAGTAGTGTTCGACGTATGTCTTTGGCTCATCGTATTGCCTCTGCAGCAGCAAACTGACGAGCAGTTGGCACCACAGCGGCACAACGAATTATTAAAAATCGATTACTTCAAAGTCATCTCCGAGCCAGGCGCCCTGCAGCATGCATATCACTGACCCCAAATAATGGCCATTTCCGACGCTATTGGTCGCAAGCGAGAGCTCATTTGAGAGCACGGTGAAGGTCTGCTGTGTTTTCTGGTGAAAGCTGGTTCTGCGTCGGTGCCAGCGATGGCCGCTTCTTGGTTAGAAAAGGCCAGCTGAGGCCTGCAACCAACTGCATGTTAGACAGACTGTTATGGTCTGGTGTGCGATTTCGTAAGACAGTAGGAGCATTTTCGTGGTTGTCCCACCCATCCTGACTGAACCTCAGTCTTGTGCTGTTGTGCTGCCTTTCATGAACAGCTCTCTAGGTGGTGTTTTTCAACAGGATACCGCTCGACCGTATACCGCTCTTATGAACCAACACGCCCCACGTGCTCTACATGGTGTCAACAGGTTGCCTTGACCGCTCGGTCTCTGGATCTGTCTTCAATCGAGCATGTGTAGGGAATCATCGGACAACAACTCCAGCTTCATCTACAGCCAGCATTATCCGTACTTCTATAAACCTATCAACTGCAACAGACATGGAACTCCATCCCATAAACTGACACTGGAACCTGTACAACGCAATGATGCGCGTCTGCATGCTTGCATTCGACATCGGTTATTAATGTTCCAGCATTTTACATCTGTAATGGCTTTTCTCGCGGTTACGTTAACCTGTGACCTTCAATGTTACTCACCTAAATATGTCATTTAGACAAATGTATTCCATAAATTTCATTACTCTAATTATTTTTTGGTGTTGCGATTTTTTACATCAATATATTCAAATCCACGTTTTGGATCAGGTGTTTTCATGACAGCACAACGTAAATCATAGATCATAAATCTGACTGTTCGATGTTGAGTTTTGATGCTTTTTAGATCAAATAATATGAGTTAAGTTGAAAGGAAATTTCACGTCTTCACTGCTGTTTCACCCTTTTCGTCAATTTAGCTAAGAATTATTAAATTACCTTTGGAAGACATTAGTTGTGAATAGTCGCGAGGCTTGTAATGATACCATATGCTGATGTTATTACAGGACAATTATCGTATTTCAATTCTATCGATAATTTAAATAGAACTATTTATGCTACGAGCAATTTATACTAATATGAAGCATTTCCTGGCATTAGTTAATTAATTTGAGATCACGAAAGGCAGGTTTAAGTCGATAATTTCTAGGCATGCACGGTTTTGTCGTCCCGTTATTGTGTTGCCTGAAAACGTTACATTGCTAGCCCAAAATCAATAGCAGATCTTTTCCGATGGCAAACAATTTTCGCTGCGTTACGCACGCTTGTCTGTAACGAATCATTCCTGAGGATAATAACATCGCGGATTAATGTTATTTTCTTTGGGTTTCACTAAGTTTTGAAGGAGAAATAAAAATGGTGAAGTTCGCCGTTGACATTGTAATTCTGTCAGAGACAGGAAAGGACTTGGAAGAGCAATTGAACGGACGGACAGTGTCTTGAAAGGAGGATATAAGATGAACATCAACAAAATTAAATCGAGGATTATGGAATGTAGTCGAATCAAGTCGGGTGATGCTGAGGGAATTACACTCCTGGAAATTGAAATAAGAACACCGTGAATTCATTGTCCCAGGAAGGGGAAACTTTATTGACACATTCCTGGGGTCAGATACATCACATGATCACACTGACAGAACCACAGGCACATAGACACAGGCAACAGAGCATGCACAATGTCGGCACTAGTACAGTGTATATCCACCTTTCGCAGCAATGCACGCTGCTATTCTCCCATGGAGACGATCGTAGAGATGCTGGATGTAGTCCTGTGGAACGGCTTGCCATGCCATTTCCACCTGGCGCCTCAGTTGGACCAGCGTTCGTGCTGGACGTGCAGACCGCGTGAGACGACGCTTCATCCAGTCCCAAACATGCTCAATGGGGGACAGATCCCGAGATCTTGCTGGCCAGGGTAGTTGACTTACACCTTCTAGAGCACGTTGGGTGGCACGGGATACATGCGGACGTGCATTGTCCAGTTGGAACAGCAAGTTCCCTTGCCGGTCTAGGAATGGTAGAACGATGGGTTCGATGACGGTTTGGATGTACCGTGCACTATTCAGTGTCCCCTCGACGATCACCAGTGGTGTACGGCCAGTGTAGGAGATCGCTCCCCACACCATGATGCCGGGTGTTGGCCCTGTGTGCCTCGGTCGTATGCAGTCCTGATTGTGGCGCTCACCTGCACGGCGCCAAACACGCATACGACCATCATTGGCACCAAGGCAGAAGCGACTCTCATCGCTGAAGACGACACGTCTCCATTCGTCCCTCCATTCACGCCTGTCGCGACACCACTGGAGGCGAGCTGCACGATGTTGGGGCGTGAGCGGAAGACGGCCTAACGGTGTGCGGGACCGTAGCCCAGCTTCATGGAGACGGTTGCGAATGGTCCTCGCCGATACCCCAGGAGCAACAGTGTCCCTAATTTGCTGGGAAGTGGTGGTGCGGTCCCCTACGGCACTGCGTAGGATCCTACGGTCTTGGCGTTCATCCGTGCGTCGCTGCGGTCCGGTCCCAGGTCGACGGGCACGTGCACCTTCCGCCGACCACTGGCGACAACATCGATGTACTGTGGAGACCTCACACCCCACGTGTTGAGCAATTCGGCGCTACGTCCACCCAGCCTCCCGCATGCCTACTATACGCCCTCGCTCAAAGTCCGTCAACTGCACATACGGTTCACGTCCACGCTGTCACGGCATGCTACCAGTGGTAAAGACTGCGATGGAGCTCCGTATGCCACGGCAAACTGGCTGACACTGACGGCGGCGGTGCACAAATGCTGCGCAGCTAGCGCCATTCGACGGCCAACACCGCGGTTCCTGGTGTGTCCGCTGTGACGTGCGTGTGATCATTGCTTGTACAGCCCTCTCGCAGTGTCCGGAGCAAGTATGGTGGGTCTGACACACCGGTGTCAATGTGTTCTTTTTTCCATCTCCAGGAGTGTAGATTAGGAAATGAGACACTTAAAGTAGTAAAGGAATTTTGCCATTTGCGGAGCAAAATAACTGATGATGGTCGAAGTAGAGGGGATATAAAATGTAGACTGGCAATGGCAAGGAAAGCGTTTCTGAAGAAGAGAAATTTGTTAACATCGAGTATAGATTTAGGTGTCAGGAAGTCGTTTCTGCAAGCATTTGTATGGCGTGTAGCCATGTATGGAAGTGAAACATGGACGATAAATAGTTTGGACAAGACGAGAATAGAAGCTTTCGCAATGTGATGCTACAGAAGAATGCTGAAGATTATATGGGTAGATCACGTAACTAGTGAGGAGGTATTGAATAGAGTTGGGGAGAAGAGGAGTTTGTGGCACAACTTGACAAGGAGAAGGAGTCGGTTGGTAGGACACGTTCTGAGGCCCAAGGGATCACAAGTTTAGCATTGGGGGGCAGCGTGGAGGGTAAAAATCGTAGAGAGAGACCAAGAGATGAATACACTAAGCAGATTCAGAAGGATGTAGGTTGCAGTAAGTACTGGGAGATGAAGAAGCTTGCACAGGATAGAGTAGCATGGAGAGCTGCAACAAACCAGTCTCAGGACAAGACAAAAACAACAACAACAACAACAACAACAACAAGTTTTGAAGAGCGTGTCTTCATTGAGGGCAATTTCAAGTAGAACTCTAATGTCCAGTGCTACTAGAAAAGACTCGTCCAATTTAGCGGACACCACAAAACATAGAGCAAGTGGAGGACTCCCTTCTTTGAGAGGTTAGTGGAAAAATGTAGACAATCTATAGAGCAGACTGCTGGAAAATCACTCGTTAGGTTGTCGCACCAAATAGACTAACATAAGACATTGACCTTACACACAGAAGAGCAGCACAGGCATCTACATCTACATCCATACTCCGCAAGCCACCTGACGGTGTGTGGCGGAGGGTACTTTCAGTACCTCTATCGGTTCTCCCTTCTATTCCAGTCTCGTATTGTTCGTGGAAAAAAAGATTGTCGGTATGACTCTGTGTGGGCTCTAATCTCTCTGATTTTATACTAATGGTCTCTTCGCGAGATATATGTAGGAGGGAGCAATATGCTGCTTGACTCCTCGGTGAAGGTATGTTCTCGAAACTTTAACAAAAGCCCGTTCCGAGCTACTGAGCGTCTCTTCTGCAGAGTCCTCCACTGGAGTTTATCTATCATCTCCGTAACGCTTTCGCGATTACTAAATGATCATGTAACGAAGCGCGCTGCTCTCCGTTGGATCTTCTGTATCTCTTCTATCAACACTATCTGGTCTGGATTCCACACTGCTGAGCAGTATTCAAACAGTGGGCGAACAAGCGTACTGTAACCTACTTCCTTTGTTTTCGGATTGCATTTCCTTAGGATTCTTCCAATGAATCTCAGTCTGACATCTGCTTTACCGACGATCAACTTTATATGATCATTCCATTTTAAATCACTCCTAATGCGTACTCCCAGATAATTTATGGAATTAACTGCTTCCAGTTGCTGACCTGCCATATTGCAGCTAAATGATAAGGGATCTTTCTTTCTATGTATGCGCAGCACATTACACTTGTCTACATTGAAATTCAATTGCCATTCCCTGCACCGTGCATCAATTCGTTGCAGATCCTCCCGCATTTCAGTACAATTTTCCATTGTTACAACCTCTCGATATCTACAGCATCATCCACAAAAAGCCTCAGTGAACTTCCGATGTTATCCACAAGGTTATTTACATATATATTGTGAATAGCAACGGTCCTACGACACTCCCCTGCGGCACACGTGAAATCACTCTTACTTCGGAAGACTTCTCTCCATTGAGAATGACATGCTGCGTTCTGTTATCTAGGAACTCTTCAATCGAATCACACAATTGGTCTGACAGTCCATATGCTCTTACTTTGTCCATTAAACGACTGTGGGGAACTATATTGAACACCTTGCGGAAGTCAAGAAACACGGCATCTACCTGGGAACCCGTGTCTATGGCCCTCTGAGTCTCGTGGACGAATAGCGCGAGCTGGGTTTCACACGATCGTCTTTTTTGAAACCCATGCTGATTCCTACAGATTTCTAGTCTCCAGAAAAGTCATTATATTAGAACATAATACGTGTTCAAAAATTCTACAACTGATCGACGTTAGAGATATAGGTCTATACTTCTGCACATCTGATCGACGTCCCTTCTTGAAAAATGGGATGACCTGTACCCTTTTCCAATCCTTTGGAACGCTACGCTCTTCTAGAGTATGGATGTAGATGTTGATGTCTGTGCTGCTCTTTTGTGTGTAATGTCAATGTCTTCTTTAAATCACGGAAGGTCATCGTGGATATGTTGAAGAACCTGAATCGGCTGACTCATGAAGATCAAATTATTCCTCGATAGCCTACTTAAGAAGTTTCAAAGACCAGAATACCCTTCGTCCCCCTACGAGTCTCTCCCCTAGGGATCGTGAAGACAAGGTCAGCCTCATTATTATACCCTCAGACACATTTAAAAAGTCATTCTTATTGTCCTCTACTCGTAATTTGAACGGGAACAATCCCTAACACGTGACAGCGTGCTAAGTATCCTCTGCCATACGCTTCACAGTAGTTTGCAGGGTATTTTTGAAGAGGTAGATGTAGATCAGCAAACAACACTCAGAGCCGTATCATTATGTAAGGGGCACAAACTTGGCAAAGGCGGGAGGTGCGAAGTCGAAAGATGTAAACGGGGAAGCTCTGTGCAAGACGCCGAGAATGTTGTGAAACACTGACAGAGGTGAACACGTGGTTTCCACGCAATAAATGTGCAAAGACACCACTTAGCCTAAAGGACGGTTCTTCGAAGTTGGGTAAAGATGGGAGAGAAGTAATGCGGTGTAGACAAATAATTTTGTCAGAGAAATAAAATGAGAACGAGTTTCAAGGTAATGTGGTGTTGAAGCTAAACGTGTATCACACTTATCAGTAACGGCTAAACTTGAGTCGATCACAATAAGTGTAACGACGGAATACGTCACAGATAGTGATCCGCGGTAACTAATAGGGATGGCAGTCGCTTCTGTGTGGGGGCTCGCATCTACCTTGTGGACTGCGGACAGACAGAAAGCACGCAGTGCCTTCAGCAAGCGCGCCCTTGAGTAGCGGTTGATCCCAAGTATGAGCAGATTGTCACGTTTTAGACAGCTTTCACAGGTTTGTATCGATGTGAATTTTAATTATTTAACAACCGAGAAATTCGTTCATAGAAAGCTTTGCTTCTCTCCAAACCAAGAACGCACACCCACCTCATGCTCTTTGCTTGCGTCGCATCCGTCTGACAGTGTCAGTGTCTTATCCCTGATGACGACATGGTTTCGGAACAGTGCGATTTGCGTATGCGTATTGTTATAGTTTTGTGAAGTGAATTTTCACATGGTAGGTGCAGTATGGTGAATCAAGTTCGGCTTCGTTTAAAGAGACACATTGCAGAATAGGACTGCACAGCGATGTATTTTCCAGAGCGAGCTTTAAATCTGCTTACATTCATTGGCTGTACAACATCGGCTAGACCTCATAGGGAAGGCATCTTCTGAATTTATGATTCTCCATGCCGCTCTTTGTGATATCGTGCCAAGCACAATCTGTTGAAACTGTTTCTAAATCGAGCAAGGTAATTAAAAGCCACAGCGCGACAACAGCAAATGGTCTGTAAACCATATTGCGTACTGCAGTTGGTTGTCGGCTGAGGAAACTCCTTTGAATAGTTATTTTTCTCAAGGTTTATTGACGTAGTAGAACTGTCTCAAGCAGAGAGCCTACTAATGGTAGTTTAGCTGTACAAAAATTAGAAGGCAGGTTTTCAGCACGGTGGGCTACAGATGACAAAAGAACTAAAAGACGAAAGAAACTTCGCACGACGTATCACTGCCAAGAAACATAGCTCGATCAAATTTCGATGATACATGGAAAGAACATATTGGTACTAAAGCCACCGCGATTTGTGGTAGTCCCCTGGACATTACAAAAGCCGAAACGTGAAACTTAATATGATCTGTGATGACCATGTACAGCGTACATGCTCTGCAACTTCCTGCCATGACGACCACAAGGTTGGTAAGAGTTCTTGCGGTACGGTGCTTCATTTCTCCATCGGCGCGGTTGAAAACCGCTGGGCGGTGGTCACAGCATGTGGGTATGCTGCAATTGATCTCCCCAACGAATCTCACAGAGCAGTCCATTCGCCGCGTATCCTCTCGTTCCCACAGCTGCTTGATGTTGTGTCGCATTGTCATTCTTCAAAATAAAGTCGATATGGAATGCACACCTAAAGAGACGCACATGGGAAATGAACACAGCACCACAACAGCGTTGGCCGGTGAGTGTACTATGCCGGCCGCTGTGGCCGAGCGGTTCTAGGCGCTTCAGTCTGGAACCGTGCGAGCCTACGGTCGCAGGTTCGAATCCTACCTCGGACACGGATGTGTATGATGTCCTTAGTTCTAGGGGACTGATGACAGATTTTAAGTCCCATAGTGCTCAGAGCCATTTCAACCATTTTTTGAGTGTACCATGTTCAAAGATTTGGAGGGTACAATGCGACATTATGCCTTCCCACACCACTACTCCCGAGTCACCAAAACGATCATTTTGGACAATTTTGAGACTGAAAACATGGTACAAGTGGGCTGTATTATTTTTCTTATCTCTGCGATCGGCTAATCACAAGACAGATGACGAGAAGGAACAGCCTACCTGGACCGTGTTTTCACTCTCAAAACAACCTAAGACTGTGGACCCCTTCAAGAATAAAATTTTAAAACGTTCGACAATGTTGCAAATTGCCTCATATGGTGAGATGGTGCGAAAATTGTCCAATAAGATAGTTTTGGTTGTCGAGGTGTTGTCCTCTGGGGAGTAATAATGTTGCATGGACGCACTGAACTTCCAATCTTTGAGCAAGATACACTCACAGATCCACATTGCTGTGACATTTCACTCCATTCCCATGTATGTCTTTTCAGGGATGCGTTTGACCCTGACTTCATTTTTGCGGATGACATTTCGTAACGACGTCGACCGGCGCAGATGGAGGAGCTGTTGCAACGACAGTATTTTGGGGGAATGGACTGGCCTGCCCATTCCCAGACTTAAAATGCATTTAGAACGTGTAAAAAGCGTTGGGGAGAAGTTCTGCAGCACGTCCGCCTGCACCAGCGGCTATCCAGCAGCTGTTCAAATGGTTCAAATGGCTCTGAGCACTATGGGACTTAACATCTGTGGTCATCAGTCCCCTAGAACTTAGAACTACTTAAACCTAACTAACCTAAGGACATCACACACATCCATGCCCGAGGCAGGATTCGAAACTGCGACCGTAGCAGTCGCGCGATTCCGGACTGCGCGCCTAGAACCGCTAGACCACCGCGGCCGGCCCAGCAGCTGTTAATCGCGTTGCTGAAATAATGGAAGGCTCTACCACAGGATGTCTTTACCAAACCTGTGGCCCGCATGGGAACACGTTGCAGACCATGCAGGCCGTCTGTGGTGACCACACACCCGATATGAACCAAGTCCCGCCGTTTGTAATACCCAGAGAACCATCAAAAATCTCGGTGACTCCAAATGCAATTTAGTCTTTCAATGGAAGTGTAACGACAGTTCGTCTCATACCGTATTTCTGTCAGTTACCTTCGGTACTATATTGTAGCAGTTCTTTCTATGTACAGTCAAAATATCGTGGAGCTACACTGATAAGCCAAAATATTACGACCACCACTTTAAAGCGCACTGCTCCATCTCTGGATCGCAGTTCAACATTGTATTTGTGTGCCTTAGATTCGACATGTCTCCAGAGGTTCATGGCCCCAGACGCCGACGCACAGGTTATGCACATCCAGTAACTTGCGGGCGGTTGGTTCGTGGGCACAGAGCTGGAGTCCAACAGCGTCCCAATTGGGTTTCATCGGATTAAGCCCAATTTGACGGCCAAGACATCAACCTGAGTTCACTATCATGCTACTCAAAACATGACAGCACGATACTGGCCTTGTGACACGCACCGTTATCCTTTTGGAAGATGCCATCGCTGTTAAGAAATATATCAAGCGTAAGGGGTTACAGGAGGTCCCTAATAATATTCACGCAGGCCACAGCTGTCATAGTGCCTTCTATTACTACCGCAGGTCCCGTGGAAACCCAGATGATGTGCACCAGAACATAATACAGCTCCGACCAGCCTGCGTACAAAGAGTGCTCTATGTTTCGAGAAACGTTTCGCCTGGACGGCAGAGTATCTGGACACGACCATCGACCTGATATAACAATAAACAGGATTCATCCGACCAGGCGACAGGATTCCATTAATCACTGGTCCAGTCTCTATGACCCCATGCCGACTGTAATCATTACTAACGATGATGGGTGAAGACGGGAAAGCGTAGATGTCCTCTGCTGCGGAACACCACGTTCAACACCGTTCTCTGAACAGTGTGTACCAAAACACTAGTGCCTGCGCGAGTACTGTACTCTGTCGCTAGATCTGCCACATATCGCTTCTTTAGAGTGTGGGCAAGCCTCTCATCCATTTGTTCCGTGGTGAGGTATAGTCGTCCAACTTCTTGTCGCCTGCTCGTGGTTACAGCATTCTTCAATAACTTTCCTCTGATACTAACGATGGTAAAACTAGCTTCGCAGTTTCCGAGGAGTTCGCTCTCAGACGCTGGACCACAACAACTTCGCTAATACCAAGGTCGCTTAAGCCGGCGGATTTCCGCATTTTCGCCTGTTATCATCGCTGAAATGATTTCTCACTCGTCTCTGCTCCACTCATACACTGCAGACCATTACAATTGCTACACCACGAAGATGACGTGCTACAGACGCGAAATTTAACCGACAGGAAGAAGATGCTGTGATATGCAAATGATTAGCGTTTCAGAGCATTAACACAAGGTTGGCGCAGGTGGCGACACCTACAACGTGCTGACATGAGGAAAGTTTCCAACCGATTTCTCATACACCAACTGCAGTTGACCGGCGCTGCGTGGTGAAAAGTTGTTGTGATGCCTCGTGTAAGGAGGAGAAATGCATACCACCACGTTTCCGACTTTGACAATAGTCGGATTGTAGCCTATCGCGATTGCGGTTTATCGTATTGCGACATTGCTGCTCACGTTGGTCGAGATCCAATGCCTGAATTGGTGGGTTCAGCAGGGTAAAACGGAACGCCGTGCTGGATCCCAACGGCCTCGTATCACTAGCAGTCGAGATGACAGGTATCTTATCCGCATGGCTGTAGCCGATCGTGCAGCCACGTCTCGATCCATGAGTCAACAGATGGGGACGTTTGCAAAACAACAACCACCTGCACGAACAGTTCGACGACGTTTGCAGAAGCATGGACTACCAGCTCGGAGACCATGGCTGCGATTACCCTTGACGCTGCATCACAGGCAGGACCGCCTGCGATGGTGTACTCAACGACGAACCTGGATGCACGAATGGCAAAACATCATTTTTTCGGATGAATCCAGGATCTGTTTACAGCATCATGATGGTCGCATCCGTGTTTGGCGACATCGCGGTGAACGTACATTGGAAGCGTGTATTCGTCATCGCCATACTGGCGTATCATCCGGCGTGATGGTACGGGGTGCCATTGGTTACAAGTCTCGGTCACGTCTTATTCGCATTGACGGCACTCTGAACAGTGGACGTTACATTTCAGATGTGTTACGACCTGTGGCTCTAACCTTCATTCGATCCCTGCAAAACCGTACATTTCAGCAGTATAATGCACGACCACATGTTGCAGGTCCTGTACGGGCCTTTCTGGATACAGAAAATGTTGGAGTGCTGCCCTGGTCAGGACATTCTCCAGATCTGTCAACAATTGAAATCGTCAGGTCGATGGTTGCCGACCAACTTTCTCGTCACAATACGCCAGTCATTACTCTTGATGAACTAGGGTATCGTGTTGAAGCTGCATGGGTAGCTGTAACTGTACACGCCATCCAAACTCTCTTTGACTCAATGGCCAGGCGTATCAACGCCGTTATTACGGCCAGAGGTGGTTGTTCCGGGTACTGGATCTGTGCACCCAAATTGCGTGAAAATATAGTCACATGTCAGGTCTAGTATAATATATTTGTCTCATGAATACCCGTTTATCATCTGCATTTTTTCTTGTTGCAGCAATTTTAGTGGCCAGTAGTGTGTATCTGTCTTACCGCGTCACGTTCTCTCAACGCCACCAGGCAGCGTACAACGTCGCGAAAGGCAGTGATCATAATGTTTTCGCTTGAGTGAAACATCCACCTCGCAGTGGCTAAGCCACGTCTGCACAATATCCTTTCTTCCAAGAGTGCTAATTCTGCAAGGTGTACCAGAGAGCTTCTGTGAAATTTGGAAGGTAGGAGACGAGGTATTACCGGGATTACAGATGTGGTGACAGGTCATGAGTCCTGCTTGGGTATCTCAGATGGTAGAGCACTTGTCCCCAAAAGGCAAAGGTCCCGAGTTTGTCCGGTACACAGTTTTAATCCACCAGGAAGTTTCATGTTTTGGCTTGTCAGTGTGTGTTACTTGGCAGTGGCGGGTAATGCGAAAGTTAGCTTGGTCTTTAAGCTTTGCAGGCAGCGTAGTTAACTGTAGTCTGCACCATCACTTGACCGTACAGTTGCGCCGACGTCGTCTGTGGGTTGTCCGGTGCGCGCGACTTACCGAGGCACGAGCGCTGCCCCGCGCCGAACGGCAGGTAGGAGAAGGGCGTCTGGCGCTCCAGCTGGTCCGGGCCGAAGCGCTCGGGGTCGAAGCGCTCGGGCTGCGGGAAGTAGCCGGGGTCGCGGTGGAGAGCGCAGATGGGGATGTGCAGCGGCGCCTCGCCAGGCTGCAGGTGCAGCGCGCCGTCCCCCAGGCGCGTCGTGCCGGGGAAGGTGTAGGGCGCCGTGCAGCTGCGCGACAGGTTGGACATGGGCGGGTGCAGCCGCAGCGTCTCTGCAACCACACACACACACACACACAGCCGTACCGTGTGACGTCATCCAAGAGACTTCCTAAAACTAATAGCGTAGGTGTCTGAGCCGTCTCTAGGCGTCGCTCTCACGTCAGCCTGTTTCTTGCAGTATAAGACATTCTGTGACTGAGATTTTCACTCTGCAGCGGAGTGTGCGATGATATGAAACTTGCTGGCAGATTAAAACTGTGTGCCGGACCGAGACTCGAACTCGGGACCTTTGCCTTTCGCGGGCAAGTGCTCTACCGACTGAGCTACCCAAGCACGACTCACGCCCCGTCCTCACAGCTTTATTTCTGCCAGTACCTCGTCTCCTACCTTCCAGACTTTACAGAAGCTCTCCTGCGAACCTTGCAGCACTAGCACTCCTGAAAGAAAGGATATTGCGGAGACATGGCTTAGCCACAGCCTGGGGGATGTTTCCAGAATGAGATTTTCACTCTGCAGCGGAGTGTGCGCTGATATGAAACTTGCTGGCAGATTAAAACTGTGTGCCGGACCGAGACTCGAACTCGGGACCTTTGCCTTTCGCGGGCAAGTGCTCTACCGACTGAGCTACCCAAGCACGACTCACGCCCCGTCCTCACAGCTTTACTTCTGCCAGTACCTCGTCTCCTACCTTCCAGACTTTACAGAAGCTCTCCTGCGAACCTTGCAGCACTAGCACTCCTGAAAGAAAGGATATTGCGGAGACATGGCTTAGCCACAGCCTGGGGGATGTTTCCAGAATGAGATTTTCACTCTGCAGCGGAGTGTGCGCTGATATGAAACTTGCTGGCAGATTAAAACTGTGTGCCGGACCGAGACTCGAACTCAGGACCTTCGCCTTTCGCGGGCAAGTGCTCTACCAACTGAGCTACCCAAGCACGACTCACGCCTCGTCCTCTCAGTTTTACTTCTGCCAGTACCTCGTCTCCTACCTTCCAAACTTTACAGAAGCTCTCCTGGCCACCACAGCAGTAGTTTTGGGTCTGTTGTTCGTGTCGTACGCACGAGGAGGAGAGCTTCTGTAAAGTTTGGAAGGTAGGAGACGAGATACTGGCAGAAGTAAGAGTGTGAGGACGGGGCGTGAGTCGTGCTTGGGTAGCTCAGTCGGTAGAGCACTTGCCCGCGAAAGGCAAAGGTCCCGAGTTCGAGCCTCGGTCCGGCACACAGTTTTAATCTGCCAGGAAGTTTCATTCTCCGATGTCTTGCCATGTCAGTTCATTGTAAAACCTCACGCTCTCGTCTATGACCTCCAATGTGTACGACACGAACAACAGACCCAAAACTACTGCTGTGGTGGCCATATATACTGAAGAAACTGGTATAGGCACGCGTATTCAGATACGGAGATATGTAAATAGGCAGAATACGACGCTGCTGTCGGCAACGCATATATGAGATAATAAGCGTCTGGTGCTGCTGTTAGACTGTTGTTAGATCAGTTGCAGCTGGCCCAACGGCAGGTCATCAAGATATAAGTGAATTTGAACGTGGCGTTATAATCGACGCACGAGCGATGCGACACAGCATCTCAGAGGTAGCGATGAAGAGGGCATGCTCCCGTTCGACCATTTCGCGAGTGTACCGTAAATATCAGGAATACGGCGAAACATCAAATCTCCGACGTTGCTGCGGCTCGAAAAAGATCCTGCAACATCGGGACCAACAACGACTGAAGAGAATCGTTCAGCGTGACAAAAGTTCAGCCTTCCGCAAATTGCCCCAGATTTCAATGCTGGGCCATCAACAAGTGTCAGCGTGCGAACCATTCAACGAAACATCATCGATATGGGCATTCGGGGCCGAAGGTCCACTCGTGGTGTACACTTGTTGACTGCACGACACAAAGCTTTGCGCTTACCTGGGCCTGTCAAAACCGACCTTGGACTTTTGATGACTGGAAACATGTTGCCTGTTCGGATGAGTATCATTTCAAAATGTTCAAAAATGTTCAAATGTGTGTGAAATCTTATGGGACTTAACTGCTAAGGTCATCAGGCCCTACGGACAAACACACACACCCTTGCCTGAGGGAGGACTCGAAGCTCCACCGGGACCGGCCGCACTGTCCATGACTGCAGAGCCCTAGACCGCTCTGCTAATCCCGCGCGGCATTTCAAATTGTATCGAGCGCTTGGACGTGTACGGGTATGAAGTCAGCCTCATGAATGCATGGACCCTGGATGTCAGGAGACGACTTTTCAAGCTGGTGGAGGCTCTGTAATGGTGTGGGACGTGTGCAGTTGGAGTGATATGATACCCCTGATACGTCTAGATACGACTCTGACAGGTGACACGTACGTAAGCATCCTGTATGATCACCTGGACCCGTTCATGTCCACTGCGCATTCCGAAGGACTTGGGCAATTCCAGCAGGACACTGCGCCACGCCACACGTCCAGAATTGCTACAGAGTGGCTCCAGAAACACTCTTCTGAGTTTAAACACTTCCGCTAGCCACCGAACGTCCCAGAGATGGAACTTTATTGAGCACATCTGGGATACTTTGCAAAGTGCTCTTTGGAAGAGACCTCTACCCCTTCGTACTCTTACGGATTTTTGGAGAGCCCTGCAGGATTATTGGCGTCAATTCCCTCGGGCACTGCTTCAGTCATTACTGGAGTCCATGCCACGTCGTGCTGCGCGGGGACCCTACGCGGTATTAGGCAGGTGGACCAATATCTTTTGCTCTTCAGTGTATAGCCCATAGACGGCTGGTGATTGTCCGACAATCACGTAGTGCCGTCGCGGATGGCATGAACACCAGCGCTGGTGGCACAGCCACTCCCGTAATAACGTAAACATTGCAACGAATATCCCTGCCTCTTCTCCGTATCGGGAGTTCGCTGTCCGCACCGCTTAAATTATATCCACTGTCGCGGTTGACGTTCTTCTCACACGTTTTTATTTCTGCACCATCTTTAATTACAGAATTGCAGTATGTAGGAGCCTGGGACAAAATTTTTGTTTCGTCAAACAAAATTTTGTATCTGTTTGCATGACTGTATTCAGAAACCATTGCCATTGATGTTGTGTACAGCGGTTGTAAACGCTAAAGACGGACTGACCCATGTAATTGCTTCCGCATTGACAAAAAATGTCAGAAATCCCAAGGATCCTGAGGCCGAGACTGTCATAGCATCTCGTTCATTTTCTTAGGAGGTCGGAAAAAAGGTCATACACCTCGTCTTCCGAGAGGGGGAGGACCGAGCGACGTGGCGCAGTGGTTAGCACAGCGGACTCGCATTCGGGAGGACGACGGTTCAAACCTGCGCCTGGCCATCCTGATTTAGGTTTTCCGTGATTCCCCTAAATCGCTTCACGTAAGTGCTGCGATGGTTCTTGTGAAAGAGCACCGCCCACTTTCTTCCCCACCCCTCCCTAATAAGGCAGGACCGATGACCTCGCTGTTTGGTCCCCTCCCCCGAATCAACCAACCAACCAGAAGGGAAGAAACACCCATCATGTGAATTTTCAACATTTTCACGTCCCCTATTGTTGGAGAACGCTGATTACATATCACATGCCCCATAGCCGCTCTTTGGCCGCAAGTACTTCAGATGATTAATTTCGAAATCCAAGTGCTCTTCATCAGAAACAGTTTTTACTCTACGTACTTAAAGGTGCTCTCTCCTGTACTGGATGGTGAAACATCTGGGAGCGCAGATATAAATCACTGTGCGTCAGGTTCCAGTACACTGAGTGACCGAGGCGTCCACCCGACTTGTATCAAAACAGCTGAAAATGGCAGCCCTCCTTCTCTGTCTGTCTCTGTTAGAAGGAAATTACAGGAAACGGACCGAATCGTGCAGCAACGCGTTGCCCGCTAAGTCGACCATACAGACTTCCCTTAACCATTTGATTCATATTCACAGGGTGTGTAGTGCTCGTCTAATAATTCAATATATATATAAACAAATATATTATTCCCCGCCGTTTTCGACGAAACTGGGTTTGAAAAGTTTGTGAGTCTTTATGTACAATATGCCCCCTGCTCGTGGTCTCGCGGTAGCGTTGTCGTTTCCCGAGCATGGAGTCCCGGGTTAAATTCCCGGCGGGGTCAGAGATTTTCACTTGCCCCGGGATGAATGGGTGTTTTTGTGTCGTTTCCATCATCATCATTCATCCTCACTGCGGTTGGAGGAAGGCGGTCAGGGCCTCCCGCATCGTTCCCGTACGCTCTGCCAAAAAGCATGGGACTTCATTTCCATGTACAGTATAGTCGATAGTATGCGAGTAAGTAGCCGCTTATTTTCATAAGCGCGTGGTCTTAGGATCGAATCTCACTCCTGGGCTTATTTTTCCTCCGTTACCATATAATTATAACCATAGATTTACTACGACTGTGCTAGATTTCAATATCTAAGCAATCATTTACACTGACAGAAAAATATCGCATCATCAAATAATAATTAATGTATAGAAATGAAATTTCGGGAACGCATTTGTCTAGATAACAGAGCCGTGGTAAAAATTTACTGTTTTGAAGAGCGCGCCGCAGCGCGTAGTGTGAAGCAGTCACCCTCCGTGGCGCCACTGTGGCAATCGCAGCTTTGGTGTATCCCTCTGGTGGGAAAGGGGAAAGGTTGCCTGTACACGTGCATTTAAGGGGCGCTGTGAGCTCGCCAGTGGGTCAGTCTGGGTGAGTCTGGAGTCGGTCTGGGTCAGTCTCTCGTCCCCAGCTTGCTAGTCTGTCTCTCATCCGGATTTGTGGGGCAGTTAGTGTCTGTCTGTCGTCTGGAGTGCTAGTATGTCTTTCGTTCGGATCAATCTTTAAAGCCGGATTTATGAGAGTCTTTCCAGTCGCCAGCAAGAGAACTCAGTGAGTGGTCGCCCGGTCGGGGCTGAGTTCCTGCATCTGAGTCTGCGCTTTAGGCCGCCAGTCCGCTCGAGTTGCTCAGGCAATGGTCATTGGCGGTTGGATCGATCGGTTGGTCGGTTGCGCACTGAGAAACAAAATGACTTGTCCGCCTTGAGCGTCGGCACATGTGAGGTCGCCACGTGAGTCCAGTGGGCCGCGCCGTATAGCGAGGTTAGGTTAGGTGAGGTTAGGTTAGGTAATGGCTTCGCGGCCGACACGAGAGCAACAGGAGTCAACCCACGACATCGGGCTGGCCGGTGCGAGCTACGACGCCATGACACGTGAGATCTGCGCACCTTCCTGCGTCCGTTGAAGCGGCTGGCAGCGGACGGTTCGGGAGAGCGATTTGGGGGTGCTGCGCCAGGTCTTCTTCAGAAATCGCAGTTTATTAGAAGTTAAGTGATTGTTGATATGTTGTTTCATTTACTTGTTAAATTCTACTTGTTTTCTTGGTGAGGTCACCATCCGTTTTGTTTTGGGGTCGTCCCACCATTCTCTGCTGTTTGCTCACCCGCGGAAAGGTGATTATTTATGAATTGGGTGGTCCGTTTTCCCTTTGTGGAGTAGGGGTGGGTTAGAGCGACCTGCGGTTCGGATTGTTCGGTAATCGCACTATCAATCTGCCGTACGTTAGTAGCTGCCTCTGTCATGCTTGTCAGATTCGGTGTGTTAACGAATTTATTGCGCGGAGTCTAACGGCCTAATTCCTGAAATATGGTTTTATCTTGCCTTTCATCTTGAGAGGCAATATATGTGTACTGTAGAGCATGTTAACTCGTTTGGCCAACCCTGTATAATTTTATATAAGACTGGATTTCATGAGCTTTTATTTAAATGGTCATTTTAGTATATAAAGTTTCCACCCTTCCACCGTAAGACTTTTCTTAGAAGGTAAAATCAAGTTTCACCTTCGGTGGCAAGTTAATCTTTTAATTTTAGTGTTTTGTAGCATTTCCATCCCTCCTACTGGGTGCATAGTTTTTGTGCTTGTGTGAATTGTTATGACTTTTACTTTAAGGTAATCTGGTGTGTAGCGGATTTGCACCAATGTAGTCTTTTAGAGGTTGTTGTGAGCGGTCGTGACTACGGCCGTGTCAAAAGGGAGCGGAGAGGTTCTCAGTCCGAAAGCTCATACTCTCAAAAATTTGTTTCTTTCTGCCTCTGAGTAAATTGTAGCTTGATATTTAGAGGGTGCTTTCTGCTTATCATTTTAAATCTCTTTCTTAAAAAAAGGGCTTTTAGGAATAAAATTCCCATTTGTTAAAAACAATTTGATTCTGATTTGATCAGTTACTCCCTGGCAACTGCTTCCACGCTCACATAGAGTGATTAAATGTGTTAATGTTCTTGATGAATCGCTAGTACATAAAATAAATTCAGGTACCCGTGGTCTAGGGGTAGCGTCTTTGATTCATAATCAAAACGTCTTTGGGCCCGGGTTCGATCCCCGTCACTGCCTAAATTTTGATAAATAATCAGCATTGGCGGCCGAAGACTTCCGGCATAGGAAGTCAGCCTCATTCTGCCAACGGCCCTCTCAAAGAGGGCGGAGAAGCGGATAGAGGTTCAGGGCACTCTCTTGTCCTAGGGGTGGGAAATTGCCCCTAAAGGCGGAAGAATTAGTAATGATCAACGACATGAGGATGTAGAAGACAATGGAAACCACTGCATTAAAGACACGTAACGTGTATCCACAGGACATGTGGCCTGTATTTGAAGAAGTGTCATGATGATCTCTCCATTGGAAAAAGATTCCGGAATAGTCCCCCATTCGGATCTCCGGGAGGGGACTGCCAAGGGGGAGGTTACCATGAGAAAAAGTTTGAATAATCAACGAAAGGATAACGTTCTACGAGTCGGGGCGTGGAATGTCAGAAGCTTGAACGTGGTAGGGAAACTAGAAAATCTGAAAAGGGAAATGCAAAGGCTCTATCTAGATATAGTAGAGGTCAGTGAAGTGAAGTGGAACAAAGACAAGGATTTCTGGTCAGATGAGTATCGGGTAATATCAACAGCAGCAGAAAATGGTATAACAGGTGTAGGATTCGTTATGAATAGGAAGGTAGGGCAGAGGGTGTGTTACTGTGAACAGTTCAGTGACTGGGTTGTTCTAATCAGAATCGACAGCAGACCAACACCGACAACGATAGTTCAGGCATACATGCCGACGTCGCAAGCTGAAGATGTACAGATAGAGAAAGTGTATGAGGATATTGAAAGGGTAATGCAGTATGTAAAGGGGGACCAAAATCTAATAGTCATGGGCGACTGGAATGCAGTTGTAGGGGAAGGAGTAGAAGAAAAGGTTACAGGAGAATATGGGCTTGGGACAAGGAATGAAAGAGGAGAAAGACTAATTGTGTTCTGTAACAAGTTTCAGCTAGTAATAGCGAATACCCTGTTCAAGAATCACAAGAGGAGGAGGTATACTCGGAAAAGGCCGGGAGATACGGAAAGATTTCAATTAGATTACATCATGGTCAGACAGAGATTCCGAAATCACATACTGGATTGTAAGGTGTATCCAGGAGCAGATATAGACACAGATCACAATATAGTAGTGATGAAGAGTAGGCTGAAGTTCAAGACATTAGTCAGGAAGAATCAATACGCAAAGAAGTAGGATACAGAAGTACTAAGGAATGACGAGATACGTTTGAAGTTCTCTAACGCTATAGATACAGCAATAAGGAATAGCGCAGTAGGCAGTACAGTTGAATAGGAATGGACATCTCTAAAAAGGGCCATCACAGAAGTTTGGAAGGAAAACATAGGTACAAAGAAGGTAGCTGCGAAGAAACCATGGGTAACAGAAGAAATACTTCAGTTGATTGATGGAAGGAGGAAGTACAAACATGTTCCGGGAAAATCAGGAATACAGAAATACAAGTCGCTGAGGAACGAAACAAATATGAAGTGCAGGGAAGCTAAGACGAAATGGCTGCAGGAAAAATGTGAAGACATCGAAAAAGATATGATTGTCGGAAGGACAGACTCAGCATACAGGAAAGTCAAAACAACCTTTGGTGACATTAAAAGCAACGGTGGTAACATTAAGAGTGCAACGGGAATTCCACTGTTAAATGCAGAGGAGGGAGCAGATAGGTGGAAAGAATACATTGAACGCTTCTATGGGGTTGAAGATTTGTGTGATGTGATAGAAGAAGAAACAGGAGTCGATTTAGAAGAGATAGGGGATCCAGTATTAGAATCGGAATTTAAAAGAGCTTTGGAGGACTTACGGTCAAATAAAGCAGAAGGGATAGATAACATTCCATCAGAATTTCTAAAATCATTGGGGGAAGTGGCAACAAAACGACTATTCACGTTGGTGTGTAGAATATATAAGTCTGGCGATATACCATCTGACCTTCGGAAAAGCATCATCCACACAATTCCGAAGACGGCAAGAGCTGACAAGTGCGAGGATTATCGCACAATCAGCTTAACAGCTCATGCATCGAAGCTGCTTACAAGAATAATATACAGAAGAATGGAAAAGAAAATTGAGAATGCGCTATGTGACGATCAGTCTGGCTTTAGGAAAAGTAAAGGGACGAGAGAGGCAATTCTGACGTTACGGCTAATAATGGAAGCAAGGCTAAAGAAAAATCAAGACACTTTCATAGGATTTGTCGACCTGGAAAAAGCGTTCGACAATATAAAATGGTGCAAGCTGTTCGAGATTCTGAAAAAAGTAGGGGTAAGCTATAGGGAGAGACGGGTCATATACAATATGTACTATAACCAAGAGGGAATAAGAGTGGACGATCAAGAACGAATTACTCGTATTAAGAAGGGTGTAAGACAAGGCTGTAGCCTTTCGCCCCTACTCTTCAATCTGTACATCGAGGAAGCAATGATGGAAATAAAAGAAAGGTTCAGTAGTGGAATTAAAATACAAGGTGAAAGGATATCAATGATACGATTCGCTGATGACATTGCTATCCTGAGTGAAAGTGAAGAAGAATTAAATGATCTGCTGAACGGAATGAACAGTCTAATGAGTACATAGTATGGTTTGAGAGTAAATCGGAGAAAGATGAAGGTAATGAGAAGTAGTAGAAATGAGAACAGCGAGAAACTTAACATCAGGATTGATGGTCACGAAGTCAATGAAGTTAAGGAATTCTGCTACCTAGGCAGTAAAATAACCAATGACGGACGGAGCAAAGAGGACATCAAAAGCAGACTCGCTATGGCAAAAAAGGCATTTCTGGCCAAGAGAAGTCTACTAATATCACATACCGGCCTTAATTTGAGGAAGAAATTTCTGAGGATGTACGTCTGGAGTACAGCTTTGTATGGTAGTGAAACATGGACTGCGGGAAAACCGGAACAGAAGAGAATCAAAGCATTTGAGATGTGGTGCTATAGACGAATGTTGAAAATTAGGTAGACTGATAAGGTAAGGAATCAGGAGATGAAGAGGTTAGCACAGGAAAGGAATTCGTGGTGGGCCGCATCAAACCAGTCAGCAGACTGATGACCAAAAAGAAAAAAAGAAAAACAGTTCGTTGTGTCACTATGGAGCCAACTGCTGGTCACACGGCCAGTGCACATGCAGCAAGATGTGCCAGAGCCATATGCCGGACACGATGGGCGTAGTGCCACGTGGACATCCGCAGCCCGGTCTCCTTCGGACAGTACATCCTCATGACCACCACTGCCAGCAATCATGTACAGTGGCTGCATTCCTGAGATCTTAGTACATCCATATTTAAACTGGATGAAGGTGGGACACAGCTGGTATAATTTTTATTAAAAATGAAATTCCTCCAGCTGTACTTAATATTTTATATTTACTTCGCTACTAGCTTCTGCCCGCCATCCATGTGGAGCACGTGTTGATCTCACCGCGGACTGCTAGACTGAGCCATACTCAACTGATTTCACCAAAGTGTGTGGGTCTGAAGATGGCGTTGACGGAACGTCGAAACTGGTAGCGAAGTAAATATAAAATCTTAAGTACAGCTGGAGGAATTTCATTTTTTAATATAAAACATTCCTGAGAAGTCTTTCTGCAGCATCGCAGAGCCGGCCGGAGTGGCCGTGCGGTTCTAGGCGCTACAGTCTGGAGCCGAGCGACCGCTACGGTCGCAGTTTCGAATCCTGCCTCGGGCATGGATGTGTGTGATTTCCTTAGGTTAGTTAGGTTTAATTAGTTCTAAGTTCTAGGCGACTGATGACCTCAGAAGTTAAGTCGCATAGTGCTCAGAGCCATTTGAACCATTTCAGCCAAGTATGGCAGAAGAACCATCCAGCTTCTCGTTGCCCTGTTACACGAGCTCATAAAGCTCAGTGAGGCGTTAATATGGCGTCTTTGTCGCCTTAGAGCCGTTCTCAACTGATTTCAGCTCACCACGCCCAATCTCAAA
This sequence comes from Schistocerca americana, assembly GCF_021461395.2. NCBI lineage: Eukaryota > Metazoa > Arthropoda > Insecta > Orthoptera > Acrididae > Schistocerca > Schistocerca americana. The sequence continues at coordinate 617,877,405 of NC_060125.1, forward strand.
GGCAACCGACGCTCACGGCCGCTAAAGCGTGTATTTAAAGTAAACCTCATTTGTATCCTCGTAGTGGCGCTACTAGCTGCACTGTTATGCGACTGGCGCGAAATTTGAATAGTAATCACTTTTCCGATTTATAAACGCGCCTAGCAACTTTCGTTTACGTCGCCCAACTCCTCCCTAGTGTTCGCAGCTTTTTTCCGTCAGTGTATTATCTTTCGTAATCTGTATTCTGAAGAATGGAGTTTTTTTTTTCGAAAGGGGATTGAAAATAAAACTTGATGCACGATAACTTTTAATTGAACGGGTAAAGTCATTTTGTTTTAATTATTGTACATACATTTGTTATAAATATAATGTGCAACCTATGGAACACTGCGCAAATAAGGATGATATTGATTGTACAAACATGAGGAACAATAATTATTGCAACATTCAGCACAAGTAATGAACGCCAAATATTTGGACGTGCACTGTGTTTTCGACGTGTCTGTTGTCTAATAACTTGGTTTACGTTCATAAACGGATCTTGGCCATCATCACAGTTTCGTGACGTACCATGCATATCGAAGCATGTCACCAAATAACCAAATAATGGTGCAGTCTTCTTTACCTGATAGACGACGTACGTGCAGTTCTGTAATCGTTTCATAAAGCTCTTCATCCATGCGTAAAAAAAAAAAAAAAAAAAAACTTGCAGCAGGGCTACACCAGCAGAGTACATTTTGGAGGAATTATTTTAAGGTCGTAGGCTGACAGACCCTCTCTTTCCAGTCAAGCTTCGCTGTACAAACCTAGATTCGTTTGCACTCCCTGCGTATCGAGAATCTACAGAAATGATTCTTCTCCCACGTATGTACAGGGAAGAAACGGGCTCATGTTGAGTTGGAACGTACCTGCGAAAGAATGGAAAACCACTTCCAAAATCTTAACGAAAGTACTGATTTTTCACCGTTAGAGTCCAAATATGTACAGACGTAAAAAATCTGTTCTTATAATTACGTGGAAACGAAGAGAAAAGTACCTAGAGCGAAAGTCGCAGAGACTGCGCGATTATGAAAGTAACCGGTTACTCACTCATTTGCGAACACTGCATCTACATCTACATGGATACTCTGGAATAGGGTGCATCGAACCACCCTCACAATTCCCTTCTATTCCAATCTCTATAGCGCGCGGAAACTCCGTAGGAGTTCTGATTTGCCTGATTTTATCACGGTGATCGTTTGTCCCTTTGTAGTTCGGCGCCAAAAAAATATTTTCGCCGTCGGAGGAGAAAGTTGGTGACTGGAATTTCGTGAGAAAATTCCGCCTTTGTTTTAATGCTGTCCACCCCAAATACTGCAGTTATACAAAATGGGCTGCCCTTCTTTGAATTTTCTCGATGTACTCCATCAGTCCTATCTGGTAAGGATCCCACACTGAGCAGCAGTATTCTAAAAGAGAACGTAAAAGCGTCGAGTAGGCAGTATCCTTACTAGATCTGTTACATTTTCTAAGTGTCCTGCCAATAAAATGCAGTCTTTGGTCAGCCTTCCCCACAACATTTTCTATGTATGCCTTACAACTTAAGTTGTTAAAATTTGTAATTCCTAGGTATTTAGTTAAATTTACGGCCTTTAGATTTGACTTATTTATCGTGTAACCGAAGTTTAACGGATTCCTTTTAGCTCTCATGTGGATGACCTCACACCTTTCGTTATTTAGGGTCAATTGCCCATTTTCGCACCATACAGACATCTGTTCTAAATCGTTTTCCAATTTGTTTTGATCTTTTGATGAATTTGGTAGTCAATAAACGACAGCGTCATCTGCAAACAACCTAAAACGGCTGCTCAGATTTTCTCCCAAATCGTTTATATAGATAAGGAACAACAAAGGACCTTAGGGAACGCCGGAAAGACTTCTGTTTTACTGGATGACTTTCCGTCAGTTACTAAGAACTGTTACCTCTCTGACAGGAAATCACGAATCCAGTCACATAACGGAGATGATATTCCATAAGCACGCAATTTCACTACAAGTCGCTTGTGTGGTCAGTGTCAAAAACCTTCCGGAAATCCAGAAATACGGAATCAATTTGAAATCCCTTGTCAAGAGCACTCACCACTTCATGCGAGTAAAGAGCAAGTCGTGTTTCAGAAGAACGATGTTGTCTGTATCCGCGGTGGCTGTATGTCAATAGACCGTTTTCATCGAGGTAATTCATAATGTTCGAACACAATATACTCGTATGTTCCAAAATACTGATCCATATCGACGTTAATGATGTGGGCCTGCAATTTAGTGAATTACTCCTACTACCCTTTTGATTATTGGTGTGACCTGTGCAACTTCCCAGTCTTTGGGTACGGAACTTTCTTCGAGCGAACGGTTGTATATGATGGTTAAGTATGGAGCTATTGCATCAGTATACTCTGAAAGAAACCTAATTGGTATTTTTTAATATCTGCGACAATGCAAAGCATGTAAGCACCCAAAAATTTTTAAACTGCGTTTTCCCTAAAACGGTTGAGAGTTGTTTCTTGATGTTTACATATCTTGAAGTCCTAACAGTGCCCCACACATCCTGTGAATATGAATGAAGTCGATGATGGGTAGTTCATAATTTCCTCTTGTAAGTTTTGAAAGTGTCTTGAAAGGAGGATATAAGATGAACATCAACAAAAGCAAAACAAGGATAATGGAATGTAGTCGAATTAAGTCGGGTGATGCTGAGGGAATTAGATTAGGAAATGAGGCACTTAAAGTGGTAAAGGAGTTTTGCTATTTGGGGAGCAAAATAACTGATGATGGTCGAAGCAGAGAGGATATAAAATGTAGGCTGGTAATGGCAAGGAAAGCGTTTCTGAAGAAGAGAAATTTGTTAACATCCAGTATTGATTTAAGTGTCAGGAAGTCATTTCTGAAAGTTTCGTATGGAGTGTAACCATGTATGGAAGTGAAACATGGACGATAAATAGTTTGGACAAGAAGAGAATAGAAGCTTTCGAAATGTGGTGCTACAGAAGAATGCTGAAGATTAGATGGGTAGATCACATAACTAATGAGCAGGTATTGAATAGAGTTGGGGAGAAGGGGAGATTCTGGCACAACTTGACAAGAAGAAGGGATCGGTTGGTAGGACATGTTCTGAGGCATCAAGGTATCACCAATTTAGTATTGGAGGGCAGCGTGGAGGGTAAAAATCGTAGAGGGAGACCAAGAGATGAATACACTAAGCAGATTCAGAAGGATGTAGGTTGCAGTAGGCACTGGGAGATGAAAAAGCTTGCACAGGATAGAGTAGCATGGAGAGCTGCATCAAACCAGTCTCAGGACTGAAGACCAGAACAACAATAATAAGTTTTTAGTCTACTTTTCCTAATAATATTTTCGGTGAGCATCGTAATTTTACTAAAGAGTACAGGGTGATTTGTCTGAATGGGTACAAACTGCATCTAACGGCTCCTGACCGGATACGGAGCAGGAAAGGTCACATTGACATATGGCTGGAAATTCGTTCCATGAGAGATCTTTGACAGTGAAGGTTTTAATGACGGAGTCCACATATCAGAACACACAAGGAATATGGGAATGTTCTGGCTGTATTAGTGTTTTACCTGCTCACTCAAGAGGGCAGTGGTATATAGCACCACCATGTAGTAGCAACACTACCCATCGCACTACCAAAGACACGTCTTCTAGCAGCGTAATTAGGGTTAACAAGCAGGAAGTCCAGATGGGCTCCAAGTGGGAGGCATTGTGGGAGGGTGGCTGGTCCCAAAAGGCTGTCGCCAATAATACCCTTACAGACATTGAGGGTGAACCAATGCTGACCATTGGCAGCCACCATACCATGGTGATTGTAGTCCACATGTGGGAGCTGTCAAGTGCGTCGGTACTGCCCTTTGTGAAGGTAGCCTCATTTGTGAAAAGGGTGGCTGACGGAAGTCCCAACACCGTGGTGGCCTGTGCGGGGATTCATCGAGCCAAGTGGACAAATATTAAGGAGTGCACAGATTGTGAGTGGTAAGGGTATCGGCAATTGTCATGGGAAATGTTCCACACGGTCGTCTGGCTTATCCCATGCTGCCAGGCCATATGCCTGATTCTGATACCACGGTCACTGTCAAAGACATACTGGTGTCCAAAAACTATCGACAGGTGTCCATACGACCGTTTTCTGCACGAACAGAGGCATTCCAGTCAACGAACAACCACGCCGACGATGACGTTGGGGCCTACCAAACAGGGCCATGTTTAGAGGGTAGTCTCACATCCACAATCGCTGTGTACACAGTCATAAACAGTACAGTATGGTACAGAAGAGATGCCTACCAGACTCTCTGGGGTGGTGGGCTATAGGAAGTCCCAAACTGATGTGGTTCAGTACCTCACTGTGAATCATTTTGTTGTTTCTCGGATGTGGCGACTGTTTACAGAGACCGAAACTGTACCCCGAAGACCAGAGCAGGGCTGACCTTGTGTGACATCAGAAAGAGAGAATCTTTATTTGGCTGTAAGGGCATAACGGAAAATGGCGTCTGACATTACAGAATCCACTGGACGTGTTGTAACGAGGCAAAGCGGGTATAGAAGGTTTCAGAAGAGTGGTTTTTATTGCCAGAGACCTGCTGGATGTGTACTTCTAACGGCTATCCACAGAAACGCGCGATTAGAGTGCAGTCGTCAACATGCCATATGGTCGGTCGAAGAGTGGGCCAGTATTCTTTTCAGAAATAAGTGCCACTTTTCTCTGTACATTGATTGTCGACGATTTTTTATTCTGGAGTGAACGTGGAACAAGGTTTCGAGATCCAAACATTGCAGAAAGGGACCGATATCAAGGAGGTTCAAAATGGTTCAAATGGCTCTAAGTATTATGGGACTTAACATCTGAGGTCATCTGTCCCCTAGACTTAGAACAGCTGAGCCTAAGGACATCACACACATCCATGCCCGACGCAGGATTCGAACCTGTGACCGTAGCAGCAGCGCGGTTCCAGACTGAAGTGCCTAGAACCGCTCGTCCACAGCGGCCGGCTATCGAGGAGGATCCCTAATAGTGTGGGAGGGGATTATGTTGACAACTCGAACACGAAATTGCACGGGTGAATCGGCAATGTTTAGGTACTCTCGGGTATCGTGACGAGACCTTGGAGCCGTAGAGCATGGGTGGCCGATTTTTTCTTGGAAACGGAAGATTCTGCAATTATGGCGTAGCCTGCTCGATCTGCCAATTTAAATGCCGTAGAGCATGTTTCGGATGCACAGGGATGGCTTGCGTCACGTCAGCATCCACCAGCCGCTCTCCAAGACTTGCGAGGAACTCTGGAGGAAGAATGTGCATTATTGTTTCAATATGTGATTGAGAGCATCAACCTTACAAAATTTCAGTTTCTTGCTTTAATTTTGGGCACCAGTGTTTTATAAGTCCTCCTTCAAGTGGGCGTAACTCCCTTGGAACTCAGTTCCATCCACATGTTCATATAATCTCATTTGCTCGTATTGCTCTCAGGAATAGTTTCCTACAGTTTGTCCCAATTTAGCAGACTCACGCTACATACAAACGGCTCAGAACAAGTGGATGGATACGGGGGCTTACTAGCCTACCTTGACTGTGTCTTCAGGTATCGGCTCACTGGTTAGTTTACAGTCTTTAGAGATGAACTTCATGCTATCGTGAATGAGTTGGAAATGATGAGCAAGAAATTTCTCAAGCGCTCCGGTTCTCTTATTGGTCTACAGATACTAGAAACAATGTAGCCACCGAACAAAATGACTGAATTTATGCTGGATAAACTACTCCTCTCCAACAGTATGCGAAGCAAGTAACATTTTGCTGGTTTCCAAGGTATGTGGCAACTCAGGGAAGTTGAGATAATAGATGTAGAAGCCAAGGAGGCCTGTGCAGAAGTCAGTGCGGCTCTGTGCACCTTACTCCAGTAGACCGTCGTCTCACTATTGATACAAAATCCGTGCACCTGAACGAGGGAGCGTGGTAAGACATGAAGGACAGCAAACTGCAGTCAGCCATGTGGCCAAGGCGTATCCCATACCTCTCACTCCGACGCGCTGAAGTCACGCGCCGGCCGGGGTGGCCGAGCGGTTCTAGGCGCTACAATCTGGAACCGAGTGACGCTAGGGTCGCAAGTTCGAATCCTGCCTCGGGCATGGATGTGTGTGATGTCCTTAGGTTAGTTAGGTTTTAGTAGTTCTAAGTTCTAGGAGACGACCTCAGATGTTAAGTCCCATAGTGCTCAAAGCCATTTTAACCATTTTGTTGAAGTTACGCTGACTCGTCTCCACATAGGACACCGACCGTAACTCACGGTTTCTTACTGCGGCGAGAAGAACATCCAGCTTGTGCTGATTGTGTTGTACGACTCACCGTGTGCCATGTTTTAGTGGAGTGCATTTTATATCCAGGCCAGAGCGCATGGGACCTACCCATTGTTTAAGCTAATGATGAGACGAGTGTGGCAAAACTTTCAGAGTTTTGTGCACTGTCTGGGCTCCACCCTAAGACCTTCGGTTGTCGCAGAGTGGTTGGCGAATTTCTTATTGTAGTGTCCAGTGAGCTACAAATACCTAGTGTTGTTATATTATTAAATTTCAGCCTCCAGTTGCATAAGTAAATAAACTTTACGTAGGTTTCGGCTATAATAATGTAGCCTTATTCAGAAATGTCACAATATAAAATTAAAATTATAGCATGCTAGACATTAAGTTTGACAAGGCCAATATCTGGCATGTTTTAATTTTAATTTTATATTGTAACATTTCTGAATAAGGCTACTTTATTATAGCCGAAACCTAGTTAAAGTTTATTTGCTCATGCAACTGTAGGGTGAAATTTGATATAATTACTGAAGTAATCTCTTAAGAACTGACATAATCATCACGGTTATCAATGCTGGAAAACATGTTTAGGAGACAGATAAGGAGCCATAGAGGCAGGTGTCGGCAAGTCCTCCACTTTCTTCACACATGTACTGTAGGTGATGAGGCTGTAATTGGACTGCGCGAACCACAGCATGTAAAATTTTTGCAACATCTGAACTCTCTGCACTAAAACATCAGTTTCACGAAGGTGACAATAAAACATAACTAATTTACAAATTATTCGTTTTATTCAAGCAAAGCTTCGATAGCTCGCCAGGGTTTACCGTAAATCACCGTTGTTGTTGTGGTCTTCAGTCCTGAGACTGGTTTGATGCAGCTCTCCATGCTACTCTATCCTGTGCAAGCTTCTTCATCTCCCAATACTTACTGCAACCTACATCCTTCTGTATCTGTTTATTGTATTCATCTCTTGGTCTCCCTCTAAGATTTTTACCCTACACGCTGCCGTCCAATACTAAATTTGTGATCCCTTGATGCCTCAGAAGATGTCCTACCAACCGATCCCTTCTTCTAGTCAAGTTGTTCCACAAACTGCTCCCCAATTCTATTCAATACCTCCTCATTAGTTATGTGATCTACCCATCTAATCTTCAGCATTCTCCTGTAGCACCACATTTCGAAAGCTTCTATTCTCTTCTTGTCCTAACTATTTATCGTCAACGTTTCACTTCCATGCATGGTTACACTCCATACACTCCTGACACTTAAATCTATACTCGATGTTAACAAATTTTTCTTCTTCAGAAACGCTTTGCTTGCCATTGCCAGTCTACATTTTATATCCTCTGTAAATCACCGTATGTAGACAGATTTACTCTCACATGCCACCAGCTGCCAAGCCCATCGTAACCAGAGGCCGTCCTCGCCACACTGCCGTATACACTTGCCGACAAAGACAGTTTACCAGATGAATTGCAGCACCTACACAGCTTTCCTCTAAGAATTCTTACAGTAACAGCGAGGTCCAGCGTGCTATAAAGACAAAGACGGCTACACAATGGCGTTTATCTCTCACGTCGGCAACACATCAGTGAAAATCGGAAAATACACTCCGGAAGTATAACGTTAACTGCGTATTTCTCCCCCTACCCAAGACGAAAGCCTTGTTGGACGACTCTCAAGGACGAGTTATGACTCCGGAAACCAGAAGCCCAGCACATCCGCTGCCACTGTTGCGAAATGTAAGGCAGATTATATGGACCGTACGGTAAAGATGAGCGGTGCGTAACCGTCACACGGGTAAAGAACAACCAACAAACTCAGCTGTTGCACAGTACTGCATCTCTGAAAGGTACACCATGAATTATTACAGCATCATGTCGTTACAGCAAGCAAACTCATTCCTTCATAGTCTCTTAAAAGAACTTATAAATAAAGACTGTGCTTTTCAATGAAGTAAGGATCCAGAACCAACCCTGAGCGTGCTCAAAATATGACGAAAGTCGGTGGGAGTCTCTGCCCACGCTATCCAAATTCAAGAGCTGAGAGACGGCCAAGCAGAAGGGGCCTCTGCTGCATCCCTAGCGATACGAACCAGGGGCAGAGGCATACACACTGAGTGCCGCTGTTCGTGTCCCGACCGCGAACTTCCCCGTCCACCTCGCCAGCGAAGCCACGTCCGACCACTGCACACGTCCGTGGCCAACAGCAGGTGGCAGGAGATGTAAAGGCGCCACCCATCACGAGACGATCAATGAATGAAATTATTTCCATTTTATCCATTATACACATTCTTATACGTTTTCAGATTTTGTGCAAAATTTCAAGGTTGTCTTGGAGTTTGAAAGATAGCCTATGTCTTTGAATTGTGTTGCTACTGACGATTTCTTACAGTTCTTGGCTCTGTAAAAGTCACTATGTTCTTTAAATCGAGTTCTGAAAGTTCTGCCTGTTTGGCCAACATAACAGCTGTTGGATTGGCCGTGCGTTAGTTTTCAAGTGTCAGATACGTCAAGTTCAGTATCTGACTGTTTGATATTGTGAATAAATCTGCTACTTAAGTTACTGCTGCAGCTGAAGCTGATTTTTACATCTGTGTGGTTGAGTAGTCTAGATGATTTATCAGAAATTATACCATAATATGACAGAGACAGCAAAGGACTTGGAAGAGCAGTTGAACGGAATCGACAGTGTCATGAAAGGAGGGTATAAGATGAACATCAACAAAAGCAAAACGAGGTTAATGGAATGTAGTCGAATTAAGTCGGGTGATGCTGAGGGAATTAGGTTAGGAAATGAGACACTTAAAGTAGTAAAGGGGTTTTGCTATTTCGGGAGCAAAATAACTGATGATGGTCGAAGTAGAGAGGATATAAAATGTAGACTGGCAATGGCAAGGACAGCGTTTCTGAAGAAGAAAAATTTGTTAACATCGAGTATAGATTTAAGTGTCAGGAAGTCGTTTCTGAAAGTATTTGTATGGAGTGTAGCCATGTATGGAAGTGAAACATGGACGATAAATAGTTTGGAAAAGAAGAGAATAGAAGCTTTCGAAATGTGGTGCTACAGAAGAATGCTGAAGATTAGATGGGTAGATCACATAACTAATGAGGAGGTACTGAATACAATTGGGGAGAAGAGGAGTTTGTGGCACAACTTGACTAGAAGAAGGGATCGGTTCTGAGGCATCAAGGGATCACCAATTTAACTCTGGAGGGCAGCGTGGAGGGTAAAAATCGTAGAGGGAGACCAAACACTAAGCAGTTTCAGAAGGATGTAGGCTGCAGTACGTACTGGGAGATGAAGCAGCTTGCAGAGGATAGAGTAGCATGAAGAGCTGCATCAAACAAGTCTCAGGACTAAAGACCACAACAACAACAACATTGAATTTATTTCCGTGAGTTTATTATTTCATTATGTGTTCCATCAAATAGAATGAAGGTGTCATCTATATACCTCTTACAGAATTTAAGTTTGTGATATTAACTTTTAGTGATACCATTTCATTCTCTACACTGTTGATAAATATCTCTGTTAATAGGCCACTAAGATGCAACTCACTCCTAGCCCCAGGTCTTTCTTGTGAATTTTGTTGTTGAATTAGGAGAAATTATGTGAGAGTAATAAATTAAGTACAACTGTGTTATTTCAGGTCTTTTCACTGTCTTGTTTTTCAATAGCTTCTTCCTTAATATCTCAACTGTTTCATTTAGAGGTACAGAGTGTGTGTGTGTGTGTGTGTGTGTGTGTGTGTGTGTGAACAGAACAATATTTGTTGCTAACCAATTGGTCAGTGTATTCGTAAATAATAGTCATGCCTTGAGTAGTGTATGTAGCGACCATGTCGTGAATCCTTTGCTATACTTTCAAAATTGGGTACTGGCTCTCCTTTCTACAGTCCTGTAGTCTATTAGTGCTCGACATCATACATCGGCCACGATTTTTCTGTTTAATGGGCTGTGGTGAAGACTGACGAGTGGTGTCAGCGAGCATTAACAGACGGAGATTTCGGGGATGGCGTCATAGGAGCAGCTGGCGAGTTCAAAGAGAGTGCTCAGGCCTCACTGCTGACCTCTAACGTGCCGGCACCCTTGAAAGGTATGTGCTAAGGTCTGACCAGGGTAGCTCCAGAAAATAGTCGGTACTTGCCAACCGCAAGGTGGAACGAGTATAATACCTTTGAGTACGAGGTTCTTTGATGGTTAAGAGAGTTGGGCACGCGCAGTAAAAAACAGAAGGGTCGCAGGTAGGTGCCCCGAGAAAGCACACGTCTGCTTCCTCTGGGCACCTAGCTGCGACTCCTCGGTCTTTTACTGCGCATGCCCAGCTCTCTTAACCATCAAAGATCCTCGTACTCAAAGATATTATACTCGTTCCACCTTGCGTTTGGCAACTACCGACTATTTTCTGGAGCTACCCTGATCAGACCTTAGCACATACCTTTCACCCTTCCTGCAACGCTTCTCACCTGAGAGCACCATGTCGAGGTAGGGCATGTCTGCGAGCGCCTCCAGGCTCAGCTCCTTCCCGTGCCTGCGCAGCGCGGTGTCCACCTGGAGCCGAGCCCGCGTCTGCACCTCGTGGTGGACGGCCAGCTGGTGCAGGCAGAAGGCGAGCGTGGCGGCCACCTTGTGGCGGCCCAGCATCAGCAGCATCATCACCTGCGACGCCAGCATGTCGCCGCCGAAGTCTGTGGCAGAGTGAGTGAGTGAGTCAGCGAGAGTCACCGGCCTGGCGCAGGTGAGCGACGATTTGCAAAAGAACAGCTTTAAAGCTGCATACAAATACTTTTAATCTGACCGGTGTTCATGACTAGGAATAGTACACTGGCACCGAATGCAGTCAAGTCAGCATGAAGTACAACTGTCTAGCAGCTAATGATTACTTTCGTTGGAGGAAAATTTAAAAATACAAACACCCAAGGATAGCAGCCAATTGTAAAATGCGTAATTTATTGTATGTCTAGATTTCGACTCTAACACTGTCATCATTGGTGCATCCGTCAAGGTATTTTACTTTATTTTTATTTATTTATTGCCAAATTATAGACCTGTTACCTGATGTTCAAAACAGGTTGTATATCTTACAATATTCGTTTTTCATCTTTTTACAGTTTTCTTTTCTCTTGTTTTGCCTACAACATTTACAAAGAATGATACTTTTCAAAATAACAATAATTTAAGGATGAAATATAAATAAAATTTTGTTGTTTTGTAAGAAGAATATAAAAAGACGATAGGATAGAGGAGAGATTTGTTAGTACCATCACCGAATGTGACTGACGGTGAATACCTCGGAATGGTCTCTTCGAGCCGTTGACCGCCAGTCACACACACACACACACACACACACACACACACACACAGACACACACATACACAAATGGTTATTAGTAGAGAAATAATGTTCCATATCCTATTTATTACAAATCCTATATATTAACTACTTTAGGTGCCCATCCATGTACAGCATTTGGTGTTTTCGTGGCTAGATCGCCAGCACCTCATGCTTATTTACAGTCACATCTCAGCTTCCTCCTCCTCTTCCTCCTCATTGTCACTATTTTCGCTGTCACTGTGGGTATCGCTGTCCATACTCTGGAGATTGTTGTTACGCTCCACATAGGCATGTTTGCAATGTCGTGTCCGCATGTAATCGTCATGTATTTTTTTTTAAATACTGTTTGTCAGTGCGTTTAATTGTGCCCATTGTTCTTCGTCTCTTACTGCTGTGTATACATCTATGTCTGTATCTGTGTAATCTAAGTGTAGTGTATGTCTATTTTTTGCGTACTGCCCGCAGAAAAGGACAGTGCGTTCTGCGGAACCTTCTTCTCCGCATGTGCATGTAGGTGTCTGCCTCAGACTCACGCGTTTTAAGTGCGTGGGATAAGGTCCGTGTCCGCTTAACAAATGTACCATACCGCGGCTGGAATCGATATGTCTCATTCTGAAACGCTTGCTTATGTCAGGGAGGAAGTCGTGCAGTCCACGTCCCTTATCACTTACATCCCACTCACCTTGCCATGTATCCAAACGCCAAATTTTAAGGTGACGTATCGTCTCTATCGGCAGACCGGTTATTGTGTATACCTTATCTAGTTTCCCCATCTTCAACCAGTACCTTGCAGCTCTGTATTTGATCGTGATATCTATGGGGCATATTCCGAGCACCACAAACAGTGCATCCGCTGAGGTGATACCGAAGGCTCCAGATAGCCTAAGTAGGACACTTCTCTGCCCTCGTCTGACGGATGCTATGTTGGTGACCACGTTCAGTCTATGTGCCCACGAGCTAGCTGCAAAGCTGAGTACTTATTCGAAGAGCGCACAGTGGTATGTACGTATGACTGGTAGAGGTAGTCTGTACTGTTTTAAATTTAGCCTCACCAGTTTGTGTAGTATTTTTTCTGCTTTGTCTGTTGTTAGCCTTATGTGTTCGCGGATATTCAATTTTTCATCTATCCACCAGGGTAGCCGAAAGCGCTAATGCGCTGCTTCCTGGACTCGGGTAGGCGTGCTGGCCCCGGACCGAATACACCCGGCGGATTAAAGGCGAGGGCCGGTATGCCGGCCAGCCTGGATGTGGCTTTTAGGCGGTTTTCCACATCTCGCTAGGTGATTAACAGGCTGGTACCCGCTTTACGTCTCAGTTACACGACTCACAGACATTTGGAACACGTTCACACTCTCGCACACCGTATACTAGACACAGAAAGCTGGGGTACATTCATTCCATCCAAGGGGGTTTGGTGTGATGGTTGGAAGGGCATGCGGCCACCCTCTGCAGTTAACACTGCCAAATCAATAGTAACAAGGCCGTCCCCGCATTGCAGCGGAAATAAGGCCTCAACCAAAAGTAAAAGCATTGTCATCATTGGTTCATTTACCAAACAGTCCTAACATGTCAGAGCATAACATACGACAAAATTACAGTAGCCATTACATGGGAGATACAGGTTATAGTCTACATTTTGGCACTTTATTTTATAGGTCCGTCTTGATTACATTTTTTTTTTCACTATGTCCAGTTTCGACCACTGCCATCTTCAGATCATAAAATATTCTGATGGAGTATCAACGTCAAACTAAATAGCCGGCCGCGGTGGTCTAGCGGTTCTGGCGCTGCAGTCCGGAACCGCGGGACTGCTACGGTCGCAGGTTCGAATCCTGCCTCGGGCATGGGTGTGTGTGATGTCCTTAGGTTAGTTAGGTTTAAGTAGTTCTAAGTTCTAGGGGACTTATGACCTAAGATGTTGAGTCCCATAGTCCTCAGAGCCATTTGAACCATTTGAACCATCAAACTAAATATGTATGTAGGGGAACTCGGGGCAGAACGGGATAGCAGGGCTCAATGGGAAATTGCTCTTTTCTAGACTACACAGTGCTGCAACCTGTTGTATGGGCATGTAACTATTTCTCCGAATGGAACGGAAGTTAGGGAAGCCATTTTTATTTAGTTTGAAGTGCGAGATCTAAGTGAATTGTTGTCCGTCACGTTACCGCTTGCGTTGTTCTAACGTTTGGTGAATTTCAACGCCAGGTAAGCTGTTAATTGTATACCCTAAAATGACACATTCCCTTAAAGTGCATGCCATTTGTTACACTTAAGATATTTAATACGTTTAAATAAGTCAGTTATTACACTCCATAAAAGTTGTTAACCTCAAAAGTGCTCTTGGGGCGGAACGGGACGTGGCAGAATGGGATAGTGTCCCGTTCTGCCCTGTCATATTTTGATGCAAGTAGAAAACAAACTGTATTCGTTTTCTTTCCCCCTTGCTGTTCCAGATGGTTCTAACGTACAGGAAAAAGACTGATAGACAACAATGGGACGTAAAAGCGATGGAAATGGCAGTTTCAGCCGTTTCATCTTCCCAAATGGGATTTTTAAAAGCATCTGAGCAGTTCAACGTACCGAAATCAACATTTCAAATATATCTTCCTAAAGCTACGAATAATCCTGACTACATAATTGACAAATCAGATGCGAAATTTAAAAAGGTGTTCACCACAGAACAAGAACATGAGCTGGTAACATATCTCAAGTCAATGGAAAGCAGACTTTTTGGTCTAACAATGAACGATTTCAGATCACTAGCCTATCAACTAGCCGAAAGAAATGGCTTACCACACAAATTTGACAAACAAACTTGTCTAGCCGGATAAGACTGGGTTAAAGGATTTATTACGAGGTATCCTACACTGATGATGGAGAAGAGAGAATCAGAGAGAGAGAAAGGATGCTGAGTGTCTCTACTGTGGGGACTTTTACTCCGTTTCTAATGAGGGCTGGGTCGCTTGCTAGAGGTGTTTCAAGTGGGCACACAATTCATGTGCTGGCATAGACAGTGAAGATGAATAGGAAATATTTATTTGTGACTATCGTCGAAAGGACTAGTAGTTAGTGGTTTGGTGGTTATTAAGCATTGTACATTTCTCAGAATGACATTAAAATATTCTCGTATTTTGAAGAATGACTTTTCAACTGTTTAAATTACACATTCCTTAGTCTGAATTGCCTTTTACACAACATTTTGTAATAGTTTAATACGATATTCGTAATTCAAATTCAATGATTATGCAATAATTTAAGAAAAAATAACCTTATGCCATTCTGCCCCGTGGGTGGGGCGGAACGGGAAATATGCAAGACTTTCTTTGAAAAATAGTAAAAAATGCAAAATGTATTGTTTTAAGTGATTTTAAAATAAGGTACATTAGGTTACACTTCAAGGTGGTTTTTTTTTATAACTTTAAGAAGTGTTTCCTTGTGTTCCCTTATTTTATACGCATTGTTAAACCCCAGGGGGTACACCAGATGCGTGTAACCCCTATGTTTGCGAGTTAGAGTAATGATGGTGTACGCTAACGTGAAAAACTTGTTTGAGCAGCAATTGCCGACATGGTGTAGCTGAGACGGCATAATGGGAACCAGCCTGCATTCGCCGAGGCAGATGGAAAACCGCCTAAAAACCATCCACAGACTGGTTGGTTCACCGGATCTTGACACAAGTCCGCTGGGCGGATTCGTGCCGGGGACCAAGTCCTCCTTCCCACTCCGGAAGGCCGTGCGTTAGACCGCTCGGCTAACCGGGCGGGCTTGACGTTGATACTACATGAGAACATTTTATGATTTGAAGATGGCAGTGACCGAAACCGGTCACAGTGAAAAAAAAAAAAAAAAAAAAAAGAAAAATGTGATCAAGATAGACCTCTAAAATAAAGTGCCAAAAACATCACCACGGACTCATTTTCCGACTTTATGTCTTCAATTGATATAGCCTAAATCTAGATCTAAAATAAATTACATATTTTGCGACTGACTGCTGTAATTTCTTCAGTTTCAATATTCAACAATCGCTGCGGACACAGGTATACAATGGATGCCAACATCATGAAAACACGAAGAAGGAACGCAGCTGCTGTGTGGTACGCATAATGCTACTGGATTCATTGATGCCAGGATAATATTTTCGATGATGGTGTTGTCTCGAACATCAGTCAAACAATAAACAAAAGTTATAAGCGAATTAAAGGTGTTGTTTTGGAATCTGTACGTGGGAGTTGCGGAGCCCCGTATATTCCAAATGTTTGTACTTACTCAGAACGCATTTCGGATGATGGACTTCTACCCAGTAGCATTTTACACGATTTTCTTTAAGTAACCACAATATATAGGAAACCAACGGACAACAGTAAGAACAGAGGACCGAGAGAAAACTACTCACACCAGGAGTAGTTAAGTTAAGACAGCAGTTATTGTCGAGTTCTATTCAAGCTACAAGTGAAAAAGAAACTCATGGAAATACAACGAAGGTTGAGAAGTGTAATTAGAATTCAAGGTAAGCAGGTATCACATGTTACAATTCACCGACGACATAGCCATTCCCAGTGAAAGTGATTCATAAGTGCCGCTTTTCAATAGAGTGAACAATCCGTTGGTCTGGTAAGGGGTGTACATGGTGGCAGCCAATCAAGGAATATTTCAGTGAATTGGTTTAAAAAATGTATTGCAAAGGCCCAGTCAAATTTTTACAAGTCTACCCCCAGAGGAACTTACGCTGTGCCTACGTGACTCAAGTTTCCTGTCTTTCAGAACCGAGGCAGTTCTGTCCAGTTGAAACTGCTGACAAGAGACGCCTTGAGCCCTCTGCTGAAACTGCTGGCGAATTCACGCCATTGTCTTTAGCCAATAGCGTGCGCGGAATACCGATCACGTGTGTGGGCGCTGGAGTGGTCTGCGGTGCAGAACGCAATTGTTTCTCTCTCTTGTACTCCAGACCTCGAGCAGAACAGACGTCTTCTTGGAAGGCAGATCCTCTCGCTCTCCTTTTCGTGACCGGCCACCAACGTAAGTTAACATGAACCACTTCCCCTTCCGTTGCCCACTTCAATTAATTGTTCGACCTCCTAGACTGGCCTAAACCTGGTAACTTCCGACCCTAGGCGCGCCCCTTGTACACCTCTTTACTGTACCTAATTTCCTTTTTTGTCATTGAACGGTAGCTCTGGATGCCCACTTTCTAATCCTGAACGCTCGATCTCCTGCATCCTGTCGTCACGAGGCATATGTGTAAGTAGGCTGTTTAGGTTTTTATGTTGGTAACGCCACGTAGCGCTCTGTATGAAAATCACTGACTGTGCTGTATGAAGTCTGTGGCTGGTTGGCATTGTTGGAATAGTCGCTATTGTAGTGCTGGGCAGTTGGATTTGAACAGCGCGTAGCGTTGCGCAGTTGGAGGTGAGCCGCCAGCAGTGGTGGATGTGGGGAGTGAGACGGCGGAGTTTTGAGAGCGGATGGTCTGGACGTGTGTCCAGCAGAGAGAGTAAATTTGTAAGACTGGATGTCATGAACATATATATACTACGACTTTTGAACACTATTAAGCTGGCAGTATTGGCCCTCGCTGTATTGCAGTAGTTCGAGTAACGAAGATTTTTGTGAGGTAAGTGATTCATGAAAGGTATAGATTATTTCCAGAATGAGATTTTCACTCTGCAGCGGAGTGTGCGCTGATATGAAACTTCCTGGCAGATTAAAACTGTGTGCCCGACCGAGACTCGAACTCGGGGCCTTTGCCTTTCGCGGGCAAGTGCTCTACCATCTGAGCTACCGAAGAACGACTCACGCCCGGTACTCACAGCTTTACTTCTGCCAGTATCTCGCCTCCTACCTTCCAAACTTTACAGAAGCACTGCCATCGTGCAATATTGGTTTCCCCCATATGTGCACAACAAGTACAACCCAGAGATGTCTGTTTCCATCGTTATCTAATGAATTTGATCAAAAAGTATCAAAACTGTCCTTATCTCGTCGAGACAGAAGAATAAACCACATCCCGGCAAGACTGCATCACAATGCATTTCGCTTTACGTCACCAGCTATCCTCACCAATATTTTCCGAAATGATGCACTGCGCGTGGCTTGCTCCCAAACTGTGTGATTAGACAAAATCTTTTATGGATGTAGATGAAGTTTGTTTCTGTATACAAATTTTAAGACAGCCATATAGCTCTAAGAATGCGGCGTTTGTAACGTGCGCATGATGCCAAGAAAATTACCACTTCTCCTGTTTTTACGATGAATATTACAATAGCACGTGCAAATTATCAACTGTAAGATAATAAAGATATCTAATTTTATGTGCTAAGTCCCCATGTACGCTTTATAATACGTGTCTTGAAAGGCCGGCCGGGGTGGTCGAGCGGTTCTAGGTGCTACATTCTGGAACCGTGCTACCGCTACGGTCGCAGGTTCGAATCCTACCTCGGGCATGGATGTGTGTGATGTCCTTAGGTTAGTTAGGTTTAAGTAGTTCTAAGTTCTAGGGGACTGCTTACCTTAGAAGTTAAGTCCCATAGTGCTCAGAGCCATTTGAACCATTTTTTGTCTTGAAAGTTAATGAACAATTTCACAGTTTTTCTTTGTATTTTCGTACCTGTTTTGAAAATACTAATGAAAACAATATATTGATCAGTATTTCGGTCAATTTGCAGTGTAAGTAACGTAAATACTGAAAATAAAAGGAAAAGTGTCCACAGAGGAACTCGATGCCACTATCCTGGGATTGCCATACTGTACTCTTTCCGCCAACCGCCGCCAGGAAACTGCGCTAAAATCAGTGGCTCGTGTCTCTGCCGACCAGCGTCATAAAAATGTTATTCTTTTCCAAACAGTTGGCCATCCAGAGCTCTCACTTCAGTCAGCTTCATTTCTGGCCAAACCCTACATATATCATAAAATTGGACGAAATGGATGGTGACGAGTAGGCGCCGTCCTCTTATGAGGGTAAACTGAGAAACGAAACATTGCTGTAGGGTAACGAATCACGTGGTATAAGGACATCACCGCACGACTGATGAAGCGTGGACAGCAGACTCAGACGAGCACACGTGAAGAGAGCTTTGTTAGCCTAGCTCAGTTACCATCTCTATCTGAAAACTTAAGCTTTTTACGCATGATGTCACAGAAAGACTCTGTCAAGGCGATGTGAAATGAAACGAGATTGTAAGGGTAGTAGTAGGGAAGGCAAATGAGAGAATTCAGTTCATTGGTAGATCTTCATGGAAATGCACCTGACCTATACAGGAGACTGCGTACGGAACGCTGGTACGACCTGTTCTTGAATACTGCTGGAATGTTTAGGATTCCTGCTAGGTAGGATCGAAGTTGCTCAGAGGTGTGCTGCCAGATATTTTAACGGGTATTACAGAAAAGCTTCGTGAGCTCAAATAGGAATCTCTGGAGGGAAGACATATTGTTTTAGAAAAATACTTCTTTCGGTATTTGCGTCTGACTGCAGAACGGTTCTTCTATTGCCAACGTGCATTTAGCGTAAGGACCACGAAGACAAGATACAAGAAACTGATGCTCATACGGTTGCCTATAGACGGACTTTTCTCCCTCGCTCCATTTGCTAGTGGAAACGGGAAGACAATGACTAGCAGTGCACTAGATATCTTGCGCCATGTACCGTGTGGTGTCATACGGAATACGTATCCAGATTCAGTTATAGAACAGTTATTTTAGGTTCTGTACAGAATAGACAAGGATATAAATATCTGAAGAAAACTAGAGGAGCAGACATTACGTTAGAATATGTGCTACGGAAGGACGGAATAGCTTCCTTGGTACTAAGGGGAATCGCACAAAGAAAATTGAGAGCAAAGAAAATGATTAGATTATATACGGTGAAATCGCTAAAACTTGCACGGTAAATATTGCTGAAATGGAAAGTGCTACTGATGTGCGGTTTTCACAGAATCGATTGGCAGTCAGGATCTCGTATTGTTGGCCCATAAACAGATTATAATAATACTTAGGAAGTGTAACTTTTGTTCAAACATAGACTTTTTAAATGGAACAATGCCTATTTAAACTAACAAACTGAAAGTAGAGTAAGTTAGACTGTCAGTGGTGTCTGGTGCAGGATTCTAGCGCGAGTCGATTACGAGACTTCGTATTTTGAAAAGTTTCCACATAGACACTTGTTTGTGCGATTCACCCCGCGTAGTTGCTAGGTACAATGTTGTTATGTTTGCTTACAGTGTACTTAGGTGTTCCTTGAGTGAACTGCAGCTTGCTAGTCAACGTGTGACTGTCCAAGCAGCAGGTTGTGAGTGAGCGATAGGATTTACCAATGCGGAAAATGACGACATGCTTGTGGCGTATGGAGAGTGTAGGATGAATGCAGTTCGTTGTTGTTGGGCAAGATATCCCAACAGACGTCAACCATCTTGGAAATCATTTATCAACCTCTTCAGTCAGTTACGTGAAAACAGTAGTGTAACATGTAGACCAACAGAAGGAAACAAGTGACGGCAACAGGGGGGGCAGTTAATGTTCTTGCTGCTGTCGCGGTAGCTCCCGCGCAATAGCACGAGGAAGTGGCAGGAGTCAAAAATGGTTCAAATGGCTCTGAGAACTATGGGACTTAACACCTGAGGTCATCAGTCCCCTAGAACGTAGCACTACTTAAACCTAACTAACCTAAGGACATCACACACATCCATGCCCGAAGCAGGATTGGAACCTGCGACCATAGCAGTCGTGCGGTTCCGGACTGAAGCGCCTAGAACCGCTCGGCCACTGCCATGGCCAGGTAAAAAGCCGAAATATGCACTATTGATTTGTCGACAATCCTCATTACCATTGTCGGGTGGAGCGTCACGGTCCACGGAGTGTAAACATGTGGTGTGGGACAGTGAATCATCAGCTTATAGGCTCGTTTTTCGTAGACAGAAGACTGAACGCGCACAACTATCGCAGCTACCTAACAGATCGTGTTCCAAGGACGCTAGAAGACGTTGCGCTGCAGGCTAGAAAGAACCTGTGGTACCAATATGCACAAAGCACTACAGCATGTCTTCAAGAATTATTTCCAGATCGTTAGATTGGACACTATGGACATGTACCCTGGCCGGCCCATTCCCCGGATTCGACACCTGTAGATGCTTTTCTGTGGGGAAAGCTGAAAGATGTTGTCTGCTAGGAAACGCCAACTACACGCGATAATACGCAACAACGTATTACTGCAGCCTGCTCGGACATCTCCGCTCAAGTGCGACCAAGTGTCAACAGTCGTTCCGTACAAGACTGGAAGCGTGTGCTACTGCTGCCGGTGATCGTTTTGAACACAACCTGGGATGGTCAGTTGCCTCGTCACTGGTCAGAACCACATAACCAGTGTAGTACTTTCGTTCTTCTATACCGTGGGTATAGTACAAGTGTCAGTGTGGAAACTTTTCAAAATACGATTACTCGTAAACGATTCGCATTACAATCCTGCAACGAACACCACTGATATTCTAATTTGCTCTACTTTTAGCATTGTTCCATTTAAAACAATGAATGGCTCCACAAAAATCAGCTTTTTAAATATTACTACATTTGTTGGCTGGCTGACAATACGAGCCCCTGGCTACCAACCCATCCTGTGAAAACTGCATATGAATAACACTTCCGATGTCCGCAATATTTGTGGTAAAGGTTTCAGGCGATTCATCCTGAATGTAACGAACTGTTGAGATTGTTGGGCGTATGTCCTACTCTGAGATGAAGATACTCACACGAGATGAAATAGGTGGATCATTGCAGCATACCGATCGGAAGGCTGATGACAAGAACATATGAGAAACAAGGCACGCGACTGCATTTTATGCTAAGGAAAGCGTAGATACTATAACATGTGATGTATGTACATGTGACCCTATGTATGTATGTAGGTTCCACATCTCCTCCTAAACAACAGAACAATTCAAAAGGAACATGGTACACACGTCGCTTACTTTCTGGAAATAATCACTGTGGGAGTACGAACGAGCTAAAGGGATGGGGGTAGGGGTGAAAAAGAAGTTAGACTATAACGGGCGAAATTCCAAGCCATATTAACCCAGTATTTGGTAATGAAAGCAGTCAGCGATTTGCAAATAACTTAATACATGAACTCAAACAATTACGAAAGCTTTTGTCGCTGGCCTTCTCCGCAAGATGTTGACAGGAGAACAGTTTATAGCTTACTACATTTTCGCTGTTCACGTAGTAAAACTGTCGCATCTGGCAGTTATTATTTCTTTACAACTAATAATATTGGCAACACATTTTGCATACAGTACTCACATATAGCAGTGAATATATCTACAGAATTATGATTCCACGAAATATCATTGCATTGCAGGAAATATCACGTGATAACGTTTGAGCTGCGTGAAAATGAAACTACAAGGCGAAATTCGCTAGAGATACAGGTGAAGTACGTGTACAAATGTGTGAGAAATATGTTAAGAATGTATAAAATGCACTACTGGCCATTAAAATTGCTACACCAAGAAGAAATGCGGATGATAAACGGGTATTCATTGGACAAATATATTATACTAGAACTGACATGTGATTACATTTTCACGCAGTTTGGGTGCATAGATGCTGAGAAATCAGTACCCAGAACAACCACCTCTGGCCGTAATAACGGCTTTGATACGCCTGGGCAAACGGAGCTGGGATGGCTTGATACCCCTCGGCATTGAGTCAAACAGAGCTTGGATGGCGTGTACAGGTACAGCTGCCCATGCAGCTTCAACATGATACCACAGTTTATCAAGAGTAGTGGCTGGCGTATTGTGACGAGCCAGTTGCTGGGCCACCATTGACGTGACGTTTTCAATTGGTGAGAGATCTGGAGAATGTGCTGGCCAGGGCAGCGGTCGAACATTTTCCGTATCCAGAAAGGCCCGTACAGGAGCTGAAAGATGCGGTCGTGCATTATCCTGCTGAAATGTAGGGTTTCGTAGGGTTCAAATGAAGGGTAGAGCCACGGGTCGTAACACATCTGAAATGTAACGTCCACTGTTCAAAGTGCCGTCAATGTGAACAAGAAGTGACCGAAACGTGTAACCAATGGCACCCCATACCATCATGCCGGGTGATACGCCAGTATGGGGATGACGAATACACGCTTCCAATGTGCGTTCACCGCGATTTCGCTAAACACAGACACGACTATCATGATGCTGTAAACAGAACCTGGATTCATCCGAAAAAATGACGTTTTGCCATTCGCGCACCCAGGTTCGTCGTTGAGTACACCATCACAGGCGCTCCTGTCTGTGGTGCTGAGTCAAGGGTAACCGTAGCTATGATCTCCGAACTGATAATCCATGCTGCTGCAAACGTCATCAGACTGTTCGTGCAGACGGTTGTTGTCTTGCAAACGTCCGCATCTATTGACTCAGGGATCGAGACGTGGCTGCACGATCCGTTACAGCCATGCGGATAAGATGCCTGTCATCTCGATTGCTAGTGGTACGAGGCCGTTGGGATCCAGCACGGCGTTCCGTATTACCCTCCTGAACCCACCGATTCCGTATTCTGATAACAGTCATTGGATCTCGACCAACGCGAGCAGCCATGTCGCCATACGATAAACCGCAACCGCGATAGGCTACAATCCGACCTTTATCAAAGTCGTAAACGTGATGGTACGCATTTCTCCTCCTTACACGAGGCATCACAACAACGTTTCACAAGGCAACGCCGGTCAACTGCTCTTTTTTTGTATGAGAAATCGGTTGGGAACTCTCCTCATGTCAGCACGTTGTAGGTGTCACCACCGGCGCCAACCTTGTGTGAATGCTCTGAGAAGCTAATCATTTGCATATCACAGCATCTTCTTCCTGTCGGTTAAATTTCGCGTCTGTGGCACGTGATCTTCGTGGTGTAGCAATTTTAATGGCCAGTAGTGTATGTGTGTTATGAGGTAGAATATATGGGACATGTGCATATGAGGACAAATCAGCTGATAAAAGACGCCTAAGAAGACCATCGATCGATTTCAACCGAGCTATCTGCAACGATATACTGCTGAAGAGTTACCCCAAAATATTATACCATATGACATTATGGAATGAAAGTAGGCAAAGTATGCAAGCTTTTTCATTTTTACGTCGCCTATGTCAGCTAACACTCGAATTGCAAATACAGATTTGTTAAGGCGTTTCTGTAATTCTGTGGTGTGCTCCTCGCAACTGAATTTACTATCAGGTTGTAATCCCAGGAATTTAAGACTGTCAACCTCTTCTATCTCCTCTTCTTCATACTTTGTGGATATGCTGGGTGGAAACCTCTTACAGGTTCTGAATTGCATATAGTGAGTCTTTTCGAAGTTTAATGTCACTGAGTTGGCTTTAAACCATTTATTAATGTCCGTGAAAATATCACTAGCAGATCTTTCTCGAAATACACTCAACATACTATTTATTGCAATAGTTGTGTCATCTGGAAACAAAATGAACTCTGCTTCTGGCAGTGTAACTGATGTTGTTGCTGTTGTGGTTTGATGCAGCTGCCCATGCTATTCTGTCCTGTGCAAGCTTCTTCATCTCCCAGTACTTACTGCAAACTACATCCTTCCGAATCTGCTTAGTGTATTCATCTCTTGGTCTCCCTCTACAATTTTTACCCTCCACGCAGCCCTCCAATGCTAAATTTGTGATCCCTTGATGCCTCAGAACATACCCTACCAATCGATCTCTTCTTCTAGTCAAGTTGTGCCACAAACTCCTCTTCTCCCCAATCCTATTCAATACCTCCTCAATAGTTATATGATCTACTCATCTAGTCTTCAGCATTCTTCTGTAGCACCACATTTCGAAAGCTTCTATTCTCTTCTTGTCCAAACTATTTATCGTCCATGCTTCACTTCCATACATGGCTACACTCCATACAAATACTTTCAGAAATGACTTCCTGACACTTAAATCTATACTCGATGTTAACAAATTTCTCTTCTTCAGAAACGCTTTCCTTGCCATTGCCAGTCTACATTTTATATCCTCTCTACTTCGACCATCATCAGTTATTTTGCTCCCAAATAGCTAAACTCCTTTACTACTTTAGGTGTCTCATTTCCTAATCTAATTCCCTCAGCATCACACGACTTAATTCGACTACATTCCATTATCCTCATTTTGCTTCTGTTGATGTTCGTCTTATACCCTCCTTTCAAGACATTGTCCATTCCGTTCAGCTGCTCTTCCAAGTCCTTTGCTGTATCTAACGGAATTACAATGTCATCGGCGAACCTCAAAGTTTTTATTTCTTCTCCATGGATTTTAATACCTACTACGAATTTTTCTTTTGTTTCCCTTACTGCTTGCTCAATGTACAGATTGAATAACATCGGGGAGAGGCTACAACCCTGTCTCACTCCCATCCCCACCACTGCTTCCCTTTCATACCCCTCGACTCTTATAACTGCCATCTGGTTTCTGTGCAAATTGTAAATAGCCTTTCGCTCCCTGTATTTTATCCCTGCCACCTGACTGATGAGAGATCATTAATGTAATGGCCGTAAGATGGATGGAATGGTTCAAATGGCTCTGAGCACTATGGGACTTAACAGCTATGGTCATCAGTCCCCTAGAACTTAGAACTACTTAAACCTAACTAACCTAAGGACAGCACACAACACCCAGCCATCACGAGGCAGAGAAAATCCCTGACCCCGCCGGGAATCGAACCCGGGAACCCGGGCGTGGGAAGCGAGAACGCTACCGCACGACCACGAGATGCGGGCATAAGATGGATCCTTGTGGGACACCAGATGTAATTTCTTCCCACTATGATGATAACTGATGACTTAATTCACTAGTTGATGACTTAATTCACTAGACTGTAAAGAGAGAGGAGGGAGGAGCAGATGAATGGAGGGAGTGGGGAAAGAGAAGATGGACTACTAGAAGCGGAATAAACACGTACCTCTGTAACGCCAGGTACTCGGCTAGTTCTTTATGAAATTGTCCCCCGTACGCATACTTTCCATCCCAGAGCGATTACCTACGTCGGCTGTGACTCTGGGCGTTAGCAGTGTACAGAGGCGGGCCGCTGCTACTACTGACCGGACTGTGGGGAGTCCCCGGCGTCCTCCTTGGCGGCGAGCGCCATCAGCAGCTGCATGAGGTCGTTGCGGCGCACGTTGTGGCGGCGGCGGTGCGCCACGATCTCTGCCGTCAGCCAGCGGAAGACGTCGGCGTCGCCGGAGCGCAGGAAGCCGACGCCCATCGCCCTGGCCGCGTCGGGCACCGCCAGAACCAGGGTCCTGCGACAGGCGTCAGACGCTTTAAAGCTGGACCTGCCCTCAGCTGAAGGTGCCCAAACACTTGTTATCTGCATTGAAGAGCCAAAGAAACTGGTAAACTCGACTAATATCGTGTACGGCCGCAGAGAACGCGTAGAAGTGCCGCAAAAGGACGTGAAATGAACTCGACTAATGTCTGAAGCAGTACTGGAGCTAACTCACACCATGAATCCTGCAGTACCAGGAGGTGGAAATCGCTTCTGAACAACACCTTGCAAGCCATCCCAGATATGCTCAATAATGTTCAAGTCTGGGGAGTTTCGTGGGTAGCGGACGTGAGTTCCTGCAGCCACTCTAAAGCAATTCAGGACGTGTGGGGTGTCGCATTGTCCTACTGGAATTGCCCAAGTTCGTCGGAATGCACAATGGACGTGAATGAATGCAGATGATCAGACAAGATGGTTACGTAAGTGTCACCTGTCAGAGTCGTATTTAGACGTAGCAGGGGCTATTATCACTCCAACTGCACACGTCTTACACCATTACGGAGCATCCACCAGCTTGAAACATGCAGGGCCCATGGATTCATAAGGTTGTCTTCATACCCGTAAACGCCCAAGCGCTCTATACAATTTGAAACGAGACACGTCCGAACGAGCAACATCTTCCCAGTCTTCAAAAGTCCAATGTCGGTTTTGACGGGCCCAGGCGAGGCGCAAAGCTTTGTGTCGTGCAGTCATCAACGGTACACGAGTGGGCCTTCGGTTCCGAAAGCCCATATTGATGATGTTTCGTTGAATGGTTCGCGCGCTGACACTTGTTGATGGCCCAGCACTGAAATCTGAGGAAATTTGCGGAAGTTTGCTCTTCTGTCACGTTGAACGATTCTCTTCAGTCGTCGTTGGTCCCGTTCTTGCAAGATCTTTTCCCGGCCACAGTGATGTCAGAAATTTGATGTTTTACCAGATTCCTGATATTCTCGGTACACTTGTGAAATGGTCGTACGGGAGAATCCCCAATTCATCGCTACCTCGCAGATGCTGAGACCCATCGCTCGTGCGCTGACTATAACACCACGTTCAAACTCACTTAAATCTTGACAACCTGCTATTGTCGCAGCAGTAAAGGATCTCACAACTGCGTCAGACACCTGTTGTGTTATACAGGCGTTGCTGACCGCAGTGCCGTTTTCTGCCTGTTTACGTTATCTCCGTGAATACCCATACCTATACCAGCTTCTTTGGCGCTTCAGCGTATATGTTCGCTGATGTCCCATCGACAGGTGAGATAAGACTGACGCAGAGAGGGTTTTGGGTCGTGAGGAGAGTACGAGGGTAGCGATGGGGCTACCAGTGAAGAGTCGTAATCAGTCTGTCGGAATTCCAAGTGCTGTGTGGCAGCCGCAAGGCCGACCAGACACTCGGGGTTAGGTGAAAGGCATTACGGTTTGTGTTGTCGTGAGGTAAATATGAGCGAATTTTCTGACCCAGAGGCTTGGTTTGCGAAGCATTACAATTTAGTATCCGGTTTGGAGACGAAGCTCTGGGTCCGACATAGAGCAGCAAACACTGGGGTACGTCGGTCGAATCACTACTGTGGAACAGTGTTCACTGCATTGCACACTCCAGACGGTGCGTGGTAGGCTCTACGCTGCTCCGGCTTGATAGGGATATTCGAGGTGAATCGCTCGCTACGTTAGGCGTTCGCCCCTGTAGACAGCACGAGTGATAGTGCGACATACGTATGGCGCGTTAGCGTCCAGTTTGCCGTTCACGATCTCTGTCAGTCCAGTGAATTACATTGCGTGATCCGCATTCCAAGCATGATCCGTGGTGTAGGACTCAACCATTCTCGACTCTGACAATTGCACTGCAGCAATTTACATATTTTTTCTAATTATATGTTATTATTTTGGCTCTCGTATTTCACTCTTGGGTCTTTATGATAGTAAAAGGCTGTAATCACACTCAACATCTTCAGTTTCGTAGAAATTAGAAACATATTTATGTGAGAGAGAGTTGAAGTAGTGGAGAATCTATTTCATTAGAGCACTATGGCCAAAAATATTAGTTAAACTCAGGTCACCGTTGCACGTAGTTTTACATTGGTATTGCTGGTGGCTAACTCTATCACGTGGGGTAGCACCTGACAAATTGGAATAGTGCATGTTACCCCACTTCCCCATACTCAGCGTTCATCCCCTGTAAATGACAGCTCGAGAATCAATAAAATGCTCAAAGGAAGACACCATTGCTTTTCTCGTGTAATGCTCTACATGTTCTACATGTCAGATGACTCTCATCTTATCTAATAATAAAGATTTGCCCCAAGATGGCGGCTTTCAAAATGGCCACCATGTTGGTAACATGTCCTCAAGGCTTCTCCTCCCCTCCCCAAATCTCACACTATTTCACTTTAAATTTCTGCTTATCCAAATTTTCCTTTGGTTTGGAAAGGTGGTTCTACCCTTTGGACCACCCTGTAGATTTTAAAGGCACCCACTATTTTCTTGGCTACCTCTGGGCTCCTTCTTCTGGTCGGCTCCATTCTTCTAGGAAAGATCTTCCCTGGTATTATTATCAGTGCCTTCATCTGGACAGAAGCACACTTCCACGTTCTTGTAGTACGACGTAACCCCAAACGACTCGGCATAGCACAACTCGAGGTCAGAAATTGTGGCATCACATGCCCGCAGTACTCGCAACGAGTAAGTCCATGAACCAGTATAAAAACCAGATCGAATGCAGTCAGTCCTCTGCCGCGGTCACTGAATGGGTGTTAACTGCAAACCCTTACAGAGTTGTTGCTTGTACTCAAAAACCATGTTTAAAGTACTGCTGTGAATATAAAACCATTAACATAAATTTGATAGTACATTATTTATATACTTCTGCTGTACCGTTACCAACCGAAAACGACGTTCCGGCAATAGACCTGTGTGAGTCTTCTTACGGCTGGATTAGCTGAAGTTTGTCTACACAATGAGTTCAGTAATAGTCATTCGCCAATACCAAGGACATCTATATAATGGATCATACCACCAAACTCTTCCAAAGATTGGACGTGCTGAAAACTAATGTCTCCGTATTCTTTTACGTGGATGCTCTTATACCTTTTTAAATAAAACAAACGTTATTAACATTCTCTATCATTATTCTTCATGACTACATATTATTTATTTCTCAACATAGTCACCCTAGCGACGAACACATTTCTTCCAACGAGAATCCAGTTTGTTGGTGCCATAACTATAGAATGTTCGACTTTGTTGATGGAGCCACGGCTTCAACACTCAAACTGAAATCCTCAAAGGTGTTCTATAAGTTATGGAAACAGTTGAAGAGCGGCTAGGGCCAAGTCGGAATCGTATGAGGGATGATCGATGACAGTGAATACAAGGTGGCGGATTGTTGAAGATGTCGCAGCGCACATTTGAAGCCTGGCATTGTCATACTGAAGCAGGGGATGTTCCATGTGTGGACGAACTCTTCTAATTCTGAACTCGATTAAGGCGCTCTGTTTCTTGCGCGCCAGCAGAGTTACGTTACACACAGTCATGTTACACCCTTCAATTCGGAGCCTTCTAGCGGCACATGTCTGGAAATACGTAGCCATGAAGAATAAGGATGTAGACAGTTAAATCATCATAATCATCATCATCATTAGCCAGTTCTATCAGTTAATGATGTGGCTTCTTTGATTTGGCGTGTAGCAAAGCATCCCAGTAAGACCTTCCATCTCATCTGATCCTGAGCTTTCCGCTCCCGATTGAACACCACTGTCTTCCTTGTATCTCTATCCCATCTGTCTGGTGGTCTTCCTCTACATCTTTTTTGTTAAATTTGGCTGCAGTCTAGGGCAGTCTTATTAGATTTGTTTAATCAAATAGATTAAGAGTTATCACATTAAAATTCGGGGCATTACTTTTCAGCACGCCCCCCACATGTTACATCTCTGTGCGAAGATGTTCAGAGGGATATTGGTAAACGTAGGTTTTATCACATGGGTCTCTGTATAGGTTATATAACAATCCAGTGTCACCTACCTGTGATTATTATTTAAAAAAACCTAAAGGAGGGAAGTCGGATAATATCGTTGTGAAACACAACTAGTCATTTATTCATGCGATGTAGTGAGTGCTGTCGGCATGCGATCTCAAATTGGTTCCATATTTTCAGATTCCCAGGCGGATTTTCACACCGTTTCTCACAGGCGACTGCTAATCTTACTGCGTACCTGTGGAGTATAGCCTAGTTGTGCTACTGGATTCGTGGTTTCTGCCAGAAAGGTCACAGTTCGTAAGCTGTTCCTAATCCACATAAACGATTTAGGAGAAAATCTGAGAGCTCTCTTGGATTGGATTGTTTCCTGATGATGCTGTCATTTGCCGTCTGGCAAAGTCATCAGAACATCAAAACCAGCTGCAATATGATTTAGCAGGGTATCGGTATCGTGTGAAAAGAGGAAACGAATCCTAAATAACAAAAAGTGTGAGGTTACCCACATGAGTACTAAAATAAATTCGTTAAATTTCGGTTACAAGACAATGTTACACAACTCTAAACCGAATGATTTCAACTAAATAATTAGAGATTACGATTACCAACAAGAAAATCGGAACGTCAAGACTGATAATGTCTTGGGGAAAGGTAACCAAAGACTGCGATTGACTGACAGAACACTTAGAAGATGCAACAGGTCTGCTAAAGAGACTGTTTACATTATGCTTGTCCGTCCTCTTCTGGAGTATTGCTGCGAGGTATGAGATTCACATCAGATAGGATTCACGGAGAACATCGAAATAGTCCAAACAAGGAGAGCACTTTTTTTACCGTCGCGAAATAAGGGAGAGAGTGTCAAGCACATGATACGCAAGCGTGGGTGGCAGCTGTTAAAACAAAGGCATTTTTCGTTGCGGCGGGGTCACTTCACGAAATTTCAATCAACATTTAGTTGGTGTCCACCTACACAGGAAGAAATGATTACCTTTACAAAGTGACAGAGATCAGAGCCCGCAGGGAAAGATTTAAGTGCTCGTTTCTCTCACGCACTGTTCGAGAGTGGAACGAAAGAGAAAGAGCTTAATGATGGTTCGATCAATCATGTGCCAGGCACTATATTGTGAACTGGTGATAACCTGTGTAGATACAGAAGTAGAAACGTGTGACACGTTTGAATACACATGTCTGTTACGTAACGTACGATACAAGTTACAGCTGCAGCATAAATGATAATAAGGACATATCACACAGTGCAGGTTACATCAGACGACAAACCCGTAAGTTATTTCTTAACATAATGATAGTTACCAAAATAAATTCAGTAGACTGTATTTACGTACATGACATTAAAAACAGAAATGTCTAGTGTTGTGTTGTATGTTACAACTATGAATGTAGCAGTTTTTTTTTAGTTAATAATGGCGTTCTTTAAATATTTAGAACATGTAGAACACTGCTTACAGACGTGATCGTTCAGTTTTTCTTGGCAAAACTGATTAACAGTGCGCTTCAGGTTGTTTTGTGGTGGTGGTGTTGTTGTTGTTTTCACTTTCTGCGTAAAATGGAAACAATAACTTGACAGAATACCCGAAAGCACATATCAACTGCTGACAAACATCTTCCTTTAATCCAGCCTGATGGGAATCCCAGAATCACAAAAAGGTCTAAAAATAGTTCTGTACGTGCTGTCATTCGTAAGCGCACAGATCTGTCCCAATAAGCCGTAGTCAACCATTCGACTTCCGTAAAACTGAGATTACGTGCGTCTTTCATTGCACGTTACACGTTGGTACTTAAGCTACACAATTGCTGCAAACGATTAGTACTGTAGCTAAACATTGCAGAAATGTTCCCTTCATTACTTATAATTAGCTTAAATTAAATTAATATATATTTATCGCTACCTGGCGTTCATTCTACCGAACAGAAATTATGCGCAACTCATCCTGAAACAACTCGTGTCGGCTTTGGCCTTTTGCAGCGTTATTTGAATGCCCAGAAGCTAGTGCACTGTCGGTACCTTCTTTTTTGGCGCAGTGGAACTTCCTGATAAGCCTGGATCTCGCCGTGTGATCCTGTACGTTGCCAGAAGCTCTCCTGTTAATCCTGAGGGACTAGGGCTCCTCAGAGCAGAGACGTGGCGGAGAGAGGAACTCATCGTCTCCTCTCGGTGGTCAGGTGTGCGACTCTCAGTGAAGAGCAAGAAACGGTAGTGGCCACTCTCCGAAGCCAAACCCACACTTTTTTGAAGTAATTGTATTGATTCGATTCTGCCT
Organism: Schistocerca americana; assembly: GCF_021461395.2. Lineage (NCBI taxonomy): Eukaryota > Metazoa > Arthropoda > Insecta > Orthoptera > Acrididae > Schistocerca > Schistocerca americana. The sequence continues at coordinate 617,909,579 of NC_060125.1, forward strand.
TCTATCTTTACCTACCCTGCGTTAACCTATTATTATCTACAAAAGTACTATACTCACTAGCAATGTATTCAAAACGGTCTTGACTGTAATAAAATATTAATTTGTAAAGGTAAACGGTCCCGGTCAGAATGTGACTGTCTTCTGAGCTTAGTACCATGATGGTAGGCGACGGAGGTGAAAGAAGCAGTCGCCGACTGGAACACCACGTTCAAACTAACTTACACCTTGATAACTTGCCATTGTAGGAGCAGAAACCGACCTAACAACTGCGCCAGACACTTGTTGTCTTATATAGGCGTTGCCGTATTCTGCCTTTTACAAATCTCTGTAATTAAATACGCATCCACAAACCAGTTTTTTTGGCGCTTCAGTGTAGGACGGCCGGCGACAGCCGCTCAGTGCATTCGCACTTGGAGCCTTTTTGTTGTAAAATCGTGACAAAAAATAAAAACACCTACAGCCGTCCTTAAGATTTTATTTTATTTAGTCGCTACCAGTTTCGACGCTTCATTGCTTCATCTTCAGGCTGTATTGATGCCGTACAGGTTGATAAGATCCCCATGCATAACCCATCGTTTGCCAGCAGTACTGGATTCGCAGGTAATGTGTCAGCACTCAGCACTCTGTTTTTTGTGGAATTATTTGTAATGAATCTTCGTTAAGTAGACCTTCTGTTTGTTGTGCTAACTAGTTCGCTAATCATTTCTGCTCCTCTCCAATTTGCCTACAAAGACTGTTGCCACACCACTCTGTACGGTAGCTCTCCTTACCATTATGTACGCAACACAAACACATTAAACTATGTTACGTGGCGGTGACGCATCATTTGAAAGTTACTTTGTCCTTAAGTTTTGTACAGCAGTGTATTTGATCTGTAGTATTTGTCAATTCTGCGAGAGTCTCGAAATCTCTAATGTTTCTGGAATATTAAGCGTTGCTATAAACAACAGCTCCTTCCGTATCTGACTTCAGTTCTGTCCTGGCCGTACATTGGGATCAGTAATAAATCTGCTTTCATTGCTAGGAGTTATGCTTAACTGACGACGCTGCGTTCAGATTAGTACTTGATTGTGGTTTCAAAATGACAATATTATCGTAATAAAATAGTAAAGCGGGGATGATTTTCGTGAGGTGCTACGTAAGACGCAGAAGGCTGTAGTGTTGAGTGCACAGTACCGTACTTTCTGAGCCTTCTGAGGAGCGAGCCGCTGGCCATTCGCCTCGTCTTCCTCACGACGAAGCAGTCGTAGTTCAGCATGGACTCGAACTCCACGCCGAAAGCGCACGTCCCCACAGTGTCGATGACGAAACGGTGCATCTGGTCGTAGACGTCCAGCTCCAGGAGCCGCTCTGCTGGAGCCTCCAGCACCTTCAAAAGACGTTGTGCCATCTCGTCCAGCAGGAAGAACACGTGCCTGCAAAATCATCGCCTTTGCAGTTCCTCTGCTGTATAGCTCACTGAAAGATCAATGCTAAACATTATTGACACAAGTTTGAAGTCACAATGGTCAATATTAATGATTCTGTGAGGATCATTTAAGTATTCTCTTTGCATTGTTACTAGAGCTCATTCCGAGGGATTCCCCAATTCCCCATCACCGCCATTGGGCATCAAACCTATATCTCAACATACTGTGTATTGTAAGAGGTGTGTGGCTGCGCGGTGCGGTGTTACAGCGATTTTGCAGCCAGTTTCAACAGACTATGCTGCCATCTCTAGGTCTTAAAATCTCTTGTCGCAATAGACGTTCATTTTACGCTGACCTCACGCACAGGATGTCATGTGGACAACATGCTATTTTTATCCACCTGACAACATGTGCTTGAGGTCAGCGTAAAATGAACATGTTTTACAACAAAAGACCTGAACATACAGTATAGTCTGTTGAAACATGCTGTCTTAAAAAAAAATAACAATTACATGAAAGTATTTACGTGCGTGAAATTTCACTCTATTACGGCTAGCTTCCATACACAAGTTACTTCCAAGCCTTGATCTAGGCTGTCCAAAGACTGAAAAGACCACACGCACCCATCATTCATAACCGTTTTCAGTTTATGGTAATTATTAGTTGTCCTTCTACGAAAGCTTAAAACCCAATGGTTTCTTTTATAATATCTCTCTGAAATGTTGCTACAATCACTCTCAAGGAACAAAATGTTCACGTTCGAGAGTAAGCAACACGCCACGCGGAATTTAGTTATTTAAAATGTCACCAAAACATCCGAATTGTAGACTGTGCAATAAATCGAACTCTCTTCCAAACTTTATGGCACTTCCCAAACATTTCGGCACAGGAAACATCACGATATTAACAATTGTCATGGGAGCACCGATCGACAGGTCTGCTCACTGTGAGATCGAAGCCCCGACTCTAGTCATCTCTCTACGCCAAATAAGTCTCTACTTCCCAAACTACGGGCGAATATGCTAATTTCTGATTGCAAGAGAGAAACATCACAGCTAATGGGAAAGCAGGATCAAAGCGTCTCAAATCCGCGCATATATACAGAACCAATCAAAATTTGTCACTGAATGAGAACAGTAAATTAACATAAATAAATTTCGAAAAACCAGAAATATAAATTTTTAAATTTCTGTTAACAAAGCTACTTTACCGAAATCATAATCTCATTTCGCCAGTGCCATAAACTGACGGAATAGTTTATAAGAAATTCCGCGGTACGATTGACTTGCACACACGTAATTCTCGAGCATTCCTCAGGAGACCAGTTACTTCAAAGTACAGAATAAAAACTTTATACAAAACGTTATTTCACATTCACACTTTCATTCACTCTGACAACTGAGCGCAATTATGGTGGTAATTAATACACAATTAGATAAACAAACAGAGCTGCAAATAAAAATGACAGTATTCTGACTGCAGTTCAGTGTCCGTCAGCTAGTGACATCTACGAGATCGCGTAGAAAGTACATATACCATGACATCTGATGCCACTTGTCCTACTCGTGACTCGTACTGCACGCTTGTTCACCACTGTTATGCCGGTCTCAATACGCGCGATGTAAGGCGCTACGTCTCGGATGGTGTCCCACAGATCGTTGACATTTGAAAAATGTCTTGATTACTGCCTCAAGCTGCTGATTTTTTATTTTTTTTATTTTAAAACCAGTTTCGTTCGACAAACCATCATCAGGGCTTCAAAGCATTTACAGCATCATATCAGACGAATAAAAATCATTGACAAGTTTGTTTGCGTGGCCATCCTCCGCAGAAATCGCAGAAATACTTGTTCTGTAAATAAAACCGCAATTTCTTGCTGCAACTTAAATTATTCTTTCCAGATGCGTTTCGCCTTTTTCTTGCTCTAAGGCATCTTCAGTAGGATCTATAACGAAAGAGGTTTGTTACTTTTAGATAATCTAAAAATACCGAAACTGTATCGTTACAGATCCCACTGAAGATGCCTTAGGATAAGAAAAAGGCGGAGCGCGTCTGGGAAGAATAAATTAAGCTGCAGCAAGAAAAGGTGGTTTTATTTACAGAGCAAGTACAAATCACTGACGCCAAGTAATGGAACCACTACATCGTCACAGTTCTCAAATCGTTGAAAACCGTTAAAAATTTAGGACGTTATTGTTTGATGTCACTTTACATTCGCCTAATATGTCGCCATAAATGCATTCAAGAAAATGGTGATTGTTTGTCGACCGAAAGTGGTTGTGAAATAGAGAATTTTATGAGCAGCACGATGAGGTAGTCATGACACTTTCAAGAAGCTATGTCTCTCATTACCATCGATTCATCCCATCCCCTTTTCACGGAACTACTCAATTAAATGCAGACACTCTGCAACACAAGTATCGATATTATCTATAACGACCTTATGTAATTCCTATGTCTGTTTTTACTTAATATGACTTCTATATAACTATGGTCTTTGATGTAAAGTGTTTTATACTTTGTTTATGATAATTTATATCATTTTAATTAATCTGTGGACGTAATGTGAGAAGTAATGCGCTGTAAAAGAATGTGAAAAGCTAAATATTTAATTGTAATATTGGTTCATGCAAAAGGAAAGTAGGTTTGCAGTCATGTAAAACTTGGATGGAGGTCCCTCAGCAACGGAACTGATTGGGCAGGAACAGGAAAGGTGGATTGGCGGTCGAACTGCGAGGCTCCTGTGTGGCATGAGTCAGTCGGTCGCTAGCAGGCAAAGGATGCGCACCTTGTGAACCGACAGAGGCGAGAACTACTGCACGATCATGTGATATAACATCGGATGCGGACGTAATGCGGCTTATTATTCATGGCATACTTTGGTTAGCTCTGTGCTATGAAAATCCGACGCGAAGAGGAGAATTTTCAGAGCTGGTCACACAGGAAGAGGCATAGATACTTATTGCTGCACTTTTTTGAATAGCTGAGGAGATCGACGCTGCCACCATCTTCATCTCACATTAGCAGTTGAGTAACTGCATGGACCAGATACATGATTCCATTTTCAATAACAATTTTGTGTTCTGTACACTTCTGTTGCGTCGCCGTATTTAATCCTCAGTCATTGACATAGATAGAGTCATGTCCTAAATGCTACGATGAATCCGAGTATCCTGCTTTACTGAACCGAAGAGCAGTTATTTTTCTTAACAACATTTAATACATTTTGTGGAGTTCTAAAATACAAAATTATTTAGTGAGCGTAAATTTTCAAATAATCCACGTAGTTCTCATGAATGGAGAGTTACTCAGTTCAAAGATTGTTTTCATTGAATACATGGATATTCTGCAAATCACATTTAAGTGTCTGGCAGAGGGTTCATCGAACCACCTTCACAATTCTCTATTATCTCAATCTAGTATAGCGTGCGGGAAGTACGAATACCTTTTTGCTTCCGTACCAACTCTGATTTCCCTTATTTTACCATGGTGATAGTTACACCCTCTGCAGGCCTGCGTCAACAAAATATTTTCGCATTCGGAACAGAAAGGTGGTGACTAGAATTTCGTGAAATGATTCCTCAGCATGAAACACGCCTTTTTTTTTTAATGAAGTCCATCTCACATTCTGTATCACGTCAGTGACATTCTCTCTTCTTGGAACTTTCTCGATGAACTCCGTCACTCCTATCCGGTAAGGACCCACATGGCGCAGCAGTATTCTAGAAGAGGACGGACAAACGTAATGTTGGCAGTCTCCTTAGTACATCTGTTACATTTTCTAAGTGTCCTGCCAATAAAACGCGGTCTTCCCCACAACATTTTCAATGTTTTCCTTCCAATTTAGGTTGTTTGTAATTGTGATTCCTAGGTATTTAGTTGAATTTTCTGTCTTTTGATTTGACAGATTTATCGTGTAACCGAGGTTTAACGGATTATTTTTAGCACTCATGTGGATGACCTCATACGTTTCGTTATTTAGGGCCATTTGCCAATTTTCGCGACATACAGATATATTTTCTAAATCTCATGCAATTTGTTTTGATCTTCTGATGACGTTACTAGTCGATAGACGACAGCGTCATCTGAAAACAACGTAAGACGGCTGTTCAGATTGTCTCACAAATCGATTATATAGATAAGGAACAACAAAGAGCCTACAATACAGCCTTGAGGAACGCCAGAAATCACTTCAGTTTTACTCCATGACTTTCCGTCAGTTACTATGAACTGTGGTCTCTCTGACAGGAAATCAGTAATCCAGCTATATAAGTGAGACGCCCAGCACAAAATTTTACTACAAGCCGTTTGAGTGGTACAGTAAAAACAGCCTTCCAGACATCAAGAAATACGGAATCAATTTGAGATCCCTTGTCAATAGCACTCAACACTTCATGTGAGTAAAGAGCTAGTTGTTTTTCACAACAACAATGTTTTCGAAATCCGTGTTGACTGTGTGTCAATAGACCGTTTTCTTCGAGGTAATTCATAAGCTTCGAACACAATATATGTTCCAAAAGCCCTCTGCATATCGTCGTTAATGGTATGGATCTGTAATTTAGTGGATTACTCCCACCAACTTTCTTGAATTTGGGCTGATGTAGTTAACAGTGTTTCCCACTTTGTGTTGTGGCTTAAGTGTTGAGCCACGATCTGGATCTACCGATAAATTAGAGTCTGGTTCCCTTGCTGGTTGTTGAGCCAAATTTAAATGTCATATTACAATACAAGTAATGAAAACTAAGCAACTTGCTACAGTTATTCAAACTATATAAGGTTCAGGTGCCTCATGTTCCATTTGAGCTAAATAATATAAGGTACTGAATATTCCTTGAGAAAGCAAATAATAATCAGTACAAAAGATATTATTAATTGACAACTATTTCAGTAGTACTAATTTCCTATAATTACACTGACAAAAGAACCTCTCGTCCATGTGAATGGTGCTCCACCATTAGTAACCATTTACCTATAATTATCATCCTCTTCCTACCGTTGTATACAGACAGTAAGAGTTACTGAGAGCCAATTGTTGCCTAAACACATTATTACTTCTTCAGTGTAGTTCATCACACTTCACTGGAACATTACTTCCTAAATTGTACTACTGTCATGTATCAGCAAAACAAAAGTTTGGTATCAAGTAAAGTCAAACTACATAGATAAGAACCATGCTAGTACTGAGTACAACTTTGCCTAATTAGGCTGACAACAGTTTCTTTTTATGTAATTACAGTCTGCTTGATTACTGATAGAACCTTGGTTCTATTCCCGTTTATTTTACTATTGTTACCTCTCAAGAACAGTCCTTCCATGATCGAAAGATAGTCCCACACGTTTCAATTACACACAGTCGCCATTACAAAATTCCTTCACAGGAATAACAGTATCTGGACACTGTAAATTCAGTAGGAGCCGGTAGTGTTAAAAGTTCTATCGAAATTTAAAAATTAGTGGTACTTTGTTCAGGAATACAACAAATGAATTATACCCAGCACACATTTAAATTTCATCTAGCATTAATATTCTCTTAGATCAAACAATAACAGTATCTGTAACATACAAGAAGAGCTGCTGTTACTTAAACTATCATAGTATGCATATTACTTATTCAGTAAAACCCAATTAACAGCCTTTACTTATTTCCTTTAGTAGGACCTGCACGGACCCAGTTCAAGGGAAATTGAACCAGTTTTTCACAAACGATTTTCACAAGTCATCATGTTGTAACTACCACAAATAGATGTGCTAAGGTGACTCACCTGTTGTTTATTCTCTCCTAATACTGTACAATACGTGCAAAAAGTTTAGTTTTTTGAGGCATATATATATATATATATATATATATATATATATATATATATATATATATATATATATTTCAACGTTCTCAGTGATCAACTATACCCCTTTTTTTCTACATCCGCATATATATATATATATATACAGGGTTATTACAAATGATTGAAGCGGTTTCACAGCTCTACAATAACTTTATTATTTGAGATATTTTCACAATGCTTTGCACACACATACAAAACTCAAAAAGTTTTTTTAGGCATTCACAAATGTTCGATATGTGCCCCTTTAGGGATTCGGCAGACATCAAGCCGGTAATCAAGTTCCTCCCACACTCGGCGCAGCATGTCCCCATCAATGAGTTCGAAAGCATCGTTGATGCGAGCTCGCAGTTCTGGCACGTTTCTTGGTAGAGGAGGTTTAAACACTGAATCTTTCACATAACCCCACAGAAAGAAATAGCATGGGGTTAAGTCGGAAGAGCGTGGAGGCCATGACATGAATTGTTGATCATGATCTCCACCACGACCGATCCATCGGTTTTTCAATCTCCTGTTTAAGAAATGCTTCTGCTTTAGCCTTTTCCTTAAGATTTTCCAAACCGTCGGCTGTGGTACGTTTAGCTCCCTGCTTGCTTTATTCGTCGACTTCCGCGGCTACGCGTGAAACTTGCCCGCACGCGTTCAACCATTTCTTCGCTCACTGACTGATGTGAGTGCATTTCAAGCACGACATACGCTTTCTCGGCTACTGTCGCCATTTTGTCTCGCTGCGCTCTGGAGCGCTCTGGCGGCAGAAACCCGAAGTGCGGCTTCAGCCGAACAAAACTTTATGAGTTTTTCTACGTATCTGTAGTGTGTCGTGATCATATGTCAATGAATGGAGCTACAGTGAATTTATGAAATCGCTTCAATCATTTGTAATAGCCCTGTATATATATATATATATAGGGTGCAATGGATATCAGACCACAAGTGGACACATTTTTAAATACAGTTCACAGTAGGGTATCTGTTGTTCTTTCCCTGAGTTGAGCAGTCTTCCAATGAACATGTCCCATAATTTACGACCTGATGTTGTTAGTATGGCTGTAGCTCTCCACTAAGTGGACTAGTGGACTACACCTGTCAGTGTAGACCAGCCGCTGCGCTACCTATCGTCCGCGATTCGACACGTAACCTGCCGCCCAGGGGAAAATACGAGTTAATGGCTTGCTCTTTCCACATGTACTTGGACGTACTAACCAACCAAAAAACGTAAACTTGTAACAGCTACAACTGTTAGTCTACAAATGATATAAATACTGATGTAATGTTGGTTAGTACACCGTCGTCAGTCACCAATAGAAATATCGGCGCCTATAGAGTCGAGTAGCTCGAAAAAGTTCATTACTCACAGTGCCACATGAAGCAACACGTCTTCAGTCAATCCATGAATTTTAGAGAGCAGTTTGCTGATTTTCAGAACGTATGAGTCAATTCGAGTCGAATGCCTTCCTGGCCGAGGATCATCATCAAATGACTGGTGACCACTTTTAAACCGTGAAAAGCATTTGTTACATTGCATATGTCACTGAGCATCCGTCAGCTTCTTTCAAAAGCTGAAACGTTTCTATAAAAGTTTCAGGCAAAATTGTACCTTGCACCAGAAAGTTGCATGTTTCAAAAACTAACACTTGAAGACGCTGCACTAAAATAATAATTTCACGAAACTTCAATCAGATGCCAACACTCTAAAAAAGAACATGGTTACAAAGGAGGTAACGCGCAAGGCAGTGATTCCAAAGCCATATCACTAGATATCTTCGTTGGCCTGTACTTCAAGATGTTCGGTTATTTTCTGAACAGGTCTCGTATAGCAGGTCGAAAATGGTTACTTGCAGTTTTAGGGACGCTTTAGGTACAACTCGGCACCTGCTGTTCAGGTTCGAACGATCAAGAATCAGAATGTTTGTTTCAACATTCTCAGTGGTAAACTATAGCCCTTTCTTTCTACATGCTTATCATAGATATGCTGTGTACATTCCTATTTTCCTAGATGACCACGGCCAGGCTCCCAGGTCTACATGCATACGTCCCTTTTTTAGACGATCACTCAGGCATCACGCCGTACTCTAACTGCCCCACTGAATCACCAGACTTTAATCCCATAGAAAATGTCTGGGAACAACGAGCGAAACGTAGTAACCAACATTCCTGACATTTGGTAGGTATGTGGGATCTTATCATCAGATTCAACTGGACATATCCCACCAGAAGAAACTTATACATTCGTCGCCGCCCGCAGCTCGTTGTCGTGCGGTAGCGTTCTAGCTTCCCACGCCCTGGTTCCCGGGTTCGATTCCCGGCGGGGTCAGGGGTTTTCTCTGCCTTGTGATGACTAGGTGTTGTGTGATGTCCTTAGGTTAGTTAGGTTTAAGTAGTTCTAAGTTCTAGGGGACTGACGACCATAGATGTTAAGTCCCATAGTGCTCAGGGCCATTTGAACCATTCGTCGCCGAATTAAGGGTGTTATCAAGGACAGAGGCGAAGTTACATGGCATTTAGCTGATTTCTGCTAGGGATGCCTCCTTTTTGTTTGGCGCGCTTATGTGTCTCTCACCCCGTGTACGTTTCTGTTCTTCTGACACTTCTTTATTTCAAAAGAACTAAATTAATGTCCAAAGGTAACATAAGACAGTCGATTCTACTGTTCAACGGCTCGCCAGAAAGACGTCGGTAAGGTCCACAGGTAAAATGTGCGTGAAGGTAAATGACCGCTGCAGTCCTGGGACCGACTTTAAGAGCTAATAATACAGTTATAAATCCTAATCATCGCCATCATCATCAACAACAACAACATCATTTTATAGTTTATGTTTGCTGAGGACTGTTAATGAGCTTCTTCCACTTTCTTCCTTCCACGTAGAATCTGTCACGTAGAACATTATCCATTGTCTTTCATTTGACAGCGATGTCTTCCTTGACCATGTCCAACGAATGGGTTCTGGGCCTTCCTCCTGGTTGTTTTCCTTGCTTCCTCTTTTTCCAAATGTATTCATTACTTTCTCGCGCCACTCTAGACTGGATAAGTCGTTTCTCCATAAAAGGGATGTCTTGAATCTGGCTTTCTTCGTTACCTTATCGTTCCTTAACTTATCTATTTTACTCTTCTGGAAGGTGCATCTAACGAATTTCATTTGTGATGCCTGGATGGTTTGATAGCGTAGGTCATTATAGGCACTAAGTAGCTGTTGAACATCACTAATTTTGCTTTTTCTGAAATATTGTCGTGCCATAAATGGGTCCTCACTTGTTGGTAGAATTCAACACCCTTTTGCACTCTCCTGGTAATCTCCTGTCAGAGTGCAAGAGGGTGTTCAATTCTATCAACATATATGGGACGACAAGATTCTACAAAAGCCAAAATTAGTGGTGTTCAACAGCTACTCCGTACCTATATTGACCAACGGTATCTGAGCAAGATCGCTCACAAAGAAAGGGGCACCGAGGTTCCAGGCATCATAAATGAATTTCCTTTTCTCCCCCATCCAGATGATTTAGATGGATAAGTGAAACAATTAGAAGACCATGAGGAAAGGTGGAATTAAGACGTCCATTCTGGACAGAATCAGAACACCCAGCTATCCGTTAGTGATCTAAACTAATGAAATAATGTAAAATCCCGGATTGAAAAATGACAATATTATAAGATATTAATAACCGGTGTAACCGCCACAGTGTTTAATGCAAACACTCAAACTTGTATGGATTGTGTTGTACAGGTGCCAGATATCAGTTTGTGGGTAGGACTTCCATGCCTGTTACACTTGGTCTGTCGGTACAGGGACGGTTAATGCTGATTCTGCATGACACTGGAGTTGCCGGCCGATGATGTCCCATATCTTCTCGATTGGAGACAGATATGCTGATAGAGCAGGCAAAGCAAGCTTTTGGCACTCCTTAGAGCATGTCGAGTTACAACAGCGGCATATGGGCGAGAATTATCCTGTTGGAAAATACCCCTGAGTGCAGTTCATGAATGGCAACACAACAAGTAAAATCACTAGACTGACGTAAAGTTTTGTAGTCAAGGTGTGTGAGATAGCCACGAGATTACTCCTCCTGTCACACCCCAGACCATAACGCAAAGTGTAGGTCCATGGCGTCTAGCACGCAGACAGGCTGGTTGCGGGACTTTAACTAGCCTCCTTTTCATCACTGGCACAGAGGCAGACATAGATATCATCAAAAGCAACAGACATCCACTCTGCCCTCGAATAAGCTCTCGATTGACACCACCGAAATCACAAATGGCAGTGGTATGGGGTCAGTGGAATGCACTACAGGGGGGTCGGGTCAGATCTGTCCTTGAAGTAACCGGTTTGAATCTATTTGTTGTATCACTGTGGTGCCAATTGATGTGAAAATGCAGCCGCCGATGCAGTACGATGCCCCAGATCCATCCGCTGAACGCGATGGTCTTTCCTGTCGGTAGTTCCACGTGGCAGTCCGGAGACTGTCTTATTGCGACCCTACGTTCTTGCGACCACCGCCGCTTGCATTCGTGTGCAGTGACTATATTGCTGAAAATTCTTTCTGCAACACCGAAGACGGAACATCCAGCTTCTCGTAGCCCTATTAGACGACCTATTTCAAACTCAGTGAGATTCTGGCAATGACGTCTTTTAATAAAACACTCTCCGGTTTCAAGCCGCGTCAAGTGGTTTGCTGCCCACGAGCTTTCGGCAGAGATCTCCTCTGCGATTCTCAAGTGGGTGACTGTCGTGTGGTTGTCACTGGCGTGCTTATTGCCGCGCCGTCGCTCGTGACGTCACTGGAGCTCGGTCCCGCACCATATGTGGTAAAGTTTTGGCCGCGCGACTGCCGGGCACGCTTCAACTCCCTCAACACCGGATCCCACGCTGTACTCAGCTGCAATCCACCGTCTCTACTGAAGGTTTTGTCAGAAATTCTGATCTCTATAGCCTCGTTAATCACGCTATCCCAGAAGCCATTTGTCCGTTTAATAATAGACGTCTCATCGAATGCAATTCGGTGTCCGTTTTTCAGAGCATGTTCTGCTACAGCTGACTTTTCGGGATAGCGCGGACTGTAACACCTTTCATGTTCTATGCGGAGCTGTTCAGTAGTGCGAACAGTCTGGCCGACATAGAACTGCCCACATCCACACGGTGTTTCGTAAACTCCTGGTGTTCTGAGGCCTACATCGTCTTTCACAGATTACATTAGTTGCCGGATCTTTGTCGGAGGCCTGAAGATTGTGTCTATTTTATGCCTTTTCAGGAGCCGACAAATCTTCCCTGTTGTCGAACCACAAAATCGTTAAAATGCAACCTGCTTGGTGTCTTCTTCAGAGGTCTTCTTCCTTTGAGGCTTGGATGACACTGCTTGTGAGAACTTTTTGTTGTTGCAACCATTTTCCTTCAAACCTTTGCGTAAGTGGCTCAATTCTCTCGGCAAGTTTTCAGCGTCCGAGACGGTTTCAGCTCGAGGTACTAAGGTCCTTAGAACTTATTGTTTCTGTGCTGGGTGATGGAAGCTGGTGGCCTTGCGGAAAACACTATGACCTAGAGACCCATTGGGTTTACGGCGGACAAGCACGTCCAAGAACGGCAGGGAACCGTCCTTTCCTACTTCCATTGTGAAGTAGATGTGGTCGTGGATGCTGCTGAGGTGCTCCAGGAACTCTTCTCACTTTTCTTGTCCATGTGACCAAATGACGAAGGTATCGTCGACGTAGCGATTAAAACAGCTCGGCTTTCTAGGAGCCGTGTCCAAGCCGATGTCTTCGAAATGATGTAATAAATATGATGACGTCAGAGTGTGCTTAACGAAGCCATACAGATTAGAATTTCAGACAACACATTCAATAGAGACGGTGGATTGCAGCTGAGTACAGCGTGGGATCCGGTGTTGAGGGAGTTGAAGCAACCCGCCAGTCGCGCGGCCAAAACATTACCATATGTGCTGCGGGACTGAACACCAGTGACGTCACGAGCGAAGGCGCGGCTATATAAGCACGGCAATGACAACCACACGGCATTCATCCACTTGAAAATGGCAGAGGAGATCTCTGCCGAAAGCTCGTGGGCAGTAAACCACTTGACGCGGCTTGAAACCCGAGAAGGTTTTTACTAACGGATATTGCTGTGAAACCATGCATTCGTACAAAATGACGTCTTTGTCGCCTTTAAAGACGTTCTATACTAATATCGACTCACCACGTCCAGTCCCAAAGGTAACTAACGGTCACTACCGGCACAGCGTTTGTTTACAGCAGACCTGATCTGCATCCTCATAGAGGCGCCACCAACACTACTCTTATACAACTGCCACGAAACCTGAGTAGATATTATCTTTCAGATGAAGCAACACGCCTACCAACTTATCCGTAAGTGAATATCAACAGAACCTGACTAAGGCCTCTCACAAACTACTTAAGTTAATTATTGAGGGGATAGTCTTTAGATTATAGTTTTGAATGTTACTTAGCACACTAATAATGTGACTAATTCTTCTGTAATAACATTAAATAAACTTCGGAGCCTGCCTACTATCGTATCACGAATTTGCGGAGTGGATATTTGGTGTAGTGGATGTCTTTCATAGTCAGCCAGGTTTCAGTATAGGCGATACTGATAAAATTGTAGTATATAACAATCTTAATTTTTAGACCATGCAATTTTGTTCACTCAATTTCTTTAAACATACGTGGATAGTAAGGAGTCCACTTGCGTGTGTGCGTGTGCGAGGAGCTCTCTCAGTGGAGGCTGGATAGTAGCTGTCGTCATTAGCACCCCGTCTTTAGGCAACAAGTGGCCCATCGGGGCCATCCGACCGCCGTGTCGTCCTCACTGAGGATGTGGATAGGAGGGGCGTGGGCTCAGCACACCGCTCTCCCGGTCGTTATGATCGTTTTCTTTGACCGGAGCCGCTACTATTCGGTCGAGTAGCTCCTCAATTGGCATCATGAGGCTGAGTACACCCCGAATAATGGCAATAGCGCATGGCGGCCCGGATGGTCACCCATCCAAGTGCCGGCCACGCCTGACGGCGCTTAACTTTGGCGATCTGACGGGAAACGGTGTATCCACTGCGGCAAGGTCGTTGCCTAGCTGTCGCCATACACCATTAAAAATGAAAATCCCGTCAAAGGAAACGTTCCTCAAACAGGGCTATTATGAGATTGCAGTTTCTGTCCACGCATCCGTCATACGCAGATTCTTACGAGCAGGAAACATCCTATTTTACAGGGTGTTAGAGACATAGGCACAGGTTTTGTGATCACTGGCAAGTTAATATGTACCCATATGTACCCACCTCCATGTGTTAGTTGCTTTTTTTCTGCGGCTAACACTCGTCCGCCAAACACGCCACGTACAATACTGACCATTAAAATTGCTACACCAAGAAGAAATGCAGATGATAAACGGGTATTCATTGGACAAATATATTATACTAGAACTGATCTGTGATTACATTTTCATGCAATTTGCGTGCATAGATCCTGCGAAATCAGTACCCAGAGCAACCACCTCTGGGCGTAATAACGGCCTTGATACCCTTGGGCATTGAGTCGAGCAGAGCCTGGGTGGTGTAAACAGGTTCAGCTGCTTATGCAGCTTCAACACGATACCACTGTTCATCAAGAGTAGAGACTGGTGTATTATGACGAGCCAGTTTCTCGGCCACCATTCACCAGACGTTTTCAATTGGTGAGAGATCGGGAGAATGTGCTGGCCAGGGCAGCAGTCAAACATTTTCTGTATACAGAAAGGCCCGCACAGGACCTGAAACATGCGGTCGTGCACTATCCTGCTGAAATGTAGGGTTTCGCAGGGATCGAATGAAGGGTAAAGTCACGGGTCGTAACACATCTGAAATGTAACGTCCACTGTTCAAAGTGCCGTCAATGCGAACAAGAGGTGACCGAGACGTGTAACCAATGGCACCCCATACCATCACGCCGCGTGATACGCCAGTATGGCGAAGACAAATACACGCTTCCAATGTGCGTTCACCACGATGTCGCCAAACACGGATGCGACCATCATGATGCTGTAAACAGAATCTGGTGTCATCCGAAAAAATGACGTTTTGCCATTCGTGCACCCAGGTTCGTCGTTGAGTACATCATCGCAGGCGCTCCTGTCGGTGATGCAGCGTCAAGGGTAACCGCAGCCATGGTCTCCGAGATGATAGTCCATGCTGCTGCAAACGTCGTGAAACTGTTCGTGCAGATGGTTGTTGTCTTGCAAACGTCCCCATCCATTGACTCAGGGATCGAGACGTGGCTTCACGATCCGTTACAGCCATGCGGATAAGATGCCTGTCATCTCGACTGGTAGTGATACGAGGCCGTTGGGATCCAGCACGGCGTTCCGTATTACCGTCCTGAACCCACCGATTCCATATTCTGCTAACAGTCATTGGATCTTGACCAACGCGAGCAGCAATGTAGCGATACGATAAACCGCAATCGCGATAGGCTGCAATCCGACCTTCATGAAAGTCGGAAACGTGATGGTACGCATTTCTCCTCCTTACACGAGGCATCACAACAACGTTTCACCAGGCAACGCTGGTCAACTGCTGTTTGTGTACGAGGAATCTGTTGGAAACTTTCCTCATGTTAGCACGTTGTAGGTGTCGCCAGAGGCACCAACCTTGTGTGAATGCTCTGAACAGCTAATCATTTGCATATCACAGCATCTTCTTCCTGTCGGTTAAATTTCGCGTCTGTAGCACGTCATCTTCGTGGTGTAGCAATTTTAATGGCCAGTAGTGTAGTGATGAATGTATAGGTATTTTACTTCGGTGTACTGAAAATACTTTTGGCAGCACATTGCTGGAAAGCACTCCCTGGAATGCTGTTCGTGAATGACATCACAACAGATTGGACCACCAGGCTGACGTACGATTTTGCATCCAGGGTGCGTGAGATAACCAAGAGAGTGCTCTTACTGTCATTTCAGAAACCAGATTTATTACACATGGATGTTTATAGTTTGAAGGCTTCTTTAATTTATCTTGTAACACAAGTTTTCATTTTTCAACATTAATGAATGGTGATGGGGTATTCTGCAAAATTTCAAGTTGTTACAAAACTCGATTATTCAATTTTCAAGAACGTTAATTCCGTATCAACTCTGATATGAGATATATATTTTGTGTATCATTGTTTCGAAGATATTCCTTCCAAACCTAATATGCCAAATTGTCATTCGTGGTGTGCATAATCCAGTAAAACTGTAACTGGGCACAATATAAAAAATACGTATTGCCTTATTTTGCCCTTTCTAAACACCTACCAAGTTTAATAAAGATCGTTTATTGACACTTGGGAATGTTCCCTTGTTAATGGACTACGCCTATCGGTATAGAATGACTGGTTTGCGTCCACGCATACACACTTTTGACACCTGACCTGCTGTCCATGGGAAAATAAGGATTAATGGCTTGCTCTTGCGACGTGTACTTGGAGCTACTGACCAACCTAAAAACATACCACTCCTAATAGCTATAGTTATTAGTCTGCAGATGAAACAATTACTGGTATAATGTTATTCAGTACACTCTCCTCAGTCAGCAACAAAAACATCTGCAATTATACCCCTAAACTCCGTATATAATGGAACTTTTGATCCTAAATATATTAATTGGAATACAAAGCTGGAATTTAATAGAATATGTGTTTCAGACTAGTAGCGCATAAGGACTTGAATTACATAATCAGTTACAATTGTGTAATTGCGTCGTACAACGATTTCTAGCTTAGACAAAGAATTACAGGTTGACTCTCCTGAAACTCGTGTGGAACGACAGTTGTCTTGCATAAATCTCATCACACCGAGTAAAGTTGTTTGATCATTCCAAAGACCGCCTCATTCTGTTAGTCACGGAGTGTAACGGTTAAACACACTCGTTGCACGCTACAGCGTAAGAACTCTAGAACTGTCCCAAATATGTAAATAGAATGGATTATAAAGAAGAGGGATACCACAATGGCAACTGAATGCAGTGACCTCAGACAAGCTGACAAATGTATGGGACGAGTTTCACAATCGTCTGGATGTTTGTCTTGCGTCCGATGGAGACACTGAACATTTGTGAAAGTTAAATGAAATCTTTGATCCTAAACTTAATTGTAAAAAGTAACACAAAGTTACTGTGGACAAACGTAAAAGTTACACCTTTGCCTCTTTTCAAAGTAAGAAGTTTCTATTCCTATACGTAAGCTGCGATTTACTCAGAGGTTATCTCTTATTCATGTAGAAGATGTAATATGTGAAATCGTAGGTATGTTTCTGAAAGGCCTTATCGTTTTCGAAGTGAGAATCTCAAGATGGCCGGTATTTATTATGGAGAAATACTAGGGATGAGAAATCGCTGGCGAGACAACTGGGAAAAGATCGGCGACGTATAAATAACATTGATCTGTGAAAAGTGAAGTACACAAGTACCACAAAAGCGTATGCTCCAGTCTTGACTTTCAGATGCGAACACGAGGAAGCACATAATTTCCAATGCGCAAAACATTTGTTTACACAGAATGTCTGTCAGTGAAATGTTTAGATAAGCCTGATACACAAATGTGTACACGGGCAGTGTAATTAACGCAGCGCAAGTTCTTCGTGCAAACAAAATATCGATTGTAGGTACTGATACACAGACTGTCTAATTCACTACAGAGGGACGGATTTCAGAGAAACGGTCTGCTGCAGTCGGATGTAATGGAGAACTTCTCTCTCACCCCTTGGACTTCATCGCTTGATGTTTGGGCAGTCTGTTCTGGGAATTCGCGATGGAGAAACTTGGAGGCTATTATGGAGCCGTGTCACCACTGCCACTGCCCCGTCTGTCTCCTCTGTTCGGCGAATAGTTGCCTGTGTAGACGGCAGTGAAACAGCCGGCCTCGGTCTGGAAATACATCCCAGAGCCACCGCAAATTAATGTTCGGTTGGTACATAAGTTCTTAGCATTTTTCCCTTAAGTTTAAAGAACACAACAGATAAGCATAACAGAGACTTTAGTCGTCAATAACATATTCTCCTTCACTGTGTAGAACCGCTGCCAACGCTGGGTAACTTTTTTGAGTTTGCGACTGTATCACATGGTTCTGAGGCTAAGAACTCGTCGAACCATCCTTGTAGCGCATTTTCATCCGGAATGGAAGTTCCTTGAAGGTTGTTCGACAGAGAGTTGAAAAGGTGAAAACCTGAGAGCGCAATATCAGATGTATAATGTGGGTGTGGCGTGACTTCCCAACCAATTCCAGTATAGTGTTCTTTGTCAGTCCAACAGAAAGCGAGCTGGCGGTATTGTGGAGTAGCATGACTTCACGCAGTCATCCTGGTGGTTGTCCTTGGACTGCGTCTGCAAGACGTCTCAGTGGTTGACCATAAATGTCAGGAGTCATGGTTACACCTTGCAGAAGCAATTTTTGGTACACCACACCGTCGCTGTTCCACCAGATGCATGACACTAAATTTTGTGGACGCTCGCATGTCTTTCTATGGGAAATTGCTGCTTTTTTAAGGCTCAGCCATTACTTTATTTTCCTTCTCTTTGCATAAAGCCACCATTTCCCGTCTTCAGTAACTATACCAAAATGCAAAACAAAAACGTTGCGAACTTATGCTGCGACCTAACATATCTAAGAAAAAGACCCATAAAAAATGAAACTAATGTCATTGGTGTAATTAACCGTTATCTGTTGTAAGACATTCTTTACGTAGGCTATCCTTTAACGGAGAAAACTTTTTTTTTTCCCCGAGCTCTGTCTATTGGCATTATACACGGCGCAAATATTTCTGGCTGCGTCCATTGCTGCCACCCCTCTATTGAACTCAGACAGTAGAATATGTCGGAACTGTTCCAATTTCTCGACTTGGCACCCCATTTCATAGCGTCCACAGCTCCTCCTACTGTCTCCAGAAGACAAAATGACAGTATGTACACTCAGATAGCAACAGTGAAGTACAAATAAAAAATGACAAACGACAGATAAACCCGTAACAATCGGAATACCAAAATGCAAAACAAAAACGTTGCTAACTTATGCTGCGACCTAACATATCTAAGAAAAAGACCCATAAAAAATGAAACTGATGTCATTGATGTAATTAACCGTTACCTGTTGTAAGACACTCTTTACGTAGGCTTCGCGTTTCCAGACTAGATGGTGACAACAGCCGCGCGTGCACAAAATGTTCGAGACATTTGTGTCTAGATGGAAGAGATAATTAAACAAGGGGATGGAACTAAATGTCAGAAAAAGGAAAACCTCAATTGCAAACAAAAGTGAAGAAAAGCATAATTTCACACGTGAACGTGAGCCATTACAGCTGCTTTTTAATTTAAGTGCCTGAGCTCTACCATCAGTGTAAACGCGTACGTGAAAGCAGGAACCACGGAAGATCTGCGGCAGCAGAGCCACCCGTTTAATGTAGTGGGGCAGAGATTTGAAATAGTTGGCGGTATATAGATCTATCTAAATAGTCCTATGCCTCTGAGCCTCGGATGGTGAGTAAGCGTGCAAATACTCTGATCCAGGCAGCTGAAATGTGACACCTACGGAAAATAGAAAAGAACACCAGGAGGGTCACGATCCGAAATTCGACTATTCCGAGAAATTTAAATATGAAGTTTCTGGAAATGGTTCTGTGAGAGTAAGTGCTTAAATGATTTGGTCAGGTCCTGGGATGTCGAAAAATTGCCTGTCGAGAACAATGAAGAAGGTAAGGGTTGAAGGGGAAAGGGGGGACAATCAAAGACTTGGGAAAATAAAACAGAAGAGGCACTGAAGGAGTGGTCACAGTGAGAAGGCCGGTAACTGCGACTGCAGTCGATTAACACAGATCCAGCAAACCATTTACATAGAACTGATTGAAAAAATTATTATACACAAGCTAATTCGTTTTAAGTGTTTAATTTTTCATGGAGTGGTTTTAGATGTTGAGGGCTCTTAAATTTACTACATTTCTGTACAAGTATTTTGCAATACCTTGTAACAGAAATAAATATATCAAATCTGCTAGTCGTTTCCAAAATAAAGTAATACTTACTTTTGTGATATACAGGGTGGTTCATTGATCGTGACCGGGCCAAATAACTCACGAAATAACCGTCAAACGAAAAAACTACAAAGAACGAAACTTGTCTAGCTTGAAGGGGGAAACCAGATGGCGCAATGGTTGGCCCGTTAGATGGCGCTGCCATAGGTCAAACGGATATCATCTGCGTTTTTTTAAATAGGAACCCCACTTTTTATTACATATTCGGGTAGTACGTAAAGAAATATGAATGTTTTAGTTGGACCACTTCTTTTGCTTTGTGATACATGGCGCTGTAATAGTCACAAACATATGCCTCACAAAATGGTACAAATGGCTCTGAGCACTATGGGACTTAACATCTATGGTCATCAGTCCCCTAGAACTTACAACTACTTAAACCTAACTAACCTAAGGACATCACACAACACCCAGTCATCACGAGGCAGAGAAAATCCCTGACCACGCCGGGAATCGAACCCGGGAACCCGGGCTCGGGAAGCGAGAACGCTACCGCACGACCACGAGCTGCGGACTATGCCTCACAATTTTAGACGAACAGTTGGTAACAAATAGTTTTTTAAATGAAAATACAGAACGTAGGTGCGTTTGAACATTTTATTTTGGTTGTTCCAATGTGATACATGTACCTTTGTGAACTTATCATTTATGAGAACGCATACTGTTACAGCGTGATTACCTGTAAATACCACATTAATGCAATAAATGCAGAAAAAGATGTCCGTCAACCTCAATGTATTTGAAAGTACGTGTAACGACATTCCTCTCAACAGTGAGTAGGTCGCCTTCCGTAATGTGCGAACATGTCTTGAAAATCCACTGCCGCATGTTGTCAGGCGTTGTCGGTGGATCACGATAGCAAATATCCTTCAACTTTCCCCACGAAGACATCCGGGGACGTCAGATCCGGTGACCGTGCGCACCATAGTATGGTGCTTCGACTAATCCACCTGTCATGAAATATGCTATTCAATACCGCTTCAACCGCACGCGAGCTGTGTGGTGGACATCCATCATGTTGGAAGTACATCGCCATTCTGTCATGCAGTGAAACATCTTGTAGTAACATCGGTAGAACATTACGTAGGAAATCAGCATACATTGCACCATTTAGATTGCCATCGATAAAATGGGGGCCAATTATCCTTCCTCCCATAATGCAGCACCCTACATTAACCTGCCAATGTCACTGATGTTCCACTTGTCACAGCCATCGCGGATTTTCCGTTCCCCAATAGTGCATATTATGCCGGTTTACGTTACCGCTGTTACTGAATGACGCTTCGACGCTGAATAGAACGCGTGCAAAAAATCTATCATCGTCCCGTAATTTTTCTTGTGCCCAGTGGCAGAACTGTACAAGACGATCAAAATAGTCGCCATGCAATTGCTGGTGCATAGAAAGACGGTACGGGTACAATCTATGTTGATGTAGCATTCTCAACACCGACGTTTAGGAGATTCCCGAATCTCCCGCAATTTGTCTGCTACTGATGTGCGGATTAGCCGTGACAGCAGCTAAAACACCTACTTGAGCATCATGATTTGTTGCAGGTAGTGGTTGACGTTTCACATGTTGCTGAACACTTCCTGTTTCCTTAAATAACCTAACTATTCGGCGAACGGTCCGGACACTTGGATGATGTCGTCCAGGATACCGAGCAGCATACATAGCACACGCCCGTTGGGCATCTTGAACACAATAGCCATACATCAACACGATATCGACCTTTTCCGCAATAGTTGCCGGCCGAGATAGCCGAGCGGTTCTAGGCGCTGCAGTCTGGAACCGCGCGACCGCTACGGTCGCAGGTTCGAATCCTGCCTCGGGCGTGGATGTGTTTGATGTCCTTAGGTTAGTTAGGTTTAAGTAGTTGTAAGTTCTAGGGGATTGATGACCTCAAACGTTAAGTCCCATAGTGCTCAGAGCCATTTGAACTGTGGTGTCACCGCCAGACACCACACTTGCTAGGTGGTAGCCTTTAAATCGGCCGCGGTCTGTTAGTATACGTCGGACCCGCGTGTCGCCACTATCAGTGATTGCAGACCGAGCGCTGCCACACGGCAGGTCTAGAGACACTTCCTAGCACTCGCCCCAGTTGTATAGCCGACTTTGCTAGCTATGGTTCACTGACAAATTACGCTCTCATTTGCCGAGACGATAGCATAGCCTTCAGCTACGTCATTTGCTACGACCTAGCAAGGCGCCATTACCAGTTACTGTTGATGCTGTAAAACTTGTACCGTCAAGAGCGATGTTCACCAATTATGGATTAAAGTTAAGTATTCCAGAAGATACGTACGTTTTTTGCTAGTCTCAATTCCTTGTCCTGTTCCAGACCTCACGCCAGCCTGCGTGAGTTTAAACGCGTGCCTTTCGGCTTCCTCATAGTGGGTTGGCTGTCTTGCCAATCCACAACATGAACCATTTTTTTCTGCGTACAACAAATCTTCCCGGAATACGGTACAGATCTGCATCGCATCAACGTAAAGACAAATGTTCAAAGTGGCCTCTGTCAGGTGACAGGCATAGTAGCGGTTATCATGCAGGATACACATAATCGTACTTTGCATTACGCCATGTTGGCGGGGCACTTCCGTGGATATCTTGTAGATCCTCATCCTCAATACCTGGCGTACGCGCAGTCTGCCGCCTCCCTGCACGTCCGTCTGTCTGAAAGGACACACGTTCGCACACGCGCCCAAAAAGGGCTTTAAATGTTGTGTGACGTGGTTGGTGTCTGTGAGGGTACATGTTTTGGTGTCTCCTTGCTGACTCTCGACCGTTTCCATCTTCTTAGCCGTACACAAACACCATCTCGGCTTGATCCCGACATGAACACCGGACCATTCTGCTGCTAACAGTACCATGCGTCAATGTCACAAGGAACACACGGCATGCGGTCAGAGGAACGGCCACTCTCACCGCCAGCTACCGTGGCAAGGACGCATTTCCGGACACATGTTTACTCCATTTCCAGTCAGAAACCTGTCTCGGTTTTGTTAGTGTTCACCCTCTTTAAGGGGCAATAAAAAAATTTCCGTTTGAGGCCGTTGGTGCAGCGTATACGCAACGTTGCACCACTGTGATACGGGTATACAAGCACCGGCGTGTAGGTAACAGGTTACTGTGACATTCGCGTCTTTCCGAAGTGCGCGTGGCAAATCAGGAATCATGGTCTATAGCGACACTATAACCAAACGCGTCCAAACAGCACCAATGTACTGTTACTCTTTTCTTGGCCGCCGAAAGACAAACATCGGTAGACATCCACCGGAGAATGAAAAATGTGTATGAGGCAGCACGGCTCTCGAAAACCATTGTTGTGGAATGGTGCGCGACAAAGGTTACAGGTGCTTCGTAGTAATGCACGTCTCCATGTCGCAAATGTACACTACTGGCCATTAACATTGCTACACCACGAAGATGACGTGCTACAGACGCGAAATTTAACCGACAGGAAGAAGATGCTTTGATATGCTAATGATTAGTTTATCAGAGCATTCACACAAGGTTGGCGCCGGTGGCGATGCCTAAAACGTGCTGACGTGAGGAAAGTTTCCAACCGATTTCTCATACACAAACGGCAGTTGACCGGCGTTGCCTGGTGAAACGTTGTTGTCATGCCTCGTGTAAGGAGGAGAAACGCGTACCATCACGTTTCCGACGTTGATAAAGGTCGGATTGTAGCCTATCGCGATTGCGGTTTATCGTATCGCGACATTGCTGCTCGCGTTGGTCGAGATCCAATGGCTGTTAGCAGAATATGGAATCGGTGCGTTCAGGAGGGTAATATGGAACGCCGTGCTGGATCCCAACGGCCTCGTATCACTAGCAGTCGAGATGACAGGCATCTTATCCGCCTGGCTGTAACGGATCGTGCAGCCACGTCTCGATCCCTGAGTCAGCAGATGGGGACGTTTGCAAGACAAAAGCATCTGGGAGAACAGTTGGGAGACGTTTGCAGCAGCATGGACTATCAGCTCGGAGACCATGGATGCAGTTACCCTTGACGCTGCATCACCGACAGGAGCGCCTGCGATGGTGTACTCAACGACGAACCTGGGTGCACGAATGGCAAAACGTCATTTTTTCGGATGACACCAGGTTCTGTTTACAGCATCATGATGGTCGCATCCGTGTTTGGCGATATCGCGGTGAACGTACTTTGGATGCGTGTATTCTTCATAGCCATACTGGCGTGTCACCCGGCGTAATGGTATAGGGTGCCATTGGTTATACGTCTCGGTCACCTCTTGTTCGCATTGACGGCACTTTGAACAGTGGACGCTACATTTCAGATGTGTTACGACCCATGGCTCTACCATTCATTCGATCCCCGCGAAACACTAAATTTCAGCAGGATAACGCTCGACCGCATGATGCAGGTCCTGTACGGGCATTTCTGGATACAGAAAATGTTCGACTGCTGCCCTGGCCAGCACATTCTCCAGATCTCTCACCAATTGAAAACGTCTGGTCAATGGTGGCCGAGTAACTGGCTCGTCACAACACGCCAGTCACTACTCTTGATGAACTGTGGCATCGTGTTGAAGCTGCATGGGCAGCTGTACTTTTACACGCCATCCAAGCTCTGTTTGACTCAATGCCCAAGCGTATCAAGGCCGTTATTACAGCCAGAGGTGGTTGTTCTGGCTACTGATTTCTCAGGATCTATGCACCCAAATTGCGTGAAAATGTAATCACATGTCAGTTCTGGTATAATATATTTGTCCAATAAATACGCGTTTATCATTTGAATTTATTCTTGGTGTAGCAATTTTAGTGGGCAGTAGTGTAATTCCGATCCCTCGCCATGGGATTATCACGTCTTCAGTCCCCTACAGAAGCCTTGAGGTTCGACGATTCCTGTAGGACAAGGACGTGCAACACGCAGTCACGGACTTCATCACGCAGCAGGACACGGTGCTTTGCCAAAGGGGTATCTTCAGCTTCATGCGTCGCTGGGATTTTAGGCCTATTTTTGCTTGTTGATTAGGACTGGGATTTGTTTTACACTTTATGATTTCATAGAGTTCCGAGATATGAGACTGTGTCTATGTACACTCCTGGATATGGAAAAAAGAACACATTGACACCGGTGTGTCAGACCCACCATACTTGCTCCGGACACTGCGAGAGGGCTGTACAAGCAATGATCACACGCACGGCACAGCGGACACACCAGGAACCGCGGTGTTGGCCGTCGAATGGCGCTAGCTGCGCAGCATTTGTGCACCGCCGCCGTCAGTGTCAGCCAGTTTGCCGTGGCATACGGAGCTCCATCGCAGTCTTTAACACTGGTAGCATGCTGCGACAGCGTGGACGTGAACCGTATGTGCAGTTGACGGACTTTGAGCGAGGGCGTATAGTGGGCATGCGGGAGGCCGGGTGGACGTACCGCCGAATTGCTCAACACGTGGGGCGTGAGGTCTCCACAGTACATCGATGTTGTCGCCAGTGGTCGGCGGAAGGTGCACGTGCCCGTCGACCTGGGACCGGACCGCAGCGACGCACGGATGCACGCCAAGACCGTAGGATCCTACGCAGTGCCGTAGGGGGCCGCACCGCCACTTCCCAGCAAATTAGGGACACTGTTGCTCCTGGGGTGTCGGCGAGGACCATTCGCAACCGTCTCCATGAAGCTGGGCTACGGTCCCGCACACCGTTAGGCCGTCTTCCGCTCACGCCCCAACATCGTGCAGCCCGCCTCCAGTGGTGTCGCGACAGGCGTGAATGGAGGGACGAATGGAGACGTGTCGTCTTCAGCGATGAGAGTCGCTTCTGCCTTGGTGCCAATGATGGTCGTATGCGGGTTTGGCGCCGTGCAGGTGAGCGCCACAGTCAGGACTGCATACGACCGAGGCACACAGGGCCAACACCCGGCATCATGGTGTGGGGAGCGATCTCCTACACTGGCCGTACACCACTGGTGATCGTCGAGGGGACACTGAATAGTGCACGGTACATCCAAACCGTCATCGAACCCATCGTTCTACCATTCCTAGACCGGCAAGGGAACTTGCTGTTCCAACAGGACAATGCACGTCCGCATGTATCCCGTGCCACCCAACGTGCTCTAGAAGGTGTAAGTCAACTACCCTGGCCAGCAAGATCTCCGGATCTGTCCCCCATTGAGCATGTTTGGGACTGGATGAAGCGTCGTCTCACGCGGTCTGCACGTCCAGCACGAACGCTGGTCCAACTGAGGCGCCAGGTGGAAATGGCATGGCAAGCCGTTCCACAGGACTACATCCAGCATCTCTACGATCGTCTCCATGGGAGAATAGCAGCCTGCATTGCTGCGAAAGGTGGATATACACTGTAGTAGTGCCGACATTGTGCATGCTCTGTTGCCTGTGTCTATGTGCCTGTGGTTCTGTCAGTGTGATCATGTGATGTATCTGACCCCAGGAATGTGTCAATAAAGTTTCCCCTTCCTGGAACAATGAATTCACGGTGCTCTTATTTCAATTTCCAGGAGTGTATAAAAAAATGCGAACTTGCTTCCAAATATATCTCATTAAATCATTGGTGGTTGAAAAATGTACGTTCCGGTGGGTCCACAGTGAAACCACCCTCTTAATTTTTGCCAATTTTTTCTCGTGTTCGTTGCTAAATATGATCATAAATGGGAATGTTCTGAAATATTTTACAATTATATCATTGGAGTCAATGAGTTAAGGAAGTGGTACAGGAAAGAACGAATTATTTCTATACGACTACAAAAAGACTCAAGTCACTACTGTTTTCAAAGAGTTTTAAAAATGGAAGTACAGAAGTATACAACAATACGGCTTACATCTCTCTCGTTGTAGGATCGAAAAGCGTAGCTGCACTCTTATATAATGACATTCTTGGAACAAAAGAGACTGTTCCAAAAAATTTAAACAAAAACAAATGAGGAAAATATTTTCGTGTAAAAGAGCATGTTTTATTCATTTACGATATCTTGCAAATTTTAGGTGCACGTGACCAGTGTCTCCACAGAAATGTGATCGATGAACACTGTGAATGTCCTACATAAGAGAAAGCAACATCGGTTGTGGTCTATGGAGGCGTAATAGGACCTCTGATGTTCTCATTACATGTAAACGATATCAGATAGGATCAGAGGCATTCCATTCGGTCGTACTTTTTGTGAACTGGTTTGTAGTGCACAGAATCTTTTTCCACAATCTCTTCCTGCAGTGCCTAATGTTTAGGCAACATTTCACACACGCTAAATGACAGGTTGCGAGATACTTTGGTTTTAATGTGCCTCCCTTTTTGCCTATCTCCCCAGCCCCATCCTTCCCACAAAATGCAGAGTGTAATTCCTCACTCCACCAGAGTATAGCTGCTTTCGTAACTGGCCTGATGACAGTGGGATCGACAGTTGTGGTACAACGATCCACCCATATCTGAACGCAATACAGCGTCCCCTTTGCCTAAATGAACATACGACGTGGTGACTTCTTTCCACTCACTGTTCTTTCTAGCAGCGAAATTGTTGTGTACATAGTTCCGTGTACTCAGCGCATACACAACATTCCCACTAGAGCGCGCTCCGCTAAGCACAACAGCGCAGGCGCAGCGCTCGTCTGTCTCTGCACTACGAGATGGCGCTGCCATAGAGACGGACCAAACTCTGCTTCCACCGATCCACGTATTAATATGTAACGCGGCCAATGAGATTGCTGCTAACGTAGAACCTTTTCTCCTCGTGGATCACACTCGCTTAGTGATATCTGAACGCGTGACGTATTATAACGAGTGCACAGACCTCTGATTAGTCAGTCTGTATTTGTCTGCACCAGTCTGTACCAGTCTGCATTAGTCTGTACCAGTCAGGTTTCAGTCTGCACCTAAGAAGATTATCATATTCCTGTACATATCCATGAAGATAAATGAATAGACACTTTGTCAAGTATCAGAGATATGTGAGAATAAGATTAACGTACCAAGACCAAAGGAACTTCAGATTATCAATTGTAAATAACATCCAGACTCAAGTTACTTAATGTTTATGCTTGTTATTATTTTAATAAATGTGTGTGAAAATTAATCAAATTCTGTTTAATGTTGGTCACCATCAATCTGCTACTCTAAGCGTGCAAGTGGCATTTCTATCGTCTGACGTAACGGCAGAAGATAAACACACCACGATAAGACCACGAGACGTATTGCTGACACTCGCCTACTTCGTTAGAGCGACAAGTCAAATAATCTGATGATGTGTGTACCGAAGGTCTTACAGTACGCACACCACACGAATCCAAACAGAAAGTGATCAACTCCAGCCGGCTTCACTCTGGTGAGCAAGATGTATGAGACAGGCGAAATTCCCTCAGACTTCAAGAAGAATATAATAATTCCAATCGCAAAGAACGCAGATGTTGACAGATGTGAAAATTACCGAACAATCAGTTTAATAAGACACAGCTGTAAAATACGCGAATTCTTTATAGACCAATGGAAAAACTAGTAGAAGCCGACCTCGGGGAAGATCAGTTTGGATTCCGTAGAAATATTGGAAAACGTGAGGCAATACTGACCCTACGACTTTTCATAGAAGCTAGATTAAAGAAAGGCAAACCTACGTTTCTAGCATTTGTAGACTTAGCGAAAGCTTTTGACAATGTTGACTGGAATACTCTCTTTCAAATTCTGAAGGTGGCATGGGTAAAATACAGGGAGCTAAAGGCTATTTACAATTTGTACAGAAACCAGATGGTAGTTACAAGAATCGAGGGACGTGAAAGGGAAGCAGTGGTTGGGAAGGGAGTGAGACAGGGTTGTAGCCTCTCCCCGATGTTATTCAATCTGTATATTGAGCAAGCAGTAAAGGAAACCAAAGAAAAACTCGGAGTAGGTACTAAAGTCCATGGAGAAGAAATAAAAACGTTGAGGTTTGCCGATGACATTGTAATTCTGTCAGAGACAGCAAAGGACTTGGAAGAGTAGTTGAACGGAATGGACAGTGTCTTGAAAGGAGGATATAAGATGAACATCAACAAAAGGATAATGGAATGTAGTCGAATTAAGTCGGGTGATGCTGAGGGAATTGATTAGGAAATGAGACACTTAAAGTAGTAAAGGAGTTTTGCTATTTGGGGAGCAAAGTAACTGATGATGGTCGAAGTAGAGGGGCTATAAAATGAAGACTGGCAATGGCAAGGAAAGCGTTTCTGAACAAGAGACATTTGTTAACATCGAGTATTGATTTAAGTGTTACGAAGTCGTTTCTGGAAGTATTTGTACGGAGTGTAGCCATGTATGGATGTGAAACATGGACGATAAATAGTTTGGACAAGAAGAGAATAGATGCTTTCGAAATGTGGTGCTGCAGAAGAATGCTGAAGGTTAGATGGGTAGATTACATAACTAATGAGGAGGTACTGAATAGGATTGGGGAGAAGTTTGTGGCACAACTTGACTAGAAGAAGGGATCGGTTGGTAGGACATGTTCTGAGGCATCAAGGGATCACCAATTTAGTATTGGAGGGCAGCGTGGAGGGTAAAAATCGTAGAGGGAGACCAAGAGATGAATACACTAAGCAGATTCAGAAGGATGTAGGTTGCAGTAGGTACTGGGAGATGAAGAAGCTTGCACAGGATAGTGTAGCACGGAGAGTTGCATCAAACCAGTCTCAGGACTGAAGACCACAACAACAACAAGACGACACGTTTACTTTAGAACTCTTGTTGCAGTTCCTTGGCATCGATATCAATGATATCCTAGCTGGTTACAATTTCCTTACAGCAATTTAAAGCCGTGTGCAGCTCACCATTTGTAACCTACTCTCCAAGGTATGTGACATTTAATAGACTGCTCAGTTAGAAAGTGACGTAAAGAAACAAGGTGTGACGTTCAGGGTATTACCTGGCGCCTTTCGGTCCGAACCCCGGCTCGAGGCTGTCCCTGAGGGTCCTCCAGCGGCGGTCGCCCCTGAGGAAGAAGAGGTCCTGCAGCATGGGGTCGGAGGCGCGGTGGCCGCGGTCCCGGAAGCACTCGAAGTCTCGGACGAGCACGCGGCCCGCGATGGCGGGGTCGCGCACCAGCAGCGCCGGCTGCCACAGCAGGAAGATGCCGGCCAGCGGGTGGCCGCGCAGGCGCGCGTACAGCTCGCCGAACACCTGGCCGCAGGTCTGCCGGTTGAGCGCGAAGCCGGCCGCGTTGCCGAGCAGCAGGTGCGGCCGCAGGTAGGGCAGCCCGCGCCGCGCCCAGTGGGACGCGCTGCGCCGCAGGAACCAGCAGGCCGCGCCCGCCGCCGCCATCGCTGCCGACAGCAGCAGCGCCGTCCACATGCCGACGCCGCTTCACGCTGCGCTGCAGAGGGACAGGCGATGGAAAAGTTGTTCCAGTCCATGTGTGCCATAACAGCAAACCAGTGCTTAAGAGTATCGGTTAAAAACAGTCTTGGTTGCAATTTTAGTTTTGTTTTTTGTTTCTCAACGACGCGTTTCGCCTTAGTTAGGCATCTTCAGGTTATCTTTTCTAGATGGACGCGAGAGGCACCAAGATCGAAAGGGTGCAAAAAGGGGCAGCTCGTTTTGTATTATCACGTAATAGGGGAGAGAGTGTGGCAGATTATGGTACGCGAGTTGGGATGGAAGTCATTAAAGCAAAGACGTTTCTCGTCGCGGCGAGATCTATTTACGAAATTTCAGTCACCAACTTTCTCTTCCGAATGCGAAAACATTTTGTTGAGCATAACCTACATAGGTAGGAATGATCATCAAAATAAAATAAGAGAAATAGGAGCTCGAACAGAAAGGTTTAGGTGTTCGCTTTTCCCGCGCGATTTTCGGGAGTGGAGTGGTAGAGAGATTGTGGTTCGATGAACCCTCTGCCAAGCACTTAAATGTGAATTGCAGAGTAATCATGTAGATGTAGATGTACATGACGAAAATCTTGGTGCCTCTCGCGCCCATCTAAGAAAGATAACCTGAAGATGCCTAAATAAGGCGAAACGCGTCGTTGAGAATATATATATATATATATATATATGAAGACAGTAACTGTTCTCGAAAGAACTGATACTGTTGATGACCGTGCAGCGTTTCCCTGGAATAAATGATGACTAACTGAAACCTTCAGCTGCCGACAGGTGTTGTTGTTCAGCTGTCCACATCGAGGTATATCAACAATACCTGTCGGCAGCTGAGAGTTTCAGTTAGTCATCATTTATTCCAGGGAAAAGCTGCACGGTCATCAACAGTATCAGTTCTTTCGAGAACAGTTACTGTCTTCATATATACAGGGTGTTACAAAAAGGTACGGCCAAACTTTCAGGAAACATTCCTCACACACAAATAAAGAAAAGATGTTATGTGGACATGTGTCCGGAAACGGTTAATTACCATGTTAGAGCTCATTTTAGTTTCGTCAGTATGTACTGTACTCCCTCGATTCACCGCCAGTTGGCCCAATTGAAGGAAGGTAATGCTGACTTCGGTGCTCGTGTTGACATGCGACTCATTCCTCTACAGTACTAGCATCCAGCACATCAATACGTAGCATCAACAGGTTAGTGTTCATATCGAACGTGGTTTTGCAGTGAGTGCAATGTTTACAAATGCGGAGTTGGCAGATGCCCATCTGATGTATGGATTAGCACGGGGCAATAGCCGTGGCGCGGTACGTTTGTATCGAGACAGATTTCCAGAACGAAGGTGTCCCGACAGAAAGACGTTCGAGGTAATTGATCGGCGTCTTAGGGAGCACGGGACATTCCAGCCTATGACTCGCGACTGGGGAAGACCTAGAACGACGAGGACACCTGCAACGGACGAGGCAATTCTTCGTGTTGACGATAACCGTAATGTCAGCGTCAGAGAAGTTACTGCTGTACAAGGTAACGTTGACCACGTCACTGTATGGAGAGTGCTACGGGAGAACCAGTTGTTTCCGTACCATGTACAGCGTGTGCAGGCACTATCAGCAGCTGATTAGCCTCCACGGGTTCACTTCTGCGAATGGTTCATCCAACGATGTGTCAATCCTCACTTCAGTGCAAATGTTGTCTTTACGGATGAGGCTCCATTCCAACGTGATCGAATTGTAAATTTTCACAATCAACATGTGTGGGCTGACGAGAATCCGCACGCAATTGTGCAATCACGTCATCAACACAGATTTTCTGTGAACGTTTGGGCAGGCATTGTTGGTGATGTCTTGATTGGGCCGAATGTTCTTCAACCCACGCTCAATGGAGCACGTTATCATGATTTCATACGGGATACTCTACCTGTGCTGCTAGAACATGTGCCTTTACAAGTACGACACAACATGTGGTTCATGCACGATGGAGCTCCTGCACATTTCCGTCGAAGTGTTCGTACGCTTCTCAACAACAGATTCGGTGACCGATGAATTGGTAGAGGCGGACTAATTCCATGGCCTCCACGCTCTCCTGACCTCAACCCTCTTGACTTTCATTTATGGGGGCATTTGAAAGCTCTTGTCTACGCAACCCCGGTACCAAATGTAGAGACTCTTACCGCTCATATTCTGGACGGCTGTGATACAATACGCCATCCTCCAGGGTTGCATCAGCGCATCAGGGATTTCATGCGACGGAGGGTGAATGCATGTATCCTCGCTAACGGAGGACATTTTGAACATTTCCTGTAACAAAGTGTTTGAAGTCACGCTGGTACGTTCTGTTGCTGTGTGTTTCCATTCCACGACTAATGTGATTTAAAGAGAAGTAATAAAATGAGCTCTAACATGGACAGTAAGCGTTTCCGCACACATGTCCACATAACATATTTTCTATCTTTGTGTGTGAGGAATGTTTCCTGAAAGTTTGGCCGTATCTTTTTGTAGCATCATGTATATGAAGACAGTAACTGTTCTCGAAAGAACAGATACTGTTGATGACCGTGCAGCTATTCCCTGGAATAAATGCTGACTAATTGAAATCCTCAGCTGCCGACAGGTGCTGTTGATATACCTCGATGTGGACTGCTGAACAACAACAGCTGTCGGCAGCTGAGGATTTCAATTAGTCATCATTTATTCCAGGGAAAAGCTGCACGGTCATCAACAGTATCTGTTCTTTCGAGAACAGTTACTCTCTTCATATATATAGTTAAAAGGCTACCCAGCCATTGACCTTCGTCTGTGCGAATGCGCACAGGTTGCCCAAAGTCTTTCGGGAATCGCCAAAGCGTGCGCGAGTAATGAGTGGATGGGCAAATGTCTATAAGGTACGTTACATATGTAGAATTGTTGACAGTTGGGAATGTGAGTCTTACGGGAATCGTGCAAGGGATAAGTCCCTGCAGTCGCGCTATTCATCTGTGTCCTCGGTGGCACAGATGGATAGAGCGTCTGCCATGTAAGCAGGAGATCCCGGGTCCGAGTCCCGGTCGGGGCACACATTTTCCGCTGTCCACATCGAGGTATATCAAGAACACCTGTCGGCAGCTGAGAGTTTCAGTTAGTCATCAAATAAAAAAAAACTAAAATTGCAACCAATACTGATGGAAAAGTTGTTACTTGAGGACGCTGCTACTGTACTGGTGCACGCAACTGGTGCCTTTTGTGCAGTGAGGGGCAGAGTACACCTCGCGGTGTAGCCAGTGTGGCGTCTGCGCTCCAGCTGCTGCCTACTACGGCAACCGGCAGTATTCTCGTAGTTGCTTCTGCTTCCGACCCCCACAGAAAACATTATACACTACCTGACCAAAAGTACCGGGTGATCAAAAAGTCAGTATAAATTTGAAAACTGAATAAATCACGGAATAATGTAGATAGAGCGGTACAAATTGACACACATGCTTGGAATGACGTGAGGTTTTATTAGAACCAAAAAAAAAAAAAATACAAAAATTCAAAAAATGTCCTACAGATGGAGCTTCATCTGATCAGAATAGCAATAATTAGTATAACAAAGTAAGACAAAGCAAATATGATGTTCTTCTCAGGAAATGCTCAATATGTCCACCATCATTCCTCAACAATAGCTGTAGTCGAGGAATAATGTTCTGAACAGCACTGTACAGCAGGCCCGGAGTTATGGTGAGGCATTGGCGTCGGATGTTGTCTTTCAGTATCCCTAGAGATGTCGGTCGATCACGATGCACTAGCGACTTCAGGTGACCCCAAAGCCAATAATCGCGCGGACTGAGGTCTGGGGACCTGGGACGCCAAGCATGACGAAAGTGGTGGCTCAGCACACGATCATCACCAAACGACGCGCGCAAGAGATCTTTCACGCGTCTAGCAATATGGGGTGGAGCGCCATCCTGCATAAACATCGTACGTTCCAGCAGGTGTTTATCAGCCAGGCTGGGGACGATGCGATTCTGTAACCTATCGGCGTACCTCTCACCCGTCACGGTAGCAGATTGAAAAACAGAATCACGCATTTCCTCGAAGAGAAAAGGCCCGATAACGGTAGATGTGGTAAATACAACCCATTCCGTGACTTTCTCGTCGTGCAATGGAGTTTCCACGACAGTTCTAGGATTTTAGGTAGCCCAAATTCTGCAGTTGTCGGCGTTGACAGACCCTCGGAGCGTGAAATGAGCTTCGTCGGTCCACAACACGTTACTCAACCAATCGTCATCTTCCGCCATCTTTTGAAACGCCCACACCGCAAATGAATTCCGCTTCACCAAACCGCCAGGTAACAGTTCATGATGCCGGTGGATTTTGTACGGATAGCATCGGAGGATACGCCTAAGTGCCAACCAAACAGTAGTGTATGGAATGCCGGTGCGACGTGCGACTGCACGAGCGCTGACTTCCCCGTGCATAGACGAACCCGATACAGTCTCTATTTCTTCCTGAACTGTCTCAGCAGCATTACGCCTTGTGCTCGGTCGGCCACTACGGGGTCTATCGTCTAAACAACCCGTGGCTTCGAACTTCGAAATCATTCTCGCCACAGCTGCATTTGTCAACGGACCTTTACCCGTTCGAATCCCCTTCCTATGGCGATAGGATCGTAACGCTGAACTAGCACATTCCCCATTCTGATAACACAGCTTCACTAAAAGCGCATTTTCGGGTAACTTCAACATGCAGCGACTGCTGGCGCATCTGATTCTCTCTGTCATTACAGCTCCTTTTATACACGATTGTCATGCGCAGTCACTGACGTTTTTCTGTCCAGCGTCATCTGTCGGACAGTTTGTGAACTTGGTTTTTTTTGGTTCTAATAAAACCTCATGTCACTCCAAGCATGTATGTCCATTTTTACCTCTCCGTCTACATTTTTCCATGGTTTATTAAGTTTTCAAATTTATACTGACGTTTTGATCATCTGGTATACAATCACCTATTATTACTCGACATCAATATGAGGACTGTCCACCTTCACCTTTACACTGAGGTGACAAAAGTTATTGGATTTCTCCTAATATCGAGTCAGACCACCGGTTGCCTGCCACAGTGCAGTAGTTCGACTTCGCACGGACTCAACAGGTACTGAAAGCCCCCTGCAGAAGTTCTGATCCATACTGCCTCCATAGCCGTCCATAATTATTAAGTCAGTTGCTGGCGCAGGATTTTGTCCACAGAATTAGTAGAAGTTGAAGACTTTGGAACACGCATTACGTTCGAGTATAACGATTTTTCTGGAGACTAGAAATCTATATAGGAATCAGCATGGGTTTCGAAAAAGACGATAGTGTGAAACCCAGCTCGCGTGATTCGTCCACGAGACTCAGAGGGCCGTAGACACGGGTTCTAAGGTAGATGCCGTGTTTCTTGACTTCCGCAAGGCGTTTGATACAGTTCCCCACAGTCGTTTAATGAACAAATTAAGGTCATGTGGACTATCAGACCAATTGTGTGATTGGATTGAAGAGTTCCTAGATAACAGAAC
This sequence comes from Schistocerca americana, assembly GCF_021461395.2. Classification (NCBI taxonomy): domain Eukaryota; kingdom Metazoa; phylum Arthropoda; class Insecta; order Orthoptera; family Acrididae; genus Schistocerca; species Schistocerca americana. The sequence continues at coordinate 617,945,690 of NC_060125.1, forward strand.
GCAGCATGTCATTCTCAATGGAGAGAAGTCTTCCGAAGTGAGAGTGTTTACAGGTGTGCTGCAGTGGAGTGTCATAGGACCGTTGCTGTTTACAATATATATAAATGACGTTGTGGATAACACCAGAAGTTCACTGAGGCTTTTTGCCGATAATGCTGTAGTATATCGAGAGGTAGTAACAATGGAAAATTGTACTGAAATGCAGGAGGATCTGCAACGAATTGACGCATGGTGCAGGGAATGGCTATTGAATCTCAATGTAGACAAGTGTAATGTGCTGGGAATACACAGAAAGAAAGATCCATTATCATTTAGCTACAATACCGCAGGTCAGCAATTGGAAGCAGTTAATTCCATAAATTATCTGGGAGTAGGCATTAGGAGTGATTTAAAATAGAATGATCATATAAAGATGATCGTCGGTAAAGCAGATGCCAGACTAAGATTCATTGTATGAATCCTAAGGAAATGCAATCCGAAAACAAAGGAAGTAGGTTACAGGACACTTGTTCACCCACTGCTCGAATACTGCTCACCGGTGTGGGATGGAGAGAAGCGCGCTTCGTTACAGGATCATTTAGTAATCGCGAAAGCGTTACGGAGATGATAGATAAACTCCAGTGGAAGACTCTGCAGGAGAGACTCTCAATAGCTCGGTACTGGCTTTTGTTGAAGTTTCGAAAACATACGTTCACCAAGGAGTCAAGCAGTTTATTTCTCCCTCCTACGTATATCTCGCGAAGAGACAATGAGGACAAAATCAGAGAGACTAGAGCCCACGCAGAGGCATACCGACAATCTTTCTTTCCACGAACAATACGAGACTGGAATAGAAGGGAGAACCGATAGAGGTACCCTCCGCCACACACCGTCAGGTGGCTTGAGGAGCACGGATGTAGATGTAGAACTGGCCTCTCGATTACATCCCACACATGGTCGATGGAATTTATATCTGGCAGTCTGGTGGTCCAAATAATTCGTTCTAATTATGCAGAATGTTCTTCAAACCAGTCGTAAACAGTGTTATGGCACACTGTCGTACATAAAAATTCCGTGTTTGTTTGGGAACTTGAAGTCCTTGAATGGTTGCAAACGGTTTCCAAGTAGCAGAGGTTGAAAATACCGCTTCAGTTGTAAATTACTTTATTTTCACACGACCGGTTTCGGACTGTTGTAAGCCCATCCTCAGGTGTCGTAGCTGTGCTGTGGTCCCCGAGCGCCGCATGTACCAGGCGCCGGGTGCTGCCTATGAGCGCTCGTAGGCAGCACACAGAGCCTGGTACACGCGACGCTCGGGGACCAAAGCACACCTAATGTCTTCCATTAATCCGACCTGGTACGGATGCAAAACCCTTGAGCATTATTCAAGAATAGGTTGCACTAGCGTCCCATATGTGGTTTCCTTTCCGCGCCCGGGTTCCCGGGTTCGATTCCCGGCGGGGTCAGGGATTTTCTCTGCCTCGTGATGACTGGGTGTTGTGTGCTGTCCTTAGGTTAGATAGGTTTAAGTAGTTCTAAGTACTAGGGGACTGATGACCATAGCTGTTAAGTCCCATAGTGCTCAGAGCCATTTTTTTGTGGTCTCTTTTCCTAGAATTCTCCCAATAAACTGAAGTCTACTATTAACCTTCCCTACCACAATCATCAAATGCTCATTCCATTTCATATCGGCAACGTTTTGCCCAGATATTTAACCCACATGACTGTGTCAAGCAGGGCGCTACTAATGCTGTATCCGAACATTACAGATCTTTTTTTCCTACTCATCCGTATTAACGTACGTTTTTCTACATTTAGTTCTAGCTGCCATTTATCACACCAACTAGAAACTTTGTCTTAGTCATCTTGTTCCTCTTACAGTCACACAACTTCGCAGCAGCATCAGAAAACAACCGCAAATTGCTTCCCACCCTGCCTGCCAAATTATTTATGTATATAGGAAATAACAGCGGACCTATCACACTTCCCTAGAGCACTCCTGACTTTATCCTTGTCTCTGATGAACTCTCGCCCTCGAGGACAACATAATGGGTTGTGTTACTTAAGAACTCTTCGAGCAACTGACGTATCTGGGAAGCTACTCCGTATGCTCGTACCTTCGTTAACACCCTGCAATCGGAGCCGTGTCAAATGCTCTTCGGAAATCTAGAAATATGGAATCTGCCTGTTGTCCTTCATATACAGTTCGCAGTACATCATGTGAGAAAAGGTCAGGCTGAGTTCCACACAAGCAATGTTTTCTAAAACCATGCTGATTCGGGGACATAAGACTATCGGTCACAAGAAAATTTATTATATTCGAAGCGAGAATACGTTCAAGGAGTCTGCAGGAAACCGATGTTAGGGATACTGGTCTTAAATTTTCCGGGTCCGTTATTTTGCCCTTCTTAGGCACAAGAGTCACCACTTTTTTCCAGTCGCTTGGGACTTAGAGTTGGGCAAGAGATTCTCGATAAATGCAAGCTAAGTAAGGATCCAATTTCGTTGAGTACTCTTTCAAACACCATACCTGTCGACTTATTTGGTTTCATACAATTTTTGAGAACCTTATCAGCGATCTTTAAAATTAAAATTTAAAGATTAAAACAGTCTTGATCGCAACTTTTTTAATTTTATTGGAGTAACCGGCTTCGGTTCTATTTAAGAACCATCTTCTGACTCCAGAACAGTGGGTGGACTCCGTGGTGCAAGTTGCGCCGACCGTCGACGCTGGAAGAAATACTCCAACAAAAATAAAACGTTGCGATCAAGACTGTTTTAATCTTTAAATTTTACTTGTTTTCAGTTTCTTCACTTTTTCCTCTAAGCCAGGGATGCCTATTATTATATCGGATACAGGTGAGTCCGTTCAATGGTGAAACAACGGTACGATTGTAGGCCGGCCGGGGTGACCGAGCAGTTCTAGGCGTGTCTGGAACCGCGCGACCGCTACGGTCACAGATTCGAATCCTGCCTCGGGCACGGATGTGTGTGATGTCCTTAGGTTAGTTAGGTTTAAGTAGTTCTAAGTTCTAGGCGACTGATGACCTCAGAAGTTAAGTCGCGTAGTGCTCAGAGCCATTTGAACCATTTTGGTACGATTGTACCATTCTCCTCCGTGGACGATTTCTTGAAAGTGATATTTAAAGCTCCGACTTTTGTTTTGCTATTTTCAGGTGTCTCACCAGACTGATCAACAAGTGACGGAATGGAAACAAACCCACTTAGCTATTTTACATAGTTCAGACAAGCAAAGTATATAAGCTTTCCCAATTTGGTACTACGGAAGAACTCAATCGGTTAGATGGATACATTAGATAGCCAGTTTGGCGATACTTATTCGGACTGGGGAGGAAAGACCTTAATGGTAGACGTTCACTTTAAAAGTGGACAGACTGATAGTAAAACCACTGAGACTTCAAACGGTAGACATGGAGAGCCTTCCACAGTATAGACTGCCATGGTCTGCTGCATCTTGCCGGTCTTCGAAGATTATGACAACATTCGTGCTAAAGTGCCAAAATTCTACCGCAAACAACGACAGCAACAATATCACAGGATATGTGATATTCTAAATTTGGCAGTTAGTTCAAAAAATGATTCAGTGTGAAAAGAACTGTTAGAAATGGGATGACGCTCATGAACTGCAAGAGATGGAAATGGGTGTAGTATCTGGATAAATTTTTTGCTGCCATTTCGTTAATTATTTGATGGCTGTGACTCAATAGATTATTAAGTTTCTATTACGACTACCATATTGCAATTTCTCAACTTATACAACCACGCACAATACACGCCTCAACATAAGACTCCACTGGAAAAATTCAGCGCTTGGTAAAATTCCTTTTATTACTTAACTAAGGTTGGCTTATTGAGGTACGTTACGACAGCTGTGGGAGATACAATCAGCACATGGCCTAGTAATTTACGCGAGTGTACTTTTGTACATCGAATGGCGGCAACGGTGGTTTTTCTCCATCTATGGAGCGTCAGAAGCTATTTGTGAGTATACTGACCGTCAAAAGTGCTCATATTAGATTTATGGCTGACGTGTTGCAGTCGTTAACACGTTGTACCCGAGGCGATGAATGTCCGGTTCTCAGCTTTGTGCTGTAGGCGTTCCTTGGGTTTGTATCAGTGTAGATTTATTCCTGCTAATCGAAATACTCGTTACGCCAAGCGAATTCCATTACCAACTACAAAACTGAGATTGTTTTTAGCGTTTTCCTGCATTCCTCCTTTAATGCCGATACATCAGGTAATTAAAACGTTCGCAAACAGGAAACCTGCAAGCCAGTAACAAACAGAACAATAAAAATACTTTTAGTATAGAAAATATGCACCAGAAAATTGCAAAATTGTGGAATTGATTGTAGCACCTGTTGACCTCACAAGCCCTGTTGTTGACACAATACTAAATAAAGAAAAAAAGGCTGCAAATAACACAGCTGAAGAAAAAGACTGAAATGTATATGTGTAAACATTGGTAATGTATCTCAAAATATTGGAAAAGATTTGAAGAACACGTCAGATGAAAATAAAGTTTCCTGTATCCAACAAATATCAGTGGCAGTTCGTACACTGTATAAACAGTTTTGCGTGTGATAAAGCATTCCACCGGTAATTAAAGGTCACGACAGAAACAAATGGAGATCCACTGACATCGAAAAACATGTGAAGGCAAATTACTAAATGAAAAGAAAAATGATTAAAAGCGACTCAGTGACTTTCTTCAAATGTGTTGACGTTCTTAATTAAAGAAAAACTTTCAGAATAATGTGTATAAAAGTACCTATCTCATTGCTATACAAGCAAATAACACATCGTACTTTGCTTAACTGTTGCCTTTACTCAGAAAGTTCATACATAAGCCTGCTGACGATCTGTAACGTCATAGTCTTACATTTGTGTCTAATTATTTCTGCTTCAGGTGTTTAATAGGTCTGGCAGAGAACGCGAGATAATTCTGGTCGTATGTAAAATCGCTAAGCGGATCTAAGACTTCCTTTCAGTCACTTGATGATCAGTCTGGTGTGGCCGTTGAAGATAGCACAACGAAAGCAAAGGTTTTAAATTTCACGTTCAAGAAATCGTTCACGCACGAGAACCGTGCAAACATACCGTCATTTGACCATCGGACAGACTCCCATATGTGGACATAAGCATACCTGGCGTAGAGAAGTAACTGAAATATTTGAAAACAAATAAATCATCAGGTCCGGATGGAATCCCAGTTCTATTTTACGAAGAGTGCTCTACGGCATTAGCACCTTGACTGGTTTACATTTATTGTGACTCTCTCGCCCAGCACAAAGTCCCAAGCGACTGAAAAGAGCGCAGGTGACTCCAGTATATAAGAAAGGTAAAAGAACGGACCCGCAAAATTACAGACCAATATCCCTTACTTCTGTTTACTGCAGAATCCTTGAACATATTCTCAGTTCAAATACATAAGATTTCTTGAGCTAAGCAGCTTATGTCCACGAATCAGCATGATTTGACAAAGCATCACTCATGCGAAACTCAGCTTACCCTTTCCTTACATGATATACAGAGAACTATGGATGAAGGGCAACAGAGATGTCATATTTCTAGATTTCCGGAAAGCATTTAACACGGTGACCCACTGGAGCCTGTTAACGAAAGCACGAGCATTCACAGATATGTGAGTTGCTCGAAGACTTCTTAAATAATAGAACCTAGTATTGTCAGGAGTACCCCAGGGAAGTGTGATAGGACCGCTGTCGTTCTCTCTCTCTCTCTCTCTCTCTCTCTCTCTCTCTCTCTCTAGCTAACATTCATCAAACCAACTGGGAATTTTGTCTAAACCGTCTTGTACCCTCGTACAGTTACGGACGGGGTGGGTAGCAAGCCGCGGTTGTTTGCTGATAATGCCGTGGTGTACGGTAAGGTGTCGAACTGTAGGAGGGTACAAGACGGCTTACAAGGGGAGGCCGCCAATTGTGAAATTCAGATTCGATTCATACTGCGCATAATAAAAGCTCATGGCCAGAGGTGTAATGTGGCAAAGCACCAAGGTGCACTTCTCAGCCGTTGTCGAGAAAATCAACAGTTAAAAGAAACCGTTGCTGTGATATACTCTCTACGATTGATGATTTTTTTCCACAGCGTCGTGGCGCAGCGGTAAGCGCTCGGTTTTTTAATCCGAAGGTCGCCGGATCGAATCTCGCACCATGCAATTTTTTTTTAGTATCTGTTTTTTGTAATTCAAATGTGTGTATACACACACACACACACACACACACACACACATATATATATATATATATATATATATATATATATATATATATATATATATATTTCCCGGCAGTCAGTTGCAACAATTATGCATATAATAAGTTGTTGAAAGTCGTTTGTCGTGGAAAAACTGGCGACTTCGAACATCATTATGTTTTCCGCAAACAGAGTTATATTTCACAAACGTTATTAATTGTCTTCATAATGTTAACCACGTATAGTTAACGGAAGACGTAGAAACGATATTCCGAAACGATTACGTATAACGTAAGTCAAACGTTCGAATTAGAATAGAGGCCCCATGAACACAAATTCGCTGTGGCAGGTATGAAATATAAACTCCGTTACTCGCTCGTTACACTTGAAGGACAGATGTTGAATGGGCCGAAACGAGCCGCCGCATAACAGCGTAGTTGCCTGCTAACTTCGAAAGAAGGTAGATGCGGTCCCTAGCGCAACTTATAACATCGTCGAAAAATCAGTGCGGACGTGAGAGCTTTGGTACACCCTGTTAAACAAACGGAAAAATGGAGGCGGTACAATTGGAGAGCGATCCGCCTTCACCAAAATGCATAAGCAATTCATTAATAGTTTATATATATATATATATATATATATATATATATATATATATATATATATATATATATATATATATTTGAATTACAAAAACTAATAATAAAAAAAAATTACATGGTGCGAGATTTGATCCGGCGACCTTCGAATTACGAACCCGAGCGCTTACCGCTACGCCACGACGCTGTAGAAAGGCTGTTAATCGTAGAGAGTATTTCACCGTAACGGTTTCTTTTAACTGTCGATTTTCTCGACAACGGCTGAGAAGTGCATCTTGGTGCTTTGCCACATTACACCTCTGGCCATGAGCTTTTATTATGCGCAGTATGAATCGAATCTGAATTTCACAATTGGCGGCCTCCCCTTGTTAGACAAAATTTCCAGTTGGTTTGATGTTGCTCTAAATGTGGAGAAATGTAAGTTAATGCGGAGGAGTAGGAAAAACGTACCTGTAATATTGTGATACGGCATTACTAAGATACAGCTTGACACAGTCAAGTTGTTTAAGTGTCTGGGCCTAAAGATGCAAAGCGATATGAAATGGAACGAGTATGTGAGAACTGTGATAGGTAAGGCGAATGGTCGACTTCGGTTTATTAGGATGTTTGTAGGAAAGAGTGGTCCACCGCATATAGAATGCTGGTGCTACCGATTCTTAAGTACTGCTCTAGCGCTCGGGATCCGTACCAGGTCCGATTGGAGGAAGACATCGTAGCAATTCAGAGGAGTTCTGCTAGATTTTTTTCCGGTAGATTCGAACAAAACATGTTACGTAGATGCTTCAGGAACTCAAATGGATATCCCTGGAGGGAAGGTGGCGTTCTTTTGGGGAAAAACTATTTTTAAAAAATTAGAGAACCGGCTTTTGAAGCTGACTGCCGGACGATTCTCCTGTCTCGCAACATACATCGCGGGTAAGGACCACAGAGATAAGATACGAGAGATTAGAGCTCATACGGAGGCGTACAGACGGCCGTTTCTCCCTTGCTCTATTTGGGAGTCGAAGTGGGGGGAAAATGACAAGCAATAGTTCAGAGTACCCTCCACTACTCACCATACGGTGGTTTTCGGAGTACCTGTGTATATGTAGATGTAAATACAGATGTAGATGTAAATAATATCTCAGTGGCTTGTTTGTTAATCTTTCGGTTTTGGTTGTGCGCAAGTGTGCTGTATAATTGACGATTAACATCTGTGAGTTGCAGTACCGCAGGCACACAAATTCCGTAAACATAATTGCTTTCAAATCTCTCAGTACACACATGACGTCAAACGACAAACCAGATAAATTTCCACTCACGTGCATTAGGGCGAAATTTCCCAAACACTGAAGCTGTTCAGGAAATAGTCGTTAAATATACTAACGTGATAAAACGGGAAACCGAGCGAGGTGGCGCAGTGGTTAGCACACTGGACTCGCATTCGCGAAGGCGACGGTTCAAACCCCCGTCCGGCCATCCGGATTTAGGCTTTCTACGATTTCCCATCACTCCAGGCAAATGCCCGGATTGTTCCTTTGAAACAGTATTGCCGATTTCCTCTCATCTGAGCTTTCGCTCAGTCTATACTGACCCTAAAATCGACGGGACATTACATACTAATCTTCCTTTCTTCTTTGGAATGTCGATCACCTCGCGCCACATTTGCACCTTCTTCGGTCTTTTTGAACCGATAGGAACCCATTCGGCATTTTGTCGTTTTCTGGTAGGGTTGTATTGACAATACAAAGTTTCGTCACGGGTGACGACTTTTGATAAAAAAAGATTTCCACATTTTTTTTAATTACAATCAAGTCGCTGCAGGCATCCACGCTTTGTCGTTTTTGTGCGAGACAGACTTTGCACACACTTCTCTCCTCTTCAAAACATTCTGGAGAATATCTTGAACACTTTATTTAGAGGTGTCCAGTTAGTTGTTTCATTGCGATTTATAACACAACAGTGCGGTCGCAAGTCCACTACTTAACACAGTCCGGTCACAACTGACAGATCGAATGCATATACACACATCAAAAAAAGTCTTACATCACCTCGGTTCCGAGAGTTCCAGAATCTGTACAGAAAACTGGAACAGAGATCAACATAAGCGTCATTCCCGCCCTTTTTATTGTTCATGAAAACCACACATTGCATGTTGTACCACCATACAGGGAAACCTTCAGATTTTTTTTTTCATAATGTGGGGCTACAGTCATAATATATTTCTTTAAAGTCAGTACCGCCATTAGACTGTTTTTTATTTGCAGTGTTTCATTTACATGATCATGATTTCGGCTTCAAAGTGCCATTATCAAGTGTTTTAATGTTATACAGTGCCCGAGATGGCATACTGTCGTATTTAATAGTGTTAAATACGACAGCATGGTTCAAATGGCTCTGAGCACTATGGGACTTAACATCTGTGGTCATCAGTCCCCTAGAACTTCGAACTACTTAAACCTAACTAACCGAAGGACATCACACACATCCATGCCCGAGGCAGGATTCGAACCTGCGACCGTAGCAGTCGCACGGTTCCGGACTGAGCGCCTTAACCGCGAGACCACCGCGGCCGGCGACGACAGCATTCCATCATAGGCACTGTATAACATTAAAACAGTTGATAATGGCATTTTAAGCCGAAATCATGATCGTGTAAACGTAACACTGCAAATAAAAACAGTCTAATAGCGGTACTGACTTTAAAAAAGGCTTCAGAGGTGGTGGTCCAGATTGTTGTAAACACCGGTACCTCGAATACCTCTTGCACTGTTGGTCCAGATTGTCACACACCTCAACGGCGATGCGGCGTAGATCCCTCAGAGTGGTTGGTGGGTCACGTCGTCAGTGAACAACCCTATTCAATCTATCCCACGCATGTTCGATAGGGTTCATGTCTGGAGAACATGCTGACCACTTTAGTCGAGCGATGTCGTTATCCTGAAGGAAGTCAACCACACGATCTGCTCGATGGGTGCGCGAATTGCCGTCCATGAGTACTAACGCCTCACCAATATGCTGAAGATATGGTTGCACTATCGGTCGGAGGATGGCATTCACGTATCGTGCAGCCTTTACGGCGCCTTCCATGACACCAGCAGCGTACGTCGGCCCTACACAATGCCACGACAAAACAGCAGGGAACCTCCACCTTGCTGCGGTCTCTGGAGAGTGTGTCAAGGCGTTCACCCTGACCGAGTTGATACCAAACATGTCTCTGACGTTTCTCTGGTTGAAGGCATATGCGACAACCATCGGTGAAGGGAACATGATGCTAATCCTGAGCGGTCCATTCGGCATGTTGTTGGGCCCATCTGTACCGCGCTGCAGGGTGTTGTGGTTGCAAAGATGGAGCTCACCATGGCCTTCGGGTGTGAAGTTGCACATCGTACAGCCTATTGCGCACACTTTCAGTCGTAACATGACGTCCTGTGGATGCACGAAAAGCTTTATTCAACACGATGGCGTTGCTGTCATGGTTCCTCCGAGTCATAATCCGTAGATAGCGGTCATCCACTGCAGCTGTAGCCCTCGAGCGGCCTGAGCGAGGCATGTCATCGACAGTTCCTGTCTCTCTGTATCTCCTCCATGTCCGAACAACATACTTCCTTCCTCGTGGAATGACTGGAACTGATCGGCTGTCGGAGCCCCTCCGTCTAATAGGCGATGCGTGGCTGTCTACATCTTTGGGCGGGTATAGTGACATCTCTGAACAGTCAAAGAGACTGTGTCTGTGATACAATATCCACAGTCAACGTCTATCTTCAGGAGTTCTGGGAACCGGAGTGATGCAAAACTTTTTTTGATGTATGTATATTGTTTACCGCTCTTAGTTCAAGAGGCCACAACAGTTACTTCACTGACGTTGCTTCTACGCCAGGAATAAAATCAGACTCGCGAGTAACAGGACAGACGATGAGTATTTCTCTGGAACTCAAACTAAGCTGCCCTGACGTCTGCTTCTACCAGTCTCTCCATTCTTTTGTAAATAATTCTTTCAACATTTTGAAGTCAAGACTCATAAATTGATGATTCGGTTGATTGGTACCTTTCGCTGCCTTCATTGGAATAGTTACATTTTCTTAGAGTCTGAGAACAATAATCTCGCCTACTAGACGGAACAGCTTTGCCATCTTTCTCAAGAATCTCAACAGTTCTAATGGTAAGTCAGCTACTTCAGGCGCCTTCTTTTGATATGAGTATTTCAGTGCTCTATCAAATTCTTTATCTACTTCCTCATTCCTTTCCGCAATACTGGCTGCAAGTTCGTTTCCTTTGTATTGACTTTCTCTGTACAGTGTTATTACGAGGGTTATTCCAAAAGTAAGGTCCGATTCGCCGTAACTATTGAAATTTGGCGCCAATGACAAAACACGCATGCGCGCCGACTCCCGGCAAGCCTTGCGCGTCAAACGCCGCCATTCGCTTTGTTACTGTTGCTGAGTGTAGTTCACAGTGTCACTTTACAATGTTTAAGACAATTGATCAGCCTGCCGATTGTGAAGTAAGGGCAGTGATACGGTTTTTGTCTGCAAGAAACAATTCAGCGGCGGAAATCCATCGGCAGATTACTGAAGTATACGGTCCTAACATAATGAGCGACAGTAAAGTGCGCAAGTGGGTGCGAGCTTTTAATGAAGGACGGGATAATGTGCACGATGAACCACGGTGTGGCAGACCATCAGTGACTTCAGACGATTTGGTCAATGCGGTTGACAAAAAAATTCGTGAAGATCGCCGATTCACTATTACAGACGTAGACATGCATTTTCCGAATGTGAGTAGAACAACTTTGTACAGAATTGTGTCTGAACATTTGAAGTTTCACAAATTGTGTGCCCGTTGGGTTCCCAGGCTGCTTACTGAGCCCCAACGAATGAAAAGAATGGCTTTTGCTCTTGATTTTTTGGAGCGATATCATAAGGAAGGTGACAGTCTTTTAGACAATGTTGTCACAGGGGATGAGACATGGGTTTCTCACATCACTCCAGAGTCTAAACGTCAGTCAATGCAATGGCGTCACACGTCATCGCCAGTCAAGGTCAAGGCAAAGCAGACAATCTCAACACGTAAGGTTATGGCGACTGTGTTCTGGGATAGACGTGGAGTATTGTTAGTCGACTTTATGGAGAGAGGAACAACGATTAATAAAGCCGCCTACTGCGCTACCCTGACTAAACTTCGACGTGCAATCCAGAATAAGCGACGTGGTCTTTTGTCGTCTGGAATCTTGTTGTTGCATGACAATGCCAGACCCCACACTGCAAATGAAACGCAAGCTCTGATCAAGAAATTTGGATGGGAACAGATGGACCATCCTCCTTACAGTCCGGACCTGGCGCCAAGTGATTTCCACCTGTTCCGTTACTTAAAGGAGTTTCTCGGCGGCAAGCGCTTCGACACAGATGAAGTGAAAGAAGCAGTTAAGGACTGGTTATCGTCACAGGCGGCCGATTTCTATAACATGGGCATTCAAAAGCTTGTTGAACGATGTGACAAATGTTTAAATAAGTGTGGAAGTTATGTAGAAAAATAGATAAAGATGTAAGGAATGTAAATAAAACAATTGTTTTGAAAAAACATTTTAGTTTTGATTTTTTTTTTATAACCGGACCTTACTTTTGGAATAACCCTCGTATATTCAAACTTCAACTGTTTCAGACAGTGTAGACGGAAAAATCTTTACAGTAGGGTATCCAGGCTGTGTGCTCCACGATTTGGGTTGTGAGTAGTGTTAGTGTCACGACTTGCCGTTAGGCGCCAGCACTGGTATGGCCAAGTAGGGTTGAAACACAATAATCAGTGTGCATTACAGATGCAGTCAGTCAACATGGGTTAGTGCAAGGTGACCAAACTGTACTCGTAAAGCTGTTTCACCTAAATAACAGGAATATCGACGCGGAATTCGGAGAAGTCATATTTCCTCACCACATGTGAAGAACGTGATTATGAACTTTGCTACCTATACAAAAATAGTCACGATACTAAGATCTGTCGTTGTCTTTCAGTTAAAGTATTTATTGAACAATGATAAAGTTATAATCTACAACCATTCGTCCTGTTAGTATTTACTCTTAGGAAGTGATGCCCTTTCTGTCCTTAACAAAACAGTAGATTACGTGGGTTACGACTGTACCGAAGTGTGTGGTTAGGTTATAAGATGTTACAAAAAGACTTATATTAGTGTATGACACAACCCTACCGTCAACAAATGTTTCCTTTTCTTCGGTATTCATTGATATAGCTGCGACTTATGAAAATGTGAAAATCACAGCACTGGAAGAATCTTGTATCCATCGGTTTACCTCTGAAACTAATCTGTGTAATTGGTTATTTGCATTCAGAAAGAAGAATCTATGTTAAGTACAATGGAAATGCCATCGGCCCTCCGGTAGTCGAGAATGGTCTCCCTCAGGGAAACATACTGATACCTCTCCGGTACAGAGTGTATACGCGAGACCTTGAAAAGTGTTTTGCGTCAAGAGTATCCAGCTTACAGATCGTTCATGATGCTTGCCTTTATTAAGGTTATTCTTCTGTAGAAAAAAAATATGGACCGTGCTGTATCAGATCTTAGAATTTGGTTGAAAGAGAATAACCCGGAGGCAACCACAGAAAAATCATCGATATTTTCACACGAAGATGAGTTCCACATTATCTGGATAGTATGAGAGTTGATGAAATAAATATTCCACTCAGGAGTCCAGCTAAGTTTCCAAGCATGAGAATTGATTCGAGAGTAACGTGGAGACCTCACATAAATGATATTCCTTCTAAGACAGAACTTACTCTGAAAATAAACAAAGCTCCACCCAAATAGGCCATGAAGGCCCAACGGTACCGACCGGCCGCCGTGTCATCCTCAGCCCACAGGCGTCGCTGGATGCGGATGTGGAGGGCCATGTGCTCAGCACACTGCTCTCCCAGCCGTATGTCAGTTTTCGAGACCGGAGCCGCTACTTCTCAATCAAGTAGCTCCTCAGTTTCTCTCACGAGGGCTGATTCCACCCCGCTTGTCAACAGCGCTCGGCAGATTGGATGGTCCCCCATCCAACTGCTAGCCCAGCCCGACAGCGCTTAACTTTGGTGATCTGACGGGAACCGGTGTTACCACTGCGGCAAGGCCGTTGACTCTAAGACAGAAACAAGGATGAATTTACCTCATATAAATGATATTTCTTCTGAGATAGAAACAAGGATGAATGTATTGAGAGCAGTCTTCGATTATGGGTGTGTGTTTTACCATGGGGGCAGGAATTTCGATATCGAAGCTGAACAAACTTCATGATCGCTGTATTCAAATATGCTTTGACCCATGCTATCCACACCTACCAATGCTCTCGTTGTTGAGGTAGGAGTAGCCCGACTGCGCATCACAATGGAAAAACTCGTGAATGAGTTCATTTTGAATCGAAGCCCGCAGAAAGGACAATCAATGGCATAACGAAATATCTGCCAGACATCGCAAAATTTAAATATTTCTCTGGAAATAGAAGAAAACCACTGATTATGAAATATCTTCAAAGGTGGACCTTGTATGAAAATAAAACACAGAAATACGATATCTTACCAGAATTCCTAGTCCCATTCATCTTCAGAGAAGAAAATGTATTAATCTTTCATAATTTCATACAGTATGAACATATTTCATACAGTATAAACAATCTCTAAATGTGAAGACTGAAATCAGCATTTTGCTCAGTACTATCTTCCTGAATTCATCAAAGATTCCGCATCTCGTGGTCGTGAGGTAGCGTTCTCGCTTCCCACGCCCGGGTTCCCGGGTTCGATTCCCGGCGGGGTCAGGGATTTTCTCTGCCTCGTGATGGCTGGGTGTTGTGTGATGTCCTTAGGTTAGTTAGGTTTAAGTAGTTCTAAGTTCTAGGGGACTGATGACCATAGATGTTAAGTCCCATAGTGCTCAGAGCCATTTGAACCATTTGAGCCATCAAAGATTTATACGTACAGATCGAAAACCATCGACGGCAACAAAGTAGGGTGTGCAGTATGCAAGTCCGCAGAAAATTATCAAGCCCTATAGTCTCTAAATAATGCAGCAAAAATCTATTACAGGAAGCCATAAAATACGGCAGATCTTGCATACGAAGCTGTATGGTGATATTAACCAGTTCTCTGAGTGTAGAAGAAAGAGCCTTAAAAACAAAAGGGATAAAAAGTGTGTCGCCTGTAATTGCAGCTATTACTAAAGAAGTCCTTCTAAACAGGGAAGCTGGAATGAAGTAGTAGACAGCTTAGCAAAGCAAGAACTTACGTGAAATCCTAAATGATAGATTGCCCTCTGAAGGAACGCTGAGCGCAATGGATCAAAAGTCAAGAAATGACTGGTAGACGCAATGAGATTTGACCGAGATAGCAAAACGAGTACAACACGTCCAGCTGCTGGCTAAATTAGCGTCATCCACTTGGTTTACTGACTGGAACAGGAATAGACGGTCAATAACAACGAGTACCACGCATGCGCTTAAATCAAGGCAAATTCATAACTCAACTCTTCCTTAAAGTATTCTAGGAACGTCCATTACGTGATTTATGCAAGGAAGAAGGAGACGTGAATCATGTACCGTTTTGTCTACCAGATGCAAGCCACAAAAAAATCTTTTGTCAGAGCATCGGTTAACGCAAAGGTTACTCTTGCAGTGTTGTCAACCCAAAACAGTGCACTAGCATCAAATATGATGTTCATCCACTAAAATAAGTGCGACCTAACTATCTAAAGATACCGTGTACATGATATGTGATTTCTGTTCTTATTATTATGGTATAACCACTTCTTGAGCAGTTTATAGTGGCGACATTTATTCATACCCTCATAATTCAGATTCAGAACGCTGTAGGTTGCAGTAGCTACTCGGAGATGAAGATGCTTGCACAGGATAGAGTGGTGCGGAGAGCTGCATCAAACGAGCAGTCTTAGGACTGAAGACCACAACAACAACAACAATTTTTTTTGTAAATAATGATTCACGAAGTGTATAGTGAAAATTCGTTAAGAATATCTTAAAAAAGAAAAGAACAAAAAAGCTGGAGTTTAACTTAGTTCATGAAACCTAAAACAACAAATATTACAATCAGATAGATTTAAGCTGAGGGCGGTGGGGGAGAAAGAGAGAGAGGAACATCACAACACTACAAATAATGAAGAGAGGGGAAAAAAGGTGGCATGATCAGCTCAGATACGAACAGAGGAGTAGGTGTGCTTGTGTGAGGCTGATGGCCTGTGTTTCACTGGCAGAGAAAACTGAGTACGTGTGATAATTTTTAGGGAGAAGTTATGACGGTGACAAAAGGAAAAGTTTTTCAGCGTTATAATGAATGGAAAGCGGCGCGGCGCTGAAGTGTGCTCAGAGTTCGGGTCACCGGCATCAGGGAACGAGTTTGGGACCGTTTCTGTATCATGGACAAGCACGCAACTACGACATCGACAGCTAGAACGACATTTAGAAATCGATTCTGGCGCGTTTACGTGGACCAACCAGAAGCGGTATTGAGAAACATGTTTGCGGGGAACGTACATGGAAGCGCCACGCGAATATCGAGACAGATGAGCAACGGCTCATCGCGTATTTTGAAATCTGCACCGACCTGTTAGCCTGCTGAGGCGGTGGCGATGACGCAGCTGACTTCTCGGCTGATTACCTGTGACGTCACATTACGGTGCAGGCAGCAAAGTCCTCCGCGGTGTGGTATTCGGCGGGCAGGCGGGCGCACTTGTTGCGGCGCGGCGTGCTATTCGCGGCTGACTGCTGACTGCGGCTATTCGCGGCCGCCTGCTCCTCGAAACGCAGGTGGGAATTCCCTGCCTCCGACCCGTCGTCCTTGACAGCGGAAGCCCCCTCCGCCACCCACCTCCGGCCCGCGGGTTCCAGCCGGCGCGGCGGCGTCCGTCCACTGCAATTTGCCGGCGCCGAGGCGAGTGTTGGCGCAGTGCTGCGGTGGCGTGTTAAGCTTTCCTCCGTAACCAGTTTGCTCAGTGACCCCTGGACCACCTGGATTAAGAGCTTTGGCCTCATCCCACTGAACCTCAACTCCAACGTGACCGTCGGTCGCTTTCTTCTGCTTCGTTCTCCATACTGCAATCAGGCAAAAAGATTCGATTCATCTGTGCGTAACAAATGATCGCTTACAAGGGAAGGCCACGACGTTGGTATCACATATTTACTTCAAACTTTCTACATCTTTGCTGATATTCTTCACGGGTTTGCAGCCGGATCATGTCGTCGTCCAGACGGACCAGTTGGCCGCCATCTTCAGGTGTGTTAATGCTCGTGCAGTGCCTCGCCGGAAACTGAATTCCGGCCATTTTTTTTCCTTTGTTGTATTTCGATTTCCCCCCCCGAAGGGGTCGGGATGGCAGCAGCGTATTACGCTGCTCTGCAGCCTACAGACTTTTTAAAACGTAAGAAAGAAGATAAGAAACAATAAAAGGAGGCGATAAAACGGTGACTGAAATTGTAAAACGGCGGAAAATTGCGGAAAGTTAAAACATAAAGCAAAGGGTTGGCAAAACTAATAAAATACACAGGAAGCAGACAGGGAACATAGTAGACAGACAATTAAAAAACATGACGACAGTCTGGTTTCTGTTCGCAAGAGATATAAAAATCACACCCAGCGACAGTATGATGTCCGTTCGCAACACTTCAGAGAAGACACACAACACTGAACACTCACTGTAAACACTGTACTAAAATGTCGGCACAAAGATAACACACCATAGCCGAGGACAGATGGGGGTTGGGGACCTGGGCAGATGGGGTGGGGGGGGTGGGAACAAGGAGGGAGGAGAGGAAAAACGAAAGTGGGGGAACCAAAGGAGGGCGAGGACTCATAAAGGGGGGAGGGGCAGGGCAGACGCGAGAGGGAATGGGAAAAGACAGAGGAGGGATATGCAAATGACTCGGCAGAGAGAAGGGGGGCAGAGAGAAGGTAGGTGGGGGAAAAAAAAGAGGATAGAAGGGAGGGTGAGAGGGAGCGCACCAAAAGTATGGAGGAAAGGAGGGGGGGCCGGTGAGGATCAGAGTTGATAGGAGGGATAAATGGAGGGAGAGAGGGCATCATCCGGGAGGGGGATGGAAGCCACTTTGGGAAAGGAGATGAAGGGTGGAAGATTCCGGCCACAACGACGGAGACCTATATACACCACGTACAGAGCACCGTGCGTGCGCGAGATGATGGACAGCGCCTCCTGGCGGCAAGTAGACACGCAGCGTGCCGGTGGGAGAAGACGGCAGAAACGATAAATCGCCACAGCAGTAGTTGGAAGGATCCAATGATCGAAAAGAAGACCGTGGATGTTTAATGTCGGACAAAATGGGATTCTATATTTTACTTAGAGCAAAACCTTTATCACTGTTAATAATATTACTTGATAATCTAATATACAATAATCTAATATATAGAGGATATAAAATGTAGACTGGCAATGGCAAGGAAAGCGTTTCTGAAGAAGAGAAATTTGTTAACATCAAGTATAGATTTAAGTGTCAGGAAGTCGTTTCTGAAAGTATTTGTATGGAGTGTAGCCATGTATGGAAGTGAAACATGGACGATAACTAGTTTGGACAAGAAGAGAATAGAAGCTTTCGAAATGTGGTGCTACAGAAGAATGCTGAAGATAAGGTGGGTAGATCACGTAACTAATGAGGAGGTATTGAATAGGATTGGGGAGAAGAGAAGTTTGTGGTACAACTTGACTAGAAGAAGGGATCGGTTGGTAGGACATGTTTTGAGGCATCGAGGGATCACAAATTTAGCATTGGAGGGCACCGTGGAGGGTAAAAATCGTAGAGGGAGACCAAGAGATGAATACACTAAGTAGATTCAGAAGGATGTAGGTTGCAGTAGGTACTGGGAGATAAAGAAGCTTGCACAGGATAGAGTAGCATGGAGAGCTGCATCAAACCAGTCTCAGGACTGAAGACCACAACAACAACAACAATTTAATTTCAGTGGATTCTTTAAGAAAACATTCCCAATAGAGAGAAACAGGAGCGATCAATTGTGTCTTGTCATACATCATCCTGTGTCCTCTTTTAAGGCAATGTTCCTCCACTGCCGACGTCTGAGGCTGGAACAACGGAGTGTGCCGATGATGTTCCACACACCGCTCCTGAATAGTTCAATACTTTGACCAATATACTTCTTTCCACAGTGACCCCGGGCTACCTCAAGCAAAAATTATCTTTAACTGAGCCAAAAAGGGCTCTAGTCTTGGCCACCGGTTGAAAAACCCTTTCAATATCTACACTACTATTCATTAAAATTGCTACACCAAGAAGAAATGCAGGTGATAACCGGGTATTCATTGGACAAATATATTATACTAGGACTGACATGTGATTACATTTTCACGCAATTTGGCTGCATAGATCCTGAGAAGTCAGTACCCAGGACAACCACCTCTGGCCGTAAAAACGGCCTTGACACGCCTGGGCATTGAGTCAAACAGAGCTTGGATGGCGTGCACAAGTACAGCTACCCATGCAGCTTCAACACGATACCACAGTTCATCAAGATTAGTGACTGGCGTATTGTGACGAGCCAGTTGCTCGGCCACCATCGACCAGACTTTTGCAATTGGCGAGATATCTGGAGACTGTGCTGGCCAAGGCAGCAGTCGAACATTTTCTGTATCCAGAAAGGCCCGTACAGGACCTGCAACATTCGGTCGTGCATTATCCTGCTGATATGTAGGGTTTCGCAGGGATCGAATGAAGGGTAGAGCCACGTCGTCGTGACACATCTAAAATGTAACGTCCATTGTTCACAGTGCCGTCAATGCGAACAAGAGGTGACCGAAACGTGTAACCAATGGCACCCCATACCATCACGCCGGGTGATACGCCAGTATGACGATGACGAATACACGTTTCTAATGTGCGTTCACCGCGATGTCGCCAAACACGGATGCGACCATCATGATGCTGTAAACAGAACATGGATTCATCCGAAAAAATGACGTTTTGCAATTCGTGCACCCCGTTTCCTCGTTGAGTACACCATCTCAGGCGCTCCTGTCTCTGATGTAGCGTCAAGGGTAACCGCAGCCATGGTCTCCGAGCTGATAGTTCATGCTGCTGCAAACGTCGTCGAACTTTTCGTGCACATGGTTGTTGTCTTGCAAACGTCCCCATCTGTTGACTCAGGGATCGAGACGTGGCTGCACGATCCGTTACAGCCTCGCGGATAAGATGCCTGTCATCTCGACTGTTAGCGGTACGAGGCCGTTGGGATCCAGCACGGCGTTTCGTATTACCCTCCTGAACCCACAGATTCCATATTCTGCTAACAGCCATTGTATCTCGACCAACGCGAGCAGCAATGTCGCGATACGATAAACCGCAATCGCGATATGCTGCAATCCGACCTTTATCAAAGTCGAAAACGTGACGGTACGCATTTCTCCTCCTTACACCAGGCATCACAACAACGTTTCACCAGGCAACGCCGGTCAACTGCTGTTTGTGTATGAGAAATAGATTGGAAACTTTCCTCATGTCAGCACGTTGTAGGTGTCGCCACTGGCACCAACCTTGTGTGAATGCTCTGAAAAGCTACTCATTTGCATATCACAGCATCTTCTTCCTGTCGGTTAAATTTCGCGTCTGTAGCACTTAACCTTCGTGGTGTAGCAATTTTAATGGCCAGTAGTGTAATATTTTCTTAAAATTCTTGAAATTTTGGATGATATACTTCCCGCAAAATGTAAATAAGCAACAGATTCAAAAGAATCGTCTATTGGCTGGCGTGACTGAAGAGCAGGGCATATTTGTTGTTCCGTATATCCATTCTGTTTAAAAACAATCTTCAAATGATCAAGTTCTTCTTTCAAATGTTCCTCGTCAGAAATGGCATAAGTTCTTTTCACCAGAGTCCGCAAGTTTCCACTACGTTGGTGTGGTGAATGATAGCTGGTCGCATGAAGATAGCGTTCAGTATGAGTAGGTTTCTGATAAACACAGTTTCCAAAAGTCCCATCGTCCTTTCATAACTAAAACATCAAGAAATGGAAGTTTACTATCAGTTTCAATTTCCATAGTAAATTGAATACTCGGATTTAGACAGTTAAAATGATCTAAAAAGAGATTCGAAGCATCAATTCCATGCGGCCAAACCATAAAAATCTACGTATCTTAAAAAACATCTTTACTAGGCCATTAAATCAATATAATGTGCAAGTCATAAGGTACACTATGGCAATTCCGAGAACATCACAGGACAAGTTTCACGCGTCTATTATGGAAGTGATGTCACTGTCCGAACATTCCATCCATAAGACGCCTACCTGGTCACGTGCTTAGCATTCGCCCTTAGGTAGAAGATCGCAGAAGAGCCGACGGTTCGAATCCCGTCAAGACTAATTTTTTGATCTATGTTTTTTTCATCACTGGTCATATTATTTAATTTATTTGGGAGGTTCAAATGGCTCTGAGCACTATGGGACTTAAGATCTGTGGTCATCAGTCCCCTAGAGCTTAGAACTACTTAAACCTAACTAACCTAAGGACATCACACACATCCATGCCCGAGGCAGGATTCGAACCTGCGACCGTAGCAGTCGCGCGGTTCCGGACTGAGCGCGTAGAACCGCTAGACCACCGCGGCCGGCTATTTGGGAGGTAATATAGACAAAAAAAAAGCCACTTGCATTTTCATGAAGTTGTAGTAAATTTCATATGTTACTTGGGCATTTAGTATTTTTAATTAAATTTTCAAGGACTAGGGACAGCCTTGGAAAACCCAAGTCAAAACTTGATAAACAACGATGCAAATGTTATTCAGTAATATAGCAAGCCTCAATGTGCCAGACACAAGAGTAATGTACAGTTACTCGTCAGATGCGCTCCATATATCGTACGTTGAATACGATACGTTATAGCAATTCCTATGTTACTCTGATTACAATGCAAAGTTCCTTTCGGCATGCATGCAAGTCCAAAGGAACTTTGCATCGTAATCAGAATAACACAGGCATCGCAATATCGTATTTATCTGACGGTACCGGGAAAGCGACTTTCAACTACAATGTCTGACCTGTACGGGAATATACATAATGGATGTACGAGTACAGTTCGTAGACGCATTGCTGACGACGTGTGGAAGTTCGGGTCTGGCAGTGAATCGTACACGGACAGCCAAATGGTCAGTTCCGCTCCGAGCGGGAAGGTGCTTGTTTATTTCACTCGCCGCAGCGCCGCTTGTGTGAAGTTTTCCTCGTTAGTGTTGTCCTGCCTTACTGTCTGTTTATCTACTTGCAGCGGCGTTGGCCGCTCCGCTATGGCTACCATGGTTTCACGTGCATTCCACGAAAAGGTACTGTGAGCTTCACTTTCGATAAAACAACGCGACATGTGCACCCCAGGATCTCTAGAAATCCTCGATTGGCTTGTCGATACAATTCATGCGAACTCTCATCATGCGCACACCGCCTATTTTGACGCAGACGAGTACGTGGTTTACGTCAAGTTTATGGATCCCATTCACGTTGAAAGATTATTGTAGTGAGATGGTTCTCAAGTCCATTTCAAGCATCGCGGTAATTCTGTTAAAATAGTGTCACTTACAGATGCTGAAATTGACTATATCAAATGTTCGAGCGTTCAACCAGCCGCCGGAGGTGGATGACAACTTTCTAAAGGACATATTGACTCCTAATGGTAACGCTAAAAACGTCCGTCGTGAACGTTGCTCTACTCAACACAGATTACGGTGTTAGACTGGAATTCGTTCCGTGAAAATGCGTGTTAAACGAAATATTCCATCATATTTACTAGGGGGTGGTTATCTCGTTCGTGTCATTTATGCTGGTCAAGAGGGAACCTGCTTCCTATGGAATGCCCGCGGAGGGTTTTTGTATTAAATTCGTCATTAATGCAGCGTTGCAGATTGACGGTTGCTGATCTTGTTCCTTCCACTCCCTATGTTGTGTTAGCAGTTAGCCAACACTACGAACACTACCTGAGTGAGGAAGCCGATATGCACGCGTTAACCCACGCAGGCTAGAGATAGGTCTGAAACAGGATACGTAATGAATGCTATAAAGAAAAGTACGTAGCTCCTGGAATACTTAACTTTAATCCATCCTTGTGGTACATCGCTCTTGACGATACAAGTGAGACTCTTTAGATACAAGCTATGTAAGGCTAATGGCGCCTTGCTAGGTCGTAGCCATTGACTTAGCTGAAGGCTATTCTAACTATCTGCTCTGCAAATGAGCGAGGCTTCGTCAGTGTGCATCGCTAGCTACGTCGTCCGTACAACTGGGGCGAGTGCTAGTCAGTCTCTGTAGACCTGCCGTGTGGTGGCGCTCGGTCTGCTATCACTGAAAGTGGCGACACGCGGGTCCGACATGTACTAATGGACCGTGGCCGATTTAAAGCTACCACCTAGCAAGTGTGGTGTCTGGCGGTGACACCACACCCTACGTCGGACCTGCTTCTGCTTCAGATCATAATGAACTAAATGTCAGCTCTGATAATCGTGTAACTGAATTTCCGCTTTTACCTCCGCGTCAGGTTCAGAATCCCATTGCCCCCGGGACAGAGCCCGCAACAGTGAGAAACAAGCGACGTCACACTCAAGATGGTGAGGGTGAGAATTTGGCTGTGCCTTCTGCCCCAACCACCTCCGCATCGATTGTGTCCCCTGCTCCTCTCGATGCTACGATACCTCCCATCCGTGGTAAGATGAGTGGCGATGAAGTTATCTCCAACAACCCTCCTATTTCTCTAAGTGGCTCCTCCTGAGCTACCTGTATGTGGAGAGGGAGCGGAGACCCGCCCTTCTTCTTTGTGTCCTCCGTTACAGTCTGAGACAGCGCAATGTCCTCCTGCTCCTTCGTCTTCAGACGCCGACGGTTTCCCAAATTTGCCACCTGCAACAACTCCTGAGGAGAACAAAATTAGCGACCAAGTAGCACCTGTTGCATTGCCAGTTCCACAGAATGCTTCCGCCTAAGTGACTGGACCTGCAGTACATCACCCTTGTCCTGAGGGGCAGGAAGCTATGCCCATAATCCCTCCCACATCCCCATCTGCAGAGGCCGCCATGCCACGTAGACGACAGAAACAGCGTGTACAACCTGACAGTGCGATGGCACGTAGGAAATCTAAGAAAAAAGGTTGTGATGATGGTGGTTTTGGTCCCCCGATGTCTGATTCATCTGTGTACTCCGCAATGGACCTTGACTCTCAGCTGTCTACCTAATTCTCCTCAATACCTTCCGTACATACCTGTACAGCTGTGACCAATGACCCACGCCTACACGTTCCTTTCCTTAAATGTTAATCGCGTGGAATCAGAATTGCGATTGGCTTCGCTACATCAGTTCATTTATGATTCATGTGCGGACAAAGCCTTCTTACAGGGGGTGTTATTTTGTAATTTCTCCTTACATGATTAATGTTATTCTTTCGTGAAGGCATTCGTACTGCTGAGGTGGGAATGTTTTGGACTCTGGCATGGGCATAGATTGTCAACTTTTTAATCTTACCTTGGTTCTTTTATATGCCACTTCTGGCACTGGTCGCGCAGTGGATCGTTCGCGTTTTTATAAAGAGGATATTGTTTATCTGTCCTCCGGGTATTCTGTTGGGTGATGATTTTAACTGGATATTGCGTCCTGCTGATCAGTCTCCAAATTTTAATTTATCTCGTGAATTACATGAATTGGTCCAATCCTCACACCTAAGAGACGTCTGGATATGTAAATACCCGACGTTTGTTAAATTTACCCACTTTACTGCGACTTCTAGTAGCAGATCAGATAGGTTTTACTTAACACACAGCCTTAGCGATAGTATTCTTGCTTCTGAAGTCATCCCAGCTTCCTTTACGGATCACTGTGCTGTGACCACAACTCTCAGTCTTGAACGGCAACCTGTCAAATTGTTTCGCCCTCCGTGGATGTTAAACGTCGCTCACATAGCTGACCCCTCTCTCGATGACGTGATGCGAGTCGTGTGGGAACGTACTCTACGGTCCACTGGAAATTACTCTTCAACCCTTCACTGGTGGACACAGCTAGCAAAACCGAGGCTGAGGCAAACTTTGGTACTTTTCTGTGCTGCCAAAGCACGAGACTTTCAGAGAACTTACGAATATTGTTACTCCATCCTGCGTGTACTTTATGCTGCTTCGGATCACGCCCCTCTGCGAATTGCGGATGTTAGGCATGTAAAGGCAAAATTGTTTACTTTGAAGAGAATACAAATGGAAGGTTTGAAAATCCAATCGAAACCGCGTTCATTGGTGACAGAAGAACTGACTTCCATATATCAGTTGCTTCGGCATCAGACCCGTCGCCGACACGCTCGTATTCATTCTCTCACTACAAATGATGGACGTATTGTAATGGCGCAAGCTGATATAGTGCGTATCTTACACCAGTACTATGTAGACATCCATAACATCGATGAGTCCATTGAAATGTTTTGCGACCCACTTGTAAGAATCTTGGATACGACAATTACACCTGAACATAATCCAACGCTCTTAGTTGCCTCTCAGCCTGAGGATGTTTACAGAGTTATTGTGGGATCGCCGTCTCAAAAGTTCCCGGGTCTAGATGGCCTTCCCAAGGAATTTTACGTGCGCTTTTGGCCGTTGTTGGGTGCTACCTTTACCTCCCCTTTGAATGAAGTGTTACAGGTTAGAGTAGTGCTCACCTCTTTCAATGTGGGAGAAATTGGTTTAATCCCGAAACACACTGGACTGGCTGCCCCTGATAGCTTTCGCCCACATACTTTGTTAAACTTTGATAATAAGACTGTGCCGAGGTCAGTTAACAGTAGGATGTCGGTTCTGATGGAGACGATTATTGCAAAACATCAGAGCTACGTACCTGATCGTACCATTCTTACCTCTCTAGTCGAGTGTCGTGACGCGGTTTCTGTTGCTGCTGTAAAGCCCGTCCCTTCTGCCCTTGCTTATCTAGACTTCGATAAGGCATTTGATCGTGTTAATCACGACTTTCTGCTTCGAATTCTAGAGGCAGTAGGTTTCACTGTTGACACACGGCGAGTGCTCTCAAATCTGTTTAGGGGTATTCGATGGTTGTTAATGGCCAACTGGCGCCCCCAATAAATATCGATAGGGAAGGGCCTCAAGGAAGTCCGCTGTCAGTGTCTTTGTGTTGTCTCTGGAGCCCCTACTTAGCATTCCAGCCGACAGGGTGGACGCTTTCCCGCGGGACTATAGCTGTTAGTGCATATGCGGATCATGTGATGGTTCTACGAGGGCAGTTCAATAAATAATGCAACACTTTTTTTTTCTCGGCCAATTTTGGTTGAAAAAACCGGAAATTTCTTGTGGAATATTTTCAAACATTCCCGCTTCGTCTCGTATAGTTTCATTGACTTCCGACAGGAGGCAGCGCTGTACGGAGCTGTTAAAATGGCGTCTGTAACGGATGTGCGTTGCAAACAACGGGCAGTGATCGAGTTTCTTTTGGGGGAAAACCAGGGCATCTCAGATATGCATAGGCGCTTGCAGAATGTCTACGGTGATCTGGCAGTGGACAAAAGCACGGTGAGTCGTTGGGCAACGCGTGTGTCATCATCGCCGCAAGGTCAAGCAAGACTGTCTGACCTCCCGCGTGCGGGCCGGCCGTGCACAGCTGTGACTCCTGCAATGGCGGAGCGTGCGAACACACTCGTTCGAGATGATCGACGGATCACCATCAAACAACTCAGTGCTCAACTTGACATCTCTGTTGGTAGTGCTGTCACAATTGTTCACCAGTTGGGATATTCAAAGGTTTGTTCCCGCTGGGTCCCTCGTTGACTAACCGAACACCATAATGAGCAAAGGAGAACCATCTGTGCGGAATTGCTTGCTCGTCATGTGGCTGAGGGTGACAATTTCTGGTCAAAGATTGTTACAGGCGATGAAACATGGGTTCATCACTTCGAACCTGAAACAAAATGGCAATCAATGGAGTGGCGCCACACCCACTCCCCTACCAAGAAAAAGTTTAAAGCCATACCCTCAGCCGGTAGAGTCATGGTTACAGTCTTCTGGGACGCTGAAGGGGTTATTCTGTTCGATGTCCTTCCCCATGGTCAAACGATCAACTCTGAAGTGTATTGTGCTACTCTTCAGAAATTGAAGAAACGACTTCAGCGTGTTCGTAGGCACAAAAATCTGAACGAACTTCTCCTTCTTCATGACAACGCAAGACCTCACACAGTCTTCGCACCCGAGAGGAGCTCACAAAACTTCAGTAGACTGTTCTTCGTCATGCACCCTACAGCCCCGATCTCGCACCGTCGGATTTCCATATGTTTGGCCCAATGAAGGACGCAATCCGTGGGACGCATTACGCGGATGATGAAGAAGTTATTGATGCAGTACGACGTTGGCTCCGACATCGACCAGTGGAATGGTACCGTGCAGGCATACAGGCCCTCATTTCAAGGTGGCGTAAGGCCGTAGCATTGAATGGAGATTACGTTGAAAAATAGTGTTGAGTAGCTAAAAGATTGGGGAATAACCTGGTGTATTTCAATGCTGAATAAAACAACCCCTGTTTCAGAAAAAAAATGTGTTGCATTACTTATTGAACTGCCCTCCTACTTCGCAGTCCTGCTGAGATACCTCCACTGAAGGCTATAATCGATGATTTTTGTCGGAGTTCAGGTGCAAAACTTAATGAAGGTAAATGAAAGCTTCTTCCCTTACGTGGTTTTGATGACGCGCTTGTTCTATGGGCTACTATGGTGGATCGGCATGCGTCTCTCGGTATCAACATTGATCGTTGTCCACTCAAAATGGCGGCGCTCAACTGGAAGCCTGTTACGGACAGTCTGCGTGTGATGGCCTTATGTTAGTTAGGTTTAAGTAGTTCTAAGTTTTGGGGGACTGATGACCTCAGAAGTTAAGTCCCATAGTGATCAGAGCCGTTTGAACTATTTCTTCTGCTCAACGTCAGATGAATTCAGATTCCATTATCCACATTTTTAGGGCCAGACTACTTGAGTCACTCCACTAGTCAAACTGTCTGTGCCTCCCAAGATCCTTGTCCTGAGTAGTGTTACACCACCTGTTAGCTGTTTAAGATATTCAGTCAATAACTTTTTTAGCATAATTTATGTCTGCTTTTTTTTTAAAAAAAAAGTGTTGTTAGAACACTAAAATTATGCCAACACAATCAGTCGTTTAAACATTCCCCACGAGAGTTACCTTTGAACAAATTGCATGTTGTACCCCCACCCAGCGAGACCTTCAGAGGTGGTGGTCCAGACTGCTGTACACACCGGTACCTCTAATACCCAGATGCAAGTCCTCTTGCATTGATGCATGCCTGTATTTGTCGTGGCATACTATCCACAAGTTCACCTAAGCACTGTTGGTCCAGATTGTCCCACGCCTCAACGGCACTTCGGCGTAGATCCCTCAGAGACGTTGGTGGGTCACGACATTGCTGTGTACCAGGCTGTACTGTAAATTACAGGGCGAGCCAGCGAAAGAATTTCAGTATTTTCATTCCCAAGAGACTCAAACATTTGGACTAAGTGCTTCTGAGCAATTTAAAGCCCAGCTCTTTTTCATGTTCCACGATTCTTCGGATACCTCTGCGCCTACTGTAATTAATCTAATCTTATCCTCACAATCCCCATGGGAGTGATATGTAGCGGATTTTACTATATTCCTTGTCAATTAGACCCGGCTCTTGGGACTCTGTCAGAATATATTCCATCAATCATTGCAAGAAATCTGACAAAGATTTGGAGAAAAACTTTGTCTTTGTGTAGCGAATGGCAGCTCTCTTTAAATGTTGATAACTGCACGATAAACCAAACAGTGGAGATAAAGAATCTTGATAGTATCTGATTACAAAATTAATGGTGAATCTCTTCAACACATCACAACTGTTAAGCACTTACGGGCAATGTAAGAGCCGATATGAATCATGTGAGCTATCGTTTTAGCCCATGCGAAAGTTTAATAAAAATCCTTGGGAATATTAACGTGTAAGTCATGGAAGAAAGCAGACATAGTTTTCTTGAAACTGTATGTGGAGATGACTGTGCAACCATTGTGCCGTCACTGCGATACAGGGATGAATTCTGTTGCTTTTGCCGAGAAGCACCCAGATACTGAAGATAAAGTGAAGCGAGAAGGTGGTTGTGTGCTAATCCTGCAGAGCTTGAATATCATGCATATGAGGTTGGACACCCATACAGTAAATACACTGAAGCACCAAAGACTATATAAGGGAACAAGTGTCTGGCGCAATGGTCGTATCGGTTACTGCTGTTACAATGGCACATTATCAAGATTTAAATGAGGATCTTCCAGTACGACCATTTCACGAGTCTACAGTGAATATCTGGAATCCGGTAAAATATCAAATCTCCGACATTTCTGTGGTCGGAAAAAGATCCTGCAAGAACGGGACCAACGACGTCTAATCGTTCAGCGTGACAGAAGAGACACCCTTAAGCAGATTGCTGCAGATTTAAATGCTGGGCCATCAACAAGCGTCAGCGTGCGAACCATTCAATGAAACATCATCAATATGGGATTTCGAAGATGAAGGTCCACTCGTGTACCCTTGATAACTGCACGAAACAAGACTGTACTCCTTCACTGAGGCCGTCAACATCGACATGGGACTGTTGATGACTGGAAACATGTTGCCTGGTAGGACGAATCTCGGTTCAAATTGTATCGTGGACGTGTACGGGTATGGAGACAACCTCATGAATCATGGACCCTGCATGTTAGCAGGGGACTGATCAAGCTGGTAGAGGCTGGTGTGAAGTTGGAATGATATGGGACCCCTGATACATCGATATACGACTCTGACAGGTGACACGTACATAGGCGTCCTGTCTGATCAGCCGCATCCATTCATGTCCATTGTGCATTCCGACGGACTTGGGCAATTACAGCAGGACAATGCGACACCCCAAATGTCCAGAATGCCTACAGAGTGGCTTCAGGTACACTCTTCTGAGTTTAGACACTTCCGCTGGCCACCAAACTTCCCAAACGTGCCTTGCAATGAGCTGTTAAGAAGAGATCTCCACGCCCTCGTGCTCTTACGGATTTATGGATAGCCCTGCAGGCTTCATGGTGTCATTTCCCTCCAGCTCTACTTCAGACATTAGTCGAGTCCATCCCAAGACGTGTTGCGACACTTCTGCGCGATCGCGGGGGCCCTACACGATATTAGGCAGGTGTACCAGTTTCTTCGGCTCCTCAGCGTAGTTTCCCTTCTACACAGGCTCAAGTGGCGGGAGGTTGATTGTGACCACCGAGCGCATGTTAATGTCAGTTCTCATACACTGTCCTGCAGCACTCAGACCGTGACCTCACTCGAGGTATTTAGAGGCCTGCCTTCAGGTAGATCTCGCTGCGGTGCCACGTTTTACTGCTACGGGCAATTGCATCACTGATGTGCGGTTTTGGAATTCCAGGTCGCCTGGCAATTCCCTGCTTACGCAGTTCGGTTTGTGTCGTTTCAGTGCTAGCGGGGTTTGCGAGTGCGACATTCAGATCTGCAGTGGCATTTGCAGCTGTCGTCCCCCTATCACTCGCCACAATCCTGTTCAATGACTATCTTTCGCGGTCATTCACCAACAACTATATATGTTACTGACAGGAAGTCAGTCACTTAAAAATGGCATAAAAGGCAGAAACCTGGGTTTTAATTAAATAAACAATAGTACAGTCAAATGGCGGTTTGTTCATTTTTTAAAAAAATCAACGCCGACTTCCGTCTGTGTTGTGATTTAGCGGGTGATATTTTTTGCTTTCCTCGTATATGGCACAAATCTACGATGCGCTAACTCTTCATGCACCAGACACTTAATCTCCAAATGTGCAAATGTGTGTCAAATCTTATGGGACTTAAATGCTAAGGTCATCAGTCCCTAAGCTTACACACTACTTAACCTAAATTATCCTAAGGACAAACACACATACATGCACATCCATGCCCGAGGGAGCACTCGAACCTCCGCCTGGACCAACCGCACAGTCCATGGCTGCAGCGCCTTGCCGGCCGGAGTGGCCGTGCGGTTCTAGGCGCTACAGTATGTAGCCGAGTGACCGCTACGATTGCAGGTTCTAATCCTGCCTCGGGCATGGCTGTATGTGATGTCCTTAAGTTAGTTAGGTTTAATTAGTTCTACGTTCTAGGCGATTGATGACCTGAGAAGTTAACTCGCATAGTGCTCAGAGCCCTTTGAACCATTTTGCAGCGCCTAGACCGCTCGGCTAATCCCGCGCCACACTTCATCTCCCTTGGTTATGGAGGCACCTACCATACGTGTGCCAACAATCTGTCTTTGTTCCAATTCACTCAGAACTACACGACAACTCTTCTCACCATGACTGACACATATTCAGGACAACGCACAGTTCCTGTCGGTGGTCAAATACAACGGCCTAACCTACAGCCTCGGCTAGCATCTACATTTATGTTGGAACATTCATTTTTACATTTACATCTTACATTTACATTTATACTCCGCAAGCCACCCAACTGTGTGTGGCGGAGGGCACTTAACGTGCCACTGTCATTACCTCCCTTTCCTGTTCCAGTCGCGTATGGTTCGAGGGAAGAACGACTGCCGGAAAGCCTCTGTGCGCGATCGAATCTCTCTAATTTTACATTCGTGATCTCCTCGGGAGGTATAATTAGGGGGAAGCAATATATTCGATACCTCATCCAGAAGCGCACCCTCTCGAAATCTGGACAGCAAGCTACACCGCGATGCAGGGAGCCTCTCTTGCAGAGTCTGCCAGTTGAGTTTGTTAAACATCTCCGTAACGCTATCACGCTTATCAAATAACCCTGTGACGAAAGGCGCCGCTCTTCTTTGGATCTTCTCTGTCTCCTCCTTCAACCCGATCTGATATGGATCCCACACTGATGAGCAATACTCAAGTATAGGTCGAACGAGTGTTTTGTAAGCCATCTCCTTTGTTGATGGGCTACATTTTCTATGGACTCTCCGAATGAATCTCAACTTGGTACCCGCCTTACCAACAATTATTTTATACGATCATTCCACTTCAAATCGCTCCATACACATACTCCCAGATATTTTACAAAAGTAACTGCTGCCAGTGTTTGTACCGCTAATATATAATCATACAATAAAGGATCCTTCTTTCTATGTATTCGCAATGCATTACATTTGTCTATGTTAAGGGTCAGTTGCCACTCCCTGTGTCAAGTGCCTATCCGCTGCAGATCTTCCTGCATTTCGCTGCAATTTTCTAATGCTGCAACTTCTCTGTATACTACAGCAATTTCCATATTTTTGTCCAAACCCTGTGTGATAGTGATAGCAGAATGGTCACACAGTCATCTCGAAATACAGTTTTCTTAAACTGAGCGTTCGCGACAACTATGACATCTTTCTTCCATGACTTCCGCATCAAGTCTCCCAAGGATTTCTGTCAAACTTTCGCATGAGCTAAAACTGCCAGTTACATGATTAATTAGCGGTCCCTATATTGCCACTAAGCACTTATCGGTTATTGAAGAGGTACACGACAACATCTGTAATCAGATAGTATCAGATTCTCTCTCTCCATTATATGGTTTATCTTACTTTTATCAACATTCAAAGAGATCTGCCATTCATTTCCCAAATCGGACATTTTGCTCAAATCTTTGTCAGATTCCTTGCAATGGTAGATGGTGTTCCGGCTTAAAAGTCAAGCGCCGACACGCCGGTCGGGAACGTTAAAGCAGAGAGGGCTGTGAAGAAGACGTCAGCAAACTGCACGCTGTCCGACCCCTTTCCAAGAAGACAACGCGACCGCAGTGCCCTCTACGCAAAGAGAACATAAGCCCTGCACGCGACTGGCCGCGGCCCTTTTCTATGAGTTCTACGGCAGCGAGATCGAGAATAGCATCGAGACAAGTCATTTCACTTCTACTATACAGCATTGTCTATACTGAAGAGATTTCTTATCTTGTCTGTCGCCCTTCACCTGCGACACATCTGTATTACTAGAAGTATTGTCATTTACACTACTGGCCATAAAAATTGCTACACCACGAAGATGACGTGCCACAGACGCGAAATTTAACCGACAGGAAGAAGATGCTGTGATATGAAAATGATTAGCTTTTCAGAGCATTCACACAAGGTTGGCGCCGGTGGCGACACCTACAACGTAGTGACATGAGGATAGTTTCCAACCGGTTTCTCATACACAAACAGCAGTTGACTGGCGTTGCCTCGTGAAACGTTGTTGTGATGCCTCGTGTAAGGAGGAGAAATGCGTTCCATCACGCTTCCGACTTTGATAAAGGTCGGATTGGACGGCCGGTGTGGCCGTGCGGTTCTAGGCGCTTCAGTCCGGAACCAGGTGACCGCCACGGTCGCAAGTTCGAATCCTGCCTCGGGCATGGATGTGTGTGGTGTCCTTAGGTTAGTTAGGTTTAAGTAGTTCTAAGTTCTAGGGGTCTGATGACCACAGATGTTAAGTCCCATAGTGCTCAGAGCCATTTGAACCATTTGAACCAAAGTCGGATTATAGCCTATCGCGATTGCCGTTTATCATATCGCGACATTGCTGCTCGCGTTGGTCGAGATCCAATGACTGTTAGCAGAATATGGAATCGGTGGGTACAGAAGGGTAATATGGAACGCCGTGCTGGATCCCAACGGCCTCGTATCACTAGCAGTCGAGATGACAGGCATCTTATACGCATGGATGTAACGGATCGTGCAGCCACGTCTCGATCCCTCAGTCAACAGATGGGGACGTTTGCAAGACAACAACCATCTGCACGAACAGTTCGACGACGTTTGCAGCAGCATGAACTATCAGTTCGGAGACCATGGCTGCGGTTACCCTTTGACGCTGCATCAGAGACAGGAGCGCCTGCGATGGTTTACTCAACGACGAATCTTAGTGCACGAATGGCAAAACGTCGTTTTTTCGGATGAATCCAGGTTCTGTTTACAGCATCATGATGGCCGCATCCGTGTTTGGCGACATCGCGGTGAACGCACATTAGAAGCGTGTATTTGTGATCCCCATACTGGCGTATCACCCGGCGTGATGGTATGGGGTGCCATTGGTTACACGTCTCGGTTACCTCTTGTTCGCATTGACGGCACTTTGAACAGTGGACGTTACATTTCAGATGTGTTACGACCCGTGGCTCTACCCTTCATTCCATCTCTGCGAAATCCTACATTTCAGAAGGATAACGCACGACCGCATGTTGCAGGTGCTGTACTGGCCTTTCTGGATATAGGAAATGTTCAACTGCTGCCCTGGCCAGCACATTCTCCAGATCTGTCACCAATTGAAAACGTCTGGTCAATGGTGGCCGAGCAACTGGCTCGTCACAATACGTCAGTCACTACTCTTGATGAACTGTGGTATCGTGTTGAAGTTTCATGGGTAGCTGTACCCTTACACGACATACAAGCTCTATTTGACTCAATGCCCAGGCATATCAAGGCCGTTATTACGGCCACAGGTGGTTGTTCTGGGTACTGATTTCTCAGGATCTATGCACCCAAATTGCGTGAAAATATAACCAAATGGTTGTTACAGTATAATATATTTGTCCAATGAATACCCGTTTATCAACGGCATTTCTTCTTGGTGTAGCAATTCTAATGGCCAGTAGTGTATTTCTGTAATAAAAGCTCATTAATATGATTTGCTTGAGCTTGTCAAGCCATCCGAGAAAGCAGATATCCTCGGCACCCCATATTCGACGGGTAGGCAAGATACAACAGATGGAAACTATTACGACAAAATTTCTGCAACCGGCATTAAACAACAACTCTAGAAACATATTACGATCCCCAGCTTATCGCTCCCATAGGGATTGTGGGGATAAGATTACATGAATTAAAGTATGTAGGGAAGCATTTAAAAAATCATGTAACAGGAGAAAGCCCTAATAACTAGTACAGTGGGACATAACATCTGCTTTTGTGACACTACAGTTTTCCTATAAACAGTCACATAACGTATGCGGATTCATAATGAAAGTTCCAACTGACCAGGAAGAGGAGGAGGAGGAGATAGTGTTTAACGTCCACTCGACAGCAAGATCATTAGAGACGGAGGACAAGCTTGGATTTTGGAAGGGCGGAGAAGGAAATAGGTCGAGCCCTTCCAAAGAAACCATGCTGATCTTTGCCTAAAGCGATTTATGGAAATCGCGGGAAATCTAAATCTGGATGGCCGGACGCTGGTTTGAGCTGTCATCCTCCCGAATGGAAGTCGGATGTGCTAACCACTGTGCTATTTCACTCGATCCCAGTTGACCAGAATATTTAATTCAAGCCGAGGAATACGATAAACAGTAGTACTGGTAATTGTCAGTAACTGACTAATACAACCTTAATCTTCGTTTTTTCTTGATTCGGTTTTGGATGCTTTGCAGAAGAGAAAGAACATTGAAAGCATTCTGGACCGTACAGGAACAATAAGAATAGGCTGCTGCCCTTACAGCAATTTCGCAGAAGGCATCCCGAGGGAGAGGCCAGAGTCAATATCTCATGGACAGGCAGTTCTTCGTAACACTGTTGTTGGGCACCTGAAGGTTCTTGGACAAGCAGAAAGAACCTCTGGTGGCGCTAGCTCATCTCGAGAACAGAATGTGAACCCACTATTTTCTGCCTTTGAAGACATAAGACGCCACTGGAGGTGTTGACTCAAGGAAAAAAAAAATTACGTGACACAAAAATTTCAAGGATTGTCTCAAGTGAATAAACTACAATTTATACAGAGAAGTTCATCTGTGCCGACTAGGACTGTCTAATTGATCACAGAGAGAGAATGCTGCGACGTTTTGCTGTGTCAAATGGTAGGACGAACATTCTTCGTTAACCAAGGAGAGGAGAACCCGGGGATGGTGACTAGCGTGTTCTAACGGACATTTTTCATCGGTTGTTGCTCGGAAGATCTGGACCCCAACCAGTCTGAATTCTTTAAGAAATAGAAGATGCGTCGTTCTGAAATTTTATTGTAGTAAAATTTGTAGCAGAAGTCACCACGTCTTTTTTCCTTCATCGTCAACATCATCTGAGACTACATCTTCGACTTGGTCGCCTCCAGCTCAGCTGATGCATCAATGGACTTGGAGAAATTTCGGGCAGATCAGTAGTTTGCCGTTGGCGAGAGTAGTTGGTTCCGTCAGTGGCTCATGATGCATCCACTTCAGCCGCAACCGCAACCGCAACACTAGCGCGTAGGGAAACTAAAGTCATTTTATAATGTTCTGAACACCTGGATCTTCGCGTTGAACACTTGTATTTCGAATCGGTGAACAGTCTACTTTCAGCTCCAACTACAGTTCTGACATATTCTCCTCTGCTACCCTATCCGTTTACAGTTAACATAAAAACAGTCATTGAGTACTTCACAGCTGCAATAAATTCACTTGAGCAATTATTAGCATATTTCTCCCCGACCTCTATGTCAGATATTCCAAGCGCTGTTATAATAACGTTGCCACTCTCTGTCACCTGCTCTGTGAATCATTTTATCGGAATAAATCAAAGGAATGGTGATTCATGTTTATTTTAGTAATGACAAATTTCCTCGTACATCGTTTTGGAGGGCACACTCGTTTTTGCGACGCCTGCCAGGCTTACAGTCCATTTAAACCCGAGTAATCTTACACATGCATTTCACATTGGTTCGCAGAGCGTACATTTAGTTGTAGATGTAGATTACA
This sequence comes from Schistocerca americana, assembly GCF_021461395.2. Taxonomy (NCBI): domain Eukaryota; kingdom Metazoa; phylum Arthropoda; class Insecta; order Orthoptera; family Acrididae; genus Schistocerca; species Schistocerca americana. The sequence continues at coordinate 617,982,185 of NC_060125.1, forward strand.
TCGCCTGACGCGTACAATTTACTGTAGGCAACACAGTCCTCAACTACAGTCCGGAACCGCGGGACTGCTACGGTCACAGGTTCGAATCCTGCCTCGGGCATGGATGTGTGTGATGTCCTTAGGTTAGTTAGGTTTAATTAGTTCTAAGTTCTAGGGGACTGATGACCATAGCAGTTGAGTCCCATAGTGCTCAGAGCCATTTGAGCCATTTTTGAACCATTTGACCAGTCCTCAATAAACAACCTTACAGCGGTGCTGACCTGGCAAATCATTTGTGTATCAGAAGCATTTCAGCCCTGTTATGCTTCTTGTGTCATACCTGATGTTGCTATTGTTTTTGTGAAGCATTCACCGCCCAGTCTAGCGTACTGGGTACTTTTAGTCGAACATTCCTCGAACGAGTCATTTATTTGCAAAGATACTCCGGATGAATACCTCTTGATCGGTAATGTGTTATGGTGTCGAAAGTCTTTCAGAAATCTAGTAAGGCAGTACCTACCTGTTCAGCTGCACCTATTGTTTAGAACCTGTTCAGCTGCACCTATTGTTTAGAAGATATCGTGGATGAATAAAGCAAGTTTTGTTTTACAATAGTGGCATTTGTTTTCTACACGATTGTTGATTCTTTGAGAGGGCCTTCTGTTCCAACAGGAATTTCATAACGTTTAAGCTTAATATGTGATCAACGACCCTGCAGGGAATGGACGTCTGCGGTGTCGGTAACTCTAAGCTCCGCACAGCCACTACAACGCAGGATTTTGCGATCTACCTTGTCTTTACTGCAGCAAATGGTAACAAATTGTAACACAAAATTACGCTAAACTCCTTAAATTTAAATTGTGGTTGCCCAATCACTAGGCATATGTGGCAGGAAATTGTGAATCACTTAAAAGAGTATTCCTGAATTCAGTAATGTTTTCTAGTGAGGGAACTACGTGACTACGTTTGCGGTGCGTTTGCAGAACGTCTGACTATCCACAGCAATGCAGATGCTAGTAGTCAATACGTCACTTTAGATGGTAACTATGAAAGGATGTTTCCAAATGGTTCAAATGGCTCTAAGTACTATGGGACTTAACATCGGAGGTCATCAATCCCCTAGACTTAGAACTACTTAAACCTAATTAACCTAAGGATATCACACACATCCATGTCTGAGGCAGGATTCGAGCCTGCGACCGTAGCAGCAGCGCGGTTCCGGTCTGAAGCTCCTAGAACCGCTCGACCACAACGGACGGCTGAAAGGATGTCTTCCATAGAGCTTATAATATGTATATAGGATGAGAGAGGAGGAAAGGTACATGCTTTGCGGGATGACAGTATTAGTGATTCTGAACAAAAAACTTTGTATGGACATATATGCCTTATTATGAATGGTTTCTGAGACAGAACACATTTAATATCACTTTTGAACATTTTCTCTTGAGTAACTGGAAAACCACTCCCTCCAGCAATAATGTGTCGCGGCAAAAAATTAAAATACATCAAATTTCCTACAAAAAATGGCCTATTCATTCTTTTCTCCAGCACTAATAGTTTCTGCGTAGAGAGGGCGAGAATATTCAAACTCTCGTGCAACGCATGTGCGCAGTAACTTAGGTAGTTTTGTAGGCCAACGAGAGGTAGTTTTCCGATTTATTAGACCACAAATGTCCTGTCAAATTGTACGTCTCAGCTTCCTCTACAGTACTGCGTCACATTGTTAACAATTACTATGACTGGAAATACAGAAAATAAAATAAAAATGGTTCAAATGGCTCTAAGCACTATGGTACTTAACTTCTGAGGTCATCACTCCCCTAGAATTTTGAACTAAATAAACCTAACTAACCTAAGGACATCACACACATCCATGCCCGAGGCAGGATTCGAACCTGCGACCGTAGCGGTCGCGTGGTTCAAGACTGTAGCGCCCAGAACCGCTCGGCCACTCCGGCCGGCGAAAATGAAACACAGTGTACATTAAATGCATTATATCTCTGAAACTGTTCGGAGGAGGGCATACGCCCAACTGACGTTTTTTGTTCAGGAACACTAATACTATCAACCATCAAAGCTTGTGCCTTTCCTTCTGACTCACCCTCATGTTAATTTGTTTTTCTTTTGAGAAGTGCTAGTACAGTTCATTTGTAATTGTTGTCTTCAGTGATAGCATGTTCGTGGAAAAGATGTAGATGCATCTTCGTTGTTTGGGACACTTGATCTTACACATTACTAAAAGTTTTCGATGATGCAGTACCTCACTACATCCGAACCACACTGGCGTTCCGAAATTATTTTGAAATCATTGACCATATTCTTCTCTAGAATAATGGAATATGCGATGTAATAACTTATGGTAATGCATAATCAGAAAGTACTATCTTCTTTGTTTTGTGAATACTTCGTTACTTGTCTAATTGTAAGTGCAACACGAAGGTCACCAAGTATGAAGAACGTCTGCCACCACGTCCATGGAGCTGCAGTGTGACATCAGTGAGTTTGCACAGCCAGTGTTCTAATTGTGCTCATCACATACCAGTGACAGTCGTATTGTTCATGTCATCGGAACAACCAGTGAAGAAAGTCTACATTCAGCAATAAGCAATAATTAGGTGTCTCGTATTGTCATCATGAGGTCTTCTCCGATTTGTTTAAGGCCTTTACTGTAGCAGTCACAACATTCTGTCAGAGAAAAGTTACACAGAATTCATGGTCAACGCATCTTTGTTTTATTTCCTGTTTAATAAATAAGATGTATAAAGGTACACTAGAATGGCCAGATAATTCTTATTTAGATTTTGCCCTTTTGTCAGGGGTTCAGTGGAGAAGTCAAGTACAAAGATATTCAACATGCTGCCATCCAATACAAAGCAAGAAATTCGTATCTCTGCCACTTCCGCTTACAGAAAAGTTAAATAACTCACTTTTCGCTCCTCTTGCAAGAATTCCTGTTAGCAGCATTATAAGTAGTAAACAGAAGAAAGTAATAAAGTACCAACGGATAATCAACTGTGCTATTTTAAATAGATAAGAAAACAGTAGATTTTTTCCGAAGTACCTGTATTCCTTCTAAGTTCATATTTTACATTCAGCTGTCTTACGGGCAAATAATATTAACCCTTACATTTAATGATAACACAGAGCATTGCTTAAGTTTTTATGATTTCCTGGAATGACTTTGTGGCTGTCACTTACAGCTGCTAAATTAAATAACTTTATTCATTTTCGTGTTAACTCTGTGTGACCATGTTGATCTTCCATCTTCCATCTTGCTGAAGATATTGGGACGACACCTAATATATGTTTGCAGCAGAACACAATGAACTATTTATTCTTGTTATTATGACATCCATTTCGCACAGCTGTATTTAATGTCGTTTATTAATCGATGAGAACTAAAAACAAATGTCACAAGTAGAGAATAGAAGCTTTTGAAATGTAAATAACTGATGAGGTGGTACTGAACGGCATTGGGGGGTGGGGGGGGGGGTGGGGGGGGTGGGGGGGGGGCAGAGAAGAAATTTACGACACAACTTGATTAAAATTGTCATTTTATTGCTGCAGGGAAGTGGGGAACTGCATATGCGTGTGTGGTGGTGGGGGGGGGGGGGGGGGAGGGAGAGAGGGAGCGGAGGGGAGTTGCCAAGGTAATAACTTCATAGGGAGATCAAAGTTTGAAAACAATGAGCACGTTCAAATGGTTGTAGGTTGTAGTTACGCAGTGATGAAAATGTTTGTACAGAATAGCTGGAATAGAATAGAAAGTTGTATCAAACCAGGCTTCAGACTGAAGAGTACAATAACAATTTCGATTCCGAAGTGCTCAGTGGTTCATTATCAGGCATACGTGGTGCCTATCGACACATTGTACAGCCAAAAATTTATCTAATAATTATGGATCGTTATTCTATGGCTCCCCCTTAAGATGAAATCTCCCATAGATTTCTCTTTTGTACTTCAATTCATACCTTACGCGTGCACTTAGTGAAAATGGGTAGATCGAATAACACAACCTTTCAGGTCGTTCCACCCTTCTGTTCTAAGAATTTCAGTTCGTCCGCGTTTCAATTTCTTTAGTGATGCGCTCCAGGCGCTCATTTCCAGGAAGTTGTACGCCATTTCCTTATCAATATCTCATACCTGTCGAGAACTTCAACTCTAGAAGGCTTTCTGCGACTGACAAATCTACTCCAGATATCTTCCTCACTTTCGAAAGTCACATACAATCTTATTCCAGGAACTGCTGAATTCTTTCACTAGTTATTATACCCTGTCATCCCCAATTTCGAAGTTGAGAAGTTATTTTTCTTCTCGTTCGTACCTGTCACAACTACCTTCGCCCTGCTGTGTGTGTCCTCTCTCGGTATACAGGGCGGTTATAATTACTGTGCAGATACCCACAGAGCCGCGTGTGGACTGTAACTACCGTATGGCAGCGAAACGTTATAGATACCCTAATGTGTTTTTGCGGAACTGCGTTACACTGGAATAAAAAATAGTTCCACTTTTGGCTACCAGGTGCAAATCTGGTCCTGTCAATTCAAGAGAGACGTATAGAAATGAAACTTCCTGGGAGATAAAAACCGTGTGCCAGACCGAAACTCGAACTCGGGACCTTTGCCTTTCGCGGGAAAGTGGTCTACTATCTGAGCTACCCAAGCACGACTCCCGCCCCGTCCTCACAGCTTTACTTCTGCCAGTACCTCGTCTCCTACCTTCCAAGCTTTACAGGAGCTCTGCTGTGAACCTTGCAGAACTAGCACATCTGGAAGAAATGATATTGCAAAGACATGGCTTAGCCACAGCCTGGGGGATGTTTCCAGAATGAGATTTTCACTCCGCAGCGGAGTGCGCTGATATGAAACTTCCTGTCAGATTAAAACTGTGTGCCGGACCGAGACTCGAACTCGGGACCTTCACCTTAGTGGGCAAGTGCTCTACAACCTGAGCTATACAAGCACGACTCCCGCCCCGTCCTCACAGCTTTACTTTTGCCAGTACCTGGTCTCCTTACCTTCCAAACTTTACAGGAGCTCTCCTGCGAACCTTGCAGAACTAGCACTCCTAAAAGAAAGGATACTGGGGAGACATGGCTTGCCGGCCACGGTGGCCGAGCGGTTCTAGGCGCTTCAGTCCGGAACCGCGTGACTGCTACGGTCGCAGGTTCCAATCCGGCCTCGGGCATGGCTGTGTGTGATGTCCTTAGGTTAGTTAGGTTTAAGTAGTTCTAAGATCTAGGGGACTGATGACCTCAGATATTAAGTACCATAGTGCTCAGAACCATATGAACCATATGAGACATGGCTTAGCCACAGATTGGGGGATGTTTCCAGAATGAGATTTTCACTCTGCAGCGGAGTAAAGCTGTGAGGACGTGGCGGGAGTCGTACTTGGGCAGCTCAGATTGTAGAGCACTTGACCGCGAAATGCAAAGGTCCCGAGTTCGAGTCTCGGTCCGGCACACAGTTTTAATCTGCCAGAAAGTTTCATATCAGCGCACACTCCGTTGCAGAGTGAAAATATCATCCACGTATAGAAATGTTTCTGTACGTGGTTTCTTAAAAAATGGTTCGAATGGCTCTGAGCACTATGGGACTTAACTTCTAAGGTCATCAGTCCCCTGGAACTTAGAACTACTTAAACATACCTAACCTAAGGACAGCATACACATCCATGCCCGAGGCAGGATTCGAGCCTGCGACCGTAGCGGTCGCGCGGTTCCAGACTATAGCGCCTAGAACCGCTCGGCCACCCCGGCCGGCGATTGATTAGGAATGGAATGTGTGCAGAATAGGTGAAACATGTGGGAAAGACATAACGTTGACTGCATTATTTACTGCCGCTTGCACAGTTTGTTCAATATGAACTTTGGAGAGGTCCACGAAGTGCTGCATTCGTAAAATGCCGTGATCAATAGCTGCTCGTAGCAGTTCTGGTGGACAGTGAGCAGCGTGTTCCTGTATATTGGTCTTCACATCAGGTTGAGACAGAACGCGTCCCTGGCAAACGGGTTCCTTTAGACATCCCCAGAGCTCGAAGTCTCATGGATTCAGAACACGTGGTCTTGCATGCCTTTCCTCTGCAAAACCTCTGGAGATAAGACATCTGTGGAAGGTTGCATCAACCAGATCTTTCACTGGGCGAGCGACATGAAGTGTTGCCTCATCATGCACGAAAACAGTGGTTGCTCTGTTACAAAGTAGAAGTCACATGTTGTACAAGGAGGTCTCGATAATGTGCAGACGTCACGGTACACCTGACAGGCGCTTTGGGAGTATTGCCTTGAATTAAAATCCAACCGAAAATAAAGGTGTTTGTGAATCCACAATCTACAGTCACATACGGCAAGTGCAGTGGTTCTTCCTACACAACACGTGGTTTAACAGTACCCTAAATTTGGTAGTTCTGTGTATTCAATGCACCCTGTAGTGTAAAATGTGCCTCGTAACTCCATGCCAGAAACCGGAGAGCTAATTCAAAACGTTGCTGTGGATCATGAGGTTGATCATGCTGCTTGATCTTTCATGGTTACCCCTGTAAAACAGACCTCAAAACTTTCCGCTCTATTGACCATCGGATCGACAATTCTCGTGACACTGCAGACGCTGCATAGTCAGTTACAGCAGGACCAAAGGAGTTAATAACTTCCACCGGCATAATAAGCCTTCCTGTTCTCTGGCGCAGTGGCTAACACACTGGACTCGCATTCGGGAGGACGACGGTTCAATCCCGCGTCCGGCCATCCTGATTTAGGTTTTCCGTGATTTCCCTAAATAGCTTCAGGTACATGTCGGGGTGGTTCGTTTGAAGGGGCACGGTCGACTTCCTTCCCCATCCTTCCCTAATCTGATGAGACAGATGACCTCGCAGTTTGGTCTCTTCCCCAAAGATCAAACCCAACCAACTTTCCTGTTCTAGATGCTACCGAGATCTTCCCTGTTTTCGAATTTCATTATCATCTTCTTTACACCATTGAATGACAGTGGGCCCCTCCTCAGACCTTTGAGCCGGACACACTCTCTCAATGCAGCACTGTAATTGCTGCCGTTCCCTTAAAACTGCTTCACTATCAGCGCACGTTCTCGTCTCTATTGCCATACAGTTGAGTCACGTCATGGCTTGTCAAATGACAGCATGATTGTATACCACCATACAGTCTGCAGCGCCAGATTTGCACGTGGTGGCCACAACTGGAACTAATTTGTTTACCAGCGTAAATCGTTTCGCATTAACGCATTAGCATATCTTCCAAGTTTCACCGTCATACGATAATTACACTACTGGCCATTAAAATTGCTACACCACGACGATGACGTGCTACAGACACGAAATTTAACCGACGGGAAGAAGATGCTGTGATATGCAAATGATTAGCTTTTCAGAGCATTCACACTACGTTGGCGCCAGTTGCAACATCTACAACGTGCTGACATGAGAGAAGTTTCCAACCGATTTCTCATACACAAACAGCAGTTGACCCGCATTGCCTGGTGAAACGTTGTTGTGATGCCTCATGTAACGAGGAGAAATGCGTACCATCACGTTTCCGACTTTGATAAAGGTGGGATTGTAGCCTATCGCGATTGCGGTTTATCGTATCGCGACATTGCTGCTCACATTGGTCGAGATCCAATGGCTGTTAGCAGAATATGGAATCGCTGCGTTCAGGAGGATTATATGGAACGCCGTGCTGGATCCCAACGGCCTCGTATCACTAGCAGTCGAAATGACAGGCATCGTATCCGCATGGGTGTAACGGATCGTGCAGCCACGTCTCGATCCCTGAGTCAACAGATGGGGATGTTTGCAAGACAACAAGCATCTGCACGAACAGTTCGACGACACTTGCAGCAGCTCGAAGACCATCACAGACACTAGCGCCTGGGATGGTGTACTCAACGACGAACCTGGGTGCACAAATGCCAAAATGTCATTTTTTCGGACAAACCCATGTTCTGTTTGGAGCATCATGATGGTCGCATCTGTGTTTGGCGACATCGCGGTGAAAGCATATTGGAAGCGTGTATTCGTCATCGCCATACTGGCGTATCACCCGGGGTGATGGTATGGCGTGCCACTGGTTACACGTCTCGGTCACCTCTTGTTCGCATTGACGGCACTTTTTGCGGTGGACGTTACATTTCAGATGTGTTGTGACCTGTGGCTCTACCCTTCATTCTATCCCTGTGAAACCCTACATTTCAGCAGGATAATGCACTACCGCATGTTGCAGGTCCTGCACGGGCCTTTCTGGGTACAGAAAATGTTCGACTGCTGCCCTGGCCAGCACATTTTCCAGATCTCTCACCAACTGAAAACGTCTGGTCAATGGTGGCCGAGCAACTGGCTCGTCACAATACGCCAGTCACTACTCTTGATGAACTGTGGTATCGTGTTGAAGCTGCATGGGCAGCTATACCTCTAGACGCCATCCAAGCTCTGTAGGACGTAATGCCCAGGCGTATCAAGATCGTTATTACGTCCAGAGGTGGTTGTTCTGGGTACTGATTTCGCAGGATCTATGCACCCAAATTGCGTGTAAATGTAATCACACGTCAGTTTTAGTATAATATACTTGTTTTATGAATACCCATTTGTCATCTGCATTTCTTCTTGGTGTAGAAATTTTAATGGCCAGCAATGTACATCCCACACTGGACCTCCGGTTGCAGATATTAATTATAACCACCCGCTCTATTGTGCTAAGAATGCTCTCCATTGCTTTAATTAAGTTTTCTTTGCCTTTGTTACATCACATCACAGTGCACTGTACGGTTTATGTTTATTGAAAACACTGATGATTCTAACCCTCATCTCTGGGACGCACGCAAAGTTACATTCTACTCTGCTTAACATTGGAGTAACGAGCCACTGTGTACTCAGCGACTTTTCAGGTAGGTGCCTGGCGATCTGGCAGAGAGGCGGACGGAGTCTCATTTGCCAGTATTCTTCATCTAGATCCGCCTCTAAAACCACACTGCACAAACCAACGTGGAGGGAGTTTTCCAGTTCTACCATCTGTCTGACAACCAGTGGAAACCTCCTGTAAACTATTCTCAAAAGAGGAGGAAGGAAAGATTTTTGATTCCATTGTGCGACAAAAAATATCAAATCCTAGTGAATGGGAAAAAGTGTACTTTGTCAGTCGAACTCTTGTTGAACATGTGCGGCGCGCCGTTGTAGTACATGGAGAGCGCACAATGCAGTCACCCGAAAGGATGATAAAGAAGAGGGGAAAAAGGAAATTTGAGCTACGAGTGTTGTTACGTAAGGGCGATAATGCCACCTCGCAGTCTGTCATTAGTCCTCTTCCTGTGGCCTTGGTTGTTATACAGCGCTCGCTTGGGACTCCGCAGGGAGATGCGGAACCGCACAGCAATGTCATGAGCGCCTGCGGTAACAAACGCATGCGGAAGGGGCTACGCCGGGAATTGGATCGCGTTCTCTCCCTGTCCACTACAGTGGGTCTGTAACGTGGTTATTGGTAGCTGTCAGCTTAACGACGTGGAAGCAGTGCTTCATTTAACAAATGCTCTAGCAGGTAGTGAAGATACTTTATGAAAAAGTTGCTGCCAGCTAAATCGACGGTGTGGATCACGATGACACTCGTCTGATAAAACGTTACGGCGCTCCTAGAGGAAAAGAAGTTTCGCTTAAGGATTGAGTCCAGATTCAGAAAAGAAACAACTAGTTTCAGTGTTTCACATTATCTTGCATGTGGCGGATGCTGCTGAACATGCTGATTTCATCTCCATCGTCACACGTGTGCAACTAGTTCGATAAATATTTTGCTAACAATACTCAGTACGCTATAATGGATGCGAATGTTCAACGGAAACGAAAGTAGTATTGGGCTAACACAAGGAAGCGTAGCAGGACGTGTACTGGCGTGACACAAGGAAGTGTAACAGGACCCCTAATTTTTCTCAGTGCACTTAAAACGTTTGGTAAGTAACCTCGACAGAATCAGAACGTCAAATCCAACACCTTTCGGCCGTCTAATTTCCAAGCTGTTATTTTTCTGGGTTCAAAAAAATGGTTCAAATGGCTCTGAGCACTATGGAACTTAACTTCTGAGGTCATCCGTCCCCTAGAAGTTAGAACTACTTAAGCCTAACTAACCTAAGGACAGCAGACACATCCATGCCCGAGGCAGGATTCGAACCTGCAGAGGTTGCGCGGTTCCAGACTGTAGTGCCTAGAGCCTCTCGGCCACTTCGGCAGGCTATTTTACTGGGTTACCAGTTCCGGCAATATATTACCCGATCTTCCTGTGTACAGACAACAATGGATGCAGTATGAAAGAGATAACAAAACGGGTGGTGCAAGTCTTATATACAGTGGTAATATTTAACAACATAGCAACACCAAACTGCAGAGGCGAAGCTACAGATAAATTAAGGAAATAAAATAAGAGAAGAGTTGAACACTGTATTAACATAAACTAGGGAGTAAAATATGTACCGGTATGTCATACAATCGCAAAAAACAGAACCTACTAAACGGAGGTCAATATTGCATATTATGCAAAAGTAATCACGGTGTAATGCTAACGCAATGCCTGTGAAACAACTGGAGTAAAACAATATAATCATGTACTGATGAATACAGAGTGAAGGTAAAACATGTGAGTACATGCTGTCATACACTAGAACAAAATAAACCACTTCCTGGAGGTCAACCCCATAACTATGTGTTTCATCAAGTTCCATTTACTAAGAGTAACTAATAAAATTACAGTATAAAGTTACATCAATGCAATATATCAATCCCAGACTCATAAGATACAACTTATTTAATAAAATATTTTTAATGAACCGAACTGTGAATCTTATGAAATATACCGTAACGAATTCCCACTAAGCAGTAAGTATTGAAACTTATGGGAAAGCGCTTAATGAAAGTTATCAAAAATGGTTCAAAGGGCTCTGAGCACTATGGGACTTAACTGCTGAGGCCATCAGTCCCCTAGAACGTAGAACTACTTAAACCCAACTGACCTAAGGACGTCACATACGTTCATGCCCGAGGCAGGATTCGAACCTGCGACCGTAGCGATCGCGCGGTTCCAGTCTGTAGCGCCTAGAACCGCTCGGCCACCCCGGACGGCAAAGTTATCACGATAAGCAGGCGTGCATCTGGGTGATACACCAAACCATAAGCTATGACGTATGCCTAAAGAAGAGCACTGCGACACATACGAAGTATATTAGAAAGACACTCATTTCAATCAGAACAACTAAAGTCACGTACGTCTATATGTCACTTGGCATAGGACGACAAAGGATAGTATGACCTACGACAGAAAGACCACCAGAAAACGTGTGGCAGGGTATACCATACAATGTGTAATATGCCAATTGGTACATTTATGAGTATATGGTTAACTGAGAATATGAGTGTCAAGGATTTACCAGAACCCCATCTCGAGTATTATCAAGTCAGCAGAGGTATAGGTGTGCAATGTGAATAAACACCCCTGTCGACAAATAAAAGTAGTCGCCTGAAAACGAACACTCGTCATGTACCACCCAAACAATGTAAAAAGGGACGAACTCATAACACTAACACCAAAATGCCAACAAATTTAGTGCAGAGACCATTGTGGTCACTGTCGAAGAATGAAGGTAAGCAAGTAAGTAGGTTAAAGCAACGTTAAGTTACGTCATGCGGGACTTGTGAAAAAACTAGGATTATACAAAAAACTAACAATATCTGTTCCGGCGTAACCACAAACGCTGGCACAGCCTCGGCCGCACAGGAGCAGAGCAGGACAGTACAAGACGACACCAGTAGGGCCGGACTTGAGATCCACATCCATTACTTGCAACGACATTGTAAATAGCGAAAGACATTGATTATTTGCATGTCACCAATAGCTGGCAAAACACGTTCTTGTATACCAAAGTTAAGTATTGTCAATCTACGTTACTGTAACAGAAACCATTAATGTGATTTGCTTGAATTGTTGCATAGCTATCCGAGTAAGCAGCATCCATTAGGCACTCTGTAAGCAACGAGTGGGCAGCACCCAACAACATCTGTACTATTTCAAGAATAGTAACTACACTATTGTACGAGGTGCATTCAAGTTCTAAGGCCTCCGATTTTTTTTCTCCGGACTGGAAAGAGATAGAAACGTGCGCATTGTTTTAAAATGAGGCCGCGTTCATTGTCAATATGTCCCAGAGATGGCAGCACCGTACGGCAGATGTAATTTTACCGGCAGCGGCGAGAATGAGAACTGGCGACGTTTTTCTTACTTGAACAGCGTGCAATCATTCGTTTTCTGAATTTGTGTGGTGTGAAACCAACTGAAATTCATCGACAGTTGAAGGAGACATGTGGTGATGGAGTTATGGATGTGTCGAAAGTGCGTTCGTGGGTGCGACAGTTTAATGAAGGCAGAACATCATGTAACAACAAACTGAAACAACCTTGGGTTCGCACAAGCCAGTCCGACGACATGATCGAGAAAGTGGAGAGAATTGTTTTGGGGGATCGCCGAATGACTGTTGAACAGATCGCCTCCAGAGTTGGCATTTCTGTGGGTTCTGTGCACACAATCCCGCATGACGACCTGAAAATGCGAAAAGTGTCATCCATGTGGGTGCCAAAAATGCTGACGGACGATCACATGGCTGCCCGTGGGGCATGTTGCCAAGCAATGTTGACGCGCAACGACAGCATGAATGGGACTTTCTTTTCGTCGGTTGTGACAATGGATGAGACGTGGATGCCATTTTCCAATCCAGAAACAAAGTGCCAGTCAGCTCAATGGAAGCACACAGATTCACCGCCACCAAAAAAATTTCGGGTAACCACCAGTGCTGAAAAAATGATGGAGTCCATGTTCTGGGACAGCAAGGGCGTAATCCTTACCCATTGCGTTCTAAAGGGCACTACGGTAACAGGTGCATCCTACGAAAATGTTTTGAAGAACAAATTCCTTCCTGCACTGCAACAAAAACGTCCGGGAAGGGCTGCGCGTGTGGTGTTTCACCAAGACAACGCACCCGCACGTCGAGCTAACGTTACGCAACAGTTTCTTCGTGATAACAACTTTGAAGTGATTCCTCATGCTCCCTACTCACCTGACTTGGCTCCTAGTGACTTTGGCTTTTTCCAACAATGAAAGACACTCTCCGTGGCCGCACATTCACCAACCGTGCTGCTATTGCCTCAGCGATTTTCCAGTGGTCAAAACAGACTCCTAAAGAAGCCTTCGCCGCTGCCATGAAATCATGGCGTCAGCGTTGTGAAAAATGCGCACGTCTGCAGGGCGATTACGTCGATAAGTAGCGCCAGTTTCATCGATTTCCGGTTAGTAGTTAATTAGAAAAAAAAATTCGGAGGCCTTAGAACTTGAATGCACCTCGTAGTAGTAGTAGTAGTAGTTGTTGTTGTTGTTGTTGTTGTATTTTTCAGTCCATTGACTGGTTTGATGCAGCTCTCCGTGCTACTCTATCCTGTGCAAGCTTCTTCATCTCTCAGTACCTACTGCAACTTACATCCTTCTGAATCTGCTTAGTGTATTCATCTCTAGGTCTCCCTCTACCATTTTTACCCTCCACGCTGCCCTCCAATGCTAAATTAATGATCCCTTGATGCCCCAGAAGATGCCCTACCAACCGATCCCTTCTTATAGTCAAGTTGTGCCACAAATTTCTCTTCTCTCCAGTTCTATTTAGTACCTCCTCATTAGTTATGTGATCTACCCATCTAATCTTCAGCATTCTTCTGTAGCACCACATTTCGAAAGCTTCTACTCTCTTCTTGTCCAAACTATTTATCGTCCATGTTTCACTTCCATACATGGCTACACTCCATACAAATACTCTCAGAAACAACTTCCTGACACTTAAATCTATACTCCATGTTAACAAATTCCTCTTCTTCAGAAACGCTTTCCTTGCCATTGCCAGTTTACATTTTATATCCTCTCTACTTCGACCATCATCAGTTACTTTGCTCCCCAAATAGCAAAACTCCTTTACTACTTTTTAAGTGTCTCATTTCCTAATCTAATTCCCTCAGCATCACCCGACTTAATTCGACTATATTCCATTATCCTCGTTTTGCTTTTGTTGATGTTCATCTTATATCTTCCCTTCAAGACACTATCCATTCCGTTCAACTGCTCTTCCAAGTCCTTTGCTGTCTCTGACAGAATTACAATGTCATCGGCGAACCTCAAAGTTTTATTTCTTGTTCGTGGATTTTAATTCCTACTCCGAATTTTTCTTTTGTTTCCTTTACTGCTTGCTCAATACACAGATTGAATAACATCGGGGAGAGGCTACAACCCTGTCTCACTCCCTTCCCAACCACTGCTTCCCTTTCATGCCCCTCGACTCTTATAACTACCATCTGGTTTCTGTACAAATTGTAAATAGCCTTTCGCTCCCTGTATTTTACCCCTGCCAACTCCAGAATTTGAATGAGAGTATTCCAGTCAACATTGTCAAAAGCTTCCTCTAAGACTAGAAATCATAGAAACGTAGGTTTGCCTTTCGTTAATCTACTTTCTAAGATGAGTCGTAGGATCAGTATTGCCTCACGTGTTCCAACATTTCTACGGAATCCAAACTGATCTTCCCCAAAGTCGGCTTCTACCAGTTTTTCCATTCGTCTGTAAAAAATTCACGTTAGTATTTTGCAGCTGTGACTTATTAAACTGATAGTTCAGTAATTTTGACATCTTCAACTCCTGCCTTCTTTGGGATTTGAATTATTATATACTTCTTGAAGCCTGATGGTATTTCGCCTGTCTCATACATTTTGCTCACTACATGGTAGAGTTTTGTTAGGCCTGGCTCTCCCGAGGCTGTCAGTAGTTCTAGTGGAAAGTTGTCTACTCCCGGGACCTTGTTTTGACTTAGGTCTTTCAGTGCTCTGTCAAACTCTTCACGCAGTATCATATCTCTTACTTCATCTTCGTCTACATTCTCTTCCATTTCTATTATATTGGGCTCAAGAACATTGCCTTTGTATAGACCCTCTATATACTCTGTCCACCTTTCTGCTTTCCCTTCTTCGCTTAGAACTGGGTTTCCATCTGAGCTCTTGATGTTCATGCAAGAAGTTCTCTTTTCTTCAAAGGTCTTTTTAATTTTCCTGTAGGCAGTATCTATCTTACCCCTAGTGAGATAAGCCTCTACATCCTTACATTTGTCCTCTAGCCATCCCTGCTTAGCCATTTTGCACTTCCTGTCGATCTCATTTTTGAGACTTTTGTCTTCCTTTCTGCCTGCTTCATTTACTGCAATTTTTTATTTTGTCCTTTCATTAATTAAATAAAATATCTCTTCTGTTACCCAAGGATTTCTATTGGCCCTCGTCTTTTTACCTACTTGATCCTCTGCTACCTTCACAATTTCATCTCTCAAAGATACCCATTCTTCTCCTACTGTATTTCTTTCCCTCATTCGTGTCAATCGTCCCCTAAAGCTCTCCCTGAAGCTCTCTATAACCTCTGGTTCTTTCACTTTATCCAGGTCTCATCTCCTCAAATTCCCACCTTTCTGCAGTTTCTTCAGTTTTAAATTACAGATCATAACCAATAGATTGTGGTCAGAGTCCACATCTGCCCCTGGAAATCTCTTATATTTAAAACCTGCTTCCGGAATATCTGTCTTACCATTATATAATCTATCTGCGGCCTTCCAGTATCTCCAGGCTTCTTCCATGTATACAGCCTTCTTTTATGATTCTTGAAGCAAGTGTTAGCTATGATTAAGTTATGCTCTATGGAAAATTCTACGAGGGGCCTTCCTCTTAAACTCCTTACTCCCATTCCATATTCACCTACTACGTTTCCTTCTCTTCCTTTTCCTACTATCGAGTTCCACTCACCCATGACTATTAAATTTTCGTGTCCCTTCACTATCTGAATAATTTCTTTTTTCTCATCACACATATCATCAATCGTTTCGTCATCTGCGGAGCTAGTTGACAAATAAACTTGTACTACTGTGGTAGGTGTGGGCTTCGTATCTATCTCGGTCACAATAATGCGTTCACTATGATGTTTGTAGTAGCTTATGCGCATTCCTATTTTCCTATTCATTATTAAACCTACTCCTGTATTACCCCTATTTGATTTTGTATTTATAACCCTGTATTCACCTGACCAAAAGTCTTGTTCCTCCTGCCACCGAACTTCACTAATTCCCACTATATGTAACTTTAACCTATCCATTTCCCTTTTTAAATTTTCTAACCTACTTTCCCGATTAAGGGTCTGACATCCACGCTCCGATCCGTAGAACGCCAGTTTTCTTTCTACTGATAACGACGTCCTCCTGAGTAGTCCCCGCCCGGAGATCCGAATGGGGGACTATTTTACCTCCGGAATATTTTACCCAAGAGGACGCCATCATCATTTAATCACACAGTAAAGCTGCATGCCCTCGGGAAAATTACGGCTGTAGTTTCCCCTTACTTTCAGCCGTTCGCTGTACCAGCACAGCAAGGCCGTTTTGGATAGTGTTACAAGGCCAGATCAGTCAGCCATCCAGACCGTTGCCCCTGCAACTACTGAAAAGGCTGCTGCCCCTCTTCAGGAACCACACGTTTGTCTGGCCTCTCAACAGATACCCCTCCGTTGTGGTTGCACCTACGGTACGGCTATCTGTATCACTGAGGCGCGCAAGCCTCCCCACCAACGGCAAGGTCCATGGTCCATGGCGGGACTATTGTAATGTTTGTCTGGCCTCTCAACAGATACCCCTCCGTTGTGGTTGCACCTACGGTACGGCTATCTGTATCACTGAGGCGCGCAAGCCTCCCCACCAACGGCAAGGTCCATGGTCCATGGCGGGACTATTGTAATACAGTCTATAAAAATGACGTTACAAACCAAGGAAGGAATAGGTGTAAAGAAATATTGCTGTAGTTGTTGAAGACCAGTAAAGCAATATCGTGTGTCGTTACACATTTATTGTACGAAATTGTTAGCTAGAAGTACAGCAAACACGAACTACAATTACGTATTCCTCGTAGAGTGGTGTGTCATACATACAGTATACCTGAAAGCGTTGCACTCAGTACCGATCCATAGCCCGGAGAGTAAGTTAATGTGTTCTAATATAAAGGCAAACACAATTTAAGATAGAACCACATTTTAATTACCAATGAACAAAATGATCACAGGTTTACAGTTTCCAAACTGTTGTACGTTAGTTTACAACCACACTGAGACATCAGACTGTCCACTGACACTGCTGTAGACTACGAGAAAGCACAGCTGTACGATGATCATATGGAAATAGAGAAAGAGATGGACGAAATATGAACTTGGTGTAATTAATGGCAGCTTACCTTATATGTAGGTAATGTAAGACAGTGACCATCATAAAGGGAAAGAAAACGATCGTATTCTATTACAAAACAAAGTTGAAAGTCTAGAGCACGCAATATCGTTTAAATATGGAAACTTTCCCGTTAGAAACGTTTTCTTAGCCTCCCCCCCCCCCCCTCCCCCGTATACAGCACAGCAGCACTCTGTCTTCAGGCCACAAGTGGCCCATCGGTACCATCCGACCGCCGAGTCATCCTCAGTTGAGGATGCGAATAGGAGGGGCATGTGGTCAGCACACCGCTCTCCCGGTCGTTATGATGGTTTTCTTTGACCGGAGCCGCCACTGTTCGGTCGAGTAACTCCTCATTTGGCATCACGAGGCTTAGTGCACCCCGAAAAATGGCAACAGCGCATGGCTGCAGGATGGTCACCCATCCAAGTGCCGACCACGGCCGACAGCGCTTAACTTCGGTGACCTCACGAGAACCTGTGACTCCACTGCGGTATAGTAATAGATTAATATGCTAAAGGAAATTAGTAAATATTTAACAGCTGACGGGATAAGGGCAATAAGTGGAAAAAATTATTTTCTTAACATGTGTGTGAAAATATTGCAAGTTGCAGGTGGTAAAAAGTATCCGAGCCGACATCCAGCTTCGTGTTCAAGGCGATGGAGTACCCGGAAGAGCGGTGATGGGAACCATGGTCTAAGAACAAGCTGCGCTACAGTCACAAGCAGCCGTTCTCTTCCCAAGAATTAAGAAAAATGTGGCACTGTAATGCTCTCTGTCGTTGTATTGTATCTATTCTGGACTGACGTTCAGAAGGTTGCGATAGGGCAGAGCTGCTGCCGTTATATTATTATTAGATCCGTAAGAAAGTTTTGATTTATGAGACACAGTTACTGAAATGTTATTAAAAGAACTTATAAGTTCTCAAATCAGAGATCTAAGTTCTATTTTACAGAGTGAAAACCCGCTCGTCACTCCCTTTTTCAAGAAGGGTCGCCGAAGAGAAGCAGAAAACTATAGGCATTTATCTCGGTCTGTCGTACAGTTCTGGAAATGTTTTATACTCTGGTATTAGGCCATTTCTGGAAACCGAAAAATCCCATCTGCACGAATTAACACGTGTTCCGGAGACAACAAATGCTTGAGAAAGACTTTTCGCTCTTTGTCCGCGAGGAGCAGATGGTGGCGCCCAGGTAGATGCCGTGTTCTTTGGCTACCAGAATGAGTCCGATACAGTTTCGCACTGCCACCTAACGAACAAAATACTTGCATACGAAATATCGGACCAGCTGTGATTGGACAGAATAATTTCTCAATGAAGAGAAATGTACAGACGTAAAACTAACGTCTCGTGTACCCCAGAGCAGGGTTATGAGTCCATTATTTCTCACAATGTATACAAATGTTTTGGTTGACAACGTTGGAAGTCCTACGAGGCTAGGCGCCTGTTGAGGCCGTGCGGTTCTAGGCGCTTCAGTCCGAAACCACGCTGCTGCTACTGTCGCAGGTTCGAATCCTGCCTCCGGCATGGCTGTGTGTGATGTCCTTAGCTTACTTAGGTTTAAGTAGTTCTAAGTCTAGGGGACTGATGATTCAAAGAACGTGCTGCACGAGGCACATAATGCGCATTCGGGTTTCGTTCCTCAATGCGTGCCTGCAGACCAGTGTACGTTCCAGACACATTGCTTGTGTTGTCATATGACTGGCCTCTACAGTCAGTAATATCAATGGAATTTGTAGACATGACTTTTAGTGAGGCCTCAACTAAGTTTTCAGACTTGTGTCCCAGATTTGGTACAAACAGAAGGAAACATTCAACGGGTTCTCCATTCTCGTTCACATATTTTAATAGCTCAATGTGTGAAATGTCCGCAGTAAAATCTATTATTGTAGAGAAATATTTGGCCTGTTTTATTCCAATTATGATAATTCTTTTTATTCGTTCAGAAAGAAGCTCTATTATTTCAACACATATTGTTGAAGAAAGATAACTTTTATGTCCCTGACCTGGATTTCCATGTCGATCAATGTGCTCTACGAGAAAAGGATCAAACTCGGCTGTATGTTCAAGAGACATCGTAAATTGGCCATTTTGTAATGAATGGAATCTTTCAACGTGTCCACGGAGGGGAAGTTCACGACTTGTTAGCTTCTTCACCACTGCAAACACCCTCTTCGACACACTGCGCCAGTACATTTTTTTCTGTCTCCTCATATGACTCGAAATGGTTATCTATTCTTCCAAGTGACTTTTTTTCTTGTTAAGAGTGATAACTCAGAATTTTTGTGTTGAAGTGAACTCTCATGAAGAAATAAAATATTAGAAATATTTTTCAAAACTGCAGTACCATTAGTAGCAATCGCGGCCTTACCTCCGATCCATTTACACGGTACACAAGAAACACCACCAGAGCTACAGGAGTATGCTAGAAAGTCACGAAAAGTTGATTCACTATTTAAAAGATTACGGTAAAATACATTTTTGTTCAAATATCTGGTTTTATCGCCTATTAATCTTCTTGAATTAGAAAAACTACCGTTACAATTTTGATTAATGCCACGTTGTAAGAGAATGTCGATTGTTGATTCACACCATTCTGCAGGATCATCGCTAACGAGGTTATTTCTTTTTGTAATGTCTGACTCGACACTTAGTTTTTCGTCAAACTGAAAATCAGGAACAATTTGCTCTCCTTCATTTTTAACTTTTGTTTCGTCTGTACTTACTTCTTTTACAACAGCTGCAGCGCCAGAAATATCATCCATACTGCTTGAACTCGAAGTCGAACCAGCAACATTTTTGCGAAAAGTTTATCTGCCACGCGTTTTTAGAACAGTGGCTTCTCGTTCTCGCCTTTCCTTCGATAACTTCCGAAACGCCGCCCCACTTAATTTTGTACGTTTGCTTTTTTCGCTGTTATTCATGTTAATGCACTTACAGAATTGTCAACCAACAGTCGAAACAAAAGAAAAAAAATTGTAAAAGAAAAGAAAGAAAGAAAGAAAGACTGTATCCGTTCCAATAGTACTGCACGGCACACGAGCACACAGGTTTTTCCTTTTGTCACGTAGCGATGAACTGACCGACACGGATCACTCGACGTAACTGTACTATGAAAGAACGACAATGCAGAATAATTTAATTTCATTGTCGCCTCTTTCTCTCTTGTCAGCGAACACTAGAGACACACCTGCCAGCTGGAATTCGTCTCGTAAAGAAAACGGTACAGCCCCTTTTTTTGGCTTCTGTTTCGCTCGTCGCCGGAATTATAGCTGGGACGCAAATATCTTCTGAATATTCTTGACACTGTCTTTCTACTTTAAAAAGCAAATAATACTTTGCAATTTCTTGCAGTGAGGTGTGCTGGATCGAGTTTTATACCACTTATTCTTATAACATTTTGCGGTGTCTGTGGGCAGAGAAGACAGACTACAAAGTTTAAGTAATCTGTTTGGCAGTTGATGTGCTGTGTTATGTCTACACGCAACTGCACCTTTTGTTCCAACATAAAATATAAATAACCTTACCTCAAACAAAAAAAGCTTAGTTAAGAAGTTTAATATAAAATTTGCAATGCCACGTACTATTCGCTTGTACAGAGGTGGAACTTTGATATCGTGCAGGCTGCAGCACAATAAATGAGCCAAACGAAAGTTGGTTTCTTCTTCTTTTATCGCCAAAGAAAGTAACTAAGTAAATAACTAAATAATATTCTTAAACTGTTGCGAAATGTATTTCACACATTATTAGATACTCTGCTTGTATTCAAATAACTAAATAATATTCTTAAACTGTTGTGAAATGTATTTCACACATTATTAGATATTCTGCTTATATTCTTTTCGTACAAACAGCTGTTTAATACATTCCCAGTATCAACATGTTTTGTTAAACGGTTGTCATTAAATCAAAGCTCAGATATTGAAGACTAAAGAGCTTTCACATTAATCACAGTAATGGAGGGTTGACTTCATACTTCCCCGTAATTGCTTCAAGAAATTTTAATAGAGTCGGGTTTTCCATACTGAGGCCCACACACGTTACAGTATTTAAGAAACTGCTGGTTAGTTTATCACAGCTTTTCAGGCGTCCCGGTATTTTCATTGGGAAAATTTGGTAGGGGTAAGTATAGGCCGACAACATTCTCGGAATAATAACGATTCAAACATTTCATTGTAGATTGCCATCCTGACAGCTTGCTTCAAAATATTTTGAACAATCATGAAGATGATACCAGACAGAAACCCAATGTTAAATTTCCATTCAGTCATCAAGTAAACTATGTATGTTTCTAAGCTTGTATTGTCGAATTTCGTTCTTAAGGCTAATTTATCTTGGCAAGTTGTTTAACAGTATTAAAAATTTTTGTAGTTTGTAAGCGCAGTTATTTTAAAACGTACAAGGTTAAAATGAGTATAGAGCAAAAAAATTCCGCCCCCTTTAAGTTACCGCCCCTAGGCCCATGTGTAGAGGACCTATATGTAAATTCGCCACTGGAAGTGAACCTAAGCTCAGGTCAAACTGTACTGCTCAGGATTTGAGGTTAAGTAATAACTTTAAAAAATAAGTTCTCCTTATTACACTCCTGGAAATGGAAAAAAGAACACATTGACACGGGTGTGTCAGACCCACCATACTTGCTCCGGACACTGCGAGACGGCTGTACAAGCAATGATCACACGCACGGCACAGCGGACACACCAGGAACCGCGGTGTTGGCCGTCGAATGGCGCTAGCTGCGCAGCATTTGTGCACCGCCGCCGTCAGTGTCAGCCAGTTTGCCGTGCCATACGGAGCTCCATCGCAGTCTTTAACACTGGTAGCATGCCGCAACAGCGTGGACGTGAACCGTATGTGCAGTTGACGGACTTTGAGCGAGGGCGTATAGTGGGCATGCGGGAGGCCGGGTGGACGTACCGCCGAATTGCTCAACACGTGGGGCGTGAGGTCTCCACAGTACATCGATGTTGTCGCCAGTGGTCGGCGGAAGGTGCACGTGCCCGTCGACCTGGGACCGGACCGCAGCGACGCACGGATGCACGCCAAGACCGTAGGATCCTACGCAGTGCCGTAGGGGACCGCACCGCCACTTCCCAGTAAATTACGGACACTGTTGCTCCTGGGGTATCGGCGAGGACCATTCGCAACCGTCTCCATGAAGCTGGGCTACGGTCCCGCACACCGTTAGACCGTCTTCCGCTCACGCCCCAACATCGTGCAGCCCGCCTCCAGTGGTGTAGCGACAGGCGTGAATGGAGGGACGAATGGAGACGTGTCGTCTTCAGCGATGAGAGTCGCTTCTGCCTTGGTGCCAATGATGGTCGTATGCGTGTTTGGCGCCGTGCAGGTGAGCGCCACAATCAGGACTGCATACGACCGAGGCACACAGGGCCAACACCCGGCATCATGGTGTGGGGAGCGATCTCCTACACTGGCCGTACACCACTGGTGATCGTCGAGGGGACACTGAATAGTGCACGGTACATCCAAACCGTCATCGAACCCATCGTTCTACCATTCCTAGACCGGCAAGGGAACTTGCTGTTCCAACAGGACAATGCACGTCCGCATGTATCCCGTGCCACCCAACGTGCTCTAGAAGGTGTAAGTCAACTACCCTGGCCAGCAAGATCTCCGGATCTGTCCCCCATTGAGCATGTTTGGGACTGGATGAAGCGTCGTCTCACGCGGTCTGCACGTCCAGCACGAACGCTGGTCCAACTGAGGCGCCAGGTGGAAATGGCATGGCAAGCCGTTCCACAGGACTACATCCAGCATCTCTACGATCGTCTCCATGGGAGAATAGCAGCCTGCATTGCTGCGAAAGGTGGATATACACTGTACTAGTGCCGACATTGTGCATGCTCTGTTGTCTTTGTCTATGTGCCTGTGGTTCTGTCAGTGTGATCATGTGATGTATCTGACCCCAGGAATGTGTCAATAAAGTTTCCCCTTCCTGGGACAATGAATTCACGGTGTTCTTATTTCAATTTCCAGGAGTGTATTTACAAGGAGTCCTTACAGTCGTAGATATAAAGTTCAGCATGAGACTTCGCAGTTTAATAGCATACTTCAGGGTTGTCCACCCGTAAAAGTTGTAAAGTTTCCTAGCCCGAATATTCTGAGAAAAGGGGCCCTAAAATTTAACGAGGGGCTCTTATACTAGTCAATTTATATGCTATGGCAGCACAGTGAAATGCCTTCGCCTGTAGCGGACTTGCGGCTGAACCAGGCTCAATCCTGTTTTTTAAATTATTTTCAAAATTATAACAACTATCAAACAACGTTAATGACCCAGAATATTATTAATTAAAACACAAAGAATTTTATTTTATTTATGACATGACTGTGGCAACTAATTAACATAAAATGTGAATTACATTCAATATTTTCTTTTTAAAAAGTTGAATAATTTGAAAATATTTTATAATGGAGGTAAATTTAAGATTTAATTAGTGTTGCAATTAAAATATTATTACAAATTAGACGATATTATAAGCTGTGGAAATGTTAAGGGTATTCGTTGTAAATTTGGGGAACCGGTTTCTACATGGAAGAGTAAAGTGTAGCTCTTGCCCTGTTGCACATACAAATATGCAGAAGGTCAGGAAGTGTCAAGAGTCTCACGGAACTAATCGACCAGTGCTCCTTTCGTGCTACAGCATTATACATACAGTTGCATCCACCCTTATTCCTATACAAGCTCGCACTAATGTTCCAGTTCATTCTTGACTTTCACAGAGGTTGGAGCGTTCTGTACTATAAAATAGCCTCGCAATTTTTAAAATGTTATGAATTAAAAAGGTATGTTAATGAAAACATCATGAATTTATCAGGAGCTGTAGATGAAGTCAGCCAATATTCATTATACAATGATATGTCGTAGGTAAGGTTAAAAGATGAGGTCATTTATTACGTAAATGTGTTTGCTGAAAATAATTTGATTACACAGGAATCTTCAGCATAAATTTCTTGTGAAGCAGTGCTCTTGGGTGAAGAATTGGCGATTTTCTTATGGACGTGTGGACTGAAAAAGTACTTGTGACTGTTGATGAACTTGCTCACGAAAATGAAAACCGTGAAGAGCAGCCCTTTGATAAAGTCGCAGACCATAGGCCATCAGATGAATATGAACAAGAAGAAGGAAAACGAAGAGAAGTAGAACATATTTCTTTGGATTACAAAATTACAACTGTTAATACCGCAAAGGACGACTCCCCATAGAAACTACAAACATTACAACAAGAGGATGCAGAAGGTTAAAAATGAAGGAATATTTATCCAAATGGGAAGATGAAATAAAAAGGGACAAATCACTATGATAAATAAGCAACAATCAATTCCTCGACATATGAGAGTTTTGTTGAAGCCCAAGAGAATTATCAACAAGTGACTACTCGCATTTTACTGAAGTAGGTTTCAGTAGCAACACAGCAATTTACAGATTATTAATTTAAAGCTTCTGACAGCTGGATTCAGATACTCTAAAATAAGCATGGAATTCGCCAACGATAAGTGGAAAAATATGTTTAGAAAACAAGAAAAACAGACACTCGAAGAAATCTTGGCTGCTATACACACTTTTCGAACCCAGAGTTTCAAACTGACACCGAAATTCAATAGAGATTTTGTTATCAACACTGGATAGACAGGCAGATTATTGCAGAGTACTTACAGATTCATTTTGCTTTCCGTTTTTACAACTCTCTGCCAAAATAATTCAGTTTCGGTTGGTTTCTTTGTCCAGGATGTCAATGACAGTCGGTATACAATAGGACTCCACTGTTCAATATGTACTCACACTGGCTGGAAAAATCCTACCTCAAATATTTATTTCCTTATCAGAAGGAACTTTGATCTTCAAGATCAAAAAAAGTAAATATACGAAAAAATATAAAGAACCATGTAACAGCGTACTCGACACTTGCGAAGCTAATGACAGGATTGTGTATTAACTTATTCAACCGTTGTTTAAAGTCTTACCTTGGAAAAGAACAGTTTCTATTAATTACTAACTCTTTGGGGGGACAAGCAAAGCCTGAACTATATAAAGAAATCATTCAGGATGACGAGAAATCACAGACACGTCTCAGTCAATCCGATTTCTCCAAAGTGCATACCTCTCGTTCAACCTGACGATGTCTGCTTTATAGACAAATAAAAAACCTAATAAATGTAAGCAAAATTGCGCTTATCTGATTGAAAATAATAGAGAAATAAATTCCTGTGGAGATTATATAAAAGTACTATCAATAGTGCAACATCAACTCTGATAGTAAAATTTTAATGAAATGATCCTCTATGCTTGATGTGCTTACAGACTTTCTGATGAAAGAGAAGTTTTCGTGAATATTAACGGACTATGTTTCCAACAGATCTTTTAGAGAAACGTTGTTCGTATAGACAGTCGTCTTTCATACAGTATGCAAAATGTCATAAAATATTTTGTTCACGATTTTTTTACAATAATTATGATTCTAGTGCTTGTATGTCATACGAAATTGACAAATAAAGACAACGTTCTAAAAATTTTAATATAAATGGCACCCTGTCCAAAATTTTGTTACCGTTATAATTAAATCTTTAATTTACCTACATTAAAAAGGTATTTGAAGTTGCTCCCCTTTTTAAACGAAACTATTGAATGTAATTCACATTTTATGTTAATTAGCTGTAACTGTCAAGTCATAAATAAGATAAAGTTCTTTATCGTTTAATTGATAATATATAAAGTCATTAAATTTAGTTAAAATTTGTTATGTTTTTAGAACGACTAAAAACCCAAAATAAAATGTTACTCGAATGTAGGATCAAACCTGGATCACCCGCGTGTCCACTACAAGCACAGCCATTTCGCTGTGCTGCCGGAGCCTATAAACAGACCGGTATTTGAGCTGCAAGTAAAACCTTAGCGCCCTTCTTCTAGTAATTTTCTGACTCGTGCACTTGATAACTTTTATGAGGGATACTACTAACCTGCGAATTCTCCCATCCCGAACCGAATTTCCGAGACTGTAAGGTCCCCTTGTTAGAAGGGAAACACAACATTGTTGGCTTTTCCAATCTAGAACTTGTATTAAGGTGGTTCATATGGTTCAAATGGCTCTGAGCGCTATGGAGGTAACATCTGAGGTCATCAGTCCCCCTAGAACTTAGAAGTGCTTAAACCTAACTAACCTAAGCACATTACACACATCCATGCCCGAGGCAGGATTCGTACCTGCGAGCGTAGTGGTCTACATCTACATCTACATCTACATCCATACTCCGCAAGCCACGTGACGGTGTGTGGCGGAGGGTACCTTGAGTACCTCTATCGGTTCTCCGTTCTATTCCAGTCTCGTATTGTTCGTGAAAAGAAGGATTGTCGGTATGCCTCTGTGTGGGCTCTCTCTGATTTTATCCTCATCGTCTCTTCGCGAGATATACGTAGGAGGGAGCAATATACTGCTTGACTCCTCGGTGAAGGTATGTTCTCGAAACTTCAACAAAAGCCCGTACCGAGCTACTGAGCGTCTCTCCTGCAGAGTCTTCCACTGGAGTTTATCTATCATCTCCGTAACGCTTTCGCGATTACTAAATGATCCGTTGGATCTTCTCTATCAACCCTACCTGGTACGGATCCCTCACTGCTGAGCAGTATTCAAGCAGTGGGCGAACAAGCGTACTGTAACCTACTTCCTTTGTTTTCGAATTGCTTTTCCTTAGGATTCTTCCAATGAATCTCAGCCTGGCATCTGCTTTACCGACGATCAACTTTATATGATCATTCCATTTTAAATCACTCCTAATGCGTACTCCCAGATAATTTATGGAATTAACTGCTTCCAGTTGCTGACCTGCTATATTGTAGCTAAATGATAAGGGATCTTTCTTTCTATGTATTCGCAGCGCATTACACTAGTCTGCATTGAGATTCAGTTGCCATTCCCTGCACCATGCGTCAATTCGCTGCAGATCATCCTGAATTTCAGTACAATTTTCCATTGTTACAACCTCTCGATATACCACAGCATCATCCGCAAAAAGCCTCAGTGAACTTCCGATGTCATCCACAAGGTCATTTATGTATAATGTAAATAGCAACGGTCCTACGACACTCCCCTGCGGCACACCTGAAATCACTCTTACTTCGGAAGACTTCTCTCCATTGAGAATGACATGCTGCGTTCTGTTATCTAGGAACTCCTCAATCCAATTACACAATTGGTCTGATAGTCCATGTGCTCTTACTTTGTTCATTAAACGACTGTGGGGAACTGTATCGAACGCCTTGCGGAAGTTAAGAAACACGGCATCTACCTGGGAACCCGTGTCTATGGCCCTCTGAATCTCGTGGACGAATAGCGCGAGCTGGGTTTCACACGATCGTCTTCTTCGAAACCCATGCTGATTCCTACAGAGTAGATTTCTAGTCTCCAGAAAAGTCATTATACTCGAACACAATACGTGTTCCAAAATTCTACAACTGATCGACGTTAGAGATATAGGTCTATAGTTCTGCACATCTGCTTGACGTCCCTTCTTGAAAACGGGGATGACCTGTGCCCTTTTCCAATCCTTTGGAACGCTACGCTCTTCTAGAGACCTACAAGAAGGGGGCAAGTTCCTTCGCGTACTCTGTGTAAAATCGAACTGGTATCCCATCAGGTCCAGCGGCCTTTCCTCTTTTGAGCGATTTTAATTGTTTCTCTATCCCTCTGTCGTCTATTTCGATATCTACCATTTTGTCATCTGTGCGACAATCTAGAGAAGGAACTACAGAGCAATCTTCCTCTGTGAAACAGCTTTGGAAAAAGACATTTAGTATTTCGGCCTTTAGTCTGTCATCCTCTGTTTCAGTACCATTTTGGTCACAGATTGTCTGGACATTTTGTTTTGATCCACCTACCGCTTTGATATTAGACCAAAATTTCTTAGGATTTTCTGCCAAGCCACTACTTTACTTTCGAATTCATTGAACGCCTCTCGCATAGCCCTCCTCACACTACATTTCGCTTCGCTTAATTTTTGTCTGCAAGGCTTTGGCTATGTTTATGTCTGCTGTGAAGTTCCCTTTGCTTCCGCAGCAGTTTTCTAACTCGGTTGTTGTACCACGGTGGCTCTTTTCCATCTCTTACGATCTTGCTTGGCACATACTCATCTAACGTATATTGTACTATGGTTTTGAACTTTGTCCACTGATCCTCAACACCATCTGTATTTGAGACAAAACTTTTGTGTTGAGCTATCAGGTACTCTGAAATCCGCTTTTTGTCACTTTTGCTAAACAGAAAAACCTTCCTACTTTTTTTTAACATTTCCATTTACGGCTGAAATCATCGATGAACTAGTCGCTTTATGATCGCTGATTCCCTGTTCTGCGTTACCTGTTTCAAATAGTTCGGGTCTGTTTGTCACCAGAAGGTCGAATATGTTATCGCCACGAGTCGGTTTACTGTTTAACTGCTCAAGGTAGTTTTCAGATAAAGCACTTTAAAAAATTTCACTGGATTCTTTGTCCCTGCCACCCGTTATGAACGTTTGAGTCTCCCAGTCTATATCCGGCAAATTAAAATCTCCACCCAGAACTATAACATGGTGGGGAAATCTACTCGAAATATTTTCCAAATTATCCTTCAGGTGCTCAGTCACAACAGGTGATGAGGCAGGGGGCCTATAGAGACATCCAATTACCATGTCTGAGCCTGTTTAACCGACACCTTCACCCAAATTATTTCACAATTCGGATCTCCGTCACGCGGTTCCAGACTGAAGCGCCTAGAACCGCTCGGCCACAACGGCCGGCTGTTAAAAACGTGGAAACTTCTGATCTCGGAAAAGAGGGTTTCTGTTAGAGAGCGTCCTGGACTGAGTGAGCGCTGCGAGTACAAGGTGCGCGATAGGCGCGTGACGGTTCGCCATCTCTCACTCACTCCTTCTAAAGCGCCGCTTTGCGATTCTGGAAAATCGCGAGACGCTGGCTGCGCAGACGGAGGTCCGGTGATCGATTACGGTTACTGCTTAGCAGGCTCGGGTGGCACATCAGTCACAGGTTCCGATGTAGCTGTGGACATACGGGCCTGTTGCCAATGACGCGGCGAGACGAGAATGTTCGTGTTGTTACGATTGCTTACCACTGTCTGATGAACCTCTGAACGAATTTTATGCGGCTTGTTGTTGTCTCTTACGATTATCTGACCGAATCGCTGCCGGCCGGAGTGGCCCTGCCGTTCTAGGCGCTACAGTCTGCAACCGCGCGACCGCTACGGTCGCAGGTTCGAATCCAGCCTCGGGCACGGATGGCTGTGATGTCCGTAGGTTAGTTAGGTTTAAGTAGTTCTAAGTTCTAGGGGACTGATGACCTCAGAAGTTAAGTCCCATAGTGCTAAGAGCCATTTGAACCATTTTTGAACCGAATCGCTGAGAGTTGGTTGCAGTCGCCAGCAGACTGCGCTCTTAGTCACACGCGAGACCATACGACGGCTCGCCGGCTTCACTGTCATGTCCAGCGCTGATCCACAGGGCAGCTGCAACCACACCAGTCTAGCAGAATATAGTCGCTTAAGGTGAGAAGTGTCCGTTAAGAAAGTAAGTACATTTCCTGTTTAAGATCGTGATCACTGTTAATATGTTGCAAATTAAACCGTCGAGAATGCTAAATATACTGATGTCCAATAATTAATGCAACAAACTGATATTTCCACGTCCTGTGTCAAATTCGAGATATAATCATACAAACTGTCAACAGATGTCGTTACAGTCGTGTTCTGCACGGGTGACGGCGTTCCAATCAACGGACAAACACGCTAGCAATGACGTCAGGGCACCTGTAAAGCGGGATGGTGTTTGCAGGGTAGTCCCACATCCACAATCGCTGTGTAGGTCACAACCGTACAGTATGGCACAGAGAACACACCAACAGGCTCTCTGCTGTGCAGGGTCATAGGAAGAATGGGAACAGGAGAGTGGCAAACCAATGTGGCTCGGTGGCTTAATGTAAATCGTTCTGTCGTTTCTCGGATGAGGTGACATTATATAGAGACCTAAGCTGTATCTCGGACACCAGGACAGGGACAACCACGTGTGACAAAGATTTGACCGTTATTTGGCTGTAAGGGCACTTCGTATCACCTTTGTGCTGCACTGCAACTGGCATCTGACGTCCCAGAAACCGCTGTACGTGTTGTATTGAGACAAACGGTGTACAGAAGGCTTCAGCAGAGTGTCAGTTTATCACTGGCGCGTCTTCATAGAAGGGGACGTCTAGATTGAGATTGGACCTGTCAACAAGCCATGTGGACAGTCGAAAGGTCGAAGCATGTTCTTTACACAGATGAGTCTCGATTTGGTCTGAAGCGTGATTCTCAACGGATTTGCATCCAGAGGGCACGTGAACCACGATTTTGGGACCCAAGCATTGTGGAAAGGGACCCATATCGAGAAGGATCGCTAATTATGTGGAAAGGGCTTATGTTGATCACTCGAACACCTCTTCATGAAATTTTACTGCCGGCCGGAGTGGCCCTGCCGTTCTAGGCGCTACAGTCTGGAACCGAACGACCGCTACGCCGGAGGTTCGAATCCTGCCTGAGGAATGGGCGTGTTTGATGTCCTTAGGTTAGTTAGGTTTTATTAGTTCTAAGTTCTAGGCGACTAATGACCTCAGAAGTTAAGTCGCATAGTGCTCAGAGCCATTTGAACCATTTTTTGAAATTTTTCTGCTTAATCAGTGAGATTTAACTGCTGTCAGGTAGCGTGAGGAAACCTTGCGATCTTAGGAGCGGTTGTAGCTAGGTGCTGTGGGTCCAGACTTCGTATTAATGAACCATAATGCTCGACCTAACAGAGCACTCGTGGTTGTCGTTTTTTTTTCTGTTCTCTCTATCGATTTGAATCCCATTGAGCATGTCTAGGATGCGCTAGAGAGACGGCTTCCATCACATCATCATCCACCAACAACTCTTCAAGACTTCTGAAGCAAGGACGGGCGTTATTGCCGCAACATGACGTTGGTGACAGCATTCGCTGCATGCCCCGTCGTTTCCAGGTCTGTATTGGTGCCACAGGTGGTCACACGCCATGTTGATCACATCAACCCGTTGTTAGAATCTGTGTACAATTTTGTTAAGATGGAAAACACGAAGAACATTCAAAAAATGGTTCAAATGGCTCTGAGCACTATGGGACTTAACATCAATGGTCATCAGTCCCCTAGAACTGAGAACTACTTGAACCTAACTAACCGAAGGACAGCACACAACACCCAGCCATCACGAGGCAGAGAAAATCCCTGACCCCGCCGGGAATCGAACCCGGGAACCCGGGCGTGGGAAGCGAGAACGCTACTGCACGACCACGAGATGCGGGCACGAAGAACATTTTCTCTACTGTTATGCATGTTACAGTTGATTACGTTCTGTATTCTTTGCATTATTTCTGTTTCACTGTCACCTGTTTATAATGTTTTTTCGTAAAATAAACACAGCCTTGCAAAATTACCGTTTGTTGATTTAATTTTGGACACCAGTGTATATTGCTTTATGTATTATGCCGTTTGCGGTATTGTCGGCATCAGACATCTTACTATCAAAGGAACATAGAGAGTGACACGCGTTTCGTACACAATGCACAAAAAATTGAAAAGCAGAAA
Source organism: Schistocerca americana (assembly GCF_021461395.2). NCBI lineage: Eukaryota > Metazoa > Arthropoda > Insecta > Orthoptera > Acrididae > Schistocerca > Schistocerca americana. The sequence continues at coordinate 618,014,113 of NC_060125.1, forward strand.
AATACTTTTTAAAAGGTAGATTCATCAAATCCTTTGACTCTGTCACAATTGTGAATTCTTTAGACATCAGTTGCATCAGGTGCTGAAAGAATACCTAAAGGTGACACGTGACACTTTGTGCCGGACTGAGAGTGAAATCCGGTTTTCCCGCTTATGGTGAGTGGTCGCCTTAACCATCTGGGCTGACCGTCCATGTTTCCAGAACTGATCCAAACCTCCTTACGCTACAGTGTCTGCGCACCATAATGTCGCAGCAGTGTTAATGAGACAAATGTCTGAAGGAACAGACACTGTAAAAATAATTATTAGAGTCTAGATGGGCAAAAAAGACAATACTACTTACGTTGAATACGGTCTTCTCATTGACCCCGGATTTAGAATTGTCTCTTCTTTATAAGAGAATATAGAGCAAGGGAGAAAAAGGAACAGACACTGTAAAAATAAATATTAGAGTCTAGATGGGCAAAAAAGACAATACTACTTACGTTGAATACGGTCTTCTCATTGACCCCGGATTTAGAATTGTCTCTTCTTTATAAGAGAATATAGTGCAAGGGAGAAAAAGAATATTAATAAAATAAGACAAAAGTTTGAAGATATCTATAGCACAGACACTTGTCAGCTGGAACTTCACATCTACGTATAAATTTTAAACCAGACGTTAGTTGACGCCCTGGCCAGGGACATCTTTTAATATTATAAGTGAACCTCGTTTCGCAAGTTCGGAGCTTTCTGGTAGTTGAACCATTAAAAAATACTTTTTAACGTTTTAATTTTTGATACCTTCATGTTGTACAGGAAAGTCCTATCACTCTTAGTGTTGCTTTAATCTTAATTGCAGATGTCTGATGCTGGCAGTGGCCGTAACCTCGTAATACATAAAATAATATATTTACCAATCTGGATGGTTTAATTCACAAAATATTCGGTGACTGCATCTACATCTACATCCATACTCCGCAAGCCACCTGACGGTGTGTGGCGGAGGGTACCGTGAGTACCTATATCGGTTCTCCCTTCTATTCCAGTCTCGTATTGTTCGTGGAAAGAAGGATTGTCGGTATGCTTCTGTGTGGGCTCTAATCTCTCAGATTTTATCCTCATGGTCTCTTCGCGAGATATACGTAGGAGGGAGCAATATACTGCTTGACTCTTCGGTGAAGGTATGTTCTCGAAACTTTAACAAAAGCCCGTACCGAGCTACTGAGCGTCTCTCCTGCAGAGTCTTCCACCGGAGTTTATCTATCATCTCCGTAACGCTTTCGCTATTACTAAATGATCCTGTAACGAAGCGCGCTGCTCTCCGTTGGAGCTTCTCTATCACTTCTATCAACCCTATCTGGTACGGATCCTACACTGCTGAGCAGTATTCAAGCAGTGGGCGAACAAGCGTACTGTAACCTACTTCCTTTGTTTTCGGATTGCATTTCCTTAGGATTCTTCCAATGAATCTCAGTCTGGCATCTGCTTTACCGACGATCAACTTTATATGATCATTCCATTTTAAATCACTCCTAATGCGTACTCCCAGATAATTTATGGAATTAACTGCTTCCAGTTGCTGACCTGCTATTTTGTAGCTAAATGATAAGGGATCTACATGGTGATGACAGGAACCGATAAGCCGTAGTAAATAAACATACTTTACGATATAGACGATTTAGTTGAGAAATATTTGTTTACTTAGAAACCAGTGCGCAAACTATAAGCTTTTGGTAACACGGAAAAAGAAGTGGGGGTCATATGTAAGGATTTGACATTATCCCCTACTTTTAGAGGGGAGCCGCTACAGTATGGAGAAGTAAATATTAAGAAGGAATATAAAATTGAATGAATAAGTAAATTTAGTAATTGGGAAAGGGAATTTGAGAAAGACTTCTCATGACTTTGTTAATTATTTTAAAAGCAGAATTCTCTTTGTGGTTCAGTAGCTGATACATATCGAGAATCATTGGTTGGAAAGTTTGGACATTTGTGGTAAGATCTTATGGGACCAAACTGCTGAGGTCATCGGTTCCTAAGCTCACACACTACTTAATCTAACTTAAAAAAACTTACGCTAAGGACAACACACACACACACACACACACACACACACACACACACACACACACAGCCATGTATCACGATAATGCCAGATTCCAGCACGATTCAGCACACATAATGAGCTCTTGAGAGTGGGTTTGCGACCCCGAAGCCTGCAATAAGAAAATAAAATAAACAGAACAACAATATAAAAGTGTAGAAGTGGAATTTATACTTACAAGACAAACATTTACATTGGTAGAAACCTTCTGAAAAAGTGCTGTGCATTTGTATAAAACGAAAAAGAGTCGGAGATGCGAAAATTGTAGAGAACTGCTATAGCGTTTGGAGTCTTTATCAAGTAAGCATGACAGTTAGAACGTATTACTAGGGCAGTAAATGGTCATTATGACTGGTACGTAATCCTGACAAAAATGCCAAGACAATAAAATGGAAATCCCTGCAGGAAACCGGACCTTTTTTTCTCAAAACCCATATAGACGAATTTACAGAACCTATAGTCAAGATAATTGCCTAACCATTGTGTTTACCGACGTATATTACGTATAATGAGATTAAGGTAATGGAGAGTAGGAAGTCTTACAGAGGCAGGGTAAGTGGGTACGTTGAATGCATTCACAGATAATTTAATGACTTTTTCATTTTGTTATAAACGGATAGGTTGAGCACACTAGCCACTTACTTACTAACATTTTTTTAATAAACGGATCACTTGAGTGTGCAAACCAACACAAAATAAAAAAAGACACAACAAAAATTTTCAAACACAATTCTATACTGAGAATCATATGTCAAATTCTGCAGCCAACAAAATGAAAAAGCGCTCCGAAAAGCTACACAACGAACTCCAGATCATGAAATTCGTTCTCATTATTTTTAGTCTTTTTCATTCCTTTATATTTCAGTTTAATGACACCGTCTTTAAGAAATTTGAAGTCCCAGTTAATTATTACTTTATTGAACATTTCCAGCAAATTAATTTTAAATTTATTCTCGAGCTCTAGAGAATTTTTCTCTCCATATCTAGTTTTTAAACGTTCGCAATCAGTAATGTAATACCACTCATTTACCTCAAGCTCGCTAATCTTTCTAAACAAATTAGAATTGCTTGCATTATTTAACTTCTTCGATAGATTATCCATTTATGTAGAACAAAATTTTAATAAGCTTTTAAATTTTTAAGCTTTATAGATATGACTAATGTGTGGGATGAATTTAAATTTGACATCTTTCTCGAGAGAAGTAATAATCCAAGAGAGAAACAAGTTGACTGTAATACTTGCAAAGTATATTTTAAACCATCATTAATTATAGAACATTTGAGAAGTAAGAATCATACCGAACATATTATTGTATTAAAGAGAATTTATGGAGAAGAATACGAAAAGAACTTGGATAGCTATGAGGAAACTGATATAGAAATATGGGAGGAAATAGAAAACTCCGATTCTCTCTTTTTTATGACCATAAAGCAAATAGTGGATTCTGATTTGCCAATTAATAATCTCCCTACAAAATTACTAAAATATTTGAAAGATTATTCATTATTTTTAAAAGTTTCTCACTCGATAACCAAAAAGTTAGATAGCACAGAATACAACAAAATGCAACTAACTACTTTATACTATTTGTATAAAGAATGTGGTATGAATTTTGTTTTTTCATTAGAAGAGACTCAATAGCCATAAGGCACTGTATCAAAATTTTGTAGAACCACTCTTTTATCATACTGAAATGAAAATTCTTTCTTAACCAGTTTGTTGACCTGATTTTTAGTATCATCATTTCTAGTTATCTGATTGTACTCTAACTGTATCTTTTCTTTCACTTCACTCTCAATTAGCCTTATCATCGATTCGCCATTCAACTTTTGAATATTCTTGTAATGCAGAGTGGAGCACTTTACCTTCATCTCTGTCTTTTTATCATTTTTCTCATAATAGTAAATTTTTGGGCCTGTTGAAGCCCAACCTGTAATCCAGTTATTTCCCAATTCATCAGTCCATTCGCCTAACAAACAGCCTGTTTCCACAGTATTTTCACTGTCATCAATATATACCACGGAATCAGTACCAAAATATGTAACATGTTCTTCTAGTTTATCTAACATATCATATAATCTGAGTCTTGCATTTTATGTAGTGAATGCAGCTATGAAAATATTTGTGGCTGCATTAATTTCCACATAATAATGGTTGAAATTATATCTCAACTGAACGATCTGCTCTGTAATAAAATTGATATCTAAGTTATCTAATCGGTCATCCAGCAGTATCTCATAAAAGTGCTGTAAATGTGTTAAATATTCTGTTTGACTCGTATTTTGTCTTTGCCAAAAGTTACCCCATTGAGACATATCTTAACAACAGCCCGTTTCCCTGCATTTTCCTCTATTCTGTCGTGATCTAAGTCAATATTTGGATCTGTAAATAGCCATGCAAACTCCAGCGATGGTTAAATAACAGTATGGATCAATATTAGCTATATCTAGAAATTGTTTTCTCAGTTCCAAACAGCCTCTTCTCAATATATCTACATAAGAATTACAGTAGCTTCTCTTTCTTTTTGGCTTCATAGCGTCAACACAGTAATATTCAGTATCAGAAATCGGTCCTATGTAGTTTTCATTTTCTGTCGTATTGAATGAATGTGGGAAGTAGCCTTTCTTCAATTCTTTCACATGAAAAGTTTTTGGAAAGCTACTGAGTGGTCCTTGAATAAAATTACTGCTGTCTAAAATTTTTATGTCTAACTGTTTCATGTCCAACAACATCAGTTTTGTTCCTGGGTAGATGGTATATGTCCTTACTGTATTTTCAACACAGTACTTCAAAATAAATTGGAAATCGTAACCTTTTGCATAGTGAGCTATGAATATGTGATAACTGTTCTTTTCAGATATCATCCACCTACAGAATTGATCATTTATCTTAAATTTACAAACAGTATCACCTTTAAAATTGTGAACAATTATAAGATTTGGAATGTGTGTTCCAGTTTCTTAGGCTGCTTCATAATCAAACCACATGTATCTCTCAGTATAGATACAACTCACTTTCTTAGGGAAGCCTTTTTCACAACATTTCAACTCTTTACCAGCGGCTACTTTATTGCATTCAAAGCACTGGTAAATATAAAAATCTTTGAATTCTCCATTAACATAGCAACCTTCTTTATTACAGCTTGGGCAACCTTGCACTATAAAATCCTTACCAAACCTTCTTTCACAGATACCACCTTTTTGTATTACAGGTTGCATATAACATTTATGATTTCCAATTTCCACTACTTGTTTACAATTTCTGCCAAGTTCAAAGCCACATTTATGTTCTGTAGATGACAAACACACCTTTTTGCGTATTTCACACTTGTAAGCTGTATCACAAACTTCTTGGTGATTGTTCAAACATTCTTCATGATAACGGTATCTATTGCATTTCTCACAATAAATCTTATTATCTTCACATTCATGTTCCGGACTTTTGCATAATATTCACACTTTTCTCTCTGTTTTACATTTGTGAGCATTCTTGTTGTTATATGGCTTGCTACATTTATCACAGAAATACACTGATCCTAGGAAAGCTGTCATACTGTTAACTACATCAAAATGGTTGTGATCTATATACAGATAAATCTTAATTTCTTTCTCAGTACCACTATAGATAACGGAATTGAAATTTTCTGCACATACGACATTTATTTGGATATCCAACAATTCTTCAACATTTTTGTCATCCAAAGTAAGTTCTTCTTCGTTGTATCCACCAGCTGTTTACATAACTTGTCAGTCAATTCTCTCTGTAATTTGTATTTATCTTCCTCTCTAATTTTCTTAATGTCCCCTGTGGTCATTTCTCTTCCCAAATAGTATTTGTGCAGTATTCTAAAGCCACAATTACTGCTCTAGGACAACACAGATTATCAGCATTTTTAAAGCTTGTCTTTTTGTCTTCAGACAGATCCATTATTTTTTTACCTTTACCAACTCTATGAATTACCAATATCTGAATATGGTATCTGCTATAAACATGGTGTCTGCTATATCAAAAGTCTCATCAGATGGTAAGATATCTCTCATTTTGTTGCACAAGACTTGAACAGACACTCTTTGAATAAAACATTTTTGGGTTGTTGATTGTTATATTCAACTTATCTCCTTTCCAGAAACTAGTTCTCTTTTTAGGTACATCTACCATAGAGTTGAGTGCTTTCGTTATGCAATCTGGTTTTTGACTAACAGTATCGAGTTTGGCAATGTTAGCATCTTTAAAACCAATTATATTGTCAACAGACCACACTTTAAATTTTTCATTAAATCTCGATCTGATTTCTTTAATCTCAAATAAATGATTTTTAGATGGTTCAGCTTCCTTTTCTTGCTCAAATATTTTGCTACTAAATGGGTAAATTTGATATAGCCTCTCTATTTTTTCCTCTCTTGGCAGGTGAGGCTTTTCAATAGTATCATCATCAAATGTGTAAAAATAATTTATATTGGGTGCAAGCTTTGGTCTTGATCTACTCTTTTGGGGGAAATGTAAATTCTTGTAATCCAATGGCATTAATTAACTCTGACTTCTTCAATGTGGTGTAACCACAAATGCCAATACTTTTAGCTCTCGTTTTGAGTTCACTTCTTTTCATATTTTCAAGAGTCCTTGTAGGAGCTGGTAAATTACTTGAAACGATTAAGTTGATAAGATCATCCTTTCTGAATCCGCTATATCCTCGCAAATTATTCCTCTTGCAATAATCACGAAGTTGACAGACTGTAAAATCTCTCAGCAATGCATCCATTTTATTTCTTTTATAAGGGATAAATTTTCATTAGCTTTTGGAGAGATGGGAGGTGGTAAATTATTTGAAACGATCAAATTGATTATATCGTCTTTTCTAAATCTGCTATATCCTTGAAAATTATTCCTCTTGCAAGTATCATGAAGTTGGGTGACTGTGAACTCTCTAAAGGCCTCAGCCATTTATTAACTAATAAACAACATTACTTTTGCAAAAAATGAGAATTTTCACTTTCCCTTATTTTGATGTGACTATTTGTCAGTAAATTTTTTTTGAGATCGCTTTTAACTATTTCTTTTCCACACATACACACTATTTTTCTTTTTTGATTATTTTCGAGTTGACAAAACTTGAATCTACTTGAGAACTTGTCCCTACTTGTATGACTTAAGTAAAAACAACCAAGATCTTTAATTTCTTGTTGCTCTCTATTTAGCGCTTGTTGTTGTTTGTAAAAACGAAGTTAATTTTTCATGTCCTTAAACATTTCCAAAGAACTCTTATAATTAGATATAAACTGTTTAAAACGTTCTTTTTTATTATTATATCCATTTCGTATAAGCATTTTATTAGATTCTTTACAAATATTTGAATGCTTATCCTTTGAATATTTATGTGAATAAAAGTTATCAGTTGACTTCTCCACTTCGCATCTTTTCACTTTTTGTACACTTCCATTTATTGAGACCAAATTTTCATTAGTAATTAAAATTATTCCGTAATAAATGAATTCTCTTTCGTGTTGTTGTGGGCTTGATAGCTGTATAGATAAAGTATTTACACTCTTAATTTTCCCTCTATCACTAGTATTTCTACTGTGTGGTTTTTATTTCATTTATGAGCTTTTAGTACAACACACATTTCACGAAAAGCAAGTTGTTATCTATAATGACCCACTCTTAAGGTAATTGCAGATGGAATTCCAGGCGCCTGAATGATTAACTGACCATGATGCCAGCTGATAGTAGAATGTCTGAAGATTTAAAAGGCGTCTCGCAGTTGACCTTCAAAAAGTCTGGCCTTCGCCACAGACCATGACACCAAAGAAATTTAATGTAAATGGAGGTCGAATCATCTATGCGGAATATATTTGAATTCATTCAACAGAATACGCATGAATTAAATTTAGGAACATGGTTCAATGACATTTGTGTCCCATTGTTCAGTCAAAAACATTTTTATTACGAACGACATTTTATGCTTTATTCATTGTGGAATTTCAGCCAATATGAGTGTACCGGCTGCTGAAAAGAAAAATTTTAATTTATTAATGCATGGTCATGCTATATAAATGGAGTCGATTGTAGACCTCATGAATAACAAGTTTACATACAACAATAAGCAAGTGTTTGTGATTACTGATGACGAAAATAATCCTTGGTTTAAGGCAAAGCATGTCGCCGAAATTTTAGAATATAGCTAGGTTGCAGGGGACCGGTTTGACTGTTAAACCCAGTAAGGTGACATTAGCCAGGCAGCAGGTATTCTTCTTAGGTCGCTTCGAATTTGGCGAGAGCATTCGCATTGGCCAGAGGTTGACTAAGGAATTGAGAGCTCTCCCACCGCTCACTGATAAACGCGGGATTGCCAGGTTCATAAGCATGGCGAATTATTTTCAGCGTTTTGTCCCTAATTTTGCTCAGTTGGCGGCTCCTTTAAATGAATTGCGTCGAAAATGGGGTGCGTTTTGAATGGGGACCTGCCCAAGAGGCTGCGTTTGAGCACATTAAGGCGGTTCTCGGAGTGCCTGATTTTAGTAAAAAAAATCTACTGTACAAACAGATGTATCTAATGCGGGGATTTCGGCCGTCCTCCTACAGGAGTTCAAGGGTCAAAGGCAGCCATTAGCGTACGCATCTCGTCGGTTAACCAGTGCCGAACTTAAATATTACGTTTACGAATGTGAAGCATTGGCCGTCTTGTTCACGCTGGAGAAGAATCGCTTTTATCTCTAGCATTTCAGTTGGAAACCGACAATCAAGCATTAAGCTGGATGCTAGCCACGTTGCATAAAACTGGCCGCATCGCCAGGTGAGCAGTACGCATTTCAGCGTTTCAACTGGAAGATAAACATGTTAAGGGGACCGAGAATGTGCTCGCGAACGTCCTCAGCCGTATGTTAACTGAACATCCAACTAGTGAGCGCGCCCAAGAAATGGAGGAAGAAAATTTTATTTTTATCGTGTTAGGCGGTATTCCGCATTTGTTTAGTGACATTGCCAACCATTAGATCAGGACCCCACTTGGGGACCGGTTAAGGAAAAGCTGTCGGCGGGGGAAACTTTGGATGGATACAACATCAGGAAAGGCTTTTTGTGTAAAAGGGCTGGACGTGCCAAGAAGTTGAAGATCAACTTACCAGCCACCTTGGTACGCCCCGTTTTTTTATTACTTTCACAACTTGTTAATTGGCGGGCATTTATGAACTTGTAAGACCTCGCAGAAAATTAAGAAGCATTTGACTTGGCCGTCTACGGACCGAGAGGTTCTAGAGATGGTTTCTCGGTGTCGGTTGTGTCATGTGGCCAAGCCTAAGAACGCTCCTCAACAGGGCTTCGTGAGTTCTGAGCGTGAATCCTGCCCCGTGGACAAACCCTATATCGATTATGTGGGGCCCATACCTCACACCAAAAGAGGCCATCGGTCTGTATTGGTTATTATTGACGTGGATGTTTACGTGGCTTCTTCCGAGTCGTAATGTGATTGCTGCTACTACTATTGCGCATTTAACTAACGTATTTAGTGCTTTTGGACCCCCTAAGCAAATCGTTAGTGATAATGTGCCGGCCTTTCTTTCGGCTCCCTTCAAGGCATCCTGTTTCCAAAGCGGTGTGAAGCACCTGACTATCACTCCGTATTAGCCGCAGGGCTCTTTCGCGGAGAGAGTCAATCGTGATCTCAAATCCGCTCTTCCATCAGAAGACGCCCAGTAAGTGGGATAGTAGTCTCCTTTGGCTTAGTTTTGCCTTCAATACCGCCAGCCATGAGGCTTTGAAGGCTAAACCGGTTACCTTGATCTTTGCTTATCCCCCCTTTAGAACTTATGGGGAATTCAAGATCTAATCCCTGCGGATATTACCCCACTGATCGTCAAAGAAAACTGGAATCGTGCCAGGCGCAGTATTCTCAGGGCCCACAACTAACAAGCTGACCGTTAATACCGTACTCGACGAGCCTTTAGGGGTAAATCATGAGACCAGGTGATTGTCCGTAATTCTCCTGGGAGGGAGGTGCGTGTTGGAAACCTTGGTAAGTTCACTCCCTGTTTCCTGGGTCCCTGTACTATAATATGTACCTTAGGCCCATTTAATCTTCTGGTTAAGGACAACTGCACCAGTAAGCAATACCGGGACCATCTTAATCAAGATTGGTTAGGCCACTTGTTGAGTTACCCCCGAGTTGGTGTTTGAGGGGGCTGGTTGAGCCGTGTAGCGGCTCGCGTTGGGCCGTTGGTAGGTTGGCATCGTGTAATAGAGATAGTCGCGTCTCCTTTTCTTCTTGTGTTTACTGGCGCCACTACTTTGTCAGCATTGTCTGTCCGCAAGTGGCAGCAGCAACAGTTAGCGATACCTAGTACCGTGGTACTATCTTTGGAAGGACTTCAAGTGTTTTCCGGGTAAGAGTGTGTTGGGGAGTTCGGTTGGGACACAGCAGCAGTGAGGTCCAGCAGTGCGTAGACATGCCAGGACCACTGGCTGCACACAGGCACTGCCGGGTCGAGGGGCTGTAGTTGCGAGGGCCACCACCTCGTTGCCCACCGGACCCAGGACGTTTAAGTGAGCATTAACCCAGTAGTGAAACCTCCAGTATTTTGGGATCACGCTGATTGTTCATGCATTGCTGTTCGCAGGGTCACTGAGACAAAGATCAACGAGTGGAGTGTTTGGAGTTGGCGAAATTAGTTAGCCATCCTCCGCTTCTTATTATTAATCATTGAATTCCTTGTGTTTATTGGTGAAGTTCAACCAGCGGTATTTTTCTGCCTAGTGGCCCCTAACGCCCCAGTTACCTGCCCTGTAGGTTACCGTATTTTCGTGAGAGTGTACCTATCCTAGCCTTGCTGCTGCTGTCCGGTAAGGCGTGTAGTTCGACAGCCTCCTTGATTGTGGTTTGGATATGTTCTTTCTGTTGGACTAGTTTGGTCGTAGCTGTCCCTTCTGCTTCTGGATCTTCTAAACGCCAGATTCTGAAGACACAGTACTGTCCACCGGTTCTGCCTTCCCTGGGTTATTCCATCATTGTATTGGTTATCAGATTTTGCAAGAGTTGGTCTACGTTTAAACTGTCACTGGTTCGAGTTGCCATCCGGTTAAGTGAATACAACTCTTTGCTTCTGTGTCTCATTGGTTACGAAGTTCAGCGATTTTCCCAGGCCGATCCTTGGAACACTGTTTGAGGCCCACTTCTCTCTTGGTTTGATCTGATTGTGATGACCGTTTTTTAAAAAAAATATTTTGAGTTATTACTATTGGGTCCTTCAGCCAACAGATAATTTGAATTTCTGGTCAACAAGGCCTTCAGCTGTGAATGCAATTGGTCTCAAGAATTTTTAATTAGATATTGTCTCTTAATACTGAAATTTTGAAGACTGTCTTTAAAAAAAATAGTGTCTCTTGGAGAAGGTTAACTGTTCATAAGAATTTACTACCCAGGCATTCATCCATCAAATTGTTTTTGAATTATTACTATTGGGGCCTTCAGCCGACAAATAGATTGAATTTCTGGTCAATAAGGCCTTCAGCTGTGAATGCAATTTGTCTTAAGAATTTTTAATTAGATATTGTCCCTTAATAGTGATATTTTGATCATTGTCTTTTTCTAAAAAAAATGTTTTAGTATCACTTGGAAAAGTTTCACTGTTCTTAAGAATTGACTATCCAGGCCTTCAGCTGCCAAATTGTTTTATGAGTTATTACTACTGGGGCCTTCAGCCGACAAATGATGTGAATTTCTGGTCAATGAGGCCTTCAGCCGTGAGTGCAACTTGCTTAAGAATTCTTATTAGACATTGAGTCTTAACAGTCAAATTTGATAATTGTTCCTTATTGTCCACCTTATTTTCAATTGGTTCCAAATTAAGTGTACATGATTAAAAAAAAAATACTGAGCAACGAACGGTAACTGTTAAGGCCCCGTCAACACCGAATCCTGCCTTCCCCTAAGTACCATGTTTCACTCACATTCCTTTGTTCAAATGAATATAATGTTCTTTTTAAGCAAATTATTCAAGTCAGCGTCGTTGAACGCATATTTTTTTATATATTTATGGTAAAAGGCGCACATGCCTCAAAAAATCTTCTACTACTTTCTTGTCTTGGGTCTAGAACAGCCTCATATAGCCTTCACCTTCTCAGGTTCTTTTTCAGCACCTTTCACTGTAAATATTTGCCCCAGGATCTTTATTCTTTTCTTCACGACATCAAATTTCTTGGATCTCAAAATCATTCTCCCATATATCAAAACTTTAAACACTTTGTCCAATACTATTAAATGTTCCTGGCAGGTTTCAGTAGCGATCATTAGATTGCCAACGTTCACTGATACTTGAGATTTTAATTCATTACCAAGTTTTCTATCTACTGCTCTAATAAATACTGAAATGAAAGTGTTCAACTCAAAGGGTACAAATTTATAGTGGTGTCACTTGCCAGCTATAGAAACACAGTATACTTCCGTGATTGTGGATAGATGGCTACCTGCAAGTACCAACCGGTCAAAACTAAACCGGCCATATGATGCACAACATGAAATTTCTTGAGCAGCTGATCCACATCTTCAAAGTGATCAGTCTGTCGTTTTACTCCATGGTTCAGTCACATTATATCAAATTGATCAGTCTTTCATTTTACTCCATGGTCCAGTCACATTAATGTGAGCATCGCCTATGTTTAACATCAACTTGCAATAACAGCTCACACGCGGCAGGCGTCAGTACTAGCTGTGGAGGTTATATAAAGCGTATCGCGGGGTACGGAAAACAATGCAGTTGTAATGTTGGAACAGAGCGATTTATCTGACGTCCTAAGCGGCATGATCATTGGCTTTTCGGTAAAGGCTGAAAGCGCTCACGAAGTAATTAAGTTGTTAAACGGTTTGTATGCCTCCTCGGATAAAGTACACTGTACATGGCGAAATGGTGCAGTCCAAAACTGTGGCCGAGGCAACTGTGGTGTTGCACGAGCCATGGATGACAGGGTGAACGATTGGTATGGATACGTGTATGGCTGAGTAGACGTAACACCTCCACTGGTGGCCACTTCCGCCGCCGCACAGCGCTAGCAGCCCTGGACGAGGGGAAAGTTGTACGCCAAAGAGGGACAGCCAGAGATGCATTCTGCAGACACACAGAGGTTAGCCAGGGAGATGCCCTCGCCTCGCCTAAGATGAACACCTTGCCAAGAGCCTGTCAGACAGTGAGAAGGGCAGGCACTAAGATATAGAATGGATACAAAGTGTCAAGGATACGCACATGGACGTGTGTGGAACTAGTAGCTGGCAGCAGCCGTTTTCATTTACCTTAAGAAGCGAGAACATGTCATGAATTCATGGACACCCCCCACCCCTGTAGGCAGAGGGACGGAACGAAGTCACAAAGCGCCAAGAGGTCTGTGTAACTGAGGAACTGAGGGAGAACTCAGAATGCTTTAAAATTATTTTTCCTTAAAATCATGAACGCCAGCAGATATTTAGTTGAAGCAGGAACATGAGATTGTACGGGCCTCAAGCAGAGATAGCCGGTAACGAGAAGTGTTGTGTTCCTGCTTTCACACCAACTTCGGAATGCAGAAAATTATCGGAAATCAACGCTGCGAACAAGCTTGACAGTAAAAAATTCGGAAAGACGCCAGTTCTCGAGTGACACACAAGCCCACGCAAGACAGAAAAGTTCCACTCTACAATGGGAGGCGTGGTCAAGAAACTTCGATCAGTCTTTGGGCGGCATTGCCAATTTAGCCCGCCAGTCACAAAACCGAGAGGAAGAAAAATTCGAGGAGTGTGGGAGCTTCGCAGAGCGAGGAGAAGTGAAGAGAGAGTCTGTGAGACAGTGCAAATCAAGAGCACATGCGGCCCCTTCCACCCGTAGCCTACTTATTCTGTCGACTTCGTGTCCGATCCGGACACTTGTTGACTTGTTCTTTGTCGGTTGCACGTTCAATGGACAAATCCTTACGCTCCAGTGCTTAGGAATGAAGCGTCAGACTGAACATAGAATTTCCTTGCCTAGCGTCTGCTTTCAAATATCGCCGAAACACTGCTTCGGCTACGAAGCTGATAGCGACCTGTCGACGTTGAGACTTGTCCACGCCCCCACTGCACAGCCGCGGGAGAGCAGGGAGTGTCAGCCAACTCGCGCTGTTCAGCTCCGAGATGATACACCGTACTGCCCAAGCGTCTCCAGCTGATATCACTACACGAAGAACGACCTTGAAGATTGGTGAGATGATTCATTTCCCCCTCCTTCCCATTAATAAGTGAGTTGTGCCCACAGGCAACCAATTTGGCCCTGAGATTTATAATCTTTTGTAGAAAAAGTACTGTAATGAAACCCAATGTTTCTTCGCTGTATTTCCATCTTTTTAGAAATGGTGGGGGGACTCGGCTGTCCGATACAGGATGTGAAATTAAACACCTTTCAGCCGTCTAGTTTCCTAACTTATTTCATTTGGTTACCAGTTTCAGCGTTTTACTACGCCATCTTCAGGCCCCTGATCGCCGTAAAGAAAATTCTGCCTCGGTTCTAATATAAAAAATGGCCAGCAACACTGGTATTAGTAGATTTCTGATTGCTAAAGCGCTCACTTCAACCTACATGTGCCGATAATGACCGATGGTTGGCTGATGATAGTTGAGGTGACTGCTGTAACATGGATAAATCTACTAATACCAGTATTCCTGGCCCTGTTTTGTTCTGAACCAAGGTAGAATCTTCCTACATGCCGGTCAGGGGCCTGAAGATGGCGTAGCAAAACCCTGAAACTGGTAACCAAATGAAATAATTTTGGAAACTAGACGGCTGAAAGGTGTTTAATTTGACACCCCAAATGTATCATGTCTTAATTAACTCAACAATCTGTTCCATTTATACATTAATCCCTTAATCGTATGTCCTTTTGGTGTTTAGTTCACTGAATTACTGACGTCACTTAATTCTTGGCTCGAAATGTTGGGCAACCACGTTAATAACCAGCACGTCAATTATGCAAGAGATCAAAGAATTTTCAGTTCACTACAACGCGCAACTGTTGAGCAACCAACCACCCAGATGAATCAATCAACTACCAACAATGTCTCCTCAAAGACTGTTCAGCGGAACGTTGCTGCATTTGGGCGTCCACAGCAGGCACCTGGTTCGTGCGCCCATGCTGAATGCTGTTGATCAGTGAAGAAGGTTGAGTTTTGCACATCAGTACCTCAACTAGACGTCCACTGAGTGGTGACAGCTGGCCTTTTGACAAGAACTGCGTTTTGTGCTCCATCGGACAGGTGGCACTTGGCGCGCACAGCGTGAAACGTCTAAAAACAAACAATCAGGCCGGAGGAGGGAGCATTATGGACTAGTTGACGTTTTTGTGGCATTTCCTCGGTCATCTAGTCTTTCTAGAAGACACAATGGATCAACACAAGTATGCATTATCCTTGGAGACCATATGCATTCTTACATGCACTTTTGGTTTTCTTCAGCACAGTGACAGGAAAATGCCACGAGTCTGACAGCTCAGAGTGTACGTTCGTGGTTCAAAGAGCATCCGCCCACCGAACTCCCCAGATTTATATCCAGTCGAGAATCTGAGGGACCACTTCGATCGCGCTATTCGCATCATGGATCCTCAGCCTAGAAACTTAGAGCATCTGGCCGTGGCCCTGGAGTTTCCATGGCTCCACATCCCTATTGGTACCTTCCAGAACATCACATCACTGATCCTTCTCCTGCATGTGCCGCTGTGGTCCATGCTACAAAAGGTGGTTATTCAGGTTTTTGACAGATGGTCACATTAATGTGACTAGACAATTAATTCTGTTTAGCGTTTTAGCAACGACTACTATCGACACACTATTATCTCTTTCACAATAGTAGCGTTTTGATATATTACATTCACAGCTCTCCACTAGATCATTCAATCTGTTTCCTTCTAAACTTCAGCCTTCTTCGGTGGTCTGACAAATGGTTCGTATTCTCTCACATTCAGACTATGTTTGGAACCCACCATCCTTTATGCTCTATCTGAAGACAAATTTTTAGTCTCTATTAGCACTTTAAACAACTCCTTTGTCCTGCAGATATTTCACCAGTTAGGTCTAATAACCTCCTAAAGTCCTGCTCTTTGTTATCAAACTCTACCACATTTCATACATGATATTTTTCAACCTTATTTCCTGGTCCAACATTCACTCCTAAATGATTTATTTTCAGTCGAACTAATTGACAGTCTTCTAATATACTGGCAGATTTAAAAGCAATCTCTGAGTCTAACATGTAAGCATTTCCTGATCACAATGAATACCCCAAAAAAATTGCATACTCAGTTCTGGTAATACTAAGAATATGTGGGTAAAGGACTGCCCCTGTATTCTGATATCAATGTTTGTTACTTAATCGGTTTTCTCCATTTTCCAGTGCCCCCAGTTACTTTTACTCTTTGTACTGGAATGTATTCCACACCTCGTCGCTCTTTGACGATTTCAAAGAATGCCCCGGAATGGCACTGATCTGCACTCCTGTGTGAAATAAAACATACATATCATGACTCCACATTGCTATTAGTGTCCGCCGCGATAGCTGAGTGGTCAGCGTGGCGGAATACTGAGCAAAGGGACCCGGGTTAGATTCCCGGCTTGGTCGGAGACTTTCTCCGCTCAGGGACTGGCAGCTGCGTTGTCTTCATCATCATCTCATCATGCCCATCGACACGATCGTCGCCGAAGTGGCGTCAACTCAAAAGACTTGCAGCAGGCGACCGGTCTACCCATCGGGAGGCTCTAGCCACACGACATTTCATTTCATTCCTATTAGTAAAATACTTTGCGTTCTTACGTCCTTCCGTTTGTTCTTCTCGCTCTCCTGCAACAAATCCTTTTCATTAGCCTGGTCTTGTCAAGAAGTCTGACATATTCTGAATTTTTGTTGTTTATTTGGAGGTTTTCTTTTCTCTGCCACATTTTTAACTACCTTTCCCTTCTACTGCCTTTCTTCTCTGCCTTCCTAGTCTTCTTTACTGCCATCGTTTAATGTTGCTTCTGTGTCATGTGGTGTTTCAGTAACTATATTTATGGCTCCTTTCAATAACGCTATATTTATGGCTTCTTTCAATAACGCTACTTTCCTTTTTCAGCTGCATCATTCTCCGTATGTAAATCTCCGGATCTAAATCGGTTTTGTTTTCGTTACATCGACATTCAGCTAGAAATTTTGCTGTTAATGAACGAATCTCTTTGTCTTCTTCATCCTCCTGTAACAATTTCCTGTTGAGTCGCACATGTAATCTTCCTCTTCATGCTGTGTTAATATCGATTACTTAAGATTTTCTATGACTTCAGGAACAATACTACCGGTCTTATTTTCTTTTACTTCATCGAATATACACATTATGATATTACTACCATCTTCACAATTGCTTACATAATGATGAATTTCCGCCTGTACTGGATACATATCAAAAATATTAAAAATCAGACTGGGTTTCTATTAGGGTTACCCTCGGATCACCTTAATTTTCGGTTCCAAAGGTTACCTTTTCCTTGGTACTCTTCTCTAGGCATTCACAATTGCTTACGTAATGATGAATTTTCGCCTGCACTGGATACATATCAAAAATATTAAAAATCAGACTGGGTTTCTATTAAGGTTACCCTCGGATCACCTTAATTTTCGGTTCCAAAGGTTACCTTTTCCTTGGTACTCTTCTCTAGGCATGGTTCGTGTTCGGGGAATGAAATTATCTCATCAAAATCTGTTTTCGCATGGATCGGCGTGCATGGCTTTTTTCCTTTCCTTCTTTTCTACCACTAAGGGTAGAGCGTCTTCCGTATCACTACCTGTCATATTATCCTTGTTTTCCCATTTTACAACCGATCACATATTTGGCAAAGTTCCCCAAACCGCGTAATATCATATGACCCGTCGTCTTGGCTGCACGTATTGTTGCTTTCCACAATATTATGCCCACCCTTCGGTACTTCCGAATCACCTTCTTCCTGACCCATTGTTTCTGTTTGTCTGCCTCCCACTACACCCGTCCTGTTTGATCAGTTTCACCTACCTCCCTTTCAATCGTTTCTTGTTTAATCCCAAGTGTCTGTATCATGGAGTTTACCATTCTACTGTCTTGGTTGGTTTCCAGCTACATCATGTTCTACCTTTTTGCCCCTATCTCCTTGTATATAGTATTTCTGCTATAGGCTTTTCTTTGGTAATTTTCTGATATCAGCACACGACAGACTCGAAATCTGGGCAGATGTCAGTTTTCCTCATCCCAATTCCCCATGCATTTACTGACGTTACCTCTACCACGGTTGGCGGAATACTCTGTACCACCGCCTCTCATCATATTTATGTTGTGCCCATTCCAGCCTCCTCTTTCAGGTACATTTTGGTTCCTGGAAGCTCTTTGGCCATCTGTTCCATGTCACCAGTCTTTGTCTTCGACCTTCTCTATAAATTCATAGACCATTTTATGATTACTTCCCATGTATCTTTTTGAATCATTGGGCAGTATCTTCCATAACTCCCACACTATCTCTGACTCTCAATGCCAATAACGTAAATATTCTAATCTCTTAAACCAAAAATTATGGTAATCCTTCATGGTAGTATGTCCAAGATTCTCTGGCATTTTTGCGATGGCAAACCCTCGCCATAAATTATCCTGTTTTTTGCACTGACCAAAACTCCTCTGAAAACTTCTCTTTGAACTCTGACAAAGTCATACTTGTCGTTTCTGAGTTCCCCATCTTTTTTAATCACTTGTTATATCAGGAAATGTGAAAGTAATTTTTCTCTATCTGTCATCTCATTTGGGGTCACCAATTCGCTATTCTTTATTAAATCCACCGGATGCCATCGTCCTTGCTTCTTTTGAGCACCATATTTCTTCTCTTCGTTCAATACCTTTGATTTTTGCAAAATTATAGGAGTACAATTCGCTTTATTTTGCACTTCTACGCGTAATCATTGCACTTGATTACGAATTTGTGTAGTTATATGACCTACTTTGCTTTCTACTTTCGTGAAACAGCTCTGTATATTCGTGACACTATTTTTAAGAGCCATGAAGCCAGCTTTTGTTTCATGCGTAATTTCGATCTGTATTAGCTGAACGATTTCCTGCATTTCATTTCATACCATCGGTTCCACATTTCAGTCTATCCCTCTATCGTTGATACGTGACACTTGGTTCTTTACTTTTGTTAATACCTCTTTAACTGAAGAAATCGAAGTACTAAGTTAAGGAATCCTTTAGCTTCTAAGTTCAGTATATCCAGATTCGCATCTGTGTTTCATCTAGATCAGAGATTTTAGAACCCAATTTTTGGTTCTCAGTTTTTATATCAATTTTGACCTGAGTCGTAATATGTATTAGTGGAACCCCCATATTATGGTTATTAGTTGTCACATGAAGTGCCGTGTTTTCAACGTTTTCATGATTTCGGAACTAGAAGGGTGCGACTCTACTCCCATTGATGGATACTGTCCACCGTTTTGCTGATCGAAAATTGTTACTCATTCTCTAATCCGATCACTATCGGTGTGGGTTCGCAAAATGAGTGCTTAATCTCAAGCACTCTAACACTATGTACTGATGGTGCTACCTGATTACAACTGTTTTCTCTCTCTCCACGCACGAATCCGCCATCTGGAAACGCTTCACGTTAACGCTGTCCGGCTCGATCTTGATTTTTGCTGGCCCCTGATTATCGTTAGAACTCGCCATACTATTTAGTTCTTTTTTCACCTCAATTGCCCACTAACGCAATTTGATCCAACCTGTTGTACAGCCCTGAAATATTTTCGGTCCACTGCTTTGTAAGCTGTCGTCGTGCACTTTATCAAATTCTGATATTTTGACCTTACATGAACAGAAGTTAAGCTCCTTTTCAACAAGACAAGTTTTAAAAGTTCTGTCATGGTCACCATATGCATTTGAACCCCCTGATTCCGTATGTGACCAATTCGTTTAAATTTTTAAATATACGATTTGCACGTAATCGAACTTTTTGAAGTTTTTCGTAATAGGAAAAGAATTTCTTTTTAACCACGAAAATAGGAATTTTTAGATAATATCTTAACTGCGTTTGCTTTCAAAGGCGTTAAATTTGGTACATCATACGACTTTTACCTAGCGGAAAGCCAATGTTTAGACAGCTACACGCTAAGTAAAAACAGGTCGCTGCATATTCCTTTTATGCGGTAGAATATCGCGCGACGTGGCCGTTGTTTTCTGTAGCCAAAAAATCGTCTAATACGACACCCTAACTCTTCCCAGGAAAACTAACGTCTTTTGTCACTCTGTTGAGCACTGGCATTTATTATGCAATTCAAAACTGTTATGATTCTAGCGCAGCAAAAATGTTTAACTTACTTGTTGACCATATGAAATATATTGGTAATTTTTAGGCAGTTAATTTTTTCTTGAACCTCTCTGGAAAGTGCGACGAAGATAATAATTTAGGCATACAGCAAAGAATATTTCATTGAATGATCACTTCTCTGTCTGCCTGGCAGTTTTATTCTCACAGCAGCATCGACTGGATTGTAGACTGGTACAGCCTTACTGTACGACAGTCCCTCTGTAAATGACACAAATTCTGTGAAGATTTTAGGCTCCAGCTATGAAGGAGCAGTTTAACTACAGCACTCCAGAATCAAGATGAATGAAAGCTATGAAACTGCTGTGTAGCTGAATGGCTATAAACTTTAAAATTTGCTATTACAGGTTAACGAAGATTAAATAACTAGCAAAATTTTGGAATCAGTCTCAAGACCAATAACTATAATTAAATTACCAATGCAACTAATAAACTTCGGAGAGATTCCAAAAGCTTTAGATTCGCTTTTTTCAGCAAAACTAACATTAGTTGAAATTATGGTAGTATTCTGTTGTCGTGAATTTTGAGAATTAATACGGTATTTTGACCGTTTATCTTTACACAGAATTAAGAATAACAGGGATAAGGAAACATGTTAATATTTATGACCTTAGGAGAATGAATTTAAGGAAGAACTATAAATAACGGAATATATTCCATAATGGCGTAGGAAGTTTGGTCGTACTACACCACTTTGATATAACGCAAGAACTCGCAACGTCCTACGCCATTATGGAATAGATTCTGGTTATTTAAAATTCTTTCCTAAATTAATTCACCTATGATCATAAACACTATCCTATTTATGGAGTAGACTCTGTAATTTAGTATTATTTCTTAATTTCATTCTCCTGATATTTACCATATGGGTACACACTTACATTTTAAAAAGTTCTTGTCTTATTTCTAGTAGCTGTTTGGCGGTGTAGTTCACGCTTGCAGGATGATAATTGGCTGGGCTCTTCACGTCTCCTTCTAGGCGGAAGAACAACAGGGAGCCATTGTTCATAATGTAGCGTTGGCTGAAAATTACGTCATAAGTTAATGTTGGATAACCTTGCTTTCCGAAACCAGCAATATCCTCACGTGACTTTGTAACACAGATGGTGCTGCCACACCAACTTTCACTCGAATTTGCACGGTTTTAGCACTCACAATGATATTAACATCGCCAGACTTATGCACGCAAGGCTAATCTGATTATGACTGTCATCTTTTCTTTCTGTACACGCGATTCGGCTTTGTGCCGAAAAAAAAAACGCCGCAAAAACGGTCTGAAAACCCACCGTGGATCCCCGTCTTTCTTATTGACTTACTCGAAAGCTTGAGATATTTCCAAATAACCTCTGAATATTACTGTCGACGTAACTAATACAAACATTCATTATTATGCTCTTAGCATCGTTATCAATTAATTATTCAACGGTATCCTTTAATATATAGTCAAAGGTATTTAATCTTGTTCATAAAATCGAAATTTCAAGTATCGGTTGTTACGGTTACAATTTAAGTGAAGAATTTCAAAAAATTTTTGGTCAGATTTAAGCTGTTACCTTACAGACTGCAAGCAGTTTAGCAAATTTAGTTCCTTTGGATACTTGCATTTTGTAAAATTTTTAAAGTAATTTAAAGGTTCTTCTGCGGCATATTCGAAGAGAGAAAATGCTATTTATGAAACGTCACTTTGGAGACGATGCTTTCAGAAGGGGATTGATGACTGCAGATGTATCAGAGACGGTAGAGGATTTCGAATCATGTTTTTGAAGGAATTTTGACCTAGGATAAAACAACAAGCCATTGTTAATCAGTTCTGGAGAGGCGCCAAGATTGCATCAAGTATATATAGCACCAAGGCAGTATGAACGCTTTCTGCGAAACGTGAGTGCACAAAGGAGCTTCATCACCGGGACTTCACGTGGAGCCTTGGTCTGAGAATGGTATTAAAGACAAAAATTCTTAGAGAGAATTAAAAATTTAAAAAAATATCTGAACTGGTTTTCATTTTAAAAAAGAGGCAGAAGGAATTATCCACCAATAAATACTTTAGTACCCTCTCAAAATACGCTTAATTATTAGCTCAACATTTTATGGCTGCTGACAAGCCGTTGGAAATGTTTGTTCCTGAATAATGCACACTTTCCCGAATCAAAGTAAGTGACTTTATATCTTTATGGCAATTATTCTTATGTCTAATACTGATATTGAGAACTGAGCTGTTTGTTTGGGAAATAGATGTATTTACTGTGAGAAACTTCATCAAAAAATAAACCTATCAGGAAGCAATAGGTAGTACTAAAAGTTCCTTGAACTGGGCTCGCCAGGATGTTGCACTGTGACGAAAAAACACCTTCGCGGTTTCGTTTCAGATAGTCGCTGCATTCATTCTCAGCTCAGCATTATCTCTATCTGCACAGAGTTGCGAGCAGTGGGTTCTAGCGTCGGTAAAAACTTCTGGCACTGTCTGTCAGAAAGTGCATTCTCGTAAACAACATCGTCCCTTCTTGCACTGGTTTGTGAAAGGTGGATCGTGGCAGGCAGGGGATTTTAGTAACGAACGATGCTTCACAACCTAAAGCGTGAAACAATGTGCCTGGCCGGCCGAAGTGGCCGTGCGGTTAAAGGCGCTGCAGTCTGGAACCGCGCGACTGCTACGGTCGCAGGTTCGAATCCTGCCTCGGGCCTGGATGTTTGTGATGTCCTTAGGTTAGTTAGGTTTAACTAGTTCTAAGTTCTAGGGGACTAATGACCTCAGCAGTTGAGTCCCATAGTGCTCAGAGCCTGACCTGACAATGTGCCTACGTAAGATATCATTAAAATAGTCCTAAGCCTTGCTTATGTATCTGTTGTGTCTTATCCCTAGCTGAAGTCTACTTTTATTTTAGTCTATAAATTTCGTACAGGCAAGTCCTTGGGCAATCATATCTGACCTGCCAAGTGATTATGAATACCAGGTATCGTAAATGAGTTTGGAGTACACGTTACGTTTTGAATGAAGAATAGACAACAATCACTGCACTTAATTATTTTTCTTCATTGTAGCAAAAGTAGCTGACAAGTACACTATACGTTTGTAATACGCTAACGAATGGCCTGTTGTCTACGCATTAGCGCTTAGTAATACCGGACGTTATTTCTCGTGAATAATATCTGTACCTGTCTATCAAGATTGATTTGTCTCAATAAATAAACTGATCATAAGTTGAAATCTTGCAAATAATGATTTAGGAAACAAAATCGCAACACCACGAAGGAGTTGTGCGACATAAGATGGTGGGTGTGTTTCTACATCTGCCACTGGCCATTGCTACTATCGCCACTATGACAGTGCAAATCAGGTTTGCTTCAAATACACGCTCTGGCGGTCGTGAGCGTTAGTTTCCTTTGAGACTGGACTTTATGAGTTGATGTTGGTCATGAATGCCTTTAAGTCGACAGAGACGCCATTAGCGATACTTCACTGAGTTTGAACGACGTCGTGTTGTAGGGCCACGAAAGGTGGACGTTCCTTGTGTGATACCGCAGAAAGACTTGCACGAATGTAGCCACTGTACATGACTGCTGGCAGCGGTGGTCACGAGGATGTACATTCACAAGAAGACCTGGCTCCGGACTGTCACATGGCACTGCCAAGAGGGACGACCATCGTTTTCGGCGTATGGCTCTGGTGCATCACACTGCTATACCATAACCTTAAAGCTGGAGGCAGTTTGTAAAATGGAACTATTTCGTTAGAGTAATTATGGTATAAAGCAACAGAGCAGTGTTACCCTCTGAGAGGAATTTTGTTATGTTGACCACGTTGTACCTAACTGAAGCGGCTTATCGGAAGTGAAAGTCAGAATTACTTAAATATTCAAACAGTGGCAAGTAATATTTTACCTAGCTACACTGTTTAAAGAATAAAGGGAACAGCCGCCAGCATAATTAGGCAAGAGAATGATTAACATTCTTGTTTAAGAAAACAATTATTAGTAGCTTTAACGGACAAACACAACCTATATTTTACCACACGCGAGTGCAATGAACTCTGACACCTGCATATGTTCACGGTTAAGATTGGAAGCTGACAGAGCAGGACAGACTATTTGCATAAATATAAAAGATAACGGAACACACTATTACTTTCAAGCCTTATTCAAACCGAATAATTTTTATAACATTACTATTAATATTCACTGCAGAATCACAAATTGGACATAGGTAAAGTATTATTTTTCAAACACTTTCCTTGTTAACATAAAATTATAAATGTAGTTCACTGCAAAATTATGAACTGGTCACAGGTTAAGTCTCTCTCAGTTAAATACTTTACTATTTAAATTGTAAGTTAATTGGAATTGACTAACAAGTTACTTCTCACTATCTTTTGAATAAAGAAATTATTGTTTTCATAAATAGTGGTTTTTCTGTTTAATTGTTATTTATCCTGAGCACAAAGGGTAACCTGTGGATCCTATTACACTATTAATATGCACTCTCATTACCCAAAAGAACCAAGCACTTAGCAAGCATGAGTATATAACTTTCTACTATTGCAGTTTTCCACCTTTACGACAGTGAGATACAATGTTGACAAATTTGCAAGAAACTGACTCACCTTTTTAAAATTTACTACAGGCAGCACTATGATCATTAACTAAGCAAAACTTTATAAGGCTCAGTTTTATGAACTTTTAATCTTTAAAAGAAACTTCAAATTGTCTTTATTACCACAGTCTCCTACTGTCAAGTAAATGATTAAATAGATGACTTTGAAACTCCACAAAACTTTAAATTAGACTGTTTCCATCATTGGGAGGCTTTCACAAGACTACATTTACTACCTCCCACAATGGCACTAAATCCACAGTAAATCGGAGCACTCCCTTCTTACCAAAGATCAAACAACATTATTTAATTAACTATTTGGCTTTGAGGCTTTCATTTATTCCACAAACTAGGACACTCGGTAATCATAGTTCAAATGGAGAGGAACCTGAGATATGTTGTGATAGGGGAAAAACTCAAGGTAGGTAGATGAATTCAATTATAAGTTACCTTATATTTGAGCACAGTAGTACATCCAATAAGCTGATACTTCACTGTACATTATTATGTTATTCCGTTACAGTGATTGCGCAATGTGGTGGCAACTGCATATTGGCAGGTGGACTTGCAGGCAGAATTGCTGGACTCTGTCCCTTCTTGGTGGCGATGATAGATACCAATTCCAGAATCGTTCCAGCTATTTATCCATCCATCCGAGGTATAGGAAAGTGGCAGAAAAAGCCTCTCTCGGAACCAGCACAATATACAACTTTTACATGGCAGTGCACAGTTTGGTAGCTCGTCCCCGACTGACTCTTGGTTCCACTTTTTCTACATAGGCCAACCACAACTTGCGCATGCTACTAAGTTCCGTTCCCGAGGGGAACCACACTACCTTTTACATACAGGATGACTAAGAACCCTAAGTCAAAGTCAGCAGTTTACATAACAGCAACCAAACACATTAAATAAAACAGAACATTTGCACATATTGACATTTCTACAAAAAATTATTCACACATAAATTACAATTATATACAGTAAGTTTTGTTCCCTCCAAATGGGACAAACAATTTAAATGATAGATACACTACATAGCATAGAATCAAACCATGACATCAAAGTGTTTACAAAGAAACGAGTATACAATTTTGTGTTATCGACTCAATCAAACAACATTTACAGAGGCTCAACGATGTAACATTAAATTAAACAAAAGCAAAATAAATCAGTAGAGTATTAGAGTTATGGTGTTACAAGCAGTTCGCACCACACTGACACAACGAACTGTTACAAATCGGTTACTTGAGGGACAGCTCCAGGGCAGATGCCTTGTAGCATGCATTCCACCGGCCTCAAGTCACCGCCATTTGCGATTTCAGTGTTGGCAAGCGAGAGCTCATTGAAGGGCATGATGGAGCTCTTCTGTATGATGAAAGCTGGTGCTGCCTCGACACCAGTGATGGCCGCATGTTGGTTAGGAGGAGGCCAGGTGGGTGACTGCAACCAACCTGTCTGTGTCCTGGACACACGGGACCTACACCTGGAGCTACGGTCTAGGGTGCGATTTCGTATGAAAGCAGGCGCACACTCATGGTTATCCCACGCAACTTGAATCCCTAGAGCTGTCATTCATGAACAGCAGACCAGGGCGCGTTCTCCAACAGGATAACGCTCGTTAACATACCGCTGTTGTATCCCAACACGCTCTGTAGAGTGTCGACACGTTTCTTTGGCCTGTTCAATCACCAGCTCTGTCTCCACTGGAGGCAACACGGGAAATCATCGTATGACAACTCCAGCGTCACCGTCAAACATAAGCGTTCCTCTATTGGCAGACCAAGTGCAACAGGCATGGAACTTCAGCCCACAAACTAGCATCTGGTACGTGTACAACACAATGCACCATATCTGCATGCTTACACGCAACATTCTGGCGGTTACACCGCTTATTAATGTACCACAGTTTCACATTTACAGTTCCTTATCTCGCTCTTATTTTGACCTGTGATCTTGCAATGTTAACCACTTAAATACACTACTGGCCATTAAAATTGCTACACCAGGAAGAAATGCAGATGATAAACGGGTATTCATTGGACAAATATATTATACTAGAACTGACATACTAGATCGTGAGTAATCAGTACCCAGAACAACCACCTCTGGCCGTAATAACGGCCTTGATACGCCTGGCGATTGAGTCAAACAGAGCTTGGATGTGTAAGTAGGCTGTTTATGTTTTCTTATTGGCAACGTTACGTAGCGCTCTGTATGAAAATCACTGGCTGTGCTGTGTGCAGTCTGTGACTAGTTTGCATTGTTGTCTGCCATTGTAGTGTTGGGCAGCTGGATGTGAACAGCACGTAGCGTTGCCCAGTTGGACGTGAGCCGCCAGCAGTGGTGGATGTGGGGAGAGAGATGGCGGAGTTTTGAAATTTGTAAGACTGGATGTCATGAACTGCTATATATATATTATGACTTTTGATGACTATTAAGGTAAATACATTGTTTGTACTCTATAAAAAAAATCTTTCATTTGCTAACTATGCCTATCAGTAGTTAGTGCCTTCCGTAGTTTGACTCTTTTATTTAGCTGGCAGTAGTGGCGCTAGCTGTATTGCAGTAGTTCGAGTAACCAAGATTTTTGTGAGGTAAATGATCTGTGAAACGTATAGGTTAACGTTAGTCAGGGCCATTCTTTTGTAGGGATTTTTGAAAGTTAGATTGCGTTGCGCTAAAAATATTGTGTGTCAGTTTAAGCACAGTCATGTATAATTTTTCTAAGGGGACGTTTCATATGTCGACCCTTAGCCCAGGATACCTCACTGGAACCTTCTGATTTTTTCTTGTAGTTTGTGTAATTAGTGTAGCTATTGTTTATTGCTAGCGCGTAATTATAGAGAGAATTTCCTTTGTAGTTGCAGTCGTTCATTGTTGTACAGTAAAACAGGTGTGGCACGCATGTAGATTTGCACCAAGTATTTCGCAGCTGCAATTAACTAGATATTATTTTCAGTGCTATGTTAATGTGTTCTCTTATTTTTGCTCTTCAAATTGTGTTTTTCTGTGTTGTCGTGTGAAATATTGTGACAATAATGGCGTGTGAAAAACGTAATACTAGGCTCCAAATTAAACTGAGAAATGACAGTGAAGACGAAAGCAGTGTGTTAGCGCTACCATGTAATGAACTAACTAATATTCAAAGTAGTAATTTGGTAACTGTGCATAGGGAAATGGAGCGGGGGTCAAATAATGGTGTAGACAGTGAAACAGGTGGTGAACAGGGAAGCATTATCGATCGATCGGTCGGCAATAGCTCGCCTCAGGAATCGGGAATGACAGAACACAATATTGCAAATACTGTAGACTCAGGTTTTGGGTTCACACCGTTTTCTCAAATGAGTCAAGACACATTTTCCGCTTGTCAAAATGTGAATGTTGCCGGTGCAAATTCACTGCCGAATAGCACTGAGGAACATGTTTCAGACACCAGTGCATTGTTATTACAATTAATGCAACGAATGGGACAGAAGCTTCAAAAGTTAGACACACTGGAACAACACCAGAGACAAACACAGCAACAGTTAGACACAATGGAACAAAATCTTCGAAAGTTAGATACAATGGAACAAAATCAGAGACAAACAGCAAAAGCTTCAAAAGTTAGACACAATGGAACAAAATCTTCGGAAGTTAGACACCACGCTTGAACAAACACGTGAAGATTTAACTACTGAGTTACATAACATTGAATCGAAATGTCAAAAAGTCTGTAATGACGTAAAAACACAAATTTGTGAGCATTTTCAACCTATTTTTTCGCGGCATGAAAATGCATTACAGAATCACGAAGCAGCCATAGAAGAACTGCAAACTATTGTTCATGAAAATCATGAGACCTTGCAAGCTAAAATTGACTCAGTTGCATCTACCGATTTGGTTATGCAACTTGCAAAAACTCAGGAAAACTTAAAGGACACAGTAGATACTCTGAAAATTGGTTCAGAAAGACACATGGAGGAAATCAGTTCATTATGAGAGAAAGTAGTTGAACTTTCGGATCAGCTAAATAATTTATCTACGAAGGTAGATGATAATCTGAACGACACAAAACAGGTAGTCTTTAATGACACAGAAGAGTGCGAACAAATTAGGAAATTCAAACAAAATCAGAATCAAATTAATATGGAACACCAAAGAGAAATCCGGGAAGTACAAGATCAGCTGACACAAGTAATACAAGAATTACGTATTTCAGAGGACACTCGCGCCCCAATACGGGAAGAGGGACATAGAAATATGGAACAGCCACAAAATAATAACACAGGGCATTTCGGATGTTATGAAAGAAATTGGCAATGTGCACCGAATTTTGAGATGGAACCGCCGACACGACGTAACAATGACCGACATGCGACTCGCCGACATGATGATTTTGACTATAAGCTGTTCATTACTACACGTAAATTCAAAACGTTTAAGAATTCTGGCAACGACATTCATCCACAAGCGTGGCTCCATCAATTCTCTCATTGTTTTCCTCCCAACTGGTCATTAGAGCTCAGATTAGAATTTATGTGTGGCTATTTAGAGAATGAACCAGCTGTAAGAATACGATCGGTCATTCACGATTGTAACAGTGAATTTTATCATCCCTTCCTCTCAGCATATTGGTCTCCAGCTACACAAGACCGAGTAAAACATAGCACCATAATGATGAAACATTTCGAACAATCTGAATTTTCCAGTTTTGTGAAATATTTTGAAGACATGTTGCACAAGAATCAGTACCTGTCAAACCCATTCAGCCCCTCAGAACTCATCCGCATTTGCTTAATCAAATTGCCTGAACATTTACGACACATTATTTTGGCAGGACGTTGCAAGGACGACATTGAAGCTTTTCAGGGACTCTTACAAGAATTACAAATTGACACTGACAATCACGGAACGCGAAAACAGGAACACAACAATTACAGGTCACATAAGTCTCACATACTTAGAACATTTACCAGTACTGCTAATGATATTTTAATGCAACATTTTGGTTTACTTGAAAATACATTCTGGATTTAAAGTACTTTCTGTGAGATACCAGATGACACAGTGTTTAGTTTATGTGACAGCTACACGACTTTATCACGACGCTACTAATGAGTGACAATTTACAATGTTGTTTTTGCGGTTTATCTGTTTTATATCTGCACAGGTTTTCGGAATTCTTCTGGAAAGTAAAACACGTTTTAGTAGTAACTTTTGTGGTATAGCTACAATGAGACAGCCTTTTTCGTAGCACAACAATACATTACATTATAGTACTTTCTTCGTCACGGCAATAAGCATAATAACTACGATATCTATACGCAGAGCATCTCACTTTTGTTTATGACGAGGTGAGTACATTGACTTCAGCAGAACTTTGCTTACAGAGGACGATAACTACGACACTTCAACAGAATTATCTTACAACAAGACGCACATTTAGCGCTACAGGACACGCATTTGAGTGATTAATTCGGTACTTGAACCATCTATTTTTCAAAATTTTTTTAATTACAAAGAATGTTTTCTGAGATACATTTCATTCCATTGCTGTAATCTGTAACACCTGAGGGTATAATTACATTAATCCTCAGGGGGTACACGCCTACTTTGTGTACCATGTGTTTGGCAAGCACAAGGAGCCCTAGCTAATATGGTATTTGCTTATACAACTTTACACATCGGTACCATATTTCTCTAACACACAAATTACACAGCTATCTGATCATTTAGCTGAGAGATAAACTTTTTTTTTACTATGTCAGTGACACATGTTAAGGCAATTACACAGTTGGATAATTTCACACTTATGAAATTGTATTTGTGTCTACTTTGTGAACTGTTCATATTTTGTTGGAACCATTGTGATACTATGAGAGCTTTGAATGATGTATTTGGTAAGGGAGCATGATTTTTAAAGTACATTTGAGGTAGATGACACTATTGAAATGGGCAGAGAATTTTTTTAGGTTTTGACATTATTGCAGAAAGCTACGCCTTTTTTGAGATTTGGCTGAGGTTTTATGATGTTATGATGACGATGCGTATTACGCTGTTGCGGTATGTTTATGATCAATAAGCTGATGCTATATGAGGAATTTGATTATGCTACGTATTTTTTATGATGAAATATTGAAGAAGTGTCGACGAATATGTGTATGTGTAATAAGGTAAGGAATAATGAGTAGTGGTTAGGGACTCTGACTTGTGAAAAAGTATGTTGGAAACCAAGAATCGTACTTTAAGAGTTATGAAATGTGTCTAAATGCATGAATGTATCACAATGCTGACGAATATTTTTTGGACACTGTTATAGTTATAGGATTTTGTTTCTACAGATTTGCAACGCAAATTCTCGAACTGTGAAATTTTTATATGAGACTGTCACAGTAGTGCAAACTGGTGTCGTAAATATTTCGGTAAGAAAGCCAAGTGACCTTGACATAATGCGTCTTGAGCGGCCAGCTGTGTCAGACGCCTAGAGAAAAAGCCATTAGTGTGTGCCTTTTCAGAGGCACAGGCAAAAAAAAAAAAAAAAAAAAAAAAAAAAAGAGGGAGGCCATTATCCTCGCTATTGACATTCCTTTGTAGAAAGCATCGTAAATACGACGCCCTCAAACTTGAAAACATGATTACACTGTAGAGTTCTTAATTTATGATATTTACTGAAATGAAATGATGAGAAACACTTCATGTCTATTGTCTTGCTAGTTGAAAGATTGTTTACTGCAGTATGAAATGCCATATGGCTAGTGAATGACGTTTCACACCTTGCTTTGCCTATTTTGTTTAATATCTAGTTCCTAGCTGTACTGCAGCATTGGTTAAAATAAAATTTTATAGATGTACTAATATAAATATCTTATGCCTACAGACCCAGTAAAAAATAACTTTATGATGGATGTACTCCAAAAAAATGAGGGAGCACAAAAAGACATTTCCACTTCACAGGAATTGCATACATAATTTTTGTCAGTGACTTGGTAACTTGTCTGCTAGAGCAAGTCACAGTGATGCATCACTCTAGTGTTAAGATGTGACATAGGTATTAGACATGGCCATCTTTACTGTAATATTTTTTCTGCTTGAGCTTTTTCATGATTACATATAAGTTATTGCATTTGCTGCTGCTGTTTGCCAGGCATAGTGTTATTAAATTTCACTTTGTATTACTCTGTTAATCTAGTTTTAGTACTGATTTATTTTTCTTGCTTGCTGTGCATTGCCTTATATTAGTTGTAATATTGCATTTGCTTTGCTAATTTATGCTGCTTGCTTTGCCATTTGTATTTTTTATCATTGCTGTTTGTGTTAATTGTTTTGTGCTGCTGCATTGCCTCATTCCTTAGTTTAGCATCTGAGCTCAGTAGATTTAAGTTAGCTTAAGATGGGGTAGGCTATATGAGAGAACGGTTTGTGATGAATTGGAAGAAATGCATTGAGAAGCTATAAGAAAATGGTTTGGCCAAAAAAGTATTTTGAAAGAAGATATGAGCAAAACAGTAGGGTTTAGGGACAAAAGGTTTACGTAGAATTTTCTTGGAAATATATGATGGGGTAAGATAATGGAAAATAAATAATGAGGTAAGAAATATGTGAACATATAAATACAGAAAGCATGCTTGGGTAGGATTTTTTTGGTGGAAACAAATGTTGAAATAAGACCAAAGATCTATGGAATGAAGTTTTAGGTTGGACTGCAGTACCAAATGTTACACTGAAAACAAACCCTGCCCTTTCCTCTTGTGTTATTCTGCTATGTGTTTGTGTACTCTTGTATATTTGTGTTTTTCTTGTCTTTATGTGTTTAGCTGATATGAGTTACGTTGTAGAATTTTTCTAATACTATGTTATTTACTTTGTAAAGATGTTTAGACATTATTTATCTGTTCTGTTGTGTTGCTCATATGTGAAGTTGATGTCTCAAAAGTTATTTTGATCTTCATGTATGTACTTACGTCATAATTCTTGTAACACTGATGTGCATGTTTATTTCTATTCTTTTGTAAAGCCTGTTTTATTACAAATGTTATCTGTACTATCATGTTCTTTAATGATGTATTTTGTACCTTTGTAATTGTATTCTTATGTTATAAAATTGTAATTGACACCAGTTCATCAAATTAAGTAACTTGTAAGTTACATTTCACTGCACACCTTTCTGTTGGTCATAGTATATGGACAATATGTGAGATGTAGGGACTGTTAGTGTTTACACGTGTGTTAATAATTCAGCAAGGGACTGGATAACAGCATTGCTGGTTCTAAGGACATTTCAAAAATAATTTTGTGAGCGCACAAGTGGTGGTTATGGACTTGCTATATTCTCCGCAAGACTCTTCGACGGTGATTGTGCACCTGCACAGTCGCAACAGATAGCCGCTGGCCGTGTCACAAGGACTACAGTGGGTCTGCATCTTTGATGGCCCACCAATACCATTATTTCTACAAGGACTGCAGTGGGTCTGCACCTCTGGTGGCCCACCTATACCATACTCTCTACCAGGACTACAGTGGGTCTGCTCTATGATGACCTACCTACCAATATTCTTCAAAACATCGAATGACTGTGCTGTGGGTTTCCTCTGTTGTGACCCATTACCTGTCTGCATGTCAAGAGTCAGCATTGTCATTGTCTTTCCGTTGGAAAGACAACACTACTACTTCAAGATTGCATGGAAATCCACTACTTCCGTGTGCATTCGCTTTTACTGCTCAGACTTTGAGAAAAGAAACGACAGTTTTACTGTGACGAATGATCAGGACTGTCTTTATGGACTGTGAGAAAATTTTAGCTTTTGACCAACATTCTATCAATAAGTGTGTGCATTTGATTTCTTTGTTATTGGAATCGCGAAAAAAAATTTTATCAAATCATTATTGGCCACTGCCCAAAACAATTTGTAAAACTTTTTGTGGGGAGCATTGGGGCTATGTAAGTAGGCTGTTTATGTTTTCTTATTGGCAACGTTACGTAGCGCTCTGTATGAAAATCACTGGCTGTGCTGTGTGCAGTCTGTGGCTAGTTTGCTTTGTTGTCTGCCATTGTAGTGTTGGGCAGGTGGATGTCAACAGCACGTAGCGTTGCGCAGTTGGAGGTGAGCCACCAGCAGTGGTGGATGTGGGGAGAGAGATGGCGGAGTTTTGAAATTTGTAAGACTGGATGTCATGAACTGCTATATATACACTCCTGGAAATGGAAAAAAGAACACATTGACACCGGTGTGTCAGACCCACCATACTTGCTCCGGACACTGCGAGAGGGCTTTACAAGCAACGATCACACGCACGGCACAGCGGACACACCAGGAACCGCGGTGTTGGCCGTCGAATGGCGCTAGCTGCGCAGCATTTGTGCACCGCCGCCGTCAGTGTCAGCCAGCTTGCCGTGGCATATGGAGCTCCATCGCAGTCTTTAACACTGGTAGCATGCCGCGACAGCGTGGACGTGAACCGTATGTGCAGTTGACGGACTTTGAGCGAGGGCGTATAGTGGGCATGCGGGAGGCCGGATGGACGTACCGCCGAATTGCTCAACACGTGGGGCGTGAGGTCTCCACAGTACATCGATGTTGTCGCCAGTGGTCGGCGGAAGGTGCACGTGCCCGTCGACCTGGGACCGGACCGCAGCGACGCACGGATGCACGCCAAGACCGTAGGACCCTACGCAGTGCCGTAGGGGACCGCACCGCCACTTCCCAGCAAATTAGGGACGCTGTTGCTTCTGGGGTATCGGCGAGGACCATTCGCAACCGTCTCCATGAAGCTGGGCTACGGTCCCGCACACCGTTAGACCGTCTTCCGCTCACGCCCCAACATCGTGCAGCCCGCCTCCAGTGGTGTCGCGACAGGCGTGAATGGAGGGACGAATGGAGACGTGTCGTCTTCAGCGATGAGAGTCGATTCTGCTTTGGTGCCAATGATGGTCGTATGCGTGTTTGGCGCCGTGCAGGGGAGCGCCACAATCAGGACTGCATACGACCGAGTCACACAGGGCCAACACCCGGCATCATGGTGTGGGGAGCGATCTCCTACACTGGCCGTACACCACTGGTGATCGTCGAGGGGACACTGAATAGTGCACGGTACATCCAAACCGTCATCGAACCCATCGTTCTACGATTCCTAGACCGGCAAGGGAACTTGCTGTTCCAACAGGAAAATGCACGTCCGCATGTATCCCGTGCCACCCAACGTGCTCTAGAAGGTGTAAGTCAACTACCCTGGCCAGCAAGATCTCCGGATCTGTCCCCCATTGAGCATGTTTGGGACTGGATGAAGCGTCGTCTCACGCGGTCTGCACGTCCAGCACGAACGCTGGTCCAACTGAGGCGCCAGGTGGAAATGGCATGGCAAGCCGTTTCACAGGACTACATCCAGCATCTCTACGATCGTCTCCATGGGAGAATAGCAGCCTGCATTGCTGCGAAAGGTGGATATACACTGTACTAGTGCCGACATTGTGCATGCTCTGTTGCCTGTGTCTATGTGCCTGTGGTTCTGTCAGTGTGATCATGTGATGTATCTGACCCCAGGAATGTGTCAATAAAGTTTCCCCTTCCTGGGACAATGAATTCACGGTGTTCTTATTTCAATTTCCAGGAGTGTATATTATGACTTTTGATGACTATTAATGTAAATACATTGTTTGTTCTCTATAAAAAAATCTTTCATTTGCTAACTATGCCTATCAGTAGTTAGTGCCTTCCGTAGTTATAATCTTTTATTTAGCTGGAAGTAGTAGCGCTCGCTGTATTGCAGTAGTTCGAGTAAGCAAGATTTTTGTGAGGTAAATGATTTGTGAAACGTATAGGTTAATGTTATTCAGGGCCATTCTTTTGTAGGGATTTTTGAAAGTCAGATTGCGTTGCGCTATAAATATTGTGTGTCAGTTTAAGCACAGTCATGTATAATTTTTCTAAGGGGACGTTTCATACTTGGATGGCGTGTACAGGTACAGCAACCAGTGCAGCTTCAACACGATAACACAGTTCATCAAGAGTAGTGACTGGCGTATTGTGACGAGCCAGTTGCTCTGCCGCCATTGACCAGGCAATTTCAATTGGTGAGAGATCTGGAGAATGTGCTGGCCAGGGCAGCAGTCGAACATTTTCTGTATCCAGAAAGGCTCGTAAGGGCCCGCAACATGCAGTCGTGAATTATCCTGCTGAAATGTAGGGTTTCGCAGGCATCGAATGTAGGGTCGAGCCGGGTGATATGCCAATGTAGTGATCACGAATACACGCTTCCAGTGTGCGTTCACCGCGATATCGCCAAACACGGATGCGACCATCATCATGGTGTAATCAGAACCTGTATTCATCCGAAGAAATGACGTTTTGCCATTCGTGAACCAAGGTTGGTCGTTGAGTACACCATCGCAGGCGTACCGTCTGTGATGCAGCGCATTCGCGATAGGCTACAATTCGACGTTTATCAAAGTCGGAAACGTGATGGTACGCATTTCTCCTTCACACACGAGGCATCACAACAACGTTTCATCGGTCAACTGCAGTTTGTGTATGTGAAATCGGTTGGAAACTTTCCTCATGTCTGCACGTTGTAGGTGTCGCCACCGGCGCCAACCTTGTGTGAATGCTCTGAAAAGCTAATCATTTGCATATCACAGCATCTTCTTCCTGTCGGTTAAATTTCGCATCTGTAGCACGTCATCTTCGTTTCGTAGCAATTTTAATGGCCAGTAGTGTATAAATACGACGTGCGCAATTGCGGATTTAGTACTTCGAGCAACAGCCAAAACAGAGAGTGAAATATCCGTAATACAAACATGTTTATCAGTGACTCATCCCGGTTCTTACCCAATCTGCGAAAAGTGTTGAAAAGGAACAACATGTCTATAATTTATTTTACTGCTCTTAATCTGCATAAGCACCAAGTATATCATCTACACTGCTTAACTATCTGAGAATGTTTTTTTTTGTTTTCCTTTCTGCTCTTGTGAAACAGATTTTTAGTGTTGATATCATTTTACAGTTCATCTAACTAAGAGTTTCCTCGTTTGACGACTGCAGGAAAGATGTCATTACGTATTCGCTCTAAGCAGAGATTCTTTGGCTTTTGCCTAGTACAGTTGCTGAAGCTAACCAGGTTGTTGTTACGGAGAACAGAACAGTTTTTGTTTTGCTACTGAGTAGAAAGAAAACTCTTTGGGATGTCCTAGCTGCTCTCCTGAACCGGTATCGACAGGAGAGGCAGGAAGAGGAGGGGCGGTGTTAGGAGTCCCCTCTCTACTAAAGTTCTCCATTTTTGCATCGCTCTGCAAGCATTGCCATGGTCACAATGCGGCAGATGGGTTTGTGTTTGCTATTACAGTAGATCAGATTATCTGTGTGGTGTGGAAATGTGTTTACAGAGTTAGTAAATGTTTCCCTCTGGACAACGAGACAGGTAACAATTATGAAAGTGTTGGGGGAGTACTTTGATAATGCAGTAGATGTACCTACAGGAGAAGAAAGAGTTACATATGAACAAATAAAGCAACAGTTGACGAAAGAGGATGCTGTAATACCAAAGGTTACCACACTTTTAATAGATGATGAGGGATCAGATGAAGGGCCATCACATGAAGAGGCTTCAGATGAAGAAAATGATAGTGCCATCTCAGATGAATGAATGTCACCAATGGCTTTTTTTTTCAGGGAAGCAGCGATTCATCGTATCATCCATCACCTCCAAGAAGACAAACGAAATTTCCGGAATGACATCTGGATGATGTTTACAAGATATGAACAAAAGAATCAAGAGAAAAAGGTAGAAATTTTGATACTGCCCGTCTGTGTCGTCCTTGATTAGCTGCTAATACGACACCGCGCTTGAAAATTACAACAGATTTGGCACAGAAAAGTAAAATAAGGGTCAATACTGCGTTACAAAACACTGAAAACAGGCCGAAACAACGTCAGTCGTCAAATGCAAAAATTCTGCAGAATCCGATATATCGTGAATTACGTGGTCACTTTAGACCAAAGAGACAGGAAAATGCAATAATACATGTCCACGCATTGAGGGTTCGGTCATTGAAAATAAAGAAGAGCATTCACCCTCTCAGTTCACAGCAGTACAAAGCTTCCAACACGTAGGTAAGTAAATTGAAATGTGAGAATGTCTGTCGTAAAATAACCCACAATTTAGTTAGCTGTTGGTTGAAGGGGATGAAGTTATTCATCAAAAAGCTTATTTATTCGTGAGAGAAAACAAGTTTCTCATTGAGGAAAAACGTCTGTCACCAGATCAAGTAATTAATGCCGACTAATCAAGATTTGATAAAGAGTTGCAATATGGGCGGACTCTCGCAATGAGAGGAAACAAGCATTTCTTTGGTGTGATTCCACACACAGCGGCAACCACACACGCTTATATGATAATACCTGGGGTTGTGATGGATGGTACACTGACACCCCCATTTTTACGTCCTTGTATCGGAGCCCATCTGCCATTTTCATGCAAATACGAACATAAATTTACCAAATATCAAAGCGTTTGCTAACAGTGCAAGTAGAGAGAGCTTCCTATTTTTCCTAAATTATTCTTCTGGCTATCGTGTTGCTCAAAGCCGTCACTTTAACAGTGAGTCTGTAAGATAAGTGACGGTTGAAATATGACGAAGAGGAATTCAAAAGTTTTTCCTGAGTAAGAAATGAGGCTAGATTTACAATACAAAGCAAAAGCCCTTCTCTTGGCTGAAATCCGGAGAGCAAACGGAAATGACGAACTACACAGCTCTGCAACTCCCGAAGATGGTGAATTCATCAAAAAGCTGATTCCAGCAAAGTGCACAGCTTAATCAAACTTGCGAACAGAATTATAATTGACAGGGTCTGTGGATAGGTGGCGCTCGATGGGAGTGTGGATCGTACGTGAGGCTTACCGAGACAGTCGGTGCGCCTGCGATAACGCTGTGTACCGAGAGCCGCAGTGGTTCCCGCACCTGCGCAGTAAGGAGGACATCCCGGTTTCGAATGCCGGCCCGGTACACATTTTCGCTCGTCGCCACTGACTCCGCTTAATGTCCCGCTGCAGCTGATAGTAGTGATTCCTCTCCAGTTTACATACAGTGTTTCACAGCTGCGGGATCTGCGTTATGTCTATTCTTTCGAAGGAACCGACACTGTGCATGCAAATAAATAAGCAAATTTGAATTTTCTGCAGTGCAACTACACCAAAGAACTTCCTGGTATACTTCAAACACCCTTTGAGTACTGCATCGAAAGAAGAATAATGGAAGTGTTGAAAGGTGGCTACACTGAGTCACAGCGCCAGAGATTGCGCCGAAGATTATTATTCCGCCGCCTCCACTGGTGCAGTAGTAGTTCAGAGGATTTCGAGTGCAATTTTTGTTCTGTTGGGCGAGAGAGTATACGCTGTTCGGTTGGTGTAATGTTTAGATGGGAGATGTTTCAATTATCACAGTGTGTTTAAGAAAGGAGATGGGCTTTGATTTATGACGCTGGTGTAATGGAAAATCTTCGTCAATATATAATGAGGTAAAAATGTATTACAGATTTTTTAAATGACGATGCCTCTTGGTCCCAGGTACAGTCAACAAAGCATTTGGCTCGTGACCATGCATTAGACTTGTAATTCTGATTTCTATGTCCAATTATAGTATTTCTGGTTTTTCAATTAGTTCATTGTAAATGGTGTTTGAAATATTTTGTCGTATTGAGAAAAAACCGAGCCAGATACATGTACGTTGAGTCACACTACCACACACAGAACAGTTACACTTGTGCTTTGTTGTTTCGTAGCTTTTATAGTTGCAGGGGACTTAATTAATTAATTGTGTTAATGGTAATTCCTTGTCTTTCTTTATTGTTATTTTATGCAGTCAGATTGCGTGCTAATACTAGTCAGGGCCAACCGGTTACGAGACTTCGTAACCGGTCACACAGCTACTAAAATTATTGCATCTTATTCTCTTAAGCCCCCATGCAGAGTGTTTCCATTGAACCAGTGTTCAACCTGCTTTCATCAAATGTGCACACTGCAAGAACTGTCGATGAGGTGCCCATACTATTGCTGCTGACTCCGACAGTGTAGTCAAGCAAGAAAACTCTGTTATAGAATGTTTCATGTCACATTACTGCCAACTTGTCTCAAATAATCCATTTGTGTAATAAATCATTCATAGTTACAGCATTCTCATCGTAACTTTGGCGATTGATGTCTCCTGTTCTTATGGCCCGTAGCAGCTGCTATTTTGATGGTATTCCTGTATTTTGTTGCTCTATGAACTGCGATATGTATGAGTATAATTTGCACGACAGTCCACCATGACCTTCCTTTGTGAGATACTTTGATCTGCACAAAATGACCTCTTCCTCTAACCCCTGTCGCACCTTCCATTCAGGAATTTAGTTTCACTTCATCACCCTACATGCCACGTCTTTATCGTTTCAAGGATCACTGTTGCTGTGATTAAAGATGTTCCGGCGGAAGAGAAGCCTTCAGCGAGCGCGTCCTGCTGACTGGTTGTCTAATTCTTAATTGCCGTTAAGCAGTTGCAGCTGTGTTGAACTGCGATTCGGTAAGTTTGTAAACGGAATACGTCTCTTGGGTGGAGAGATCCTTGTGTAATGGATGTAATATTTCTACTAAATTTTCACATGGAGTGTATTTTTCAAACGTAACGCAGTAACACTGAAAGGTATAAAGACTGGCTCTTTCAAGTTTTTCTCGCAGCACACAAGGAAAGAGTGAGGCGATTACCACTAAGATTATACAGGAGGCTTGCCAATGATGAAAATCTTGAGAGGCAAATTCAGTCTGATACCTTTCGTATATTACGTAAGCACTTATACTATTAGATTTATCAGCAAACCAGACTGATCCCCACGGCTTCACACATGTGTGTGTTCGACACACATGTTGAACACACCTCTTCTTCCCTTTCTCTGTGTCCACGTTTTCCTGCCTCTGCCTGTCCACCTCATCCTCTCACCTCTATCTGTCTCTAGCTCTCCACTCTTTCTGTCTCTTCATCTTTGCTCGCCATATTTTTATCCATTTTTTCGACCCCCTCTCTATGACCATATCTTCCTTCCCCATCCCTCTGATATATCCTCTCCCCTTCTCTCTTCCCATCTCTGCCTCCCCCTTATCCGCATTTCACCTGTTAATTACTCTTCTAAACATTCCACTGGAATCATGCAACTCTGGGTGCTCCCTCTCTCTCTGTTCGCTTCCATCTCCCTATATCTCTCTCATCCCTTTCCCAACCAAGCTCATAGGAATGTGTAGCCCCTGTGGTACAGTTCATTAAAGCAGGCAAATACTACTCCAATTGCATACCTGTCAAGCGGGACACACTGCAAATCAGGGGCTTGAAAACCATTTATTTGCTCCTGATGTACAGGCTGCCACGCATAGCACGTCAATGAGACAGGCCAGTATTACTGCAGTCTAAAATTCTTGTCGCAGCCCTGAAAAGTGCCTCTTCCTCTTGAGAGGCTGCCCTTGTGAAGGTCGATTTGGCAATCCAAATGTGTTCCAACATGCCTATGGTTCA
The DNA here is from genome assembly GCF_021461395.2 of Schistocerca americana. Lineage (NCBI taxonomy): Eukaryota > Metazoa > Arthropoda > Insecta > Orthoptera > Acrididae > Schistocerca > Schistocerca americana. The sequence goes on from NC_060125.1 coordinate 618,055,643, forward strand.
AGGCAGTCTACACACCAGGGCCTGGAAAAAAAGTTTTTACCCGTACCCCTATTGGAGGTACAAGGTTATAAACCCCACAGTGCTGACGTTTGTGAGGCCTGATATTTCTGTGCCAATTTTTTTGGAAATCGATGCCTTCAGAAGAGATCCGAGACATATACACATATATACTTCCTGCTTTATAGATATAACAGACCAGATTTTAATGATTTATTTAAAATGAAGGCAATAGGTACTAAAGTCTTGTGCTATTCTGAAACTCGCAAGGCCTTGAAATATTAACAAAGTAGGGTACAGAGCTGCCTAAAAGAACATTTCTTGGAAGGGAGCATGAGGGGGGGGGGGGGGGGGGAGTGGAGGAAGAGTCACTGGAGTCGGCGTCCGTGACATAAGCGGTTAAAAGGCTTCCTGAGAAGGGAAGCTCGCCTCTGTGTGTGGGCGAGATACGAGACGGAAATAGCAGCCAGCAGGTGGTCATTGCGGCAGTCGTCTGACGAAGGAGGGAAGCTTAGTCCGGAGCCAGTTTATGGTATCGCTGCAGATGGAGCAGTCAGCGACCACCGTGGAGACTTCATTCGGAATTATGGGATAATTCAGTTCGTATTACGTATGTTACGAGGATGAAATGGCTACTAGTCTCGGAAGTAGAAACGGGTGCTATTTGCTGTGCCACATGATGGAAGGGATGGTCACTTCCAGTTTCAGAGGCTTGCTGGAAAGGCGTCTCTACTAACAATTCTTAAGGCTGCAGTGGTGGCCCAGAATTTCATTTCCGCAAGCTACCTTGTCTGCTAAAACTTCACCATTGACAAATAAACTTTGAACCTGTGAATTATTATAGTCCTAAGTCACTATATATTACTAGATATGCCCCCATCACAAACTTTCTTCTGGAAAATTTAGCGGGGAACGGTATCAGAGAAAATAGGAAGCTGCATGGCATCGTCTCATCGAAATAAGTGCTCTGAAGGCATCGCAAGTAAGTGAAATTTCCGACTGCTGTGATCAGCGTCATTTCAGACAATAGAGTTAACTGCCTCAATTACTTTTCACTTAGTTAACTCTGTTGCTGCTGTAACTTGTTGTTCGAACACACATAGTTAATTATTATTTTTTGTCATTAACGTTTCAGCAACAAAATTAGTAACGGGTAAGCACTCGACAGCATGCGCTACGTATTATGTTCCAAAATGGAGGGCATACAAACGAGATTTTTCCGGGGTTCATACCTCGGTTTCTATTGGTGATAGGAAGATAGAGCCTGGTGTTTTTGATAGCTCTTCCGCTACCGATCATTTGTGTACCCAGTAGGAGGATCGTCTTACTGTAGCTATCCTACACTACAGGGTCAAAATTTGAATATTACACGCTTCCTCCATTTTAGGCTAATGAAGCTAATCTGTCTGATACTTTTGTATTATATGTGGCCTAAGGTGCCCCTTGAGAGGCTTGTGGAGGCACCATTTAGTTAAGGGGCGTTTCCTGAGATAACCAAAAACGAGCCACGGTTCCCAAGACAGTGATGCACAGGAAATGGATTGAATTGTTGTGATATATTCCTAAGATTCTCGATCTGTAACCATCTTGAAAATTCTGTGGATATCGTTATCTGTTTATGAGATATCGAGGTTCAAATTTACCCTTCTTGTACACGTAAAATACGTATGTAAAATCCGGTGTGCGGCAAGCACGGACAAATACGCTGTAAAGTTTCTTCGTTATCTTCACAAGGTTCCTGGGAATCCCATATTGTTTTAGTACTGAAACCCATGCAAATTTTTTGCAAATAAATCTAGTCTGAGGCGCAAAAATATATACTTTACCTTATTTTTATTTCACTTATGTAAACCATCAAAATTTCACTGAACCATAAAGTTCTTTTCATATGAGTGGCTGTAGCAGGGAAAAGAATGGAACCAGTTAAAAATCCTCCTACCGGAGCACAAAGCACGGTGAATAATAACCTTATTCTACCTAGCTAACCAAATTTAAAAATGTTCCCAAAAATATTGGCATGCGAAAATATTCGTGCTTTCTTATGCAAAGAGGAAGCAGACAATGGCAGTGGGAAAGGGGCGGTAAAGTCCTAAATACTGGAAGATAGTAGACAGTGGCTGTGGGACAGCAATGGTAAGGAAGGCAACGGCAGTGTGACAGAAAGAGAGGGACACTGCGGCAGTGGAACACGTTGGCAGTGACAGAATAGTGCTAGGAAAAGAGTGAAGGGGACAATGCAAGTGGGACAGAAATAATGAGATGGAGGAAGTGAAAGTGGGTGAGAGACAGTGATATCGCGAGACAGAGTTTATGACAACGAAATCGGGGAAGAGACAGACAGTCACATAAGAAGAGACACAGCAGTGAGGGGGAATTATTTAGATAGTAGCAGTAAAAAAAGATTAAGAGGGAGGCAGTGACAGGCAGAGGAGACAGTTCAACGAAACGAAAGAGACCGCATGTGTGAGACAAGAGACAGTGAAAGTTGTAGAGTTAGAAAGAGATAAAGAGTTGGACTCAATGAGTGAGTGATATGGGTAAGTGAGAGTGGACGAGTATGAGCGACCCACAGCGATGGACTAGACCGTGAGATTGGGGAGTGAGAGGTGGATTACAAATTAAAAACAGTGCGGATATGTTCTATGCCATAATTTTTCTGACCTTTCTTAAAGGTGCTAAGGAAGATAGAATGAGGCAGTTGGTGCCCCGTTTTCCAGTCAGTCTTTTAATAAAGGGGAGCATATTTACTTTATTGTACTCCGATAGGGGTTTTTTCCATGAAGCTAAAAGTCGCATTTCTGCGCTGTTGGTGTAAGCATTCTGTTCACAAATTAATTTAATGTGGTGGAGTGAACGGAATAATTAATTATTATTTTGCTTTGTGATGTTACCTTGCTAAGTGCCACAGCTCCAACCACGGGCGTGGCGTGTAGAAAGAAAAAGTGGTTGTGGAGGCACTGTTACCAGCCAAGAGAAGTTGCGCAGTAAATTTTACAACGCAGGAAGTCTCCAGAATATTCGAGAGGAATGAACAGCTAACGGAAAATACAGTGGGAATGTTCCTTGTGTGTGTAACATTAACTTTGAGACCGAATTGGACCTGATTCGGTACTATGAACTACGAAATCTGACAGCCGAAATATTTTCGCAACCTGAATAAAAAGTGTTTTTGTGACATCTAGCACACTGTACAATATACAAGTTGTTTGTTTCAGCTCGAGAGAAAAAAATATCTTGAAAACGACTCACAGTGCGAAATAATGCTCTAGGTGAAATGGTAATATTAGTAGAGGGGGCATATGTCTGTGGTACAAATGGCCATCTCTTAACCACCTTTCATTCGTCGGCGGGGTCAACTTTCTATTTTCAAATGGGAACCCCCACCCCATTTTTATTGCATAGTCGGATTCTATACCAAAAATTACGGCCGGCCGTGGTGGCCAAACGGTTCTAGGCGTTACAATCTGGAGCCGCGCGACCGCTACGGTAGCAGGTTCGAATCCTGCCTCGGGCATGGATGTTTGTGATGTCCTTAGGTTAGTTAGGTTTAAGTAGTTCTAAGTTCTATGGGACTGATAACCTCAGAAGTTAAGTCCCATAGTGCTCAGAGCCATTGAACCAAAAATTACGAACAGTTCGCTCAAATCATTGCTTCCTTTCCTTGACAGATGGCGCTGTAGTCAACACATATTACGTGTGCCTATTTTTGCAGTTGAGAAAAGACACAATTGCTTCTACATTTCATATGGAATGTAAACGTAGACCATTGTGTTCTAATGGTTGAATGTATGGTCAAATGTTACTTGAGTGTTGCAAATATCATTATACAGTACAAATAAAATAGCTGCTTGTATGGTGACATAGTTTTCTGTTCAAACAAATTTCGGGCTTGCAGCCGGTCGTCGTTCAATACTTCGCACGATATTTCAACTGGGCACCTGCCAGACATCTTCAGGTGAGGCGTCGCAGACTGGCGAAAACGTGCTCCGTTCCGCAACATAACTATTCTGCGCATGCGTCGAAAACTTGATAGATGAACCACACTGCCCGCCGGTAGCGCCGTCGCTGGTGGAATAGCGGAACTCAGTCGCCCTCTGCGTTGCTGTTTGCCACGGCCGTCGACGCACTCTGTCGTCTTAGATTTGAGCAAATCGTTGAGATGATGGGATTCCATGCACTGTCTGCGACGGCTCACCTGAAGATGTCTGGCAGGTGCCCAGTTGAAATATCGAAGTATTGAACGACGACCGGCTGCAAGCCCGAAATTTGTTTGAACAGTCAGTTCGCCGGGAAAATTATAAAATTCACAACATAGTTTTCTGTTCTCCCTGGGGTTGACTGTGGTGAATCCCGATCCATCGTAATGTTTCATTTCGCTGTCCGCCCTCGAACCCAGCGTGAGGGTGACTGCATTCTGGGTACGTTTCCATCCACGACACTGCCTGACGGTGTCTGTTGCTAAGCACACTCATGCTCATAAATTAAGGATAACGCTGATACATGGTGAAACAACGCTCTGGTGGGCGGGTTGCGGGTTTAAATCACCTCGGGGTATGACCATGCTGTGCATTTGACCTGCGTTCGTCGCACGGTGGAGCAGGCAGCAGTCCACATACGCAGAGGTGTGTTGGTGCATGTCAGAGTACGGTGCAGCGAGTAAGTGTGCAGACGTTTTCAGACGGCTAATGGTGACTTTGTGTTTAAAATGGCTCTAAGAACACATATTGATGACGTTATGAGGGGTAGAATACTAAGGCGACTGGAGGCTGGTCAAACACAGCAAGTTGTACCACGGGCCCTCTGTGTGCCACCAAGTGTGATCTCAAGATTATGGCAACGATCCCAGCAGACAGGGAACGTGTCCAGGCACTACAGTACGCGACTTCCACAGTCTACAACACCACAAGAAGACCGATATCTCACCATCAGTGCCCGCAGACGGCCACGGAGTACTGCAGGTAGCCTTGCTCGGACCTTCCCGCAGCCACTGGAACAGTTGTCTCCAGACACCCAGTCTGCAGACGACTGAACAGACATGGTTTATTCGCCAGGAGACCTGAAAGGTGCATTCCACTGACCCCTTGTCACAGGAGAGCCCGTAAAGCCTGGTGTCAAGAATACAGTACATGGTCATTGGAACAGTGGTCCCAGGTTATGTTCACGGACGAGTCCAGGTATAGTGTGAACAGTGATTCTCGCCGGGCTTTCATCTGGCGTGAACCAGGAACCAGATAGCAACCCCTTAATGTTCTTGAAAGTTACCTGTATGGAGGTCAAGATTTGATGGTGCTGGGTGGGATTATGTTTGGCGCACGTACAACCCTGCATGTCTTTGATAGAGGAACTGTAAAAGGTCAGGTGTATCGGCTTGTCATTTTGCACCAGTATGTCTGACTTTTCGGGGATGCAGTTGGTCCCACCTTCCCTCGTGATGGATGATAACGCACGGCCCCACCGAGCTGCCATCGTGGAGGAGTACCTTGAAACAGAAGATATCAGGCGAATGAAGTGGCCTGCCTGTTCTCCGGACCTAAAACCCATCGAGCACGTCTGGTATGCTCTCAGTCGACGTATCGCTAAACGTCTTCAAACCCCTACGACACTTCAGGAGCCCCGACAGGCACTTGTGCAAGAATGGGAGGCTATACCCCAGCAGCTGCTCGACTACCTGATCCAGAGTAGGCCAACCCGTTGTGCGGCCTGTGTGCTTGTGCATGGTGATCATATCTCACATTGATGTAGGTGTACATGCGCTGGAAACAGTGGCGTTTTGTAGCACATGTGTTTCGGGACGGTTTTCTCAACTTATCACCAATGGCGTGGACTTACATATCTGTGTCGTGTGTGTTCCCTATGTGCCTATGGTGTTAGCGCCAGTTTTGTGTAGTACCGCGTTGTGTGGCACCACATTCTCTAATTATCCTTAATTTATGAGCATGGGTGCAGTTGATTTGTGAATAGCAGTTCATACGAACAAACCAGATGTGACTTTATCTGATCTTGTTCACACCATAGGTAGCTGGGCTATGCATGGTTCTGTTTAAAAAAGAATAGCTCTATGTAGTCGTAGGGTCAAGCTGTTCTACAGACATGATATGACACAATATGGCAACTTCCGACACTAAACTAATATACTGAAACAATATTTAACTAAATGAAAAGTTATAAACATTCAGTCACACTCAATCAATTACAATAAATATAAGTAATAGTTTGTTTATAAATAAACAAGCCAGCCTTGTCGCACCAGTGCACTCACTTTAAATGACAACAGATTGTCGCTAAATATTGTTTAAACAACTATTCAGGGTTTATTGCTGGGAGCATCTTTTCATTCTCTTTACGATAATGGTGTCAGTTAACACATGAGTTTGACCACTTCTTAAATTACTGTGACTTTGTATTAGCAACCGTAATTAATATTTAAATAATTTTACTAGCAAAATAATAAAATATTCATTAATTAAATACGCAGTATAACAAGATATGAGTTACTAATGCCGTATCTGCTGCTGTGTTATTGGGGAGAATACGATGTTCTGACAAACATTTGCATAGTGAAAACATACAAAAAACGCAATAAAACAAGAAATAAAATAGATACAGGTATGTAGCGTGCAGGTATGATAGCTATTGTGCAATTCTATTGTAACAACAACAACGCTATACTATTGTACATATAATAATTTTTTTCTGATTTTCGATAAATTAGTGTAATCGATGTTCTGATTTCATTTCTTTTTTTTGTTTCATGCCATTATGTTAAAGAAACTGTAACCAATTTCGATGTGAATATTAATGTTTATGTCAAATTGCAAGCAATATTATAACAAAATTGAAATGTAAGAAATGTTGAACTGTTGTAAGATGTTAAAGTTGTAATTGTGCGCCTGGTCCATACGTAGGCAATGTATTAGGATATGTGGAATGCAAAACCTTTGGTGAATACCCTGTCTGTAGGGGAGCGGTAAAAGGTGGATGGCAGGCGAGCGCGGGAAAATGCACACGGGCGCGGCACGGCATAACGGGCTCAGCAGTAGTAGTCGGAGTTGGGTATCGGTCTGAGAAACACGTTCTGGATCGAGGAGGCTCTCCTGGAAAACGTGATTTCGTTAAGCCTCGGATGTGCCGATCCGACGCCTATACAGCTTGGCAATATTCCATAGGCACTAAACGGAAAAGTATTGCGACGCTAAGAAGAAGTAAAGTGCCGATACTTCAAGAGCCATAGCTGTGGTTGTATGTGTGCTGTGCGCCTCGCCATCTCGCCACCTACCAACCGCCTCATCGATACGAACAGGTTGAAACTTTTAGTACTGTATTCGTGTGGACCAGTGTTACTTTTGTTCCATACTGGGCAATAACAACTTAAATTTTACCAGAACTGTCCTATCATTTAATTATCCTCACAACTAACCTAGATAGGGTCCTTTCCACATGTCGTGCAATCCGAGTATTCCGAAATGAAGATTTAAAGTTTATGTTATTAATCATTATCTGCAGACCTATCTATGTTAGAATGATGTTTAAAGAACCTTTTTTGTTAATGAAAATATCGGTAAATAACAAAGGTCTGACAAAGTTGGAAGATAATGTTGAAATTGGTTTAGTAATGAAATTTAATTAATTTGAGACAAAAATAATGGTAGTTAAATGAGCAGGAAATAAGACAAAAAGAGTAGTAACTCATATATTGGAAATCTTGATTGCTTAATAATCCCAATAATCAAAATTTTCAGTACAGTGATCATAACAGTTTCAGGGTCCCCCCCCCCTTTTTTTTCTATTCATTTGAATTCTGAAGTGTACTGAACTGATTTGACCAGCAAAGTTAAAGTCAATATAAAACTTAAATTTATCAGTGTTTTACCCTTTTCAAAATTGACATTGTATGGGTGTTTCGAAAGTTCTATTTCTAGGGTAACCTATGCCCGATTTTAATCAGATCAATAGACAGTACGAAGTTTGTAGTAAACATTATAGTGTAATGTTATGTATTTATGGTTTATCCATATTGGTACAGAAAGTGAAATTATCAGTTCATTAGATTTTCCGGTTCAAAAATTTACCATATTATGCAGTGTTATTACGTGTTGTTTTGTATGAACGTACATCAGCTTGTACAGGGAAGAAACTTAGTTAATGCCTAATTAGGCTGGCGACCGTATTATTAACAAATTGGTAACATCTGCTGTGTTGTTTCTTGTTCGTCCTAACGTATGGTTACACTCCGAAATTGCTTGATGTATCATTGTTTTTACTGAGTGGGTGTACGTCCGATTTGCCTCCATTCAGGTACACGCGGTCAACATATGTACCAAAATCCTTTCTTATAAGGTGAAGCCCGTCAACTTACCATAGTACAGGCTTTAAGAGTATCGTACGCCCGAGCGGTAGTGTTACACTATCATCTGAGATATTGTTTGCTGAAACCACATGAAGCATCTACAGATTCTTAATTCAGAGGACCATTGACAACTGTGAAATATTAACTTCTGTAGTTTTAAAAATACAGAATGTATTGTTGTGTCACTGGATGTCCCTCGTTTGTCTGAGATCGCAGATGTATTCACATTCGCTTTATTATTTGACTGTGAATTATCGTCGAATTTCGAAGAGCGGTAAGAAGCCATCCTTCAGCTTGTCTGACACTCCACCACTGGTGGAGCATAGCCGGTGCTCTTAAGCTATCGACGCCATCCAAAGTCACAGCTAGGGGGTTTACCCGTTTCTTACCCTTTGGTGACGTTTTTGCGCCTAGCCCGCCCTCGTTCCTCAGGCTGCACAGCTTCACAAACACATTCACCTCAAACCACACCACCTCTACGCGCCCGACTAGCTCGCCCACTTAGCGTAGCATTACACATCCAACTGCCGAAACACTCATGCTGGTTGCCACGTGGCTGCTGGAGGAGTACAAACCACAACAATGTAATACGGTAAAATGTCCATGAAGTGCTACTGACAGATGTACGTGCCATGGATACTCTTGGGGAGAGGCAAGTGTGCTCAACGAAATCATGCACCACAGCGATGAGAGGCAAGGCGACTCACTGATATCGAACATACCAATGGCAACAGGAAACTATTACATGCACATTATTGCTCGTGGATCACGCTAAATGCATTTCCTAACCAGACATTGAAATGGCTAACCATATTGTACCGTACTATCTAATTCTCAACAGTAAAGTAAATTCCGAACATAAATATCAACCGTTAGAACTCAATGGCTTAGATTTACATAGTAAATGAAAATTAGAATCAAATGTGTCGGTTCTGGATTGCTAAAACAGGCAAACTTGGTATTTGTCGATTACAGCCCCATCTACCACGAATGGAAAACAATTGTTTGAATAAAACGTACGTGTTTTTTGGCGTAGAATCAGAATGTGGAATAAAGATTGTGGTTCCTTTTGAAAATACAAAGCTAATCCCAACCACTCAGGAGAGGTGGTTAGGAGGTGGCCAGTTGCACCACAGACACATGTCCTCTTTAATAATATTAACTTTTCATACAGAACATTTTATTCAGAACATTTTATTAGTACGATGCGTCGTTTTCGAGATATTCAGTTGTCTCAAATTAAACCAAACACCCTGGAGAATAACCGGTTAAATATATGAGTCGTTTGCGAACAACGGAATGTGACCGCTGCATTCGACTAGCTTGGTAGATGACTTTTACATGGGAGCTTGCTGCTCGACTCCGAGGCTTTGTAGCGTTGAAGCCGTCTGCTTTTGCGCGGATAATCTTTCATGCCAGGTATTAGTTTGCACTACGATAGTCAATTGTTACCTTCAAAGGGATTGTACTGCACCACCCTGCAGACACAGCTTCGTAGAAACAACAGAATGATTAGACATTACACAGAAGCAATGACACATAAGGGGAGAGAAAGATCGCACAGCAAATAGCAACACCTTAGATCCGCTCAGTTGTCCTCATGAAGCACAACACTAGAATCTGATATGTTAGCTCAACTGTGGAAGTACGTTACTCGAATCCACAAGTAAGACTATGCCAAAGATAACAAGAGGCCGTAAACTTCTTTATTGGAATTGTTGGATGTGAGGTCCGCGAGTTATGCAAAACACCGTTTTTCTCAGTACCCAAACACGTTTCGGCACCACTGAGCCATCGTCAGTGGGTTTTCGTTTGGGTACTGAGAAAAACGGTGTTTTGCGTAACTGGCGGACCTCACATCCAACAATTTTAACTGCAGACATGGCCAATACAAGGAGCTGTAAAAATGATGGATATTTCTTTATTGGAAGTGACGTCTGTCCAGATCACAATGTAAACGTTTTTACTTGGATGTTGAAATTCTCTCGATACAGTCCACAATACGTACAAATGCGAAGATATTTTGCACCACAGAACTGCCGCAGATAATATTTGTGATTTTGACGGGCTAGTCGTAGCTACCAGAATATGGAAACAACAATATTAATAACGCATCTGACTATCAAAAATCTGCAAGACTCATAGGAATAACTACCACCAAAGACGATATCAGTTTCAATGGATAATGCTATGCACTACAGTATACGTTGGATAGAAAATGAGATCTCGACCTCACCAGCCACAAATTAAATATTCCAGTGTGTACCTCTACTACAGGAGAACGCGCGTCGCTAGGCAACGGCTCAACAGAAATGTTCAACTCTTTTCTACAAAAAAAAAAAGAAAAGGAAAAATAAATACTAAATGCTGTGCTCGATAACACCGTATAAATATCTTCCCAGTTCAAAACCACAACCAAATCGAGTAGAACCAGCTAATTACAGTGTGCTTGACTACATTTTTAAACAACATCCATTTTGTGGGGCAGTTGCAGAGGTACCACTTGACGATATTGACCAGAGATGGCTCCTATATGTAGTAACTGCGCTACAATATCGTGGGATAACTTCAATACCAACGTATCAAATCGTTTTAAAATTCTCACCCTCTCAGCAGGAAGTAAATCATCTTCCTTTCAAGAATTAACCATATTTCCCTTTAAATAAAATACGTGGCATAATTTCCCTCCTTTTTAACTTAAGAAATATGAAGTAGTTTCTGTCTTTGGAAATTAAAAAATGTGAAGTAATATCCAAATTTCTTTGGGACTTTATATCTTTGTCTTTTATAACGTTGCAGACTTTTCTTTATCTAAGCTTCGATTTCCTTCTACCACTTTACGATATTTGCAAACTATTTGTTTGGTATGAAATTGAACTTTACTTTTAAAATACGCTTGGATATTTCATTTGGAGTGAATGAGAAACCGGGCATTATTTTTCCTTTTTTAAACCAGAAACTGTTCTGTCTTTATTGTTTGTTTTCTTTCATGTACATGTACAAGTCAGCTTTGATTCTAGGAGTGCTGGTCAGTCAAACAAACCCCTATAAATGGGAAGAAAAAAAAAATCGAGCAAAAACCTGGGTCTTACCGCTAGTCTTAAACTGTTTGGACTTTAAAATAGACACAAAACTAATCCCACTTAAGGCACTGACTTTCTGCGGACCCACTAATATTGAAATTATTTAAAAAAGAAACACTCGCACGATAGGAGAGACAATTAGCTTGTCCGCAGTAACAATCGTTCTTGCTTTGTCGTTTATGGTTTTATACGGAAAGCTACTAAATTCGAGACCGCGCGTGCAAACCTCCTACTAGCTTATACTGGTTCTCAATACATAACATACAACCGTAGGACGTCTGGTCTCCTAATCACAAATTTAACACAGTCCATGCATCCATGTAGAGATTTCCAAACATTAACTAAAAAAAATCGACGCTCACGCTGTAGTCTCAAAGTAAGTCCTAACACAATTACGCAAAGTCACTATTTCCGAACTGCTTGCTTACAAATCCAGGAATACAGAAACCGCAGAATCACTATTTCCTTAGTTCGTGCTTTCTCCACCATCAAATAGACTTCAAGGCATAACGCCACTTATCTCCTACAAAAAAAAGTGGAAAATCTCCAATCTGCCTGTGATACGGATCACCTATAACAGAGTGTCTTTCAAGCTACACTATGTCCAGTAGCTATTTTGGCATAAAATCAACAACCACTAGGGACCAGTGTTAAGCTATAATATAATCGCAGCCACTACTGCTACCTCACACCAAGTTCATACACAAATAAATCACCTGAAGCTTTTCGCCCCACAGGTGAAATCAAAATTATCACAGATCGGCGTAATGTCTTTCAAACAAGCCGATAACAGTCTCACGGAATTCACCCAAACGACTATAGCGTTTGACTGAAACGATCCAGAGACTAGCACCGATTCGGGCTGGTCTTAGTCCGGTTACAAACCAACAACTAACTGAATTTCTCGTGGGACTCACCAAGAACCATTTAGGATGAACTCTCCCTTTTAACAATAGTTGGTTTTCCTTTGCGGCCGGCAGCTGTGGCCGAGCGGTTCTAGTCGCGTCAGTCCGGAACCCCGCTGCTGCTACGGTCGCACGTTCGAATCCTGCTTCGGGCATGGGTGTGTCTGAAGTCCTTAGGTTAGTTAGGTTCATACAGTTCTAAGTCTAGGCGAATGATGACCCGAGATGTTAAGTCCCATAGTGCTCAGAGCCATTTGAACCTTTTTTTTCCTTTCTCTTTCTGGCTGTCGGAATATTGCGATGACCAGCTGCGCCGTAAATGTTCTCTTTGCCGCAATCCGCAATTTTGGAATCGTCCGTGCGTGGTAAAGTCACTGTCTTTGACCGGATTCTGCTGTTCAGATATTTTCAGGCGAAAATCTATCCAACATTTTACTAAAATACATGTAAGAACACTTTCAAAACAGCTAATTAAACCATTCTTTTCAGAACAACAAATTTTTATAACAAGATGACGCGGCACCTACTAGTAATGCCGATTTAACGCGACGCAAATTTTGGAGCGTTGTGAGACGTAGTCTGTTGCGTATCGTAGCAAGTGTAGTTCAGGTGATCGAGAGGATACTTCAACTTACAGACAAAATATTAGTAATTGATTAAAAGTTGAACATGGTAAATAATTACCTTTGGGTATATGTAGTGTTCACACAAACGACATGAAATTGATGCTGTCGCAGACATTATGACATTTAGTTCAAAAATGGCTCTGAGCACTATGGGACTTAACTTCTGAGGTCATCAGTCCCCTAGAACTTAGAACTACTTGAACCTAACTAACCTAAGGACATCACACACATCCATGCCCGAGCCAGGATTCGAATCTGCGACCATAGCGGTCGCGCGGTTCCAGACTGTAGCGCCTAGAACCGCTCGGCCATTTCGGCCGGATGACATTTAGTACTTCATCGCAGAATAAAGGCTCAGATCTGACTGCAATAGTAGCTAACTTATAAGTTCAGAATAACTCTCCTGCTTGCACGTAGCCGGACCTGTGTTACGACTATACTTTCGTCGTAAGCGATGAATACAGTTGATGGTTGATTACATTGAGATCGGGCATAGCGGTTCTGCGCTCGGACATACATAACATTTTTGGCTGCGGCCACGTAAGGAAAAACTTGGGGGCGTGTCTGCACCGACTTCCCCGATTTGTTACCGCGTTTGCAGCGACTGTCTCTTCTTGTGGCGTTGCCTTGACGAAGCAACTTTTACATGAGACTTCGTTCTGCGCACTACACCACATATCACATACCCGTCTGCCAGAAGAGTACATCTCTGCGTGGAAATTGCAAGGCATGTTTTCACAGACCGTGCGCGCACTGACCAGAGCAGGCAGAACTCGTTTTGCTAGCCTTCGTGGCCCGAAAATAGCAGGACTCCTGCTTCCTGGCTGACGTGCCGATTTTCCTCGTCGAGTAGACGCTTTGTCTTGCTTTGGTGAAGTGGACGTGTTCCAGATTATGCTGACACTGTTGCTAGCTTTGCACGTTTGTGCTATATTTACGTGATATTTCCAATGCGCAATCTGTATGTGGTTCTGCAAAAGTTAAAGGACGAGGCAGAAAAGTAACATAACATGTTAACTACTTGAACGGAACTAATGAAGTGTTGGAGAATGTTGCCAGAGGTGACCCAGTCTTGCACAGGGAGTTGGACGTGGCGTGACACGATGACAGCGTGACTACACCGCTGTTCAAAACTAAAGCAACAAACCACTGTTTCCCTGTCCTTTGTCTAATTTGCTAGTATAGTCATAGAATCTCTCAACAGATGCCCGTTCGATCGTTTTCTTCACGGAAGATGGCTTTCCGGTCAACGGGGAACCATGCCAACAATGAGGTCAGGGCACCTCTCAAGCTGGATAGTGTATCCGTTTGGTCCCACACCCACAGTCTCTGTGTGCAGTCACAGACACAAAGAAGAAACCTACCAGACTGCCGTGGAGAGCCATAGGAAGAATGGAAGCAGGCCAGTCGCAAACTAATGTGTCCCGATGGCTTCTATATCTACATCTACATCCATACTCCGCAAGCCACATGACGGTGTCTGGCGGAGGGTACCTCTATCGGTTTTCCCTTCTATTCCAGTCTTGTATTGTTCGTGGAAAGAAGGATTGTCGGTATGCCTCTGTGTGGGCTCTAATCTCTCTGATTTTATCCTCATGGTCTCTTCACGAGATATACGTAGGAGGGAGCAATACGAGGTGCGGCTAGAAAAAAACCGGACTGATGCTGGAAAAAACATTTATTTACAATTATTTACAATTTCATGTTATCTCCTTCAACGTACTCTCCTCCTCGGTCTCTACACCGCTCCATACGAATTTTCCACTGTTCATAGCAATGCTGCAGATCATTTTCGCTAAGTCCATACATTACTTACGTCGCTTTTTCTTTTACTGCTTCAACAGTCTCAAATCTAGTTCCTTTCAAAGCTGACTTGACTTTAGGGAAAAGAAAAAAGTCACAGGGGGCCAAATCAGGTGAGTAGGGTGGATGATCTAAGATGGGAATGTTGTGTTTTGCCAAAAACGTCTTCACTGACAACGCACTGTGAGCTGGGGCATTGTCTTGGTGAAGGATCCATGACTTTTTTCTCCACAAATCGTTCCGTTTTCTCCGTACTCGCTCACGTAGGGTAGCCAGGACGCTAATGTAGTAATGCTGATTCACTGTTTGTCCCTCTGGTACCCAATCAATGTGCACAATCCCTTTGATGTCAAAAAAAACAATCATCATTGCCTTGAATTTCGATTTTGACATTCGTGCTTTTTTTTGTCGTGGAGGACCAGGAGTTTTCCAATGCATCGATTGGCGTTTAGTTTCGGGATCGTAAGTAAAAAACCACGATTCATCGCAAGTAATAACATTTTGTATGAAGGTGGGATCACTTTCAATGTTTTCCAGGATGTCAGAACAAATCATTCTTCGGCGTTCCTTCTGTTCAATTGTGAGACACTTTGGAACCATTTTTGAACACACTTTGTTCATGCTGAAACTTTCATGAAGAATCTGCCTAACACTTTCCTTGTCAACTCCTGTTAACTCAGACACTGCTCTGATTGTTAAACGGCTATCTTGTCGAACAAGTTTACCGATTTTTTCAATGTTTGCATCAGTTTTTGCTGACAATGGTCTGCCAGTGCGAGTGTCATCACTGGTGTCTTCGCGGCCATCTTTAAATCGTTTAAACCACTCAAACACTTGTGTTCGCGATAAACAATCATCGCCGTACACTTGTTGTAACATTACAAACGTTTCACTTGCAGATTTTCCTAGTTTGAAACAAAATTTGATGTTAACACGCTGTTCTTCCTGTACACTCAACATTTTCCGACGCACAGACAAAACGTCAACTACTTAAAACAGACGCCACGGGCAGACTGAGTGCAGGAGGCAGATGAAACTCGAGCAGTAGGCGGAGCGAGAGTCACGTGACAGGCCACGCGACTTTCAGCCTTATTGCATTCGTTTTATTGTTTCACCAGTACTAGTCCGGTTTTTTTCTAGCCACACCTCGTATACTGCTTGACTCCTCGGTGAAGGTATGTTCTCGAAACTTCAACAAAAGCCCGTACCGAGCTACTGAGCGTCTCTCCTGGAGAGTCTTCCACTGGAGTTTATCTGTCATCTCCGTAACGCTTTCGCGATTACTAAATGATCCTGTAACGAAGAGCGCTGCTCTCCGTTGGATCTTCTCTATCTCTTGTATCAACCCTATCTGGTACGGATCCCACACTGCTGAGCAGTATTCAAGCAGTGGGCGAACAAGCGTACTGTAACCTACTCCCATTGTTTTCGGATTGCCTTTCCTTAGGAATCTTCCAATGAATCTCAGTCTGGCATCTGCTTTACCAACGATTAATTTTATATGGTCACCCCATTTTAAATCACTCCTAATGCCCACTCCCAGATAATTTATGGAATTAACTGCTTCCTGTTGCTGACGTGCTATACTGTAGCTAAATGATAAAGGATCTTTCTTTCTATGTATTCGCAGCACATTACACTTGTCTACATTGAGAGTCCATTGCCATTCCCTGCGCCATGCGTCAATTCGCTGCAGACCCTCCTGCATTTCAGTACAATTTTCCATTGTTACAACCTCTCGATATACTACAGCATCACCCGCAAAAAACTTCAGTGAACTTTGGATGTTACCCACAACGTCATTTATATATATTGTGAATAGCAACGGTCGTACCACACTCCCCTGCGGCACAACTGAAATCACTCTTACTTCGGAAGACTTCTCTCCATTGAGAATGACATGCTGCGTTATGTTATCTAGGAACTCTTCAATCCAATCACATAATTGGTCTGATAGTACATATGGTTCAAATGGTTCAAATGGCTCTGAGCACTATGGGACTCAACTGCTGAGGTCATTAGTCCCCTAGAACTTAGAACTAGTTAAACCTAACTAACCTAAGGACATCACAAACATCCATGCCTGAGGCAGGATTCGAACCTGCGACCGTAGCGGTCTTGCGGTTCCAGACTGCAGCGCCTTTAACCGCACGGCCACTTCGGCCGGCGATAGTACATATGCTCTTACTTTGGTCATTAAATCGTTCTGTTGTTTCTCAGATGGGGCGGCAGTTTATAGAGAACGAAACCGCATCGAGAAGACGAGTTCAGGGCCAAGCACGTGTCTCACCAAAATGAGAGGACCGTTATTTGCCTGTGAGGGCATGACTGTGCCTCCTTAGTACTGCATGGAGACTCCCATCTGACCTCACAGCGTCCCCTGGACGTGTTGTAACGAGGCAAACGGTGTACAGAAGGCTTCGGCATTGTCATGCACCTGCTGTAAGTGAACATCTCACGCGTCTTCACAGGAGAGAGTCTTGAGTGGAGTCGTTAACACGCCGCCTGGACGGTCGAAGAGTGGGCCAATGTTCTCTTCACAGATGAGGCCCGATATGCTCTGTAGACTGATTGTCGACGGGCTTGAATCTTAAGCGAACGTGGAACTCGATTTCGGGACTGAAACATTGAGGGCAGAGACCGATATCGAGGACGATCCCAAATGGTGTGAGTAGGGATTATGTCGACTACTCGAAGAGCTCTTCATAAAATTGTACAGGTGTATCGGCAGGGTTTAACTGCTGTCAGGTATGTTGATGAGACCTTGGGGCCTCATGTGAAATTGTTACGAGGTGCTGTGGACCCAGACTCCTTACAGATGGACGATAAATGCCCGACCTCATAGAGCACCGGTGCCTGACTTCTTGGAAATAGGAGATATTGCACACATGTCGTGGCCTGTCCGCGCTCCCTATTTGAGTCAGATGGAGCATGTCTGGGATGCACTTTGGAGACGGGTTGCATGACGTCAGCATCCACCAGCCCCTCTACACGATTTGCGAGCTGCTCTGCAAGAAGAATGGGCGTTATTGCCTCGACATGAGATTGTTGACATCATTCACAGCATGTCCCGTCGTTGTCAGGCCTGTATTGCTGACAGAGTTGGTCGCACCCCCTAAGGAGCTAATTAACCAGATGTCGGAATGTGTGTGCAAATCCGTGAAGTTGGAAAAAAAACGAAGAATATTTTCGTCTACCGTTATGCTTGTTTCAGCCGTGTGCGTTTTATATTTTTTACTTTGTTTCTCATTTACTGTCACCTATTTATATTTTTTGTGGCAAAATAAAAGCAAGCTTGCAAAATTTCCGTTTGCTGCTTTAATTTTGGACACTAGTGTCTAACGCCAAAAGGGGCTGGCCCTGCAACAAGAAGCAGTTGTGTCCATCACGGTGCATTTTGGTGGTATTCTGCATTACAAAATTTCCCGCTGATAATATTTGGATAACTTCACACGGTTTAGAACCATCGGAAAACTGCCGGCCGAAGTGGCCGCGCGGTTAAAGGCGCTGCAGTCTGGAACCGCAAGAGCGCTACGGTCGCAGGTTCGAATCCTGCCTCGGGCATGGATGTTTGTGATGTCCTTAGGTTAGTTAGGTTTAACTAGTTCTAAGTTCTAGGGGACTAATGACCTCAGCAGTTGAGTCCCATAGTGCTCAGAGCCATTTGAACCAGCCATCGGAAAACTGGAACAAAGACGAAACGTGAAGAGTGGAGCCTAGGAGTTTGGTATTGCTCCCAGCATCATTTCACTTGCAGGGGGGAGCGTTTCGGAGCACAGCCGCTGCTGCTCAGAGGAGAGGAGGAGGTCGACCACGCCACAGTCAACTACAAACATCAGATTTTTTTAAAAATTTAATCGTATGGCTAGGCACCTCCGCCTACCCCCCCCCCCCCCCATCCCTCCCCCGTCTGGCAGCACAACGCCCAGTCTCTGGGCGGAAAAAATTCCCCGATCCAGCCGGGAATTGAACCCGGGCGCAGAGGATTGACAATCCGTCACGCTGACCATTCAACTCCCGGTGGTGGACCCACCATCACATGACGGCTGCTTTATACAACGGGCAGTAGCACCCACATTCAACAGGACCACAAGGCTCGCAATCTCATACTCCACAGAGGCACGGCGACTAAATGCGGGTGGCCCGACTACCAGTAAGTTGTGTGTGGTACCATTCGCGGTGTAACCAAGAATACAGGGATTTAACTAACGACGAGGAGGTGGCAGATTCAGTCTGAATGGTTATTCTGAATGTATCCTCATATGGCGAGAGGTGGAAACGCGTATCCACCCATGAATACTGTACAGCAGTGGTTCCCAACAGGTGGTCCGCGGACCCCCTAGGGGATGGCGAGCAATGCCAGAGGGGTCCGCAAGATGCTATTAGAATAAAAAATATATTAAATTTATTTCGTGTTATAACAGATTTCTAGTTTTGGCCGCTTCCTGCATGAGCAGAGCTTTAGCGAATGCTAACTTCTGCGCGTAGCGTCTTCCTAGAGCCAACTGACACTAGCACATTCTAGCGCAAAACTAGAATTAAACAGATGCAAATACTTCTGCTTTATGCCGTTAGACTAAGCGCGCTGCCCCTTTTCAGCTGACAACTGACAGTCACTGTACACAGAAACTCTCATTTCAGACGACAATCGGCTACTGTTAATTTATCAGTGCTTTCACAGATCGTATTGTTTTCATATTCAATATTCTGCATTAAAACAGTAGTCTTTGTAAAGCGTTGTTTTCTGGGGAAGCTACAGTTCGCGTAGTTAAAAATGGACCGTTGGTTAAAAAGTGGTTCGTTAAAACGAGAGAGACCTACAGATGAAGAGGAAGGTAATGCATTTGTTATACTAAATACCCAGATTTGAAGACAAAGATTTCGAGCAATAATCAAAAATTTAACAATTACGATGATGGCTAAATTGAAAAAGTTCTAAGCTCAATATTTTTTTCAATAATGAATACGTCAATGTTTTTTCTAAGTACCAAAAATAGGAAACGTATAAAAAGACTCTTAATTTGGCTTTGTTAGGAACTTGATATTGTGATATGACAAGGTACCAAGCATACTGGATGAGGGGATCCTCGAGAAAATTGTGTTGGTAACCCCTATCGTAAAGCATTATCGTTTTGGAGGTCCAGACGTTATGGCGTGTGCAAGCGTACTGTTGCAAGGGCGTAACGACGTCCAGTTCTTTCAACACGGTACACTGTCCGGTGAAATTTATTGTGACTCTGTACTCCTTCTCCATGTGCGTCTTTTCAGCTGTACTTTCGGCGCTGACTTTATTATTATATATGTCAATGTGCGTTCGCGCCATACAGAGCAGGTGGAGGAGCTCTTGGAACCAGACGATATTCAACGAATGGACTGGCTTGCCGGTTCCCCCGGCTTAAACCTCATCGATCACGTGTGGCATACGGTGGGGACACGAGATACAGTACATCCACCTCCATCAACAGCGCTGGAGGGAAAATGGAACGGCCTACGGTAAGAACGCCACACCGACTGTGCTGCCATCACCAAATCTCGTTTCAGAGCAAGCCATGCCGTTCGTGCAGATCACACACCCTATCAAGAAGCATCTCCGTCTTCTGAAACGTCCAGCGGGCCGTCATTAATCGCAGCACTGCTGGCCATTAAAATTGCTACACCACGAAGATGACGTGCTACAGACGCGAAATTTAACCGACACGAAGAAGATGCTGTGATATGCAAGTGATTCGTTCTTCAGAGCATTCACACAAGGCTGGCGACGGTGGCGACACCTACAACATGCTGACATGAGGAAAGTTTCCAACCGATTTCTCGTACACAAAACAACAGTTGACCGGCGTTGCCTGGTGAAACGCTGTTGTGATGCCTCGTGTAAGGAGGAGAAATGCGTACCATCACGTTTCCGACTTTGATAAAGGTCGGATTGTAGCCTATCGCGATTGCGGTTTATCGTATCGCGACATTGTTGCTCGCGTTGGCCAAGATCCAATGACTGTTAGCATAATATGGAATCGGTGGGTTCAGGAGAGTAATACGGAACGCCGTGCTGGATCCCAACGGCCTCGTATCACTAGCAGTCGAGATGACAGGCATCTTATCCGCATGGCTGTAACGGATCGTGCAGCCACGTCTCGATCCCTGAGTCAACAGATGGGGACGTTTGCAAGACAAAAACCATCTGCACGAACAGTTCGACGACGTTTGCAGCAGCACGGACTATCAGCTCGGAGACCATGGCTGCGGTTACACTTGACTCTGCATCACAGACAGGAGCACCTGCGATAGTGTACTCAACGACGAACCTGGTTGCACGAATGGAAAAACGTTTTTTTTTTTTTTTTTCGAATGAACCCAGGTTCTGTTTACAGCATCATGATGGTCGCATCCGTGTTTGTTGACTTCGCGGTGAACGCACATTGGAAGCGTGTATTCGTCATCGCCATACTGGCGTATCACCCGGCGTGATGGTATGGCGTGCCATTGGTTACACGTGTCGGTCACCTCTTGTTCGCATTGACGGCACTTTGAACAGCGGACGTTACATTTCACATGTGTTACGACCCGTGGCTCTACCCTTAATTCGATCCCTGAGAAACCCTACATTTCAGTAGGATAATGCACGACCGCATGTTACAGGTCCTGTACTGGCCTTTCTGGATACAGAAAATGTTCGACTGCTGCCCTGGCCGGCACATTCTCCAGATCTTTCACCAATTGAAAACGTCTGGTCAATTGTGGCCGAGCAACTGACTCGTCACAACACACCAATCACTACTCTTGATGAACTGGTATCGTGTTGAAGCCGCATGGGTAGCTGCACCTGTACACGCCATCCAAACTCTGTTTGACTCAGTGCCCAGGCGTATCAAGGCCGCTATTACGGTCAGATGTGGTTGTTCCGGGTACTGATTTTTCAGGATCTATGCCCCCAAATTGCGTGAAAATGTAACCACATGTCAGTTCTATTATAATATATTTGTCCAATGAATACCAGTTGATCATCTGCATTTCTTCTTGATGTAGCAATTTTAATGGCCAGTAGTGTAATTACTCACTTCGAATAAAAGTGTCATTTCTTTTGCCCCACGACCTGTAGCTGTCAATTATCTTCAGTATTGTGCTCTAGCAGTTCTTTCTATGTGTAGTCTAAGTTTTGCCGAGCTAAGGTACTTGGCAGTGAAACATCGTAAGAAAATTACTGTAGCCGGCCGAGGTGGCCGAGTGGTTCTAGGCGCTACAGTCTGGAGACACGCGACCGCTACGGTCGCAGGTTCGAATCCTGCCTCGGGCATGGATGTGTGTGATGCCCTTAGGTTAGTTAGGTTTAAGTAGTTCTAAGTTCTAGGGGACTGATGACCTCAGAAGTTAAGTCCCATAGTGCTCAGAGCCATTTCAAATTACTGTAAGTTTTGCAGCCTAGCATAGTTAATAGGTGTATGACACCTACAATGAGAATTCTGATTTAGATTTGTCTTGGTTAAGCCCTCTTTTTATCTATTCAGTTGCGTTTTGCGACATTCATTGCCAATCTGAAACTCAAGATTGTGTCTACTTACATATGTTCGAGATTTCACACAAAGGCGTCACATGTCAGGGCATAAACCTAGTGCCGAAGTCTCTGACACACTCGTAACAACCATGATTCACAGTCTAATAATAACCTAGCTAATTAACGAGGCAAAAAATTATTTTAGGACATTTCTGTCTGAGATAACAGACGCAGAAACGTATGCTATTTAGTCGGGTAACAAAGATTGCAGATAGGCAGTGCTTATATCGTTTGTTGCAATTAACAAAAGTCAAAAAGTTATACTCGTCTTTAATTCTTGTTGTTGTAAATAATTGTTCTGTTCGAAACTTCCTGGAAGATTAAAACTGTGTGCCGGACCGAGACTCTAACTCGGGATCTTTGCTTTCCGCCTTCGCAGGGGAGCTTCTGTAAAGTTTTTAAGGTAGGAGACGAGGTACTGGCAGAAGTGAAGCTGTGAGGAGGGGTCGAGAGTCGTGCTTGGGTAGCTCAGTTGGTAGAGCACTTGCCCGCGAAAGGCAAAGGTCCCGAGTTTGAGTCTCGGTCCGGCACACAGTTTTAATCTGCCAGGAAGTTCCATATCAGCGCACACTCTGCTGTAGAGTGAAATCTCATTCTGGAATTGTTCAGTTCTTTGTCCCACAAAAAATGTATGTTTTCTACGAAGGACACGGATGAGGTGAGTTTAAGAACGAAATATGTTCCCTGATTGCGATGATTTTTTGTAACGCATTTATGAAACTATTATGTCAATAATAAAGTTCTGTTCACTTTGAAAACAATGAGACTCGATAAACTATCAATATCCTTAAATGAAATAAGTTTTCAATTTCACGCGTCGTACACTGCACTTTCATCCAAATCGGAACAATTCGTCAATATAACAATTTCATATATCGTCGAATTTTCAATTAATATATTATAATGCAGACAAGTCCCTGACTTGACTCCCCACGTCCGTTGGCCGCAAACAATTCACACAAACTCTCTCCCAGGTAACATTCCAGAAATTACAAAGTTAACAGAGATGTTGCGCTTCGCTTATACAATGAGTTTCATAGATGACAATGCAGTCAGACTGAGATAATATTTATGTAGAAAATATTATTCGAATGACAAAATACATTTTGTAAACCATAAACGATTATGGTAATTTCAAATAAAATACCTGTGACGGACGTTTAATAATGCGTGTATGGCCAAAAATTAGTTTATCTGCCTTTAACTGGTAAACGAAACAAATCTGATTTAACAGGATATTAAAATTTTCAAAACCAGTGTGAAAATCTAAGGAAACGGATTTTCAAAATACAATGGAAAAATATAGTACGCTAAGCGAAATTTAGATTGATATTCGCCAAGTACCATAATATGAAAATAGCATCTTTCGGTCTGAAAGAACAGATGCCATTGGTGACCGTGCAGCTCTCTAGAATGAAATTACTGATAAATCTATACCATTAGCTGCTGGCGGGCTGCATCCGCACTGAAGTAGGATCGAAAGAACAGATGCCATCTTCATATCGTTTAAGGGTAACCGGCTGATGACCCTCTTCTACATCTACATCTACATTTATACTCCGCAAGCCACCCAACGGTGTGTGGCGGAGGGCACTTTACGTGCCACTGTCATTGCCTCCCTTTCCTGTTCCAGTCGCGTATGGTTCGCGGGAAGAACGACTGTCTGAAAGCCTCCGTGCGCACTCTAATCTCTCTAATTTTACATTCGTGATCTCCTCGGGAGGTATAAGTAGGGGGAAGCAATATATTCGATACCTCATCCAGAAACGCACCCTCTCGAAACATGGACAGCAAGCTACACCGCGATGCACAGCGCCTCTCTTGCAGAGTCTGCCACTTGAGTTTGCCAAACATCTCCGAATCGCTATCACGGTTACGAAATAACCCGGTGACGAAACGCGCCGCTCTTCTTTGGATTTTCTCTATCTCCTCCGTCAACCCGATCTGGTACGGATGCCACACTGATGAGCAATACTCAAGTTTTCGTCGAACGAGTGTTTTGTAAGCCACCTCCTTTGTTGATGGACTACATTTTCTACGGACTCTCCCAATGAATCTCAACCTGGTACCCGTGTTACCAACAATTAATTTTATATGATCATTCCACTTCAAATCGTTCCGCAGCCATACTCCCAGATATTTTACAGAAGTAAATGCTACCAGTGTTTGTTACGCTATCATATAATCATACAATAAAGGATCCTTCTTTCTATGTATTCGCAATACATTACATTTGTCTATTTTAAGGGTCAGTTGCCACTCCCTGCACCAAGTGCCTATTCGCTGCAGATCTTCCTGCATTTCGCTACAATTTTCTAATGCTGCAACTTCTCTGTATACTACAGCATCATCCGCGAAAAGCTGCGTGGAACTTCCGACACTATCTACTAGGTCATTTATATATATTGTGAAAATCAACGGTCCCATAACACTCCCCTGTGGCACGCCAGAGGTTACTTTAACGTCTGTAGACGTCTCTCCATTGATAACAACATGCTGTGTTCTGTTTGCTAACAACTCTTCAATCCAGTCACACAGCTGGTCTGATATTCCGTAGGCTCTCACTTTGTATATCAGGCGACAGTGCGGAACTGTATCGAACGCCTTCCGGAAGTCAAGAAAAATAGCATCTACCTGAGAGCCTGTATCTAATATTTTCTGGGTTTCATGAACAAATAAAGCGAGTTGGGTCTCACACGATCGCTGTTTCCGGAATCCATGTTGATTCCTACATAGTAGATTCTGGGTTTCCAAAGTTCGGATGCACAGGATTTGCCAGAACTCTTACGGTACCCGGTGGATTGTCTGCCACGAGTAATGGATATAATGGCAGGGACACTACGAATATAGTGTGTGGACTATAAGCTGGGAATGTGGGTCTCAAGGGGAGCGTGCCGGCGATAAATCCCTGCAGTCGCACTTTCCTCTGTGCCCTCGGTGGCTCAGATGGATAGAGTGCACCACAACTTCCTCCTACGACTGATGGCCGTATGGGGTTCCCCCAGGGCCTCATAGACACCCTACGGCGTCTTTGGACCGCAGCCAGCTCACACGTCAGGTCAATGGAAGAACGGTAGGATCAATACCCATTAAGAGGTCTCTACGACAGGGTTGTCCCCTTTCTACCTACCTTCATGCCATCGCACTCGAGCCACTCTTAGGGACCTTAACCACCTCCTATCTGACTTCACACTGCGGGACGTCACCTTTCGCTATAGGACATACGCTGCCGACCTGCTACTGCTGGTTCGTTCCAATGACGAAGTTCAAAGCGTACTAACCTGGATCGAGCGACACGGACAGGCCACAGGCAGTCTTCTGAACATCAACAAGTCGGCGGCGTTGTATAACCTCCTCTGACCGGAAACCCTCGCTGCCCTTCCATCAGTTTCTGATCTGCGATATTTGGGAATCACGTTCACGAAGGATGTGTGTAAAATAGCTGCAGCAAACTACCGACGATTATTACAGATCATACGCGCAATGGTGCGACTGAACCTGCTCCGGGACTTGAACCAGCCACAACGTGTTGAATACTTGAACCCCTACGTGGCATCAAAACTCAACCAGTGGCACAGGTCCTCCCACTACCGCTGCAGATAGGTCGCCGGCTTCAGGCTCCCTTCTGTTACTACGTATCCGCAGGTCACATATTTGAAGTACGATACTACACTCTTACCCTCCCAGTTTACTACAGGTCGTTTACTACAGGTTCTGATGCCAGCCTCTCACGTCCCGCCGGTGTCGGTTGCTCACGTCGCACCACAGCTCTCCCATGTGTCGACTTTCATTCTTGATTACAGCTATGTCAGCTCGAACCTTCGTGCCACACGTCCACCAAAGGCGAAAGATTTTTATACCAATCTTCTGTGGGCTGTTCCCCATAACATGGTGGAAAACAAGTACCCTACGGTTCACTGGCCAAAAGTGTGGAAAACGATACACCAATCTTTCGCCGGCCTGGGTGGCCGAGCGGTTCTAGACGCTACAGTCTGGAAACGAGCGACCGCTACGGTCGCAGGTTCGAATCCTGCCTCGGGCATGGATTTGTGTGCTGTCCTTAGGTTAGTTAGGTTTAAAGAGTTCTAAATTCTAGGTGACTGATGACCTCAGAAGTAAAGTCGCATAGTGCTCACAGCCATTTGAACCATTTGAACAGCGATTTTACGCTATTGGACTAGCAGACTCACCTTATAGCCCAGATTGTCACCTCTTGGATACCGATGAACATCGTTTTACATGCGCATCATCATCCGGAGTTTGGCGACTAACACAGAAGATATTGGCTTGTTACCTGATATGATTGACCCTCAGACCCTACCCTGTCCAGATGAATCTTACTTTCCCATCGCAAAATATCATGCGCTTACATGGTTCAAAGGAATATCCGTCGCCTATACCTTTAGCGATGGAGAGAAAGAGCAGCTTGATTACTGGTGGTTTCTACAAAATGCTCACAAACCTCTCGATCGTACACCGAGATACCGGACGCTTTTCGCAAATTATTTACGCAGCGTTTTCGTTAACCCCCCACTCAGGTAGGGAGCGCCAAGCTGCGGTTAATGTTCTGTGCCGACTGAACATCCTGCCTCGTCAGCCATGAGAGAAGAAAGAGACAGGCTACTGCAAGGATGCTGTTTTCCTTGAGGCACTAGCGAAGCAGAATGCCTCCGTTGCAGATACCCTTCAAAGACACTGTTGGAG
Source organism: Schistocerca americana (assembly GCF_021461395.2). Lineage (NCBI taxonomy): Eukaryota > Metazoa > Arthropoda > Insecta > Orthoptera > Acrididae > Schistocerca > Schistocerca americana. The sequence goes on from NC_060125.1 coordinate 618,082,657, forward strand.
AGTCGTGTGAAGTTAGCACCCCTTTTTCGAGAAATATACATTTTTTTCACAGTTCTTGATTGATGTAGCATAGTTCTAGAGTTCTTTGTACAGAATTTCAATAGTTCTGCAGAATTTAGCGACGAAAACAACAATACTCGAAAAAATTTTCGTATCGAAAATGTTCTTTGGCAGTTTCCGCAAAATGTAAATAAGTACAAGAGTTCTGAGCACAGTTCTGAACAGAGCTCCAAGAGTTCTTTCGAAAATCCAAGTAACATTTTTTTGTGCAGCTAATAGTTTACGAGATAATTGCATTTTAATGAGAAAATCTTTTCACTTACTGTGAAGTTGGCACCCTTTTATTCAGAAATATATATTTTTTTCAGAGTTCTTGATAGATATGGCATAGTTCTAGTGTTCTTTGTACAAAATTTCAATAGTTCTGCAGAATTTAGCGAAGAAAACAACTATATTCGAAAAAATTTTCGTATCGAAAACATTTTTTGTCAATTTTCGCAAAAATTAAACTTGTACAACAATTCTGAGGACAGTTCTGAACAGAACCCCAAAAGCTCTGTCGAAAATCCCAACAACATTTATCTATGGCGATAATGGTTTGAGATAAATTGATTTAATATGGGACACACTTTCTTTACGGATAACATAAATATATTCGTACAACAGTTCTGATGACAGTTCTGGACACCACCTGAAGAGTTCTATCGAAAATCCTACTGAAATTTTTTTGTGCAGGTAGTAGTTTAAGAGGTAATTGCAACTTAATTAAGAATTCCATAAGAGCTCCTACTGTGAAACTGGCACCCTTTCTCTCAGAAATATATATTTTTTTCAGAGCTCTTGATAGATAAGTCATAGTTCTAGAGTTCTTTGTACAAAATTTCAATAGTTCTGCAGAATTTAGCGACGAAAACAGTAATACTCGGAAAAATTTTCGTATTGAAAATGTTCTTTGGCAATTTCCGCAAAATGCAAATAAGTACAAGAGTTCTGAGCACAGTTCTGAACAGAGCTCCAAGAGTTCTTTCAAAAATCCAAGTAACATTTTTTTGTGCAGCTAATAGTTTACGAGATAATTGCAATTTAATGAGAAAATCTTTTCACTTACTGTGAAGTTGGCACCCTTTTTTTCAGAAATATATATTTTTCTCAGACTTCTTGATAGATATGGCATAGTTCTAGACTTGTTTGTACAAAATTTCAATAGTTCTGCAGAATTTAGCGATGAAAACAATATTCGAAAAAATATTCGTATCGAAAACATTCTTCGTCAATTTTCCCAAATTGTAAATAAGTACAACAGTTCTGAGCACAATTCTGAACAGAACTCCAAGAGTTCTATCGAAAACCCAAGTAACATTTTTTTGTGCAGCTAATAGTTTACGAGATAATTGCAATTTAAAGAGAAAATCTTTTCACTTACTGTGAAGTTGGCACCCTTTTTTTCACAAATGTATACTTTTTTCAGATTTCTTGATAGATATGCCATAGTTCTAGAGTTCTTTGTACAAAATTTCAATAGTTCTGCAGAATTTAGCGACGAAAACAATATTCGAAAAAATTTTCGTATCGAAAACATCCTTCGTCAATTTTCGCAAATTGTAAATAAGTACAACAGTTCTGAGCACAGTTCTGAACAGAACTCCAAGAGTTCTATCGAAAACCCAAGTAACATTTTTTTGTGCAGCTAATAGTTTACGAGATAATTGCAATTTAAGGAGAAAATCTTTTCACTTACTGTGAAGTTGGCACCCTTTTTTTCACAAATGTATACTTTTTTCAGATTTCTTGATAGATATGCCATAGTTCTAGAGTTCTTTGTACAAAATTTCAATAGTTCTGCAGAATTTAGCGACGAAAACAATATTAGAAAAAATTTTCGTATCGAGAACATTCTTCGTCAATTTTCGCAAATTGTAAATAAGTACAAAAGTTCTGAGTACAGTTCTGAACAGAACTCCAAGAGTTCTATCGAAAACCCAAGTAACATTTTTTTGTGCAGCTAATAGTTTACGAGATAATTGCAATTTAAAGAGAAAAACTTTTCACTTACTGTGAAGTTGGCACCCTTTTTTTCAGAAATATATATTTTTTTCAGAGTTCTTGATAGATATGACATAGTTCTAGATTTCTTTGTACAAAATTTCAATAGTTCTGCAGAATTTAGCGACGAAAACAATATTCGAAAAAATTTTCGTATCGAAAACATTCGTCAATTTTCGCAAATTGTAAATAAGTACAACAGTTCTGAGCACAGTTTTGAACAGAACTCCAAGAGTTCTATCGAAAACCCAAGTAACATTTGTTTGTGCAGCTAATAGTTTACGAGATATTTGCAATTTAAAGAGAAAAACTTTTCACTTACTGTGAAGTTGTCACCCTTTTTTTCACAAATGTATATTATTTTCAAAGTTCTTGATAGATATGCCATAGATCTAGAGTTCTTTGTACATAATTTCAATAGTTCTGCAGAATTTAGCGACGAAAACAATATTCGAAAAATTTTTCGTATCGAAAACATTTTTTATAAATTTTCGCAAAAATTAAACTCGTAAAACAGTTCTGAGGACAGTTCTGAACAGAACCCCAAGAGCTCTATCGAAAATCCCAACAACATTTTTCTATGGCGATAATGGTTTGAGATAAATTGATTTAATATGGGACACACTTTCTTTACGGAAAATAGAAATATATTCGTACACTAGTTCTGATGACAGTTCTGGACAGAACCCCAATAGTTCTATCGAATATCCTAATTACAATTTTTTGTGCAGCTAACACGTTACGAGGTAATTGCAATTTAAGGTGGGAATCTCTTCACTTGCTGTGAAGCTGGAATCCTTTTCTTCAGAAAGATATATTTTTTTAGAGTTCTTGATAGAAATGTCATAGTTCTAGAGTTATTTATACAAAATTGGAATAGTCCTGCAGAATTTACCGAGAAAAACAATACTCGAAACATTTTTCTTATCGAATACATTCCTTGTCAATTTTCGCAAAAAGCAAATTCGTACAACAGTTCTGAACAGAACACCTAGAGCTCTATCGAAAATCCTAATAATATCTTTTTGTTGCGATGGTACTTTATACGGTAATTGCTTTGATGTTAGACCCACTTTCTCCACAGAAAAAGTAAATTCGTTCTACAGTTTTGATGAACAGTTCTGGTTAACACCTCAAGACTTCTATCGATAATCATAACAACATTTTTTGTGGTTATAATAGTTTGTATGGTAATTGATTAATTGTGGGTCACTCTTACTAAAAAAAAAATTATGTCTGTTCGTATGCTCTGATGCCAGCTCTGGATAGCATTGTAAGAGTTCTATCTAAAATACTGGTAACATATTCTGTTGAGGTAATTGTTTACGCAGTTAATGCCTTTATTAAGGAATGCTTATGAGCATTTCCCGTGAAGTTTGAACCCCTTTTACGATAAATATAAATTTTTTTCACAGTTCTTGATTTATATGCAATAGTTCTAGATTTTCCTGCTCAAAACACGAATAGGTCTACAGAATTTCGGGAAGAAAACATTAACTCGGCAAAATTTTGGTATGGTAAAAAATTATTTGTCAGTTTGGAAAAAATAAATTTGTATAACAGTTCTGTTGGCAGTTCTGGATAGCACCGGAAGAGTTGCATTGAATATGATAAGAACATTTTTGTGGCGATAATAGTTTATACAATAATTGTTTTAATCTGATACTCACTTTATCTAATATAGCAAAATTCGTAGAATAGTTCTGATGACAGTTTTGAATATCACCCACAGAGTTCTACCAAAAACTATAATATCATTATTTGTGACGATGACATTATATGAGATAATTACTGTGGGACTCACTTTTGTCATGTAAAAGTAATAAATTCGTACAAAAGATCTGATGGCATTTCTTAATACGACCCTAAGAGTTCTACCGACAACTGTAATAACATTTTTTGTGGGGATAACAGTTAATGAGATAATAGCATTTTCGAGAGACCCACTTGGTCTACATTATAATAAATTGGCACAACCCTTTTGCTGACAGTCCTGGATAGCACCGAAAGAGTTCTTTTAAAAACCCTCATAACATTTTTATGGTGCCAGTAGATTATGAAATAGATTGTGTGTTCACTCTGCAGTGGGTGTGCGCCGATGTGAAACTTACTGGCAGATAAAAACTGTGTGCCGGACCGGGGCTCTAACCCCAGGCTGTGACGAAAGAATATCGTCACAATATCCTTTCATCCAGGAGTGCTTCTTCTGCAATTTTCGTAGGACAACTTCTACGAAATTGGGAACGCAGGAGTTAAAGTACTGCTGGAAGTACAGCTATGAGTACGAACGTAAATTCTCACTTTTATTTTGGAAAACCGAAAATCGAAAACCCGGATGTATATTCTACTAAATACATAAAGTCTAAATGTTCAGCACTATACAAATGCCAGTACACCTTCTTAAGACTGACTGTAGTAACTGTAGGTGGAAGCGTGGGATGTGCACGCTTAGATGATTCAAGAAGAGAAGGCTCGTCAGTGCAAAACAAACAGATGGCTGAGAGAGCAGATACATTCACACGCGCCACTAACCAGATGGTGTCACACCTGTCGAGAATCGCATCAGAGGTACAATGAGCTGTGGTGGAGTGCTGTTGGCGTGGTTACTATGCAACTTACTTGATGGGCATCAATACACCGTTATATTAATGTACAATACTTGAGAAACAATGTCATTCACACACTCCGAGTTCCTTATCACTCAGTACTAGACTAAATTACCGGCCTAGTGATAAGCAGCCTATGTACCTCACAGACTACACATCTTCGTGTTATAAGAAAAAAAGAGAAAAATACCAAGGGACACAAAATATGAATCCGGATAAACCGGAAATCCGGATTACTGAGGACCAAATAAACGAGGTTCTTATTTACAAATTTCGAACTTCTTATTAACTTTAATACTGTATCCCCTCACCATTATAACACCTCTATCAGTCATGTATTGAATTAGGATTTAAACATACTACTTAGTTCGTTTGTACGATATATTCAGTAAATATGCTTACATTTCTATACATTGTAAAGACTTTTAACTCTCGCTGTAGTGTAACTCATCAAACTTTCACACTTCCTTTCTAACTAGAACAAATGTTTGCAACAATATTAACGACAGCAATTTCAAATTTATTCGTTACACACAGCACATGTTTTTATGTATCCTAGCGGCTGGTGATGTTGCCACATAACTTTCATCCATGAGGGTCCTGGGCATATTTTTAGCTGTTAGTGGGTCCTGGATGTCATGAGAGCCCAAAACAATTACTGTTTTACGTAATAAAATTCATCTGGTTCTTCCTGATTCTAAAAGTATACACTTCATGTGTGCCTTTCGTTGTTGTATGATTCAGTATCGACGCTAATGCTCTCTTGATGAGATATGAGCCGATTGCTCGTTTTTATCCATTGTGCCCTTTCATATTTCATTTCAGCGATTAATCTATTTGTTTATCACCGTAGTAAGTAGTACAAAGCTAATCCAGAATGTAAACTGCACTTAAATTCTGTTTGAACTGTTTAATAGTCAGTGTCCGCTGTCTGAACGTCAAATTTCAGATCAATACACTGCGCGTGGTTGCGTTATTTTATAGAAATTTTATTATTGTAAGTGGGAAGTACTAGATAGTGTTGAAGAAATCCAAAGCATATTGTTCGAAGAGCATAATATTATTCGAAATTTACCTGTACCAATAGGTGCAACCAAAGCAGCATTTGTGATGCTGTAATTACCTCATTGATAACGATATTTGTCTATTGTAGTTTTGTATTCCAATCAGAATTTTGAGAGCATCAAAGCCTCATTTCAACGTGAGAGAGGGGTAAAATCAATAGATGATATTGAATTGAAAGCCTTCATGAGTCTCTTGTTTTTAATTGTTGTTAACAAAAGTAACAGATAAAGCCTGGAAGATCTGTGTGGAACTGATGGTGATGGCATTGAAAAATTTCACCTCGCAAATGAACATAAAACGTTTCAAATTTATTCTGAAGAGCCTTAGATTTTACAGTCGCGCTATTCGTGATGAAAGGAGACAATTAGACAAGCTAACAGCTATTCGGGAAATATTTACTGTGTTTGTACGCAACTACCACAAATCTTACACCCTTGGAGAAAATGTTACAGTAGACAAGAAGCTGGAAGGATTCTGTGGAAGGTACAGTTTTCGCCAATATGTATCAATCAAAACAAACGAGTATGTATTCTTAAGTGTGGATTCTTAAGTATTTTACCTGTACAATTTGGAAATATACGCTGTGTTGCAGCCAGAAGGATTTACCAACTGAGCAATAAACATTTTGATGTTGTTCTGTGACTGTGTAAACCTATATATCAGTCAGGTCGAAATGTGAAAGCGGACAACTGGTTTACTAGTACTGGAATGATAATAGAGCTATGAAGGGAGAATTTTTCTTTTGTTGGCATGATGAAGAAAAACAAGCGTGGAGATTTCTCTAGAGTTTGCTATCAGTAAAAGAAGGGATGCCCACATTTCCTTTTTTGGCTTCCACAAGACTGAACTCTAGTTTCCTCCGTACCTAAAAAGGGGACGTGTGTGATCCAGGCATCACGTTTGCATGAAGATAATTCGATAGATGCTGACATTGTAGATAAACGGGAGCCATCCACCGTAAATTTTAAAATAGCGTTAAGCGTGGTATTTTCACAGCGGATAAGCCGAATGCTTTGTACAACGCTGCAAGAAATGTGCGCCGCTGGTCAGTGGTTGTATTTTTGTAATGATCAGTACCGTTGGAATCTATGCACAAGTGATTTATTGTGGCAACAGTAAGAATTGTATCAGAAGGAAAGGGTTCCTGAATCAGCTATGTTATACAATGTTGTTTTCTCCGCTAAATTCTGCATAACTACTGAAATTTTGTACAGAGAACTCTATAACTATGACTTATCTATCAAGAACTCTGAAAAAAATATATATTTCTGAAAAAAAGGGTGCCAGCTTCACAGTAGGAGCTCTTATGGGGTTCTTAATTAAGTTGCAATTACCTCTTAAACTATTACCTGCACTAAAAAATTCTACTAGGAATTTCGATAGAACTCTTCACGTGGTGTCCAGAACTGTCATCAGAATTGTTGTACGAATATATTTATATTTTCTGTAGAGAAAGTGTGTCCCATATTAAATCAACTTATCACAAACTATTATCGGCATAGAAAAATGTTATTAGGATTTTCGATAGAGCTCTTGGGGTTCTGTTCAGAACTGTCCTCAGAACTGTTGTACAAGTTTAATTTTTGCGAAAATTGACAAAAAATGTTTTCGATAGAAACATTTTTTCGAGTATTGTTGTTTTCTTCGCTAAATTCTGCAGGAATTATTGAAATTTTGTACAAAGAACTCTAGAATTATGGCATACCTGTCAAGAACTGTGAAAGAAATATACATTTCTGAAAAAAAGGGTGCCAACTTCACAGTAAGTGAAAAGATTTTCTCTTTAAATTGCAATTATCTCGTAAGCTATTAGCTGCACAAAAAAATGTTACTTGAGTTTTCGATAGAACTCTTGGAGTTCTGTTCAGAACTGTGCTCAGAACTTTTGTACTTATTTACAATTTGCGAAAATTGACGAAGAATGTTTTCGATACGAAAATTTTTTCGAATATTGTTTTCGTCGCTAAATTCTGCAGAACTATTGAAATTTTGTACAAAGAACTCTAGAACTATGGCATATCTATCAAGAAATCTGAAAAAAGTATACATTTGTGAAAAAAAGGGTGCCAACTTCACAGTAAGTGAAAAGATTTTCTCCTTAAATTGCAAATATCTCGTAAACTATTAGCTGCACAAAAAAATGTTACTTGGGTTTTCGATAGAACTCTTGGAGTTCTGTTCAGAACTGTGCTCAGAACTGTTGTACTTATTTACAATTTGCGAAAATTGACGAAGAATGTTTTCGATATGAAAATTTTTTCGAATATTATTTTCGTCGCTAAATTCTGCAGAACTATTGAAATTTTGTACAAAGAACTCTAGAACTATGGCGTATCTATCAAGACATCTGAAAATAGTATACATTTCTGAAAAAACGGGTGCCAACTTCACAGTAAGTGAAATGATTTTCTCTTAAATTGCAATTATCTCGTAAACTATTAGCTGCGCAAAAAAAAGTTACTTGGATTTTCGAAAGAACTCTTGGAGCTCTGTTCAGAACTGTGCTCAGAACTCTTGTACTTATTTACATTTTGCGGAAATTGTCAGAGAATATTTTCGATACGAAAATTTTTTCGAGTATTGTTGTTTTCTTCGTTACATTTTGCAGAACTATTGAAATTTTGTGGAAAGAACTCTAGAACTATGGCACATCTAAGAAGAACTGTGAAAAAAATGTATATTTCTCGAAAAATGGGTGCTAACTTCACACGACTCTGTTGGAGATATCAGATAACGATGGCGAAGCACCAAGTGGAACCAGTTACGTTTATTGAAGAACCTTTTACCTGGAATTGCATCAGTTATTTACATTTTAATTTTTTTGTTTATTCTTTGAATGCCACATTTGCCGGCCGAGGGGGCCAAACGGTTCTAGGCGCTACAGTCTGGAATCGCGCGACCGCTACGTCGCAGGTTCGAGTCCTGCCTCGGGCATGGATATGTGTGGTGTCCTTGGGTTAGTTAAGTTTAAGCAGTTCTGAGTTCTAGGGGACTGATGACTTCAGAAGTTAAGTCCCATAGCACCTCAGAGCCATTTGAACCATTTGAATGCCACATTTGTTGTTGTAACACTCAGTTACTAGAATTCTCATTTGTACAAGTTTCTTAAATGTAACAATGTATAAAATACATAACAAAGATGGATAGAGCTTCTGCCATGTAAGCAGGAGATCCTGGGTTCCAGTCCTGGTCGGGACGCACATTTTCAACTGTCCCCGTTGATGTATATCAACGCCCGTCAGCAGCTGATGGTATTGATTTAATTGTAATTTCAAATACCATAATGGTGCGGAAAACTCCCACAGTGAAAATACGTTTCGCAATAACCAAGAAAGGTCGTTAGGATGTGAATGGTATCGAAAGGTTCATTTGACGCATTTGTTTCTTCATCTGCTACTGAACAGATATCACAAAGGTACAGACAGGTTCCCTACTCACAAATTAGAGAAATTAAAGAAGGGTAGGCATTGTCGAGAATTCACCGTTCAAGAACTTACACTTGCGACAGGTACAAGACGCAAAGTTTGCCTACCGCGGTAACCTGCGTTTTGTCGCCACTGACCTGTCCTCTCCTTTGAAAGGTGGGGCCTCTGTCTCACACGTCAGTACAATTACGAGCTGTTTACTTACAGCTGTTTCTTGAGCCGGTAGTAACGTCGTCTGCTGTGATACTGTGAGATACAAACGCCAGGTGGCTCCTTTCGCCAGCGTCGTGTTGTGTCTCGCGGTGTCCCGTGCCAGCTCGCAAGGTCGCGGCTGCGTGTGCGGAATATTAATGGGCGCGGAGGGCCACGCGGCGGCGGCATCAGGTATCGATCTGAGCAGTGGACACGGGCGACAGGTGTGGGCGACAGCGGCCAGCACACCCGGCTGATCGCCGCGCATGACTGCGACTCCCCATCAGCAATGCGTCCGCTACCTGTCTGTGGGTCTCGCGTGTCCGCCCATCACACGCTAGAGCACCACACGGTAATGGAGTTCAGGGAACGTACACAAAGTTCCTCAAATAAACTGTCTGACAAAAAAGGAGAAGCACCCAGAAGACGTGGTCGAATGTCAATAGACAGAAATGATGAGTTATAGCACTCTGTGACAGGTAGAAGGCCCGCCAGAGTACATTAGTGGTTGTAACACCATAGCTTAGACCCTACATACCTTTTGCCGATTCATTTTGCTTTCTGTTTTGTTCAACATTCCATCGTTGAGCTTCCATAATTATTCTATGATTAATTTGGTACTGTATAAAAATCTTTACATTTTTCTCTGTAAACACTTTGATGTCCTGGTAAAAATATATGCATAGCTTTTGACACCGTTCCTCACAAGCGACTTCTAATCAAGCTGCGGGCCTATGGGGTATCGTCTCAGTTGTGCGACTGGATTCGTGATTTCCTGTCAGGAAGGTCGCAGTTCGTAGTGATAGATGGCAAATCATCGAGTAAAATTGAAGTGATATCAGGTGTTCCCCAGGGAAGCGTCCTGGGACCTCTGCTCTTCCTGATTTATGTAAATGACATGGGTGACAATCTGAGCAGTTCTCTTAGGTTGTTCGCAGATGATGCTGTAATTTGCCGTCTAGTAAGGTCATCCGAAGACCAGTATCAGTTGCAAAGCGATTTAGAAAAGATTGCTGCATGGTGTGGCAGGTGGCAGTTGACGCTAAATAACGAAAAGTGTGAGGTGATCCACATGAGTTCCAAAGGAAATGCGCTGGAATTCGATTACTCGATAAATAGGACAATTCTCAAGGCTGTCAATTCAACTAAGTACCTAGGTGTTAAAATTACGAGCAACTGCAGTTGGAAAGACCACATAGATAATATTGTGGGAAACGCGAGCCAAAGGTTGCGTTTCATTGGCAGGACACTTAGAAGATGCAGCAAGTCCACTAAAGAGACAGCTTATACTACACTCGTTCGTCCTCTGTTAGAATATTGCTGCGCGGTGTGGGATCCTTACCAGGTGGGATTGACGGAGGACATCGAAAGGGTGCAAAAAAGGGCAGCTCGTTTCGTATTATCACGTAATAGGGGAGAGAGTGTGGCAGATATGATACGCGAGTTGGGATGGAACTCATTAAAGCAAAGACGTTTTTCGTCGCGGCGAGATCTATTTACGAAACTTCAGTCACCAACTTTCTCTTCCGATTGCGAAAATATTTTGTTGAGCTCAACCTACATAGGTAGGAATGATCATCAAAATAAAATAAGAAAAATCAGAGCTCGAACAGAAAGGTTTAGCTGTTCGTTTTTCCCGTGCGCTGTTCGGGAGTGGAATGGTAGAGAAATAGTATGATTGTGGTTCGATGAACCCTCTGCCGAGCACTTAAATGTGAATTGCAGAGTAATCATATAGATGTAGATGTAGATGTATTGTCTTTATTAGTTAAACACTTTGCCTCGCTCGGAGGGAACCAATTATTATTATATATAACTGAAAAATTGCTTAAATAATTTTATGTTGATCTGTCAATATGTGCATATGATATGTTTTGTTCAAAATGTCTTGATACTCTGTATTTGCTGATCCTCACTTAGGGTTATTAGTTCTTTATATGTATAAAAGGCGTTGTGGTTCCCGTCGGGAACGGAATCGTGCAGAGCGCGCAAAATGTGGTAGGCATGGATAGAAGGGTGGAACTAAGAGTTAGTCGGGGACGAGCTACCAAACTGCCAACAGTTTATGTAAAAGTCGTGTATTGTGCTGGTGCCGAGAGAGGCTTTTTGTGCCGTTTTCCAATGTGCCAAAGCCTCGGATGGATGGATTTGTAACCTAGCTCTGTTTTGGAAATGGTGTCTATCATCGTCACCATCAAATGACAGAGCTTTATCATTACCAACTGTAAATGCACCTGTCGAGATGTGCTCGCCACCACATTGCGCAGTCACTGTAACGGAACAGAAGAATTATAGTAATGTACAGTAAAGGACCAGTTCATTGGATGTTTTAGTGTGCTCAAATGTAAGGTAACTTGTAACTGAATTTATGTACCTGCCTTGATTTTTTCCTTATCACAACACCTCTTAGGTTTCTCTCCGTTTGAACTATGATTACCGAGTGTCCTTGTTGTGGAAAAAAAAGCCTCAAAGCCATACAGTTAATTAAGTGATGTTATTTGATATTTGGTAAGAAGGGAGTATTCAGATTTACTGTGGGTTTGGTAAAATTGTGGGAGGTAATAAATGTAGCTTTGTGAAAGCCTCTCAGTGATTTAAATAGTCCAATTTAAAGTTTTGTGGACTTTCAAAGTTACCTATTTAATCATGGTAACTATCAGTTTAATAAGCCACGGCTGCAAAATACTAACGCGAATTCTTTACAGACGAATGGAAAAACTGGTAGAAGCCGACCTCGTGGAAGATCAGTTTGGATTCCGTAGAAATATTGGAACACGTGAGGCAATACTGACCCTACGACTTATCTTAGAGGAAAGACTAAGGAAAGGCAAACCGACGTTTCTAGCATTTGTAGACTTAGAGAAAGCTTTTGACAATGTTGATTGGAATACTCTCTTTCAAATTCTGAAGGTGGCAGGGGTAAAATACAGGGATCCAAAGGCTATTTACAATTTGGACGCACTTACGGAAACACCTTGCATATATCTTTTTATCATATAACGTGTGTGTGTGTGTTTTGTCTGATAGTTCTTTCAGGGCAGAGAACAAAATTCAGTTGCAGAAACCTGTGTATTCATTCCCGATTTGTTTTCCTTCGCCTACGGCTTTTGTATTTGATAGGGTCTTTAACTATTAGCTTCTTTGGGGGGCTGTTGCTGCATTCGAGAATTTTCAAACCAGTGTTGATATCTGTTGGGCTGTGTTCTGTGTCCATAATGTGTTTAGCAAGTATATAACGACAGCTGTTATTTGTTAATGCTCTTCTCTGTTCTGTGTATCTGGTGTCAAAGTTCCCGCTTCCCGCTTGTCGTTTTGTAAATATCAGATGTTTGGTGTTCGTCTGTGTTTATATTGGTTGCCCTTATTTCTTGTAAATTGGGTTTCCTGTCGTCTAGGCATTTTAGCATTTGTTTTCTTTTTTTAGTATGTTGCCAATTCTGTGGCCCGCTTTGTTGTTGTTAGCGAGAGTTTGCCACTTACTTGCTGTTATGGGTGTTTCTTGTTCATGTGTGCTTGTTTGTGTGTGTGTGTGTGTGTGTGTGTGTGTGTGTGTGTGTGTGTGTGTTTGTGTTCTCTGTGACTGCCTTTGTAAGTAGGTAATGAGCTGTTTGTATAGTGTGCTAGATGTCCCCTTTAGTGATTCCGTTTCTCCGTAATTTTTGTATGATAGCCGTTCTCTACAGCTATTTGTTTAATGATCTGTAATTCATTTTTGTAGTTGTCTGCACTGAGTAGAGTTTTGTTCAGTCTGGGAAGCATATACTGGAAACTTGCTAGTTTGTGCTGTATTGGATGATTAGAGTATATGTGTATGGCTATGCTGATGGTGGTGACTTTTCTATATATGGAGAACTGATGTTGGTTGTTGTGTCTGTATAATGCGAAACCAAGGAAGTATAACATTTTTTCATTTTCTGATTTTATGGTGAGCTTTACTTTTGGACAGGTGAACATGCACATAAGAGCTTCAACCTGACGGTGATTACATCAGTGTCGTTCATGTCTAGTGTTGCTACCAGGCCTCGTAAGTACATAAGGGAAGCTCCATTAATAATGTGCACATTTTTTCAACATTTAGGCTCCTGCTTTTCCCTTGGTGATATATTTAGAGATGTGGTGGTACCGCTCCCAACTTTTTGCTTTTATAAAGTTTATTAAACAGTTTTTTTAACACGCAATTAAAAACACTTTATTTTAAACGTATCAACCCTAAGTAATGTTCAGACGGGCAGACAGATAGACAAAGATAATTGAACAAAAAGGTTCTGTGTTTCTAAAAGTAACTCCACGTATCAATCCCTCAGTAAGAGAATATTATACTGTTCCACTACTATGACGTTATGCCAAACTGAGATGAGCGACGTGCAACCTCTATTGATAGGAACTCAGTTACACTTTCAGTACAGAGTGTTACAATTCATTTATTTTACATGAAGTTCGAATTTGTAGTAGCCTGAGTATTCGTGTCGTGGAACCCCAGCTTGGCTGTGCGGCCGCCGTGGACTCCTGTATTCTCTAAGTTAAGTCGGAAGCGCGACTCTGGCCGAGTGACCCCAGCGAACCTCGGACACAGTGCCCTTCTCCAGTTTACTCCAAGGAAACGTCCAATCCAGGAGACTGCTCTAGAGAGAGTAGACTGCCCCCAACACATTGGATGTTTTCTACTTTTAGCCACATGAGAAGGGACTTTCCCACTCGAAATTCAAGCTTCTCATGGTGAGACCGAACCAGCAGGAATCAGGGTGGGGAATTTTACTGGACGAGCAACGTTCAAGGCGCTTCACTTATTCCAGTTCACATTCCAGATTCAGACTTTCATTCGCTGTTGCTGATGTTGTTGTGATTTTCAGTACGAAGACTGTTTTGCTGCAGTTCTCCACACTACTCTGTCCTGTACAAGCCATTTCGTCCCCCAATAAGTACTGCAGCTCCTCCGGAATCTGCTCACTGTATTCATATCTTGGTTTCTCTCTACGATTTTCACCTACCACCTCCCCACGTTTCCCTTCGATACTAAACTGGTGATCCCTTGATGTCTCAGAATGAATCCTATCAACTGATCCCTTCTTCTAGTTGGGTTGTGCCACAAATTTCTTTTCTCCCCAATTCTGTTCAGTACTTTCTCATTAGTTATCCGATCCATCGATCTAATCTTCAACATTCTTCTACAGCACCACATTTCAAAAACTACTATTCTCCGTATTAACAGAATCTTCCGTCGGTTCTTGGTAGAACAACATTATAATAATAAATGAAAAGCACCAGTTTGCTTTTGTTCTACAATATTACTTTTATTGCTAACCGGTTTTCGGCTTACAAGGCCATCTTCACACATTTACTGAGTATAAGAAGTTAAGTGTTAGCAGACAACATTGGAAGAGAAGTAACACATCTAGAGTGAAGTAGAAACATACAGTAAGTAAAATTTTTGCAATGAAATAGTAAAAACTGTACAGTACATAAATAACAATGTTATTTAGGATAGGGGGGGGGCGGGGGTGCAAAGCTGCTGCATCCAGCGCACTGCAACTTTCAGGAATCAACATGACGTTGACGCGACTGCAGTTGTTAATATTACGATTTTGTTACCACTTCTGTTCACGGTTCATTTTTGTAGTCACGTGTAATCCTATGGTTAGTTAATCTTGTAGTGTTCCGTATAAAACCCTCGCGTCGTTAAGCTGCGCAAAGTATTTCTTCTGTTGCCACTTCATGATCAATTCTTATTACGCTACTTTGATGAGTGACGTATGATTAGACTGCTTATGTTTTCCCATTTCAGACATCGAACTGTAGTTATAGTCACGCAGGTTGTTCAGCAACTAACGAAATCTTGCGAGAAAACAATTAAGTAAAATAAGTTAATTAAACTTTTTTAATCACCTGTTGCCGCGTCTGTGGAGTAATTTCAGGAACGTGTTAGCATTTTGACAACAGGTGCAGAGGAATAGAGACCGAGGGGAGCACTATCTTCTGGAAATCATTTATTCATGACGCACTGATGCAAGGCAGCTGTATGGGCTGTAGGAGGCAGCAGAATTATTGCACAATTTGCACTGCCCACTATTCCACGAGAGAGCCTTAATAAGTGACATTGCACAGCAAACATTCAATGTATTGTGCATGTAGATAAGATTTCCGTCATTTGCATGTATTTCCTGTAGGTAATCTGCTTGGATACTGTGCATTCACATATTCAGCAAGATTGAACAATGCCTCGTCAAACCTCAAAATCAGTTTCATTCGCATCAGACGTTACGGATGACATTAACCACTGACTGAAAGCTAGAAGTTTTCCATTGTCGTGAGGTAACAATTCATCAGCAACACGATCTCAAAACAAAAAAAAAAACAAAAAAAAAGGTTCAAATGGCTGTGAGCACTATGGGACTTAACAGTTGAGGTCATCAGTCCCCTAGAACTTAGAACTACTTAAACCTAACTAACCTAAGGACATCACACACATCCATGCCCGAGGCAGGATTCGAACCTGCGATCGTAGAGATCTCGCGGTTCCAGACCAAAAAAAAAAAAAAATGGTTCAAATGGCTGTGAGCACTATGGGACTTAACAGTTGAGGTCATCAGTCCCCTAGAACTTAGAACTACTTAAACCTAACTAACCTAAGGACATCACACACATCCATGCCCGAGGCAGGATTCGAACCTGCGATCGTAGAGATCTCGCGGTTCCAGACTGAAGCGCCTAGAACCGCTCGGCCTCTCCGGCCGGCACACGAGCTCCACCCAGATGAATATAGACACACTTGGTCAAAATCGTGTGGACGGTACCAAAGGAGAGGCGATAGTGGCTAGGTACACCTGTCACAGACTTGATGGGGCTCAAAGACTATGTCGCTTATTCATCGATCGATTGATCTTCGACCGACAACTTTTGACTACACCTGCCACATTGCTTGTTTATTGGAAGTTATCGTACTGTCCTTTTCCCTTAAGGCATTCTGTGTCACAGTATAACTTCCACATCTGTTGTACAAGTCGGTATGTGTAAGCTATTCCATCATCCATAAGGAGGACCGCATCTGTAACATAACACATGCTACAAAACTCTGTCACCGACTCACTCTTACAAAGAATGAACCGGGATTCGAGCGACAAAATTTCATACGTCGTTCAAGGATACTTTCTTCGTTTATTGATACAAGGAATCTGTGCTCTTTGTTAGCTCGTGACAGAGTAATAGCAACTGCTTGATTTCTTACACCCATTTGGTTTCGTACCTCTCCTGCAAATACAATGTTTGCACACAGTACAGGTGACGACGATTTACACAGAGTGTCTTGTTTGGAAACTATGTTGTCCATTTCCCTCACTGCACTTGCTGTTGACTGCAGTAATGTGGAGTTTACTGTTAAAATTCAAGCTTGCCTTCAGTGCCACTTGGTTGTCTCTCGGGATTATTTTTCCTGCACATTTTGACGTTGATAGTGAGACACAGCAGAATTCACGGGTAACGAAGAATCATCTCTGCGGAATTGCTTGAGCGTTACGAGGCTGACCGTGACAATTTTTTGTCGAACTTCGCCACAGACGATGAAACACGGGTTCATCACTTCGCATTAGAAACAAAACGGCTATCTATGGAGTGGCGCCAGAGGTTACTTTAACGTCTGTAGACGTCTCGCCAGAATGCCACCATTGAAGTCATGGCGGTGGCATTCTGGGACTCTGAAGGGGTTCTTTCGTGACCTCCCTCATGGCGCACCGATTAACTCTGAACTGTATCTTGCTACCCTCAGGAAACTGAAGAAACGATTTCAGCATATTCGTCGCCACACAGATGGGAACGTACTTCTCCTTCCCCATGACAATACGAGTCTACACACTAGAAAGAAGCTCACAGACCCTCATTGGACTATTCTCCCTCATCCATCCTACAGCCTAGAACTTGCACCTTCTGACTTTCATTCGTTTGGCCCAACTAAGGATCCAGTCAATGGGAAGCAGTATGTGGGTGACGGAGAGGTTACTGATGCAGCAAGATGTTGGCTCTGACATCGACTTCGTACTGTGCAGGCATACAGGACCTCCCACTAAGGTGGCATAAGGCTGTCGCATTGAACGGGCATTCTACATCTCCATTCATACTCCGCAAGCCTCCCAACGGTGTGTGGCGGAGGGCACCTTACGTGCCACTGTCATTACCTCCCTTCTCTGTTCCAGTCGCGTATGGTTCGCGGGTAGAACAACTGTCGGAAAGCCTCCGTGCGCGCTCGAAACTCTCTAATTTTACATTCGAGATCTCCTCGGGAGGTATAAGTAGGGGGAAGCAATATGTTCGATGCCTCATCCAGAAACGCACCCTCTCGAAACCTGGACAGCAAGCTACACCGCGATGCAGAGCGCCTCTCTTGCAGAGTCTGCCACTTGAGTTTGCTAAACATATCCGTAACGCTATCACGCTTACCAAATAACCCTGTGACGAAACGCGCCGCTCTTCTTTGGATCTTCTCTATCTCCTCCGTCAAACCGATCTGGTACGGATCCCACACTGATGAGCAATACTCAAGTATAGGTCGAACGAGTGTTTTGTAAGCCTACATTTTCTAAGGACTCTCCCAATGAATCTCAACCTGGTACCCGCCTTACCAACAGTTAATTTTATATGATCATTCCACTTCAAATCGTTCCGCACGCATACTCCCAGATATTTTACGGAAGTAACTGCTACCAGTGTTTGTTCCGCTATCATATGATCATACAATAAAGGGTCCGTCTTTCGATGTATTCGTAATACATTACATTTGTCTATTTTAAGGGTCAGTTACCACTCCCTGCACCAAGTGCCTATCCGCTGTAGATTTTCCTGCATTTCGCTACAATTTTCTAATGCTGAAACTTCTCTGTATACTGCAGCATCATCCGCGAAAAGCCGCATGGAACTTCCGACACTATCTACTAGGTCATTTATATATATTGTGAAAAGCAATGATCCCATAATACTCCCCTGTGGCACGCCAGAGGTTACTTTAACGTCTGTAGACGTCTCTCCATTGATAACAACATGCTGTGTTCTGTTTGCTAAAAACTCTTCAATCCAGCCACAAAGCTGGTCTGATATTCCGTAGGCTCTGTTTATCAGGCGACAGTGCGGAACTGTATCGAACGTCTTCCGGAAGTCAAGGAAAATAACATCTACCTGGGAGCCTGCATCTATTATTTTCTGGGTCTCATTAACAAATAAAGCGAGCTGGGTCTCACACGATCGCTATTTCCGGAATTCATGTTGGTTCCTACAGAGTAGATTCTGGGTTTCCAAAAACGACATGATACACGAGCAAAAAACATGTTCATTCTACAACTGATCGACGTCAGAGATATAGGTCTACAGTTTTGCGCATCTGCTCGACGACCCTTCTTGAAGACTGGGACTACCTGTGCTCTTTTCCAATCATTTGGAACCTTCCTTTCCTCTAGAGACTTGCGGTACACGGCTGTTAGAAGGGGGGAAAGTTCTTTCGTGTACTCTGTGTAGAGTCGAATTGGTATCCCGTCAGGTCCAGTGGACTTTCCTCTGTTGAGTGATTCCAGTTGCTTTTCTATTCCTTGGACACTTACTTCGATGTCAGACATTTTTTTCGTTTGTGCGAGGATTTAGAGAAGGAACTGCAGTGTGGTCTCCTCTGTGAAACAGCTTTGGAAAAAGGTGTTTAGTATTTCAGCTTTACGCGTGTCATCCTCTGTTTCAATGCTATCATCATCCCAGAGTGTCTGGATATGCTGTTTCGAGCCACTTACTGATTTAACGTAAGACCAGAACTTCCCAGGATTTTCTGTCAAGTCGGTAGATAGAATTTTACTTTCGAATTCACTGAACGCTTCACGCATAGCCCTCCTTACGCTAACTTTGACATTGTTTAGCTTCTGTTTGTCTGGTCACTTTTTCTAGCCAAAAAGTGGTGAATCATATAGTGTATTGGAATACTGAATAAAACCAACTTGCTTTCAGAAAAAAATCTTTTACTTTACTTAGTGAACGCTACTCATATTTCGAAATGTATCCCTGAAGAAGCAAGAAAGCTATGTCACTCCTATAAATATGGCGTCGTGTTTGAGGATATCCTTTGAAAAGGGGAATGAACTATCCATGGACTATCCAGTGCAGTGCTGGCGACCCTGCCAGGAGCGTCGTCGACGGGAGTGCCTCACGTGAGCGCCGTTGCAGCTGAGCGGGTCGGTGCGAGGCGACGCGTCGCTAAATCAGACTTAGGCCGTTAATCTGGCGACGCTGCCGCCCCCCTTCCCTCACCCCATTCTCCTACGCCCTCTCCCCACACCAGCAACGCGCCACGTAGCCTCCGTATAAACACGTCGCGCAGAGTGCGCTGTTGCCCCCGCGCCGACCTGTTTATTGTCGTCATATTTCGCGCTGAGCCTCTGTCTGCGCTACTTCTGTTGTGGTGGATCTGCATCCACAAAGTGCTCTTATCCTTCCGGAGCTGCTGCTGCTGCTGCTGCTATTAGAGGACCTCAATGTGGCTGTGCTGGCAGGATTTCTATTCTTCATTTCCTGGTCGCCATAAACGTCACCTGCTTGAAAGACGAGACCAAATTCGTCATCTCTGCATCATATTTACGCTTTAACGATGTTTATCGTGTTGGTCTCAGATATACATTATTTTGGTCTTTGAATCCACATCCTACAAAAGCCTTGAATAACACCTGCCAAGCTGGCCGGTGTGGCCGAGTGGTTCTACGTGCTTCAGTCTGCAACCTATAACACTTCTGACTGCTATTGCTGTACCATAACCTTAAAGTTGAAGGCAGGTCGTGAAATAAAACTATCTTGTTAAAGCAATTATGGTATAACACAACAGAGCAATGTTGCCCTCTGAGAGGAATTTTGTTATGTTGACCGTGTTGTACCTAACGGAGGTGGCTTATCGGAAATGAGTCAGAATTACGTAAATATTTAAACAGTAACAAACAATATTTTACCTACCTACACTGTTCAAAGAGTAAGGGAAAACGGTCGCCGGCCTAATTAGGCGACAGAATTATTGACATTCTTGTTCGAGAAAATAAGTATGAGTAACTTTGAGGGACAAACACAACCTACATTTTGCCACACGCGAGTGCAATGAACTCTGGCACCTGCATATGTTCACTGTAAGATTGGAGCTGACAGAGTGGAACAAACTATTTGCATAAATACAACAGATAACAATACACGCTATTACTTTCAGGGCTTATTCAAACTGAATGGTCTTTATAACATTGCTATTAATATTCACTGTAGAATCATAAATTGGACCTAGATTCAGTATTACTTTTCACACATTTTCCTTCCTGATATAAAATTGTAAATGTAGTTCACTGCAAAATTATGAACGATCACAGGTTAAGTCTCTCTTAACTAAATATTATTCTATTTAGAATGAAAGTTAATTGGTATTCACTAACAGTTTGCTTCTCAGTGTCTTTTGAATAAAGAAATTATTGTTTTAATAAATAGTGGTCTTTCTATTAATTGTTATTTTTCATGAGCATAAAGGATAAACTGTGGATCCTATTATACTATCAATACACTTTCAATACCCAAAAGAAACAAGTGCTTAGCAAGCATGAGTATATAACTTTCCACAACTGCAGTTTTCCACTTTTACTGCAGTGAGACACAAAATTAACATATTTGTAAAATACCGACTCACCTTCTGCGATTTACAGCAGGCAGCAATGTGATCATTTACTAAGCAAAAGTTTATAAGCCTTAGTCTTAAGAACTTTTAGTTTTCAAGTTGGCAACAACATATTAATAAGCATTTTTATAGGAAAATTATTTTCAGCAAGCATCACTTACTTGAACTCACTCTCTTGCCACATTAACTTTAGCTTTCTTTTTACTATGTTCAAGAGGCATTACTTAGCAAAATACTGGGCTTTAATGTTCTTTCAGTAAGGACACTCGGTAATCACTTTAGTTCATACGGAGAGAAACCTGAGAGGTGTTATGATAAGGAAAGAAAATCAAGATAGGTACATAAATTCAGTTATAAATTACCTTATATTTGAGCACACCAACACATACAATAAGCTGTTCCTTCACTGTACATTATTATAGTTTTCCGTTACAGTGATTGCGCAGAGTGGTGGCAACTGCATGTTGGCAGGTGGATTTGCAGGTAGAATTGCCGGACTCTGTCTTTTCTTGGTGGCGATGATAGATACCAATTTCAGAATAATTGCAGCTTTTTGTCCATCTATCCGAGGCATAGGAAAGCGTCTGGAAAAGCCTCTCTCGGAACCAGCACAATATATAACTTTTACATGGGCAGTTCAAAGTTCGATGGTTCGTCCCCGACTGACTCTTGTTCCACCTTTTCTACCTAGGCCAACCATAATTTGCGCCCGCTACTAAGTTCCGTTCCTGAGGGGAACCACACTAGCTTTTCCATACAGATAAACGAAGAATCCTAAGTGAAGGTCAGCAGTTTACATAACAGCAAACAATCATTTTAAACAAAACGTACCATTTGCACATATAGGTAGTTCTAAACAAAATTATTTAAATAAATTTATTTAATTTTAAAGATAACCAATGAGATTATATGAGGAACACAAAAGATCATTTGCTCTTATTGTGCATATTACAGAGATTATACTTCATTACAGTATCGAATTAATCGTATACTAATCACAGAAGTTCAACGATGAGATGTTGAACAAAATAGATAGCTAAATGAATCAACAAAAGGTATGTAGTGTCTAAGCTATGGTGTCACAAACCGCGCGACCGCGCGACACACCTCATACCTAGTCAACCTCTTACACGAACGAAAAACGCCGACTCTACCTGTTCCTATCTCTAGGCATCGAATAAGCTTAAGAACATGTATCTCATTCTAGCATCCTATCCAAGCTGAACTGATATTCGTTTCTTATCAATTACATGCCCCTAACTGCAGGCCCAAGGAGCGTTCATCTTGCATAACAATAAACAACTTGCATACTTGCATTTTCCATCCAGCTGTTGACATGCGCTAAAGATCCATCCTGTTACCGCTTCTTTATGCCCAACACAAATCAGAGGAGTTTTAACAATGCCTTCCTGCTTACCTACTTCTGCATGCAGATGACACTGGTGTACTCTTTTCGCATCTTACGCTCAGTACATCCAAATTATATTTTCAGGCACAATTGAATAATTTCACCTCATGGTATAAACACTAGTACTACACCATTACTCTTGAAACACACTCTTTATTAAAATACTTTAGAAAATGCATGTTAACTTCGCTGCATTGAATTGTACACATTTATTCGACAGGCTTCTGTTGTCCACAATCGTCCACGGAAAAATAAAAAGCAGTACGACTTTTACATTTCTGTATCATGCTGCACGTGAATGCCACATCACAGAGCATCTTACGAAACACATTAACAGCTAACAGTGACATTCGGGAAGACGACGCTTCAATCCCGCATCCAGCCATCCTGATTTAGGTTTCCGTGATTTCCCTAAATCGCTCCTGGCAAATACCGGGATAGTTCCTTTGAAGGGGCACGGCCGACTTCCTTCCCTAATCCGATGAGACCGATGACCTCGTAATTTGGTCTCTTCCCTCAAAACAACCCAACCCAAGCTAACAGTGAAATATTGTGCCTCATTCAACCAAGATACAGTCATAATACTTCACTGATAGCTGTGGGTGTGTATCATAACATGACATATGAAAAGTGAAAGTCATATTGTCGTTTGCTTTTCCCCAGATACCACAGACCAAAGCCATACTACAGGTCATGTTACGATACACGTCAACAGCTATCAACGGAGTATTATGGTTCAAATGGCTCTGAGCACTATGGGACTTAACATCTGTGGTCATCAGTCCCCTAGAACTCAGAACTACTTAAACCTAACTAACCTAAGGACATCACACACATCCATGCCCGAGGTAGGATTCGAACTTGCGACCGTAGCGGTCGCGCGGTTCCAGACTGTAGAGCCTTGAACCGCTCGACCACCCCGGCTGGCGAAGTACTCTGACCGAGTCTTTGTATCTCGGTTGAATGAGGCACAATATTTCACTGTTAGCTGTTGACGTTTTTCGTAAGATGTCCTGTAGTATGGCATTCACCTGTAGCATGACACAGAAATGTAAAAGACGTATTGTTGTTTGCTTTTCCCCAGATGACGGCTGACAACCGAAACTGTTCGTGATAAATGTGTAAAATTCAATACAACAAAGTTAACACGCATTTTATAGAGTGTATTCGTGCCGTAGACTCGCTTTCGGAAAATCTTTATTAAAAGCTAACTAGAAACCTATAGCTACTAAACCACGATAAGGAAATCCGGAACCAAACTAAAACTATTGAAACTACTAAGAGGCTCGACTTGGAGCTAAATCCGTTGAGTGTCAAACGCAACTATAATACCTTTTTTCCGCTTCAGTGCAAATATTACGTGGGTAAATAAAGAAATAAATGGATTCCCACCACAGTTTTACCACTCCTACAAATCCTTGAATGTTACTAATTTCGCCACCCTTTCTTATTTATCTGCTCACCTTGATCCACACCTTGCACCACTTAATTAAATTCTCTCACTTCCTCAAGAACTTGTAATAATTTCATCAGCCCTGTGTTTTCCTCAAAAGCAAATCCAAACATCAAACTGCGTCCTCCCTGAAAATCCTTAGGTACTACCACATGTCTACCATTCCTAGCCATTTTCCCTACAACTACACAACCTTCTGACTTTTTTCTATTGTAGTTTCTACCGTCTTCTCCTCCAAGAATCTTTGTTAAATTCCTCCTGATGTCATTCGTATAGATATAACTGCCATTTTCTAAGATAAAAAGGTTTCTTAGTTTAATCTTGTCACCTACAGTAATAATTAGTAGTAAGGTGAGCTTCTGACTTCCTGATGAGTCTGTTTCTTTCCACATTTCCACGTATAAGGCTCTACATATTGCAAGACTACTAGGGCTTATAATTCAGCAGCTGTTTAGATTTAATTGCTTTCTTATTTAGAAACATGTACTGTGACATTCTTTGCCCTTTTTCGTCCTTTCCAAGTCCATTTTCTATTGGGCGAATGAATAGTCACTAACATAACATAAATTTTATAAATCACTGTTCCATTGTTATCTCTGTTAGCGTATCTGAAGTATCCCATCGAAGAGTCGTTCTTCAGCTTGTTTCTAAGTTCATCCAGCTTACATTTATGGGACAGTTAGCACAGGTCAGGGTATATTTAGTTCCTGATATTTTCCACAATCACCTCTGTCGTCATATTTATTTAAAATTCCCCACTTCTTCATCTTTTCCTTTACTGGTAGTGCACCTATTCTGGTGCGTTTCAGTCTTCCCTAGAAACTGCGACTGCAAGTTCTCGAAGCTGGCATCTTCTGTAATTGAGGACAGTCATTTGGAGGCATGGTAAGTTCTTTATTCATGACTCTCTGTCGTGATTTAAGTCTTCCGGTTGTATAGCAATCGTCAAATAAGTTGTGGTGTTAGTCGAAAGTATGCTTATGATTCACAGTACATTCGAGACCATCTGTTAGAGAGTTACAGTTCGTAAATACGGCTGCTTTGTATTGGAAGTCGAGCATTTCAGTTCATTAATAAAAACTGCGTGTACTTTTAACCGATCACACCGATTTTTATGCAGTTTCATTAAATTTGGTGGTGATTTCTTTGTTGGAACTCAGAGTATCTTTGCCTTATAGCATCATCCACACGTTCCCGAGTCCATGAATAGCCTGTGTTATTGCTCAAGATTCAGTTCATTAATAAATTCTGCGTGAGTTTACTACTAATGTTCGATGCATGACGGCAGAAAAAACTGCTCAGTATGAAGCAGAACATTCTCAGTGCGTTTGTAATATTCTTAGTCTGAGCACGGGGATTGGTACCCATTGCGGCGCGCCTATAATTCGGTAGCTGCATTCATGTAAATGTATTGTGAGTGCGCAACTTTATTCGTCTCCCCCACAGTTGTGTCCCTGTACGAATTTTGCTCTCGTGTACAGAATAAAATCTCCAGCGAGAACGACATTTCTAATGAGACCACCCGGTACGTGAATTAGGCAACTATCACATTGTGATACCCTGTATGTTTATCGCCAATCTTAGAGGGTAAACTAATAGGTGAAACATGTGGCCTATCGTAGCGGCCCCCTATTGTTAGAGGGCCCGCAGAACCGACAAGCAAGATGGGTTGCTAGCCCCCTTTCAGCAGCGCGGAGAGAAACATCGCCAGCGGACAGAAAGAGTAACAGACTTTCCAAATAAACACGAAACTACTTCGCCTGACAACGTGTGACAGTGTTCCACCAATCGGAACTCGTATGACTTCTGTAGCACACCGCCAACCTGGCGTTATAAGCACGCCTAGACTGTCGCACCGGCTGAGTTTACAAACTGCTAGGAACAGCTCCGGCCAGTACGTATGCAGGCCCTAGCGTTGTATTCACTCGCCGTAGTCTTGTAATAGCACGTTTTATTTTGTAGAGTAGTTTTGGTCAGTATTTCCTTCCATTGTATAGTTTCCCTACCTGATTTGCTACCACAGACTTGCAGATGTTGTTCGTTTGTTTGTTCAGCGTTTAAAAAATGTTCAAATGTGTGTGAAATCTTATGGGACTTAACTGCTAAGATCATCAGTCCATAGGCTTACACACTACTTATCCTAAATTATCCTAAGGACAAACACACACAACCATGCTCAAGGGAGGACTCGAACCTCCGCCGGGACCAGCTGCACAGTCCATGACTGCAGCGCCCCAGACCGCTTGGCTAATCCCGCGCGGCGTTCTGCGTTTAAAACTTAGTGTACGCCAAGAAGTCATTTTTTCTTTAATTGTAATAAAGTGTGTTCAAGTTGACTGTTAGTTCTTTCCTGCCGACCGCAGGACACTACATGGTCAAATGATTAACTCAGCATTACCGCCAAGCGGTAGCTGACACCCCAGAAACCGACGCTAGCTCCATCCATACCACTTCTTGCCAGTAATCGATAACAAATTCCTTATTAACCCCTTTTTGAGAAGTCTCAGTGAAATACATGATGTGCTTGAGAGGTGTTTGCACTATGAACTTTCTCAGAAGGTTTACACGATCCTCCGTTATCCGTTGTGTTAGTAATTGATACTTTTTTACCAAGGTAACTTCATTTTAGGGCCTTACTCGTTTCAGATCGAGCGCATAGTCAGACGGAAAGACGCTTGTGAACGGACGCCTCAGATGATGAAGTGCAGATACGAAATGATATTGATTCATCACGTATATTACTAAGTATAGTCCATGTTCCTGGTCGTTCCTGTCAGAACCCATACCAATCACAGTTTTATTAGCACTTTTACTACCAGGAATGTTTTTCTCTCACTGAGTACCGGTGAGGTCATACCGACACTCTGAATGTTACATCAGATATATTGTCCATACTTCAATGAACTGTCATAACAACATACCTTATAGTTTTTCAGTGCAAGAGTAGTGATTATATTTTTATAAATATCATGTTCGAGAAACGAAAAGAGTTTTGCTAGGGTCATAGTGACCCCAATGGTACCCAGCGCAAAAAACCATGAATAAATTTAAATGTGTTTTAAATGTAAAACTGAACAAAACATCAATGGACACAATTAGCTCAGAGAGGGCAAGTCATATATTTTGAAACAGAAAGAGCTTTCAAAACAAGAAAGGAAGGCACAACACAGCTGACGCAAGAAACCCTAACAATAGATACAAAAACAAGCAGGATATAATATTTTAACTGTCGCAGGTCAGGAAATAATATTTTAGTTTTTGCGGGTGTTTAGTATTACCACATATTCAACAAAATTCACAATTCTACTGTCATAAATGTTACACTCAAAAATCAAACAAACAATTTAAGTTGGGGTCATATTACCCCAGCGCTACTCAGTGCAAAAATCCTTACCACGCTTTAATCGATTTAAACATAAAAATGAACGAAACATCATTGGATACAAGTGACCCTAAGGGAGAAAGTCATAGATTTTGAAAACAATTGTTTAGAAGACTAGGAACATATAAATTTCCAGTTTGCTTATGGAGTTACATTGAGCCCACTGGTCCTAGGAGGGTTAAACGCCCTGCTTTCACTGGACACCTTGTTTTATTTTAGCTTAAGTTGACCCTTTTGGCATGTATAAATCTGGGCGACAGCGGGCAAGCTTTCTCTGCCGTGGAGAAACACAGTGCCTAAACTGCCGTTATCAGCTCCTTTCGTCTGCCTCTCCATTTTCTGTTAATGAAATTTCTCGGTATTTTATTTCTCGCTGCAACTTTACGACGGGCCTTCTCGCAGTAAAGTTAGTATATCACTGGCCCGTTCAGTATGACGCAAAGGTACGTCACTTTATCCGTATGTTCCAAGCTGATGCTGTTTCAGGTTACGTTCAGCTTTCGGGTTTTCTTGTTTTAAGTGAAGAAGAAATGCGCTGAGGTGTGTCTTTGAGAGATGTGGTACAAGGGAATTTTCCTGGTACTATTCTGGCGTGGTGCTTAGAACGCGTTACAGATTCAACTCTACCTTCTCAAAACTTTTTCGTTGAGCTGTGATTGGTAGATGGTCAACCTACAGGAAATGGCTGATATAATATGGTGTTGGATGGTCATTGGAGTTCAGGCTCTACAGAAAGAGGGGGAGGGTGAGACAGCTTTGGGTAATGCCTTATTCTGCTTTTGTCGTCAGTTTTTTCTGCCCTCCAGTCCAGGACGAAACATTCTATTTTTCTACAGTGATTCATACACTACTGGCCATTAAAATTGCTACACCACGAACATGACGTGCTACAGATGCGAAACTTAACCGACAGGAAGACGATGCTGTGATATACAAATGATTAGCTATTCAGAGCATACACACAAGGTTGGCGCCAGTGGCGACACCTACAACCTGCTGACATTAGGAAAGTTTCCAACCGATTTCTCATACACAAACAGCAGTTGACCGGCGTTGCCTGGTGAAACGTTCTTGTGATGCCTCGTGTAAGGAGGAGAGATGCGTACCATCACGTTTTCGACTTTGATAAAGGTCGGATTATAGACTATCGCGATTGCGGTTTATCGTATAGTGATATTGCAGTTCGCGTTGGTCGTGTTCCTACAACTGTTAGTAGAATGCGGAATCGGTGGATTCAGGAGGGTAATACGGAACGCCGTGCTGGATCCCAACTGCCACGCATAACTAACAGTCAATATGACAAGCATCTTATCCGCACGGCTGTAACGGATCGTGCAGCCACGTCTCGATCCCTGAGTCAATAGATGGGAACGTTTGCAAGACAACAACCATCTGCACGAACAGTTCGACGACGTTTGCAGCAGCATGGGCTATCACCTCGGAGACCTCGGCTGCGATTACCCTTGACGCTCCATCACAGACAGGAGGGCCTGCGATGATGTACTCAACGACGAACCTGGGTGCACGAACGGCAAAACGTCATTTTTTTTGGATGAATCCAGGTTCTGTTTACAGCATCATGATGGTCGCATCCGTGTTTGGCGACATCGCGGTGAACGCAGATTGGAAGCGTGTATTGGTCATCGCCATACTAGCGTATCACCCGGAGTGATGGCATGGGGTGTCACTGGTTACATCCCTCGGTCACCTCTGTTCGCACTGAACAGTGGATGTTACATTTCAGATGTGTTACTACCCGTGGCTCTACCCTTCATTCGATCCCTGCGAAACCCTACATGTCAGCAGGATAATGTACGACCGCATGTTACAGGTCCTTTACTGGCCTTTCTGGATACAGACAATGTTCGACTGCTGCCCTGGCCAGCACATTCTCCAGATCTCTCACCAATTGAAAACGTCTGGTCAATTGTGGCCTAGCAACTGGCTCATCACAATACGCCAGTCTCTACTCTTGATGAACTGGTATCGTGTTGAAGCTCCATGGACAGCTGTACCTGCACACACCATCCACGCTCTGTTTGACTCAATGCCTAGGCGTATCAAGGCCGTTATTACGGCCAGAGGTGGTTGTTCTGGGTACTGATTTCTCAGGATCTATGTACCCAAACTGCGTGAAAAAGTAATCACATGTCAGTTCTAGTATAATATATTTGTCCAAGGAATACCCATTTATCATCTGCATTTCTTCTTGGTGTAGCAATTTGAATGGCCAGTACATAATGGATTATACTGTAAATGATGAAAGTATGTGAATGCAGCTTGCCGCTAACTTGGTGTAATGTCTCTCACACATAAACCTGTACAGTTAAGTAAGGGCCTCCTGTTTTATCTTTAGGCTGATCCGTGATAAGACAGCCAAACAATTATACTAATGGAGGATTCTGCGTATTTTCTCTAATTTCATTCGCTCTCTCTCTCTCTCTCTCTCTCTCTCTCTCTCTCTCTCTCTCTCTCTCTCTGTCCTTTATCTATATACAGTTTTAAATATAATATTTCATTACGTGAACTCAGCCCAATAGAATCTCTGGTGGAGCCCTTCGTCTTAATATTCAGCGGCTGGCTTGCTGTAAAAGATCTTTATATCTATTATTATTGTTAAGCGCTGCATTCAGTTGGGAAAATCGATCGTTTGAACAATTCCTTCATTTTACGACAGATTTAGAATTTCAGATGTGTCCGAAGCCTTTTTGGACGATTTTATAAAATCTCGGTGATTGCAGGCTCTCTTCGTCACAACTGAAACTTCCCCACTAATTACAGGGCCAAGACAATCATCAATGATTCAGACAGAGAACTCATTCGTCATTCACTCTAGAATAAACGGGTCACAAACCTTATTTCTGAGGAAAATTGTATATTCAATCCATCTCCATTACATGTTCCGTTTTCTGTTGATTCCAAGTCTTACTTAATTGGCGTTTACAGTTTTTCTCTCTCTTCAAATAACCCGCTAGTGGCACAAACGTTAATAGCTCGCTTTAGCTAGAAGAAGAGCAAATATGTCCCTTTTAGCAACCAGACAATCTTCCAATAGATACTTCCGAAGCTGTCCTAGTTATCCGTCTATAATAACCATGGAGAATACATATATGTATCTCTGTTATTCCAAAGAATAAACGTACTAGAAAAATACCTTGGCGTCGACGAGCTGTCGGCGCATATATTACTAGAAAATCCGATCAGATACTTTTCAAAAGTGAATAAATGTGGATGATTTGATTGACCATTATTAATTATTGCGTGGTAGAGGGTAATTTTCCGTGGGGAGATTACAAGTAGTGTAGATTTTTAGAAGCTGATAACGTTTAAGCGTATCACACTTAATTATCATGAGCGACTATCAGTATACTAAGTCGTCTACATAGGTTAGTACAACTATTCCTAATCGTGTTGTTTGATTATTTTCTTATATCCTTCCTTCTGAGGGTATTGAAGGCAGCAAGGCATTTGGAATGCACTCTGAAGTTTATCCTGCCTGGTTAACTACTTAACGATGAAACGTAACATGGAGTCTCCCCTATGCTTTTTTCTCCCACCTCGCCATAAGGTTATTGGTAGAGGGAGGACACGTGATAGCAGTGCTTACACCGTAGGTTCTGGAAAAGGACGCAGCTGTTGTGTTTTGTTAATTCGAGTCCGTACATCCCACTCGATTCCCACTCTTTCCTGTAAATCTCTGAGTCTGAGTAACCACAAGCATCACAGTATATTGAAAATGCCTCTACTATAGCCAGAGCTTACAGAAATGTGTGTTTGTATTACCAACGTCAGTCAGTAGGTGGAAAGTGCAAAAGGAAACAGAGTTTTTTCGATCGGGGACAGAACGAGAGACAGGCTTGTACATCGCAGAAAGGCGGTTGGTATTCGCGCCCCTTCTGACAATGACATCCTCCGCCACCAGTCACAGGGTGGACGGTCCGGACAAGGGCGCATTCCGGCGTTCTGCTTGCTCCGCTAGGGCCCATCGGTTTTGTAACCTTACATTAGCGCTACACTGAGAGATGGACAAAGGCGTCCGTGTCACTAAAGTCAACTTTAAATGGTGCTTAACTTAATTTCGTCACAGGTTCGTTTAGTAAGCACGAAAGCTCCAAAGAGATAATCAGCCAACTCCAGTGGGAGGAACTGCAAGCGAGGCATTATGCATCACCGTGTGCTCTACTGTTAAAGTTCGGAGAGCGTACGTTCCTAGAGGAATCAGCAAATATACCGATTCCTCCTACGTGTATCTCACGAAAACACTATAGAGATAAAATTACAGAGACTCCAGCCCGTGTGGAGTCTTACCGGCAGTCGTTCTTCCCCCGAACTGTTCGCGACTGGAACAAGGCAAAGGGGGGAAGTGATAGTGATACACAAAGCAGCCTCCACCACGCACCACAAGGAGACGTCCAGAGTACAGATGAAGCTGCAAATATAGTCAAGCGTTTCGCGGTTTGTTGACTTGCATACTTTCTCATAATTTCGTGCGTTTTGTGTGTATTGTCCTCACAGTGAAGCCACAAGATATGTACTTTTACCTTATAATGCTAAAGTATGCTCAATGTATTGCCTGACCATGGGATTTCGTTTCTGACTATTTTGT